>NC_133121.1:97786905-99003827 GCF_033568475.1 Henckelia pumila | reverse complement strand
CATTTTAATGCTTTATTTAAAGGTTTATAATTTATTACTAATCTTGGAGTTCCTCTTTCTATTTCAGAATTTTTATTGACATAAAAAGCAGCACAACTCCACGGAGATCTAGATTTGGAAATCAATCCTTTATTTTCTAAAATCTTGTATTTCTTTTTTGCAATGTTCTTCTAATTCAAAATTCATTTGTATCGGTCTGGCTTTTGTGGGTATTTGGTTTATCATCAAAACCTATTTCATAGGGAAGATCTACGATATGTTGCTTATCTATTCCAGAAAGCATTAGGAATATCAGAACAAATTTCTGATTCTATTAGATTTTGAAATTTTGAAATTTTATTTGAAATTCATGATTTTTTAATTGTTCTTGAATTCTTTTTAAAGAAATGTCTTTTTTAATATTGTCTAATTGAAAAATATTCTTTTGTATTTCAATATTAATATTAATTTCATATATTGAACAAGCTTGAATTAAATTAAGATTTCTAGTTTTAGGTTGTTCTAGAAACTTAAATTCTAATTTTTTATTATTAAGTTTAAAATGTATAGAATCATTTTTTACTTTATAAAGGTGTAATGAGGGTAATAAAAGGTGTTCCTAAAATTATAGCATGATGAATGTTATTAATAAGAATAAAAGTAGTTTTAAGAGTAACACCATTATTTTCAATTAACGCTTCTGTTTTAGAATTAACGTTTAGTTCAGAGTTGTTAGCAGCAAATAATTTTTTTTTAGTATCTTGTTGAAATTTAGTAGGTACAATGTTGGATTTTATACAATTTAAATCTGCGCCCGTATCAAAAAGTGCAACGGTGTCAATTTTATAGTCTTCTGAAAATATAATTCTTATTTTAAAAAGGTATTTTCTAGAGGTTATTTCTTTTAAAACAAAAAGAAAATCTTTTGAAATATTTTCAATATTTTGAATATTTTGTTTTTCTTCTTTACTATTTTTAAAGATTAATTTTATTGTTTTAGGTATTTTGAATTTGATTTTCTTTTAAACCTTTTATTTCTAATTTTATTTGTTTTATATTCTTTTGTAAGTCTTGAATGGTTTATATTTTTATTTTTTATTTTCTTATCTATTATATCAAAAGTATTATTGATGTGTTTTGGTAAAATTTTATTTTCTTCTTTTAAAGAGTTTAAAGATTTTCTCTAAATAGTCCTTTTGTATATTAGCATCATTTATATTTTTTATTTCATTTAAGAAAGTAATTGATCTTTTGAAAGCATATTGATTAGTTTTTTTCGATTCTTCATTGTTTGAGATTAGAGATTTATGAGGATTTTTAAAATCTGTTTTTTCATAAAAATTAGAAGAATCTATTAAAGGATTAGAATTTTTGTTTAAAAATTTTTTAATTTAATTTTAAAACATTTAGTTTACAATTATTTGTAGTATGACTCGTTTTATGGTATTAAAACATTTAATATTTTTAAAGTAATTTTTAAAGACTTTGTTGGAATTTTTGGGTTTTTTGAAAAGTTTTTTTGTGACTTATTATCATAAGACTTTTCATAATAATCTTCTTTTGGTTTATTAAAACTCCTTAGATTTTTCTCAAAATTTTTTCTTTTGAAAAATTATAGGTTTCTAGGCAATTTTCTAGGTATTTTGAGGAAGGAGATTTATTAGTTTTTATCTCAAATGTTTACGAAAATTTCTTAATTTTTGTTTTGTTCTTTTTATTTCTATTTTTAAGTGATTTTGTAATTTTAATTCTTGGCAGAATTTATACCTCCTAATTGAATTAGATTTATTAATTGACCAAAAGAAAATTCAATGTAAGATATTATATGGTAATTATTATTTCTAATCACCTTTTCTCCAAAGAGAGTAGGTAGACTTGCAAGGAATTTTTCTTTTAATAGTAGAATTAAAGTCTTTTTCTTAACATTATAAAAAAATGGAAAATTACTAAATTTTTTTACATTTTATTTTTGATAATGAATCGGAATTTTTATCTTTAAAATATTTTAATATATAGAAAATTTGTTAAGATTAAAGTTGCTAAAATATCTTGTTGTATGGGAAAATTCCAAGTTATTATATTAACTTTGGTAGGATTTTGGATTCTTCCTAAACCTATAGCGTCTGAGGTAGAAGAATTTTCAGATTTATAACTAATAATTTTTCTTTCAAATGAAATTTTTACTTTTCCATCTAAATATTGAGTTATTTCTTTTAGTTGGATATTTAGTTCTAGATCTTCTATTGGTTCAGGTTTAGTAACTCCTTCTAAGTCCCATTCTTCTGGTAGATTTTTATCACTCCATTGGATTGGTTTAGGAATTACAGTATTAGATCTATTTAAATCTGTTTGTAATAAAAGGGTTTTGATTGGGGTATTAAGGGCTACAAGATCTATTGTTTTACTAGAGCTGTTATTATTATTATCAGTCAATCTTTTTAACTGATTTTGAACAATTTTTCTAAATTCAGACTTATTATCATGATTATTTTAATACTAGGTTTTGATATTTGAAACGTTTTAAAAACTGGATTTTTTATATCTATTTGTATAGAATGTTTTTTAGAAAAAGGATATTCTAAGGAATTTTGAGTAGCATATATTTCAAACCAATCAAAAAATAAAACATGTTTTTTATTAGTATTAATATAATCATAAAATTTGTTTTGTATTTGTTTTCTAGAATCTAAAAATCTTTAAAAAACCATAACCTCTTCTTTAAATTATGTTTAGCATAAAAATCATCATGTAAATATTTTTATTTACTTCAAACTTTTTTATAATAATTTCTTCAGTATTAATTATCCTTTTAGAATCATATGAGCTCGTAGTAACAGAGTTTAAAGAAGTAGATCTACTGAAACTTGAATCCATATTTATAAAAATTTTTGTTTTGAAACCTATTTTCTCCCTACAATCCCAAGCACTTCGTAGGTTTTACAGCCTTCACTCGAGGACTTACGACCCAACCCTCTTGGGCAAAAACACTCAGGAGAAACTAAATTTCTCGACTCAAAATTTTATAAATATAAAAAGCAAACTTCAACAAACACTACCCCCCCGTGGCTTTGATACCAAGAAGACACAACAGGATACTAAGGGGATAAGGAACATAAAGAAATAATTATAAAGAACTTTAAAAAGTAAACAAATAATGGAAAATACAAAGAAATAACAAATAATATGGAAGAACTAACAAATAATATGATGGTTCCTTTGAAAGGACACCACAAACTTAGAAATATATATTAAAACTTAAAATGGTTCCTAATGAAAGGAATCCAAGCATAATATATATATATCATAAAATAATATGATGGTTCCTTTGAAAGGACACCACAAAGCTAGAAATATATATATTAAAGCTTAAAATGGTTCCTAATGAAAGGAATCCAATGATTATATATATATATATAGTGCGGAATTTAAATGCTGGAATTTAAATATAGTGGGTTTTATAACACCACTGATATATACATATATGTATATATTGCTGGAATTTAAATTGCAGAAATTAAAAGCTGGAATTTAAACGTCTCAGATAATATTATGGTTCCTCCAGTTTCTGATACATATAATCAAAGATTATATGCAGAGCATACTTTTGCAAAGAACACCACGAATATTAACGGACTCGTTAGGCGGTAGAACCGACCATATAATATTTATAGATATAAGTATACATAAATATATATATATATATATAGATATATAATATATTTATATAGTGCTTAGGCGGTAGAACCGTCCATGTAATATATTTATATAGGTAAATAATATAAATAACACAAGAATAATAATAATTAAAACTTCATTACAAACCTTGGAATTTGTACAACACTTGGAATCTTCAAATATTTACAACTTTCTTCAAGATTCTTGAAGAACTTGATGCATAATATAAACAAGTTTTTAAAGGTATTTAGAAGGTTGAAGGATCAAAAAAGGTTTTATGAAGAACAAGGATGAAGAAAGAAAGAGAAGAAAAGAAAAGGTTTTGAAGAAAGGTTGAGGGAATTTGGAAGAGAGGTTTGAGAGGAATTTAGAAGTGTTGGAGTGTTTTTAAGTATCTCCAATTTTTTCAAGTGGTTTAGAATGGGGTGATGAGTGGTTATTTATAGGCAAAGTAAAGAGGTGGAATAATATAATATATTATATTATATTATTTTATATTATTTTCGTTTTTTTTTTTTTTTTTTTTTTTTAAAAAAAATACAATATTTACAACTTCTAATACAAGAAATAAAAATATACAATTCATAAAGCAAAATTTATTTTTCACTGTCTTCGCCTTGGTCATCGATCAAGCATTTCTTGTATGAATTCTTCTAAATCGGAATCCACCTCTTCATGTTCATCACTGTTATAGGGATTTGCCTCGTAACAGACATCTTCTTTATCTTGTACGTGTGGTATCAAGATCTTGAATTTGTTTGGCCCAAAAATTTGGGTTAGGTATGTTTCCGAGATTAATCTGTAATCTGACCAGTTGACTAGGTAATTGTATGGGCGTGCTCCGAGCATTTCATAAAATTCATGGCATTCAATATGATTGTATCTCAGATTTTCTATTGGGAATTTGTATCTTCCTCCAACAGCACTATCCATAAATATTCTGTGTCTCGCTGGTTTTATTGCAAACCCTTTTATTTTAGGAACTGAAGAAAACACTTGGAAAAGTTGAGTTTTTTGGTTTTTTAAATATGTTGCTTTGTGATATTCATTTAAAAACCAATTTAGTTCTATCTCCCAATGATTCTAGTTGAGAGATATTACTAAATCTAAAAGTACGGACTACTCCGAAGTCCATAAGACGACCAATAGTCATTTTTGAATGGTCATAAATAGTTAAATCAAGCTCGACTGTTAATAGTCCCATAGTCTCGATTTTTTCACTGTTTTCAAAATAATATTCATTGAGATCTTGCCAAATGGAAAGTCCGGGAATAGGACTTGTGGCTGCTGAGGCTATGAAATCTTGGATCTCAATTATATCTGAAAAGAAGCTATCAACAAGTTTATATTGTATAACAGTTTTTAATTCAGGTTCGAAAGAAAAAAGTGGGTTTAGGGTATCTTGGGTTTTTAATATCAATCTGGTTTTTAGATGTTTTTCAGGGATGATTTGTTTTTCATAATTTCCTTGGGCAAAAAGGGAATTATTTTGGGATTTTAAGTATTGGTTCTTTTCATTGAGTTCAGAATATTTTTGGTTCAAAATTTCAAGTTCTTCACTCAATGATTCAATCTCTTTTTCAAGAGTCGATACCTTTTGGGAAGTATCTTGAGTGTGATGGTGGATGCACAATCTGTGCTGGCTAAAGGATTTTCACAAATTTTTTCTTTACATCCTGGCTGGATATAAAAATTTAAACCAATGGTTTTTCTGCAAGCAGCTAATGCTTCGCTGTAAGAATAATATCCTTTATATAAAGGATTAGGGTAATTTTTTATATTTTTGGCTATTGCTTTCCATTCATGAAACATTCCTAGAATATTTCCAGAAAAAATTACATAATGGCTGAAATTTATTCTTGGAGGATTGTTACTAATTCCACAATTTTCTCCAATCATAAAATAATTTGTCAAAGCATTACAAACTTGGAGTTTTGCTGTTCTTTGGTTATCCAAATTCCAAATATTATCCAATATATTTTGCTGAAAATGATTTACGTGTTGTCCAAGACGTAAATTAAATTTATTTTGCTGAAAAATAGGTAATCTAATATCGCAGAATTGAATGAAATTACCTCTTCTACCTGGTTGGTAAGGTTCGGCAGTTTCCAATGATCTCATAATTCCTTGGAAAGGAGCTGTGTAAGGTTTTTGCTTTTTTGAAGGAATCCAATTTTTTGGATTGCTGTGCTGGTCTTTCATCTGTAAATCATTTTTCAAATGATCATTGCTGGTTTCAATATTTTTGTTATTTCTAATTACATTAATACTATTTTTATAAATTGAACAAGCTTTAATCAGATTTACATTTCTAAGTTTAGGTTTTTCTAAGAAATCAAAATTTAATTTTTTATGATTAATTTCAAAAGCTATGGAATCATTATTTACTATATACGGGGTAATTAAATTAATAAAAGGTGTTCCTAAGATTACAGTGTGGTGGATATCATTAACAAGAATGAAAGCAGTTTTTATATAAACACCATTTTTTACTATCGAAGCTTCTGTTTTAGAATTTACATTTAATCTTGAATTATTAGCAGTAGATAATTTTTCATGAGTTTTTTTTATGGAATTTTTTAGGCACAATTTCTGATTTTATGCAATTTAAATCTGCACCAGTATCAAAAAGAGCTATAGTATTAATTTCAAATTTTTCTGAGAAAACGATTTTTATTTTTAAGAAATATTTTTTAGAAGTTATTTCTCTTAATACAAAAAGAAAATCCTCTGGAACTTTTTCAATGTTTTGAATATCTTGTGTTTCTTCTTCAGTTTCAGAAATATTGTCGGTATTAATATTTTGAAGAATTAATTTTATTGCATCAGTATTTTGAACTTGATTTTCTTTTAATTCTTTTATTTCTAATTTAATTTCTTTTATCTCTCTTTGTATATCTTGAATGGACACATTTTTATTTTTAATTTTCTTATCTAAAATATTAGTTAAGTCGTAAGCTTTCTTAGTAGTACTTGGTAAAATTTTATTTTCTTCTTTTCCTTTTAATGTTTTTAGAATTTTTTCTAAATAGTCTTTTTGAATATTTGGATCATCAATATTTTTTAAAACATCTAGAAGAAGTACTTGATCTTTTGAAAGCATATTAATTTGATTTTCAGATTCTTCACTAGTTGTGATTAAATCATCAATTTGTAAACATTCATCATGATTAGAATTTTCAAATTCTGTATCTTTATCAGAGGAATCTATTAAAAGATTAGATATTTTATCTAAAATTTCTTCACTTAATTTTAATTCATTTAGTTTTTTGTTTAATCTACAATAATTTGCTGTATGACCTGTTTTATGACATCTATAGCATTCAATATCTTTAAAGGGTGTTTTTTGTTTAGAATTGTCTGGTTTTTTCAAAGGTTTTCTGTAAATTCTTTTATATGGTTTTTTATAATATTCTTCTTTTGGTTTATCAAAATTCTTTTGGGTTTTCTTAAAAGGTTTTTTATTTGAGTTTTTAAAGGTTTCTTGACAATCTCCTATGCATTTTGAAGAAGATGGTTTATTGGTATTTATATCGAATTGTTTACAAAAAGTTCCTAACTCTTGTTTTGTTCTTTTCATTTCCCATTTTAAATGTTTTTGTAATTTTAAATCTTGACAGATTTTTAATCCTTCTTGTTGAGTTAAACTTATTAATTGTCCATAAGTAAAATCTTCATAAGATATTATATGGTTATTGTTAGTTTCTCTAATTTTATTTCTTACCTTTTCTCCTAAGAGAGTGGGTAATCCTGCAAGAAATTTTTCTTTCCAAAAAGGTTGATTAGAGTCTTCTCTTAACATTATTCTTGTTAAGAAAGTATTTTTATACCATTGAAAATCACTTAATTTTTTACATTTTAAATTTGATAGTAATTCTGAGTTTTTATCTTTTAAATGTGTAGGATCACCAATAAAATGTAAAGAAATTGTTAAGATTAAAGTTGCTACAGCATCTTGTTGAGGATTACCATTTTCATCAAGAACTGGTATTCCTTCTTCATCTGTTTTTATAGAATTTAAAATTTCTTCTTGTTGTTGGTTTGTGAGATAATAATCCCACCATCCTTTTATTTGACCAGAGAATCCTGCTATGAGGAGTTCTGCAATGGTTTTATCATGAGTCCCAATCTGGGTTTTATAAGCATTTGCAGCCATAGTCATTTGTTGTAAAAGACTAAGGATATTATACTCGGTCATTCCATCTATGTTCCAATCATAGACAGAAGAGGCATTGAAGCGATACTGTGCTAAAGGTTTAACTATTCCAAGATCTGGAGCAGGGATTATTTGTAATGGTTGTTGTATGGGTAAATCCCAAGTTATTTTATTAACATTTGTAGGATTTTGAAATTGTTCTAAAGCTTCACTAATATCAGATTCATTATTTAAAACATTTACTCTTAGATTAGATATTGGGGTATCAGGGGCTACAAGATCTGTTGGTTCATTGGAGCTACTAGTTGTAGCGGTCATTCTACTCAACTGATCTTGAACGGTTTTTATAAATTCAGACTTATTATCTTGAATATTTTTAACACTGGTTTTTGAAATTTGAAATGGTTTAAAAACTGGATTTTTAATATCCATCTTTTTATGATTTTCAATACTAACTATAGGTTGTTTCTGTAGATGTTTTTCTATTCTATCTAATTGTTTTCCTATGGTATTTAAATTTGTATTTGTAAAATTACTTTGTTTTATGATATTTTTAATATTATTTTTATCGCTATCTCCTGGAGTTTTTATTGGAATAGCTTCAATTTGTTGATTTTGAATATTTATTTTTATTCCTTGCAAAGGAGGATGATTTGATTGAATTTTTCGAGAATCAGAAATAGTTTCCCATTCTGTTTCTTTAGTAAGAGGATTTATATTTTTTGAAAAGGGATATTCTAGGAAATTTTTTGAGGCATATATTTCAAACCAATCAAAGAAAAGTATGTGTATTTTATTTGAATTAACAAATTCATAAAACTGTTTTTGTATAATTTTTCTAGACTCTAAGAAGTTTTCAAAAAACCATAATCTCTTTTTTAAATTATATTTTGCATAAAAATCATTATGTAGGAAGTTTTTATTTATTTCAAACTCTTTTTCTATAACATTTAATTCATTAAAATTTTCTGTGATAGAAGAAAATGTAGGGCTAGTAGGTTCTAGATCTTGATTATTATTTTGAGTAGAATAAGTTTTTATTCTACTGCTGTTATAGACTGGTCTAGGAATTTCTGAAGTATAATCAACATTTCTTATAATTGAATTTGGTATATCTGAAGTGGAATGTCTATGTCTAGTTTTACAAGGAGTGTTTACTACTGAAGGGATTTGAGAAACTCTACCTAAATCTATAGTATCTGAGGTAGAAGAATTTTCAGATTTGTCACTACTATTTTTTCTTTCAAAAGAAATTTTAACTTTTCCATCTAGATATTGAGTTATTTCTTTTAGTTGGGTATTTGGTTCTGGATCTTCTCTTGGTTCAGGTTTAGCAACTCCTTCTAAGACCCATTCTTCTGGTAAATTTATATCACTCCATTGAATTGGTTTGGGGATTACAGTATTAGATCTAGTTAAATCTGTTTGTAATAAAAGGGTTTCACCTTTTTTACTATGATTTTTTACTTTTGTAGCAAAAGCAGATATCATAGCTTTGTAATGGATTCTAAAAATTATTGCCACTGGAATTGATCCTTTAAGCATGTTGTAATTGTGAGTTTTTATTTGTAAAACTAAAGATTTTAAAATATTTTTGTCACTTAAAGAAACTGAAAAATTAGGATAACAATCAAAAGAGATTGGTCCAGTACATAGACTAGATTCAACTGAACTTAGTAAAGAATCTTCAAAATGTGTAAATCTGGCATCTCTTAAAATAGCAAGGATCGAAGTATTCAATCCTTCTTTAGTTAAAGGTTTTATTCCTACTTGGACTAATCCAATATGAATATATTTATAATTTTTATCTTTATATTTTTGTAAGGAATTTTGAGATAATAACTTGATTGTTTCAAAAGGTTTTGTAAGTTGTATATCTCTTTCTTCAGTTTTAATAGAAAAGTCGGTTTTAAAAAGTTGAAATCTTGAATGCTTATAAATTTGATCTTTATTAACTCTAGGGATTTCCCAATTATCTATAGATTTTTCAAAATTTTCTATAATAATTTCTTCAGTATTAATTATCCTTTTAGAATCATATGAGCTCGTAGTAACAGAGTTTAAAGAAGTAGATCTACTGAAACTTGAATCCATGTTTATAAAAATTTTTGTTTTGAAACCTATTTTCTCCCTACAATCCCAAGCACTTCGTAGGTTTTACAGCCTTCACTCGAGGACTTACGACCCAACCCTCTTGGGCAAAAACACTCAGGAGAAACTAAATTTCTCGACTCAAAATTTTATAAATATAAAAAGCAAACTTCAACAAACACTACCCCCCCGTGGCTCTGATACCAAGAAGACACGGGGGGGTAGTGTTTGTTGAAGCCACGGGGGGGTAGTGTTTGTTGAAGTTTGCTTTTTATATTTATAAAATTTTGAGTCGAGAAATTTAGTTTCTCCTGAGTGTTTTTGCCCAAGAGGGTTGGGTCGTAAGTCCTCGAGTGAAGGCTGTAAAACCTACGAAGTGCTTGGGATTGTAGGGAGAAAATAGGTTTCAAAACAAAAATTTTTATAAACATGGATTCAAGTTTCAGTAGATCTACTTCTTTAAACTCTGTTACTACGAGCTCATATGATTCTAAAAGGATAATTAATACTGAAGAAATTATTATAGAAAATTTTGAAAAATCTATAGATAATTGGGAAATCCCTAGAGTTAATAAAGATCAAATTTATAAGCATTCAAGATTTCAACTTTTTAAAACCGACTTTTCTATTAAAACTGAAGAAAGAGATATACAACTTACAAAACCTTTTGAAACAATCAAGTTATTATCTCAAAATTCCTTACAAAAATATAAAGATAAAAATTATAAATATATTCATATTGGATTAGTCCAAGTAGGAATAAAACCTTTAACTAAAGAAGGATTGAATACTTCGATCCTTGCTATTTTAAGAGATGCCAGATTTACACATTTTGAAGATTCTTTACTAAGTTCAGTTGAATCTAGTCTATGTACTGGACCAATCTCTTTTGATTGTTATCCTAATTTTTCAGTTTCTTTAAGTGACAAAAATATTTTAAAATCTTTAGTTTTACAAATAAAAACTCACAATTACAACATGCTTAAAGGATCAATTCCAGTGGCAATAATTTTTAGAATCCATTACAAAGCTATGATATCTGCTTTTGCTACAAAAGTAAAAAATCATAGTAAAAAAGGTGAAACCCTTTTATTACAAACAGATTTAACTAGATCTAATACTGTAATCCCCAAACCAATTCAATGGAGTGATATAAATTTACCAGAAGAATGGGTCTTAGAAGGAGTTGCTAAACCTGAACCAAGAGAAGATCCAGAACCAAATACCCAACTAAAAGAAATAACTCAATATCTAGATGGAAAAGTTAAAATTTCTTTTGAAAGAAAAAATAGTAGTGACAAATCTGAAAATTCTTCTACCTCAGATACTATAGATTTAGGTAGAGTTTCTCAAATCCCTTCAGTAGTAAACACTCCTTGTAAAACTAGACATAGACATTCCACTTCAGATATACCAAATTCAATTATAAGAAATGTTGATTATACTTCAGAAATTCCTAGACCAGTCTATAACAGCAGTAGAATAAAAACTTATTCTACTCAAAATAATAATCAAGATCTAGAACCTACTAGCCCTACATTTTCTTCTATCACAGAAAATTTTAATGAATTAAATGTTATAGAAAAAGAGTTTGAAATAAATAAAAACTTCCTACATAATGATTTTTATGCAAAATATAATTTAAAAAAGAGATTATGGTTTTTTGAAAACTTCTTAGAGTCTAGAAAAATTATACAAAAACAGTTTTATGAATTTGTTAATTCAAATAAAATACACATACTTTTCTTTGATTGGTTTGAAATATATGCCTCAAAAAATTTCCTAGAATATCCCTTTTCAAAAAATATAAATCCTCTTACTAAAGAAACAGAATGGGAAACTATTTCTGATTCTCGAAAAATTCAATCAAATCATCCTCCTTTGCAAGGAATAAAAATAAATATTCAAAATCAACAAATTGAAGCTATTCCAATAAAAACTCCAGGAGATAGCGATAAAAATAATATTAAAAATATCATAAAACAAAGTAATTTTACAAATACAAATTTAAATACCATAGGAAAACAATTAGATAGAATAGAAAAACATCTACAGAAACAACCTATAGTTAGTATTGAAAATCATAAAAAGATGGATATTAAAAATCCAGTTTTTAAACCATTTCAAATTTCAAAAACCAGTGTTAAAAATATTCAAGATAATAAGTCTGAATTTATAAAAACCGTTCAAGATCAGTTGAGTAGAATGACCGCTACAACTAGTAGCTCCAATGAACCAACAGATCTTGTAGCCCCTGATACCCCAATATCTAATCTAAGAGTAAATGTTTTAAATAATGAATCTGATATTAGTGAAGCTTTAGAACAATTTCAAAATCCTACAAATGTTAATAAAATAACTTGGGATTTACCCATACAACAACCATTACAAATAATCCCTGCTCCAGATCTTGGAATAGTTAAACCTTTAGCACAGTATCGCTTCAATGCCTCTTCTGTCTATGATTGGAACATAGATGGAATGACCGAGTATAATATCCTTAGTCTTTTACAACAAATGACTATGGCTGCAAATGCTTATAAAACCCAGATTGGGACTCATGATAAAACCATTGCAGAACTCCTCATAGCAGGATTCTCTGGTCAAATAAAAGGATGGTGGGATTATTATCTCACAAACCAACAACAAGAAGAAATTTTAAATTCTATAAAAACAGATGAAGAAGGAATACCAGTTCTTGATGAAAATGGTAATCCTCAACAAGATGCTGTAGCAACTTTAATCTTAACAATTTCTTTACATTTTATTGGTGATCCTACACATTTAAAAGATAAAAACTCAGAATTACTATCAAATTTAAAATGTAAAAAATTAAGTGATTTTCAATGGTATAAAAATACTTTCTTAACAAGAATAATGTTAAGAGAAGACTCTAATCAACCTTTTTGGAAAGAAAAATTTCTTGCAGGATTACCCACTCTCTTAGGAGAAAAGGTAAGAAATAAAATTAGAGAAACTAACAATAACCATATAATATCTTATGAAGATTTTACTTATGGACAATTAATAAGTTTAACTCAACAAGAAGGATTAAAAATCTGTCAAGATTTAAAATTACAAAAACATTTAAAATGGGAAATGAAAAGAACAAAACAAGAGTTAGGAACTTTTTGTAAACAATTCGATATAAATACCAATAAACCATCTTCTTCAAAATGCATAGGAGATTGTCAAGAAACCTTTAAAAACTCAAATAAAAAACCTTTTAAGAAAACCCAAAAGAATTTTGATAAACCAAAAGAAGAATATTATAAAAAACCATATAAAAGAATTTACAGAAAACCTTTGAAAAAACCAGACAATTCTAAACAAAAAACACCCTTTAAAGATATTGAATGCTATAGATGTCATAAAACAGGTCATACAGCAAATTATTGTAGATTAAACAAAAAACTAAATGAATTAAAATTAAGTGAAGAAATTTTAGATAAAATATCTAATCTTTTAATAGATTCCTCTGATAAAGATACAGAATTTGAAAATTCTAATCATGATGAATGTTTACAAATTGATGATTTAATCACAACTAGTGAAGAATCTGAAAATCAAATTAATATGCTTTCAAAAGATCAAGTACTTCTTCTAGATGTTTTAAAAAATATTGATGATCCAAATATTCAAAAAGACTATTTAGAAAAAATTCTAAAAACATTAAAAGGAAAAGAAGAAAATAAAATTTTACCAAGTACTACTAAGAAAGCTTACGACTTAACTAATATTTTAGATAAGAAAATTAAAAATAAAAATGTGTCCATTCAAGATATACAAAGAGAGATAAAAGAAATTAAATTAGAAATAAAAGAATTAAAAGAAAATCAAGTTCAAAATACTGATGCAATAAAATTAATTCTTCAAAATATTAATACCGACAATATTTCTGAAACTGAAGAAGAAACACAAGATATTCAAAACATTGAAAAAGTTCCAGAGGATTTTCTTTTTGTATTAAGAGAAATAACTTCTAAAAAATATTTCTTAAAAATAAAAATCGTTTTCTCAGAAAAATTTGAAATTAATACTATAGCTCTTTTTGATACTGGTGCAGATTTAAATTGCATAAAATCAGAAATTGTGCCTAAAAAATTCCATAAAAAAAACTCATGAAAAATTATCTACTGCTAATAATTCAAGATTAAATGTAAATTCTAAAACAGAAGCTTCGATAGTAAAAAATGGTGTTTATATAAAAACTGCTTTCATTCTTGTTAATGATATCCACCACACTGTAATCTTAGGAACACCTTTTATTAATTTAATTACCCCGTATATAGTAAATAATGATTCCATAGCTTTTGAAATTAATCATAAAAAATTAAATTTTGATTTCTTAGAAAAACCTAAACTTAGAAATGTAAATCTGATTAAAGCTTGTTCAATTTATAAAAATAGTATTAATGTAATTAGAAATAACAAAAATATTGAAACCAGCAATGATCATTTGAAAAATGATTTACAGATGAAAGACCAGCACAGCAATCCAAAAAATTGGATTCCTTCAAAAAAGCAAAAACCTTACACAGCTCCTTTCCAAGGAATTATGAGATCATTGGAAACTGCCGAACCTTACCAACCAGGTAGAAGAGGTAATTTCATTCAATTCTGCGATATTAGATTACCTATTTTTCAGCAAAATAAATTTAATTTACGTCTTGGACAACACGTAAATCATTTTCAGCAAAATATATTGGATAATATTTGGAATTTGGATAACCAAAGAACAGCAAAACTCCAAGTTTGTAATGCTTTGACAAATTATTTTATGATTGGAGAAAATTGTGGAATTAGTAACAATCCTCCAAGAATAAATTTCAGCCATTATGTAATTTTTTCTGGAAATATTCTAGGAATGTTTCATGAATGGAAAGCAATAGCCAAAAATATAAAAAATTACCCTAATCCTTTATATAAAGGATATTATTCTTACAGCGAAGCATTAGCTGCTTGCAGAAAAACCATTGGTTTAAATTTTTATATCCAGCCAGGATGTAAAGAAAAAATTTGTGAAAATCCTTTAGCCAGCACAGATTGTGCATCCACATCACACACTCAAGATACTTCCCAAAAGGTATCGACTCTTGAAAAAGAGATTGAATCATTGAGTGAAGAACTTGAAATTTTGAACCAAAAATATTCTGAACTCAATGAAAAGAACCAATACTTAAAATCCCAAAATAATTCCCTTTTTGCCCAAGGAAATTATGAAAAACAAATCATCCCTGAAAAACATCTAAAAACCAGATTGATATTAAAAACCCAAGATACCCTAAACCCACTTTTTTCTTTCGAACCTGAATTAAAAACTGTTATACAATATAAACTTGTTGATAGCTTCTTTTCAGATATAATTGAGATCCAAGATTTCATAGCCTCAGCAGCCACAAGTCCTATTCCCGGACTTTCCATTTGGCAAGATCTCAATGAATATTATTTTGAAAACAGTGAAAAAATCGAGACTATGGGACTATTAACAGTCGAGCTTGATTTAACTATTTATGACCATTCAAAAATGACTATTGGTCGTCTTATGGACTTCGGAGTAGTCCGTACTTTTAGATTTAGTAATATCTCTCAACTAGAATCATTGGGAGATAGAACTAAATTGGTTTTAAATGAATATCACAAAGCAACATATTTAAAAAACCAAAAAACTCAACTTTTCCAAGTGTTTTCTTCAGTTCCTAAAATAAAAGGGTTTGCAATAAAACCAGCGAGACACAGAATATTTATGGATAGTGCTGTTGGAGGAAGATACAAATTCCCAATAGAAAATCTGAGATACAATCATATTGAATGCCATGAATTTTATGAAATGCTCGGAGCACGCCCATACAATTACCTAGTCAACTGGTCAGATTACAGATTAATCTCGGAAACATACCTAACCCAAATTTTTGGGCCAAACAAATTCAAGATCTTGATACCACACGTACAAGATAAAGAAGATGTCTGTTACGAGGCAAATCCCTATAACAGTGATGAACATGAAGAGGTGGATTCCGATTTAGAAGAATTCATACAAGAAATGCTTGATCGATGACCAAGGCGAAGACAGTGAAAAATAAATTTTGCTTTATGAATTGTATATTTTTATTTCTTGTATTAGAAGTTGTAAATATTGTATTTTTTTTAAAAAAAAAAAAAAAAAAAAAAAAAAACGAAAATAATATAAAATAATATAATATAATATATTATATTATTCCACCTCTTTACTTTGCCTATAAATAACCACTCATCACCCCATTCTAAACCACTTGAAAAAATTGGAGATACTTAAAAACACTCCAACACTTCTAAATTCCTCTCAAACCTCTCTTCCAAATTCCCTCAACCTTTCTTCAAAACCTTTTCTTTTCTTCTCTTTCTTTCTTCATCCTTGTTCTTCATAAAACCTTTTTGATCCCTTCAACCTTCTAAATACCTTTAAAAACTTGTTTATATTATGCATCAAGTTCTTCAAGAATCTTGAAGAAAGTTGTAAATATTTGAAGATTCCAAGTGTTGTACAAATTCCAAGGTTTGTAATGAAGTTTTAATTATTATTATTCTTGTGTTATTTATATTATTTACCTATATAAATATATTACATGGACGGTTCTACCGCCTAAGCACTATATAAATATATTATATATCTATATATATATATATATTTATGTATACTTATATCTATAAATATTATATGGTCGGTTCTACCGCCTAACGAGTCCGTTAATATTCGTGGTGTTCTTTGCAAAAGTATGCTCTGCATATAATCTTTGATTATATGTATCAGAAACTGGAGGAACCATAATATTATCTGAGACATTTAAATTCCAGCTTTTAATTTCTGCAATTTAAATTCCAGCAATATATACATATATGTATATATCAGTGGTGTTATAAAACCCACTATATTTAAATTCCAGCATTTAAATTCCGCACTATATATATATATATATAATCATTGGATTCCTTTCATTAGGAACCATTTTAAGCTTTAATATATATATTTCTAGCTTTGTGGTGTCCTTTCAAAGGAACCATCATATTATTTTATGATATATATATATTATGCTTGGATTCCTTTCATTAGGAACCATTTTAAGTTTTAATATATATTTCTAAGTTTGTGGTGTCCTTTCAAAGGAACCATCATATTATTTGTTAGTTCTTCCATATTATTTGTTATTTCTTTGTATTTTCCATTATTTGTTTACTTTTTAAAGTTCTTTATAATTATTTCTTTATGTTCCTTATCCCCTTAGTATCCTGTTGTGTCTTCTTGGTATCAAAGCCACGGGGGGGTAGTGTTTGTTGAAGTTTGCTTTTTATATTTATAAAATTTTGAGTCGAGAAATTTAGTTTCTCCTGAGTGTTTTTGCCCAAGAGGGTTGGGTCGTAAGTCCTCGAGTGAAGGCTGTAAAACCTACGAAGTGCTTGGGATTGTAGGGAGAAAATAGGTTTCAAAACAAAAATTTTTATAAATATGGATTCAAGTTTCAGTAGATCTACTTCTTTAAACTCTGTTACTACGAGCTCATATGATTCTAAAAGGATAATTAATACTGAAGAAATTATTATAAAAAAGTTTGAAGTAAATAAAAAATATTTACATGATGATTTTTATGCTAAACATAATTTAAAGAAGAGGTTATGGTTTTTTAAAAGATTTTTAGATTCTAGAAAACAAATACAAAACAAATTTTATGATTATATTAATACTAATAAAAAACATGTTTTATTTTTTGATTGGTTTGAAATATATGCTACTCAAAATTCCTTAGAATATCCTTTTTCTAAAAAACATTCTATACAAATAGATATAAAAAATCCAGTTTTTAAAACGTTTCAAATATCAAAACCTAGTATTAAAAATAATCATGATAATAAGTCTGAATTTAGAAAAATTGTTCAAAATCAGTTAAAAAGATTGACTGATAATAATAATAACAGCTCTAGTAAAACAATAGATCTTGTAGCCCTTAATACCCCAATCAAAACCCTTTTATTACAAACAGATTTAAATAGATCTAATACTGTAATTCCTAAACCAATCCAATGGAGTGATAAAAATCTACCAGAAGAATGGGACTTAGAAGGAGTTACTAAACCTGAACCAATAGAAGATCTAGAACTAAATATCCAACTAAAAGAAATAACTCAATATTTAGATGGAAAAGTAAAAATTTCATTTGAAAGAAAAATTATTAGTTATAAATCTGAAAATTCTTCTACCTCAGACGCTATAGGTTTAGGAAGAATCCAAAATCCTACCAAAGTTAATATAATAACTTGGAATTTTCCCATACAACAAGATATTTTAGCAACTTTAATCTTAACAAATTTTCTATATATTAAATATTTAAAAGATAAAAATTCCGATTCATTATCAAAAATAAAATGTAAAAAATTTAGTAATTTTCATTTTTTTTATAATGTTAAGAAAAGACTTTAATCTAATATTAAAAGAAAAATTCCTTGCAAGTCTACCTACTCTCTTTGGAGAAAAGGTGATTAGAAATAATAATTACCATATAATATCTTACATTGAATTTTCTTTTGGTCAATTAATAAATCTAATTCAATTAGGAGGTATAAAATTCTGCCAAGAATTAAAATTACAAAATCACTTAAAAATAGAAATAAAAAGAACAAAACAAAAATTAAGAAATTTTCGTAAACAATTTGAGATAAAAACTAATAAATCTCCTTCCTCAAAATACCTAGAAAATTGCCTAGAAACCTATAATTTTTCAAAAAGAAAAAATTTTGAGAAAAATCTAAGGAGTTTTAATAAACCAAAAGAAGATTATTATGAAAAGTCTTATGAAATAAGTCACAAAAAACTTTTCAAAAAACCCAAAAATTCCAAACAAAGTCTTAAAAATTACTTTAAAAATATTAAATGTTTTAAATACCATAAAACGAGTCATACTACAAATAATTGTAAACTAAATGTTTTAAAATTAAATAAAAAATTTTTAAACAAAAATTCTAATCCTTTAATAGATTCTTCTAATTTTTATGAAAAAACAGATTTTAAAAATCCTCATAAATCTCTAATCTCAAACAATGAAGAATCGAAAAAACTAATCAATATGCTTTCAAAAGATCAATTACTTCTCTTAAATGAAATAAAAAATATAAATGATGCTAATATACAAAAGGACTATTTAGAGAAAATCTTAAACTCTTTAAAAGAAGAAAATAAAATTTTACCAAACACATCTAATAATACTTTTGATATAATAGATAAGAAAATAAAAAATAAAAATATAACCATTCAAGACTTACAAAAGAATATAAAACAAATAAAATTAGAAATAAAAGGTTTAAAAGAAAATCAAATTCAAAATACTAAAACAATAAAATTAATCTTTAAAAATAGTAAAGAAGAAAAACAAAATATTCAAAATATTGAAAATATTCCAAAAGATTTTCTTTTTGTTTTAAAAGAAATAACCTCTAGAAAATACCTTTTTAAAATAAGAATTATATTTTCAGAAGACTATAAAATTGACACCGTTGCACTTTTTGATACGGGCGCAGATTTAAATTGTATAAAATCCAACATTGTACCTACTAAATTTCAACAAGATACTAAAAAAAAATTATTTGCTGCTAACAACTCTGAACTAAACGTTAATTCTAAAACAGAAGCGTTAATTGAAAATAATGGTGTTACTCTTAAAACTACTTTTATTCTTATTAATAACATTCATCATGCTATAATTTTAGGAACACCTTTTATTACCCTCATTACACCTTATAAAGTAAAAAATGATTCTATACATTTTAAACTTAATAATAAAAAATTAGAATTTAAGTTTCTAGAACAACCTAAAACTAGAAATCTTAATTTAATTCAAGCTTGTTCAATATATGAAAATAATATTAATATTGAAATACAAAAGAATAATTTTCAATTAGACAATATTAAAAAAGACATTTCTTTAAAAAGAATTCAAGAACAATTAAAAAATCATGAATTTCAAAATAAAATTTCAAAATTTCAAAATCTAATAGAATCAGAAATTTGTTCTGATATTCCTAATGCTTTCTGGAATAGAAAGCAACATATCGTAGATCTTCCCTATGAAATAGGTTTTGATGATAAACAAATACCCACAAAAGCCAGACCGATACAAATGAATTTTGAATTAGAAGAACATTGCAAAAAAGAAATACAAGATTTAGAAAATAAAGGATTGATTTCCAAATCTAGATCTCCGTGGAGTTGTGCTGCTTTTTATGTCAATAAAAATTCTGAAATAGAAAGAGGAACTCCAAGATTAGTAATAAATTATAAACCTTTAAATAAAGCATTAAAATGGATTAGATATCCCATCCCAAACAAAAAAGATTTATTACAAAAACTATATAAAGCAAAAATATTTTCTAAATTTGATATGAAATCTGGATTTTGGCAAATTCAAATCTCTCAAAAAGATAGATATAAAACTGCTTTCACAGTTCCTTTCGGCCAATACGAATGGAATGTAATGCCCTTTGGATTAAAAAATGCTCCTTCTGAATTCCAAAGAATCATGAATGATATTTTTAATAATTATTCAAAATTCTGTATAGTTTACATAGATGATGTCTTAATATTCTCTAATAACCTAGATGAACATTTTAAACATCTAAAAACATTTTTTTTTGTTTCCAAGAAAAATGGTTTGGTTTTATCAAAAACAAAAATAAGTCTTTTTCAAACAAAAATAAGATTTTTAGGACATTATATATCTCAAGGAACTATAACTCCTATTGAAAGATCTTTAATTTTTGCAAACAAATTTCCTGATAAAATATTAGATAAAACTCAATTACAAAGATTCTTAGGAAGTTTGAATTATGTTCTAGACTTTTGCCCAAATATTAATAAAATAGCAAAACCTTTACATGATAGGTTAAAGAAAAACCCAGTACCATGGACTGAAGAACATACCGAGATTGTAAAAATCATTAAAAAACAAGTGTTGGAAATTCCTTGTTTAAACATTGCTGATCCAAATTTACCAAAGATAGTTGAAACTGATGCCTCAGATCTAGGATACGGAGGAATTTTAAAACAAAAACAAAATAATAAAGAAAGAATAGTTCAATATACATCAGCTCATTGGAATAATACTCAGAAAAATTATTCTACTATTAAAAAGGAAATTCTAAGCATTGTTTTATGTATACAAAAATTTCAGAGCGATCTTTTAAATCAAAAATTTTTATTAAGAATAGATTGTAAAAGTGCAAAAGAAGTTTTACAAAAGGACGTTCAAAATCTAGCTTCAAAACAAATTTTTGCAAGATGGCAAGCAATATTAAGCATATTTGATTTTAATATTGAATTTATTAAAGGAGATACAAATTCTTTACCTGATTTTCTTACTCGAGAATTTTTGCAAAACAGCAATGACATCCAAAAAAGATAAAAAGCCTGTCCAATCCTCTACAGATCAAGTCAAGAAAAAGACTTGGTATGAAATTGTTAAACAGGAAGAAGAAGAAGAACTAAAGGACACTGCTCAATCAAGACCACAGGTAAACAGTGATATCGAAAACAGACTTAAATTCCTGGAAAGCCTTCTGGAAAATTCGGAAGTAAAAACTGCTATAGATCAAGCTCATAAAAAAGAAACTTCTAGCAAAACCGAGGTTTCTATCAAAGATTCCTTTATTTCAAATACCGAAAATACTACAAATTCCCAGCTTGCCCTTACCCAAAGGTCTTTGAAATCCCCTTCCGAATTTTTTGAAAAACAAATGTGTCAAACAATTATACAAACTGAAAAAGGATTTCTTGAGCAAGATCCTTTTCATACTCTTCAAAATTATTTTGGAAAAGGAAGATATTATAAACCTTGGGATGAAATGAAAAATCCTGTCTATTACCAAGCAATATTAGAATCCACGGATTCAGCAATATTCAAACATTTCTTCATTGATGCAAAGCATGAAGATCCAGCTTACTCTACATGCAAAATTTTAAAAGTTATAGCACCCATTGATTGGGGTCACCATCTATCAGAAGCCATTCTTTTCACTGAAAAATATAAAGAAGCCTCGTTCTTTGATATTCCTTTTAATTATTGGGACTACCAACAAGCCTGGTACAATGCCTTTTTGATACAAAACCAAAAGCATAAGCACACATGGTTATTCTATTTTGATAACAAAACCTGTGATCTTAGACAATTCCCAAATTGGTGGAACCTTTGGTGGGAATTTTTCGGTTCAGCTTATGAGATTCTCCAACACTCAGTCCAGCATTCTTTCAAGGTTTTTAAATCCCAGTATAAACCCTCAGAAGAAGAAAAACGTTTCCAACCTCTAGCTTTATTTTGTACAAAATTCTACCTTCCATGGGTACTTTCTTGGACAGTGGAATACTCAGATGATAATGCTTCTCAAATCAGAAGAAGGTTCAGAATCAAATGGTGGGACAAGTTCAAAATTCCCCAAAGCCTTTCAACACCTAACATACAAATTTGGATTCAAAATAACAAGAAAATGAGAATTCCTATCCAAAACATCTATAAAAAACCATTACTACAGCCATTACAAAAAACATCTTTCTCCTCACAAAAATCTCAGATGGCAGCACTACTTGCATCAGCAAATACTCGTGAAGAAGTTTTAGCAGTAATGGAAAAATTTTCAGCAGGAACATCCAAAGAACCACAATCTCCAGAACATTCAATCAATCTGGACGATGAAGACGATCTTGAAGATGAAAAGATCTTTGGAAATAGTGGAGTATAAAAATTTGTATATTATGTATTTTTAATTTCCTGTAATTGTATATAAAAAAAAAAAAAAAAATAATAATATAAAATAATATAATATATTATATTATTCCACCTCTTTACTTTGCCTATAAATAACCACTCATCACCCCATTCTAAACCACTTGAAAAAATTGGAGATACTTAAAAACACTCCAACACTTCTAAATTCCTCTCAAACCTCTCTTCCAAATTCCCTCAACCTTTCTTCAAAACCTTTTCTTTTCTTCTCTTTCTTTCTTCATCCTTGTTCTTCATAAAACCTTTTTGATCCCTTCAACCTTCTAAATACCTTTAAAAACTTGTTTATATTATGCATCAAGTTCTTCAAGAATCTTGAAGAAAGTTGTAAATATTTGAAGATTCCAAGTGTTGTACAAATTCCAAGGTTTGTAATGAAGTTTTAATTATTATTATTCTTGTGTTATTTATATTATTTACCTATATAAATATATTACATGGACGGTTCTACCGCCTAAGCTCGAGCGAGCACAAATCTCGCTCGAGCGAGAGACTCTATGTTTCGAGGATTTTAATTCACGTATTTCTCACTCGAGCGAGCACAAGCTCTCGCTCGAGCGAGCATGGTTCTTCCCCAAAGAAAATAACACAGCACAAACTTAGCGCGGTTCCCATCTCCTCAGCGCGATAGCGCTTCCACCTAGCGCTAAACACCATGCGCGTTAGCGCCTTTCCTTGCGCGATTGCGCTGGTTCCAGTGCTATTCCCATCATCTTAAGTGCGATAGCGCTGGCTCAAGCGCTGATAACATGCTTGTTAGCACAACATGTTGCGCCTTTCATTGCCAACTTCGCTGCATCTTGATTCGTCTTCAGGTTCTGCACAGCTGCTCTTCTTCTTGTTCTTCATCGCTTCGAGCATATGCCGTGCACAACAAACTCACAATTGTGATCTGATTTCTGCTTTCGTTCATGCCACAGCAGCTGTGCTCCATTCCTTTGTTCTTACCATGCCCAACTTTATTTCTTCATTCTTCCAAATGCAGTAGCTATCTCTTCTTTAAGGTATGCAAATACTTCAATAATTTAGCTGCCTCGGCTCTCTTTCGCACTTGCTCAAGAATCCGGATTTTGTGTAAATTTCCAACAAAATTACCAAGGATAGTGAAATACACACGCATGCATAAATAATAAATAAAATACACAAAGACACACAAAATGAATGCAACATAAACATAAAAACATCACAATAATATGCATACAAAATGTAGTTATCAAAACCCCCATACTTAACTCTTGCTCGCCCTCGAGCAAGACATGCAAAAACAAAATGCAGACAAAAACATGAGTAAGGACAAGTCATGAATGTGCACAGCCTCCGAGAAATTCAATCACAAAACCAAAAACACAGACATGCTCTCAACTTTTCATAATATACTTTCGGTTTAACGTGAACGTGTGTGTGTGAAATGTCATTCCAGTTTCATGCAACTTAGACCGAATTCGTCTCAAATCTGTTTAGCGACCTATAACAAATCAGTGCAAGTTTCACTTTTCAAGTGCCCATTCCTTCAAACGACCTCTAGACATACCCACCTCCCTTGAGATAATGAATTACACACCTCCGGATTTTGCACCCAGTATTGCTTTAGCCCCAATAATTACCCGTTGACTTAGCTATAACTGGCTAGGATACGAAAAATCATTCTATTTTTTCTTTCTAATCCCCTCGTCTATAGCCCGGATGGAGCATCAATCCCATTTAATCCGCATACTTAGCCTTAAATTTAATTTTTTATAGGATTTTAATCCTTTCAAAGCCCGGATGGAATTGAATAATTTTTTTTTCTAGGTGCGCCCAAGATCATAAGTGTCTTACTAGAGCCTCATCAAAATTCATAAAACACAATTAAGATCCACAAACCACCTATTGCCGTGCAATGGTCAAACAGACAGAAACTTCATCAAATCTTTCGCTACAATTCACTCGTCTAACATTAGTGCTTAAAAATATTCACGGTTCAACCTACAGTTTCTCATGTCCAGTCAAGAGCAAAATTTTTCAAAAAACCATTTTTTTTTCAAATAAACTTCATCATCATTGGCTATTATGACTCATCCAACTCATGCAAGACAACACAAACGAACAAAAACAAACAATATGAAAACAAACACGAAACATGACAGATGCAACACAAAAACATAGATAATAATGCAATAACTAATCTACCTCCCCCCCCCCCCCCCCATACTTATCCAAAACATTGCCCTCAATGCTCCAGAACAATAAACAGAATGCAAGACAAACAAAAATACAATGAAAACACAAATAACACTCCCCTGGTTTTTTATTCATCCTCTTCCTTCTTGACAGTATCCGCTGGGATGGTATCAGCAGTCTAGATTTATCGGCGGGCATGGCAAACTGGCATGGGAAAGAAACAAAAATCAAATAAAAACAAAACAAAAACAAAATAAAAAGCAAAAACAAAAACACTAGGTTGCCTCCCAGTCAGCGCTAAATTTATAGTCTATACCCCGAATCTACTCCTCTCTTGAGTGGCGACATTCAAGGTGGTTTATCCATCGTCTTTGAAAAACTCAGATTAGTCATGCACTTGCATGTCACACCATTAAAGAAATTGTGCAAGGGACTAATTCCTGCAGGAATTTGCACCTGCAGACATGCACCAACATCATGCATCTCATCAACTAAATAAACAGCAGAGCAAGATTTTAAAATTGGGCTCTCAGTAGCCGACTTTAACATTTTAAATATAACTTGCTCATCCTTCAGTCTCAAAACTAACTCTCCTCTCTCAACATCAATTAACGCCCTACTAGCAGCAAGAAAAGGGCGTCCTAAAATCATAGGCACCTCACAATCCTCATCCATGTCAAGAATAACAAAGTCTAGAGGATAAATAAATTGTTCTATCTTGACTAGGACATTCTCTACGATCCCCCTCGGGTATTTAATAGATCCATCAGAAAATTTAAGGGAGATAGCAATAGGTTCAATATTTTCTACACCTAGTTTGCGAGTAATAGAATAAGACATTAAATTTATGCTCGACCCAAGATCACACAACACATATTCAAAAGATAGACTTCCAATTTTACAGGGTATAGAAAAACTCCCTGGATCTTGAGATTTTGTTGGAAACTTCTTTTTCAGCACTGCCGAGCACTCCTCATTCATTGTGACTTGCGTTATATCATTCAATTTCTTCTTATTTTTCAGCAAGCCTTTCAGAAACTTTGCATATCTCGACATCTGAGCTAATGCATCTGCAAAAGAAATGTTAATATGAAGTTTCTTGAAAATTTCAAGAAACTTTTGAAATTGAGATTCAAACAACAGTTGCTTAGCTCTATGGGGGAAAGGTAAAGTAGATATATCAACATTCTCATTAACTTCAAATTTCGAAGTCTTACCTTTCTTACCTACCGTGGAGGATTTTTCAGTACGCACCTTCTCCTTCTTCTCTGAAGTTTTCGCCCATTCCATAGTTTTCTCTTCTTCCGGTTGCTTCTCAGACTGTTCAGATTGTGATCTCGTCACTACCATAATTGCATTCAGGCCTTTGGGATTTGGTTCAGTGTTGCTCGGCAAAACTCCAACAGGACGTGTGGACAATTGGGTTGCAATCTGGCCCATCTGAATTTCCAGCTTCTGCAGCATGCTCTCCTGATTCTGCAAGCGAGCCTCAGTACCCGCCACGTACTTCATCATGATCTCCTCAAAACTCGGCTTTTTCTCCTCTTTCTTGGTCTGCCAGTTCTGACTGTAGTTGTTGTTTGAGTTGTATGTCTGCCTTTCTTGATTGTCCATAAAATTCACAGCCTCAACTTCAAACAACTGCTGGTCTTGTTGCATATTCCCTTGTGCTTGATTTACCGGCGCTATTTTCATGAGTGCCACTTGGTGTGTCAGCGCGTCAATCTTAGCATTCAGGGCCATTAAAGCATCGACCTCTAAAACTCCAGCCTTCTTCTCTCTCTTTACATCCGGCCACCCAATGTTACTCTCTGCCATGTTGCCAATGATCTCCCAGGCTTCAGCTGGCATCTTCCTGAATAAGCATCCATTAGCAGCAGCATCTAGCATAGAACGCTGAAGGATCTGCTCCATTATAGAACGTCTGGGTTTGCTGGATTTGTGTGAGATTATGCTGAGGACACATCCTCAACATCTTTTTAAATCTGGTCCACGCCGCATGTAGAGATTCTCCCTCCTTCTGCTTGAAAGATATAATGTCTGAGAACAACTTCGCCATCTTCGTAGGATGGAAATACTTGTTCATAAAAGTCTGAACAAGTTGATCTCATGTAGTAATGGAACCAGCAGGCAGATCATCTAACCACTCCGTAGCTTCCCCTTGTAGAGAGAATGGGAATAACCGCAGTCGCACTGCATCAGATGTTACCCCATTCACCTTGAACGTGTCACAGATTGATAGAAATCGCTCCAGATAAGTGTAGGGGTCTTCCAAGGATGTGCCCCCAAATCTAGCTTTCAATTGAATCAGCTGAATAGTAGAGGGTTTCAGCTCAAAATTGTTCGCCTCAACAGCGGAGCAAACTATGCTAGATCCATAGCCTTCGGTTGGCGGACGGATAATATCCCAAACAGTACGGTTGTCCGCCATGTCTTCTTTTGATTCAGATTCTGTTTCAAGTACTAGATTAAGATTCTTCCTTTCTTTCCGGATCTTGCTGAGCGTGCGTTCGATCTCCAAATCAAGTGGTAGAAGCTCCTTAGATCGAATTTTATGCATGCACAACAAGCTAGTACCTGAAAATCACAAAGAACAGAAGAAAATTCAGAATTTTTAATAAAATAAAAAAATAGTCTAATCTCAAGCGAAATAAAAATTCTGATATCAACACAGTCCCCGGCAACGGCGCCAAAAACTTGACCGGCTAAATCGGTATGATTAAAAATCAACTGGCAAGCGCACCAGGTCAAATTATAATATAGTGGACAAAGGTCCAGATGTCGAACCCACAGGGACTGTATATATATGAATACCAAAATATATTTATTTCTACTTAATCTAGACTAATAAAAAAAGGGATTTCAGAATTTAAACTAATAATTAAAATTACAATTAAAATAAAATTAACTAAAGCGCAGCAAAAAAATTTGGATTTAACTCAAATTTGGGAAAAGCTCGATCAAAGACTCGCGTAGGTACCAGACAATTCATGTAACAAACAGTAGATCTAAGACATCAGACTTAATCTTAATTCACGAGAATTTTCCTAATTTGTTCGAAGGACTATTTCTAGAACAATCAAACCTATTCAAATATTGATGAACTAATCTTTCGTAATTCTAATAAAATTTGAATGCATAACGAACTGTGAAAATTCAGTAAACACCTAAACCGCATAATGAAACCGAATTCTATTTCTAGTCAGTTTTACACTATGTTAATTATCGAAGTGATCAAAATCGAAACCTCCTCTGTCGAATTGGAATCAATTAACAAGCAAGTAAATAACTGGCCAGGAAATTCACAAGACAAATATAAATTCGACAAACAATAAATTTAAATCAAGTCTAAAAATCTCAAATAAACAAATCAAGTTTTTTACATCAATTGTCTGGCCCAATCACGTGGCCTTGATCGAAAAGAAAAACTACTCAATGAATAAATTCATGTCAAACAAGGTTTTTAATCATGAAAAGTAAAAATAAAATAAAAGAAAAGAATAAGAAAATCTCCCAAGCAGTAGCTGTAGCCGCCTCTGCGTTGTGTTCTCTCTACTGCGATCCGGAACCCTTTCTCACGTCTGAATGAGTCCCTTAAATATGGGTTAAAAAAGCCCATGAAAAATAGCCCGTAAAATAAGATTTTTAATTTCCAAAATTCTAATTTTTTCTGATTCCCGACGTCGCGCTCGAGCGAGCACAAATCTTGCTCGAGCGAGCATGGTTCTGCCCGAAGAAAATAACACAGCACAGATTAGTGCGGTTCCCATCTCCTCAGCGCGATAGCGCTTCCACCTAGCGCTAAACACCATGCGCGTTAGCGCCTTCCCTTGCGCGATTGCGCTGGTTCCAGTGCTATTCCCATCGTCTTAAGCTTGATAGCGCTGGCTCAAGCGCTGATAACATTCTCGTTAGCACAACATGTTGCGCCTTTCATTGCCAACCTCGCTGCATCTTGATTTGTCTTCAGGTTCTGCACAACTGCTCTTCTTCTTGTTCTTCATCGCTTCGAGCATACGCCGTGCACAACAAACTCACAATTGTGATCTGATTTCTGCTTTCGTTCATGCCACAGCAGCTGTGCTCCATTCCTTTGTTCTTACCATGCACAACTTTATTTCTTCATTCTTCCAAATGCAGTAGCTATCTCTTCTTTAAGGTATGCAAATACTTCAATATTTAAGTTGCCTCGGCTTTCTTTCGCACTTGCTCAAGAATCTGGATTTTGTGTAAATTTCCTACAAAATTACCAAGGATAGTGAAATACACACGCATGCATAAATAATAAATAAAACAAAGACACACAAAATGAAGGGAAAATAGTTTTTTGGTCTAATAACTTGTCCATGTTTTGATTTTGGTCTATTAACTTTTTCGATGTGGGTTTTGGTACACTAACTTTGCATTTTCAGTGTTTTTGGTCCAATTACATACGTGTCAAATTCTGATAGGTCCATGTCTCATTAAGTGGACCAATCAGAAGTTGACACGTATGCAGTTGTACCAAAAAATACTAAAATGCAAAGTAAGTGTACCAAAACCCACATCAGAAATGTTATACGGAATTAGGGATAGAAACAATCATCGATCTCTAATCAGTAACCGATAGATTAAATTCGATCTTTAAATATGACCTTTTCTAAAAAATTAAAAAATATCTTTTTTGCGACCGAGATTTCATATCTGGTCTCTAATTTTGAAACGTACAATATATTTTGGTCTCAATTTTGTAACAGATTGATTTTCAGTACAAATTAGGTATTGGTAATTATTTTGATCTCTAATTTGAAACCGATAATTAATTTTGGTCTCTAATTTGGAACCAAATCCAAATATTGGTCGCTAATAAGTATTTTTCTTAAAAATATATAAAATAAAATCCAGTCTCTCCCTCCGTCAGCTGGCATTCATTATCCAGGGCAGAATTCCACCGCTGCTATGCTCGATCTCCTCCGCCATCCGCCCGTTGCGCCGACTCTCCTCTCCGATTAGAGGTTTTTTGGTCTAATTTTCTATTTGTTTTCTTGTTTTTACAAGATTCGATCTCAACTTTGTTGGTGTTTAGGGAAATCTCTACAAGATTCGATCTGAACCATTCTCATTGCCTGCCCCCTTTTCCGATCAGAGGTTTATTTGAGGTACTCTCTGCTCTGAGTTTTTTTTTTAAAAAATTTTGATTCCATTCAACAACGTGGTTATGAGCTGGGATATGGAAATGTACATAAGGAGAATTGGTCCTTTCGTTCAAAATGATATATTTGCGGCTGTGTCAAACTCTGTATCAGTTTAAATTCATGTTGCTACATCTTTAGTAGCCATCAAGGGAAGAAATTGTAGTGTTTATTTGTGAGCAAACGTCTTAATCGTGACCGATCCATTGTCTTATGGTCATGAATTCTCGTAGCTTTTGTATAGATGTATTAATGAAGGAAAACTGTTAAAAGATTTTTGGTCCAAATTGGCCATCTTTACTGAATTTCCAGATGCGTAGCCCCTCTACAAAGGATAAAGAGATACTGGAGATTTCAAGCACATCCCTTGGTAGAAAAAGTTCTTCCAAAAGTTCGAGAAATTGGAATAAGTAGATATTCAGACACTTTTATTGAGTCAAAACTAGCCGGTATTGAAGTGTCCACATATATAGGAGTTATTGGTATCCTCCACACAAAACTTGGGTTTGCCCCTATGTTCGAACTTCGAACACAAAAATTCCCTTCTTTTGTTTAGTTTTTCACACCTCCGACTCCTCTCTCAAGGTTTTTTTTTTTATAAAATATTCATTTCTAGAGTAAATAATGTGATAACATATTTTTAGTTTGTTCTGAGTTAAATAAAGCTTAATTGTTAAAGAGAATAAGAACACTGGAAAAAATCGACTCATTCATTCACAAGTTTAATTACAAACGGATACATCCTTAATTGAACAGTGAAATTCATTTGCCGGGAGTGAAGTTTGTGGCGTAGGCCCATGCATTGTTGTTGACTGGGTCTGCAAGGTGGTCGGCGAGGTTCTCCAATGGACCCTTTCCGGTGACGATAGCCTGAACGAAGAATCCGAACATGGAGAACATGGCAAGCCTTCCATTCTTGAGTTCCTTCACCTTCAACTCAGCGAATGACTCAGGGTCGTCAGCAAGACCCAATGGGTCGAAGCTGCCACCTGGGTACAGTGGGTCAGTGATTTCTCCCAATGGCCCTCCGGCAATACGGTACCCCTCAACAGCTCCCATCAGTATAACCTGGCTAGCCCAGATGGCCAATATGCTCTGTGCATGCACCAAGCTCGGGTTCCCCAAGTAGTCCAGTCCACCCTCGCTGAAGATCTGTGAACCAGCCTTGAACCACACGGCTTCACCGAATTTCACACCGTTGCGAGACAAGAGCTCTGGGAAGACGCATCCCAGGGCTCCAAGCATGGCCCATCTGCTGTGGATCACCTCCAGCTCACGGTTCTTGGCGAATGTTTCAGGGTCTGCCGAGAGTCCAGCGGTGTCCCACCCGTAGTCTCCGGGGAACTCACCGGTGAGGTAGCTTGGGGACTCACCAGAGAATGGTCCCAAGTACTTGACACGGTCGGGGCCATACCACGGGCTGCCGGATGAAGCAGGTTTTGAAGCAGTCTTCCTCATGGAGATCCTCCCGGCGCCGGTGATCTCTGAAGTTGATGGTGATTTGACCGCCTTTCCGGCCAAGGCTGGGGAAGAGAGAGCCATTGTAGATGAAGCCATTGCTGTTTGTAGAAGGCTGGTTTTGCTAATTGTATTGTTTTGGAGTAGTGGTTGATTTTTGGTTGAAGTGCTAGTAAGGTATTTATACAAGTGGGCTCTATCGTATTCTTTATCTTTGGAAATCAAATGGGGTGTTGTGATTGGTTAGGGACATTTTGATATCACCACTAGATTCAAATTTTTGTATGTTTGGTGACAAAAATCTAAAGATTTGTTGTTGCAACCAATGGGAGTTTGCCAAGCGTACCATTTGATACGATGGAATTTAGATTAGTGGTGAATTTTATCTCAAACGAGGTTAGTAGAGGGGTTGTGTGTGTGTGTGTATATCAATCAATTGACGTTTTCCGATGTTTTAATTGTGTGGAAGAATTAATTCGACACTCGATTTTGTGTAGCGACAAAACGAAAAAAAAATGACAAGAGTGAAAATGTCCCAAACCAATCACAACACACCATTTGATACGATGAAATTTAGATTAGTGGTGAATTTTATCTCAAACGATGTGTGTGTGAGTATGAATGGATGATAGTGAAACTGTCATCTTTTGACAGCCACGTGGAAATTTCTAGACAAGCATTAAAATTGGATGAGTTGGTTATTCATTGCCAACTAGACAAGAATAAATTGCCATATATCTTGTGTAGCAACTAAACAAAAAAATGACAGAGTGAAAATGTCATCTTTTGACAGCAACGTGGAAATTTCTAGACAAGCATTAACACATTTTTTCTTTATTTTTTTAGCATAAATTGTTTCTATATTTAGAATAATATAACTGTGTAATATTAATTGGAAAATAAATTTATATATATGTGTATTATTGTTTCAAAAGTGGAAATTCCATCCAAAAACGAATAATATGTAGAGATTGCTTGCAATAACACAAAAGTGATTATTGGATTTCAATTTTAAAATTTTTTTAGTTTTGTGTGTTTCTACACCTATAGGATATTTCCTTTGATCGGAGACCATATTATTTGCCATAAATTATTTATGTAATCGACATGAATGTTAACATGGATTTTGGAATGAAACTTTGTAATTTCTTTAGAATATTATGTGACCTTTCAAAAATACATGTCGCCATCCGTGACCACCACAGAAGCAATTTTTCGCTAACATGATGGACTCCAATAAAAAAAGAAAAAAAAAACAAGTTTCAAGATTGAAAACAAAAATTCATTATTAACATATCAAAATAAAAAAATGTAAATTACAGGATCCATGTAATTCAAGAATATTTATTTACCTTCATTGTGCGTACTTGACCTCTTACACAGAACGATATTTTAGAATATAATATTACACACTTTTGAATGTACCTTTTGAATATTACAGTTTCTAGATCATATCACATTCCAAAGCCAATGACTTCCAACTTCCACACAAAGAATTATACAAGATGTAAAAATATTGAATTTGTAGATCTTTGTTTCACAAGAAGTGAATATGTAAAACCAGATATAATGTTAGCAACAAAAAGAAAAACCAGCATATAATGTTGTTTTAGATAGAAACTATACCAAAATTTTTGGTTTATACGACATTTTCAACTATGTACGAGGGAAAGGGTAAATTAAGTAGAAAATATTAATCTATATATATTTGTTTCATTTAGGTTATTTCTTTGCATTATATATATATACACACATACTAGTAAGAAGCAAGTGTCTCGCATATGGACAACATATTACTCTATTATATATAATATAAAATAAATATAAATGTATTCACATTTATAATAAAAATAAAATTAGAAATACTTAAAATTTCAAATAATCTATTTGTTTTATTTTTTAGATGTATTAAGAGGATGTTTGATAAAGCTTACAAGCTCATTAAATTTGTTTGCCAAATTTTTTGTTAAACAACTTATAAGCTGTCAAAATAAGTTGTTTGATAGCTTATAAACTGTTTTTAAAAAAGTAAGGTCATCTCTAATTTTTAGAAAATATCCTTATATATTTTATTTAAATTTCCACCATACTCTCTGCCCATTTTTTTTTTCATAATTTATCAAAAGATTTCTAAATTAAAATTAAAAATAACTTTATTTTTTAATATATGTTTAACATTTATGATAAATTTAAAATTATTTTTGTACATATATTACCATTTACATTAATTTCATAGTATTATATCATTTTTGGTAATTTTGACAATAAAAAGATCTTATCATACCAAACACATTAACATTTTTAAGTTGTTTAAAATAAGTTCTTCCAAACCTTTAGTAACCTTTTTTTAAAACAAGATTTGACAACTTATAAGCTCCTAAAACAACTTATGAGCTTATAAGTTATTTTTAATAAGTTTAGCCAAACACCCTCTAAATTTCTAAAAGTTGTGAAAAGTATTATGCTTGAGTTTTAAATATTATTTCTCTAATGAATTTTTTTACTTCTATTCACATTTTTATAGATAAAATATATCACATACAAATTTTATTTTTATAATTTCAATGAAAAATATTTTTTTGCTTGTCAAATATATATTCACTTTTATATATCATTTTTTTTTAAATATTTTCTAAGAATTATGAAAATGTTCATGGAATTAATCAAAACAATATACAATTTAAGGGTAACGTACCGAATCCACAACAAAAGTTTTTGTTATTTTATCCACGTTTTATCATTTTATTCACACTTTTATAGGTATAATATAATAGTTTAAATATATATATTTTCTTTTAAAGATTTTAATTAGTAAAAATATATTTTTACCATCGAACATCTAATCATTTTTTTGCTCATTATTTTTAGATTCATGAGAATTATATTTTGGCAAAATGTTATTTCTCTAATATATTATTATTATTAAATATCTATTAAATTTTGACGTATTATTATTTTCAAATTTTTTTATAATTATGTTGTAACCAAATGTTATTTTTCTATAAATACTTTGCTCTTGAAATGTTTTGATTTTGTTGTCTTAAATTCATAGAAAATACATTAAATCAATCAAGTCATTGAAAACAAATTTATGTAATAAAATAAGAGGTGAGGATGCTGATGGTGACGCCGACGATGAAAATACTAATTAATATAAAATATTATCTTTTAAAATAAATAAATTCAAAAATTATAAAAGAAAATTTATTGAAGATAATATTTTTTATATATACTCCTATTCTATGTACATGTAGGTGATATGAAAAAAACAGATTTTAATTTAAAAAAAAAACAGATTGATGAAGTTGAATGTAATGAAATTATGATAATTACATTGATAACAAAATTAACTATAATAAAAAAATTATGCTCATTAAATTTTTTTTGCTTAAAATTCTAAAATAAATTCTCACGAAAAGATGAAGAAAAATTGATAGTCGCGTAAATTAACATTTCAATAAGTGTCAAAAATAATGAAAGAAAATTGTTATATAATAAAGACATATATTAAAATTAAATTCATCAATATAAATAAATTAAATATAGTTATTGAGAATAAAAATTAAAATTTAATTCACATTTAGTGAAACAAACTTAACATATATCCAAACATAAAACCCTTTGATAGGATAAAAACCAAGCGGAATACACTCGAAATAATCCTTCGTAGAAACTAATTTAACATTTTGTAAATCATTTTAAAATGATGCAAGTTGATAGATGAAAACAGTTTAGTTGAAGCATTTTATCAAACACTTTGAATGCAACATTTAGGTATTTTATCAAACACATAAAATGCTTCAACAATGCAATCTAAAACAGTAACAATGAATAAATGCAAGAAATAAAGAGACAAGAATTTGTTTATGGATGTTCGGATATTTCAACAACTTCTATGTCACCCCTTCTTCCTCATCGGAAGGATCCACTAGAAGACTTTGATTTATACAAGACATTTGTACAAACCCAATCCGGTTTAGGACTTACCCACTGCCTAAACAAGAACTCCTAGCCACCACTCGATTGTAGGCCGCAACCCCACAATCCGCATAATGTTTTACGTCTTTATGCCAAGACTACAAACACAATCTTTAACGTCTTTGTGTAAAGACTCTCACTCAACTAATCATCAAAGTACATCTCTCGAATATGTGAGTGAGTTGGGTGTGAAGAACTTGATATTTCACGCTCAAGAATTTTGATGTGTTCTTCACACCTTGGGCTTTGCTCTCAACTAGTATATTTCATCAAGTAGACTGCCCATGCTTTGAATCTCCTTGCAAAGCTTGTGTTTGAACTCCAAGATATTGTATTTATAGGCTCCAAGAGTGATATAGCCGTTAGACACAAAACTTTTGTACTGTTTCTGTACCTTTTCTGGAGCTAAACTGAATTTCACTAAACTGATCTTGGTAAACTAAATTTGGTGCGAAACTGGTACTGTAGCAGTTTCGGAACTGTAGCAGTTGAGCGATCTTTAGTTTGGGTAGGTAAACTACTCTTGGTCAACTTCAGTTTAGGTAGTAGTTTAGCAACTTCCAAGACATGTGATCAGTGTAGCTCTGTATCTCTTCATTAGTTGATTTTTGGGCAGAGTGATGAGTACAAAAGTTGTATCCCTTGATCTTAGCTTTTCAACGCCACCAGAATCAATCAATTCGGAGTTCATATGCAAAAGTTATGCTCGAAATACCAGAGCTGCTCAAAATCGGTTTAACACAGAATCAGTTGAGTGCATACGATCAGTTTAGTGCTATATCTCTTGATTCGTTGATTTTTGGGTAAAGTGATCAACTTGAAAGTTGTAGATATTTTTCTTAGATTTCCATGGAATCAAGAATCACTCCATTCGGAGTTCATAGTTATGCTTAATAAACCAGATTGTTGCAGAAATTCTGCTCTGCAGACTTTCACTTCCACACTAGTAACTTCTACTCCGTTTAGAAAATACTTAGGATCCGATTCAGTCTTCAACTTGTGAATATGAATTGTAGATAATTCTCTTATCTTTCCAATTCATGGTGAATCGTTCCATTCGAATAATTGAGCTGCAAGATATGGCCAATATACCAGAACTGCTTGAGGTAAACTGATGGTGTATTTTCTGCTAAATTGATGCAGTTCACTTTGGTATTTCGATGCCAGTATGGCCAAGATAACATCCGTTTTTGCTCAACTAACGTTAAATACAATATGTTTCAAATTAAGTTTTCTTTGCAGTTGCTTTGGCGGATAATCATTTGAATCACTGAGATGTAAGATATCATTGAAATACTGGAGCTTGCCAGAAATTCAGTTTAGCTAATTTCGAGTTTTGGCTTCCATCTTGAGTTGACAACTTCACACTAGAGTAAATATGTTAGAAACACAATAAAAAGTTTTGTTATCATCAAAATCAAGATTGCTTGTGTTCCAAAAATCCAACACCTTTAGTTACTATTACTCTATTACAAATTTAATACATTTAAAAGAATTAAAACAAATAGATTATTTGAAATTTCAATTATACTTATTTTATTTTATTGTAATTGTGAGTGAATTTAAAATTATTTTTTATTTGAGATGATAATTGAATATAAATGAAAAATTAAATACACCTTGATTACTCATTATGCAATAAATTACTCCTTAAGGTTTGACTAAAATCTTAATTCCTTTTTGCCCTTGTTTTTTTACCTCATCTTTTCATAATTGCCTGTTGGTGATTAAATTATAAGTTTTGGTGATAACAGATCAAACAAAACCAAGTACTAAAATAAATAAGATCTTAAGAACAAACAAAAATTGGATCTCAGATCAATCAAGACAAATGGGTTCATACAGATCGAACTTAACAAAGCTTTCTAGATCAAGTTTCCGGTAAAATTGAAGTTCCGGATAAATCAAGCATTTGATCTATGTTTCTCTCACAACTATTTACTTCAACATATCAAATGACCATCCTCTAGAAGAACAATCCAGATCGATCGAAATCTTATATCAGATGAAGTTCAAATCATATTCAATTACTTACGCTTCACCCAGATCAAGTGTAGAAGCCAACAACCCAGACCAGATCAAACTAATGGTTGAAAGCATCAGTTGCCGAAGTTGGTTGAGCTAGAAGACAAACTCATTTAATGAAGTTTTGAACGTTGGCTAACTTTCCTTAAAGTCAAAATTTGTGAGTCAATTTATGAGATATATTAGCGACTGGTAGCGCTTAGTCGTATCACACCCAAATTAATTCAACTCAGATTAACTAAATAAACATGTAGTAGCGAGAGTAGGGATCGTTCTCACGAGGAAAGTGAAATTTATTTGTGTTCTTAAAAATACTGGAATAAAATAAAAAGGGTTTTGGGAATTTAAAAATTAACTACTAATAATTAAAATCAAACTAAAATAATTAAAAATAAGCCTTGGTATCTGTAACACCCGAAATTATTTAATTTTAATTCGAGTATATTTAATTTGAGAATTTTGGAATTTTGATTTAAATTCTAATGTTCTTAAATTATTTAGGATTGAAATTGAGTTAAAGAGATTTGCCGAGGACCGATTTGCAAATAGGGAAGAATTGAGGGGCCAAAGTGCAAATACTTGAAATTTGGTTGGACACTTGTTATGATTTTGGGTATTCACGTGTAGGACACCATTTTCATCAGAAAATTCAAAGGAAGAACCGAGAGTGAAAGAGTAAGAACCCTCAAGTCTATTTTTTATCTTCAAATTCCAATATTTTGAGTTCCGGTTATCCGATTTCGATTCCGAAAAGTGTTCCGGACTCCTCGCGAGAAGGGCTATCTATTGATGTAAGTATTGATGAGATTCAGGATGATTCGAAAACATGTTATGATGCAGAAATCAGAGTGATTATGGTTGTGTGTTTTTGAACTTTTAAATATCGTTATATCGCAACCGGATTGAAGATTGAATGTCGTATTCAATTCTTATGAATTTTCAAAAATTGTTTCGAGATTATCACCTTTGATTATGCTGATATATGATGAAATTCAGCTGTTATAAGATGTATTGGAAGCTGATATGAATGTTAGAGTTGATAGAATTTAGTTTCGGTTACCGATTTTGTACCGTTACTCCGCCGGTTTAAAAGTTGAAACTGTTTTGATGGCTTATTATGGAACTGTTGATGAAGTGAGTTCTTGCTGATGTTATGAGTTATTTTTTCTGTGTTTTCAGTTTCGAAAACAGGGGATATCAAACTCGAACCTTCAGCTTCGAACCGGGATTGAATTGGGCCAAGATTTATGAAGTTGAGCCTTGAAAATCAAGTAGTGTTTGAGCAGATTTTTGACACAAGGTGATGTTGTATGGCTTGATCAGATTTGGGAGAAGATTTTGGTAGCCTTGAGCAACCAAGACAAGAAAGGTATAAACCAACATCGAACCACGTGATACACAACTCGAGTTAGATTGGACTTCAGTTTTTCCCTAAACCACATACTTATTTGTTCCTTGTTGGAATTGATTTATTTTCAAGTCCATAGATATATGTTCTTGATTGTTTATCTGATAGAGGAATTTGTATGAGATAGATGATGGCATAGATAGATAAGTCTATTGCCTTTCCTTGCTAGATTAGCTTGTCTCTTGTAGGTGGCTTAGATTAACGCTTCTAGAATTGGTTGCATCTTGATAAGCCACTAGATCTTAAAGAGTTGAAGGCGGATGTGCCATGTCTTAGAAAGGCTGATGTGCCAAATTACCGAATGTTTGGACTTGTATCGATGTGCTTAGGAGTAGATCAACTCCTATTGCCGAAGCTCGATATAGTGGACTGAAATTCGGGAATAAGAACGTACCGCCACCTCGAATGGGAGAGTAGGTGGGAGATTTGTTGCGTTGTTATTCAAACCGGGATCCCTAGATGAGAGTTGAGAAAAGAGTCAAGTCTTGGTCTAGAGTTAAGACTAGGAGTCAAGATCAAGATGTCAATACAAAGAAGGTAGAGTCAAGACTAAGACACTACTTAGATTTGATAGATGACTTTGTGTTGATGCATGTGTTATGCTTTGATTTATAGCATGCCTTTGTTTTATGCTTTGAATTATAGCATGTATTGTTGTTCATGAATATTTTTATGAACTAATTATGATAGTAATTACACTTGAACTTGATAGCATGTTATATGTTGCTTATATTGGGAAATGTATTTCTCACCGGAGTTATCCGGCTGTTGTCGTGTTTGTATGTGTGCATGACAGCGGGTGGTGCGGGAAAAGGGCAGAGACGAGCTTGAAGAATAGAGATTGAGAGATTAGAGTGCTGATCCGGTATAGAGGTCAAGTTGCTGTCATTTTATGTTAAGAACAAGAGTTGGAGTTGTTTAGCTTTAGACTTGAACTTTAGTCTAGAGTGTTTGCTACTTAAACATGTAATCACACTTGAACTAGTGGTGTAGCTATTGCCTTGAGATGTTGTATTGTATGCTATGATCTTACTAATGACTTCACTTACCTTGTTTCATGCTTTTTGGAACTTGAATAATGTTTCTTGCAATGAGTTGAGCTGATATAATGAAGTATGGACATTATTTGACAGCAGCTGTGTGTGCAGCAGATTTCTGGCCGTTTGGCCTGCGCACGGGCGAGCCCTTGCTCGCGCGCGCGCAGGTCACTCTGTATAAATTTTTTTTTCTTTTTTTTGAGGCTTTGATTCTTGGCCTTAATGTATGTTTCATAGATTATTATTTGATGGAGAGATTTGGAACCGGGTCGCCACAACAGGTGGTATCAGAGCAAGAAAATTTTGGACTATGATAGATAGTGAGTGGGGTAGATTGAGTGTTCTTCCTTGCTTACTTATTTGATCATGCTATAATTTATTACATGATTGAATTACATGTTGTAAATTCTAGCATGTTTTACTTTCAAGTATTTGATTATATGATTTTGTAATTTTATTTGAAAGTATGGTTTACGATTGTTAAAGACGCATGCTTACTGGAATATCTGGAACGATTGGAGGCATGTGTTCTGTTGTTCTTGACATGCTTACCCGACTATCTTAATTGATTGGAAGCATGTTTGATATCTGTATATTGATTCTTTATTTAAGATTGAATCAAAACCGATTCTTGATCAGAGGTAAGATGATCAGAGGAGGACTGAGGCAGACTTGATGTATATGTATTCTGACTAGTGTGATAATCAGATATGTCTCGAAGACCAGGACGACCAGCTACTAGATAGACAGTGAAAGTTCCTCAGCCTGAACAGGAAAATAAAACACAGACATTTCCAGAACAGGTGAATGTAGCCTCGACAGTGTCAGAACAGGTGAATGTAGCCCCGACAGTGCCACAAACACCAAAAGCACCGAGAATAGAATAGGGCATTACATTCGATGATTTGATGAATGTTACAGCTTCATCTATGGAAATACTGTTGAAACGGTTTCAGTCTTTTAAACCACCGACTTTGAAGGGGACGAAAAATTCAGTAGCTTGTGAGAGTTGGCTTGATGATATAGAAATGCTGTTTGATTCTCTTGATTACAGTGATGAGCGGAGAGTCAGACTGATAGGCCATCAATTGCATGAAGTTGCAAAGAGTTGGTGGTTTACGACCAAGAGAGCCTTGGAGCATCGAGGTACAGTGATCACCTGGAAAGTCTTCAAAACTGAGTTTTACCAACGCTTCTTCCCAATGTCTTATTGCAAAGACAAGGGTGCAGAATTTGCCAATCTGAAGCAGGGAAATTTTAATATTGAAGAATATGTTGCAAAGTTTTCTACCTTGCTACGCTTTGCTCCACATGTTGCTGATAGTGATGAGGCAATGGCTGATCAGTTCATTAATGGACTGAATTTTGATGTGTTTACTTTGGTGAACACGGGGAGACCGAATACCTTTGCTGATGCAATTGATCGAGCCAAGGGAGCAGAGGATGGATTACTTAGACAACGGAGAGCATCGATTGTCTCACAGCCACAACAACCAGCTCAGTTTCAATCTCCACCCCCCAGATATGAGAGCGGTGGCAGCAACTGTAGTGACCCTGCATGGAATCACCTACTAACTGGCAACTAATAGCATGCATTAAACTTAATACAGCAAAATACTTAACAGAGTAAAAACGTGCGGAAACATAATCCATAATTTACATATCAGCTTAGTAATATAATCCAGGCTTAAATCTGTAGTGATACAACCATATCGAAATTCTTAAAAGTAAACATTATACAGCTAATAAATCGTGCTGTATAAAAACTTTCAAAGCTCCTGCTCCCTAGTCCTGCCTTGAACTACCAGCTCCGTCCATCCTGCGACCTGCCCCATGGAATAGGGTGTCCAAGATAACAACTAGGACGTGAGCGCTACGCCCAGTACATAGACATGAGTAAACATATGTATATAATGCATGCAACATGATGACTGGTACAGGGTCATCTGAAATGTCATGCTCAGTACCGGCGCCATATGAGTGCTGCCACCGCACGGATCAACCTCTGGGTGCAACCACACTCGTCTAGTACACCAGAGTAGACAGACATAAATGCCCCCGCCGTCGCGGTACTCTCAGTGACAGACTATCGAGTATAGAGATGAGCGGCTCTATAATCAGGTATAACAAGGAATAGGCTCAACGTGTATATGCACATGACATATGAGTATAAAAAAAAACGGTAAATCATACATCATGCCATATAATAATGCCAAATAAATGCAACATATAAACATGTATACTCGCTGGCAATCTCAATCAGTGTGTACGTACCTCTAGGCTAGTTCAAGTATAAAAGGATCCCAGGTTCCAAGCCTATATTCAAAAGTTCACCGTATCACTACATAAATTCTATAAGCCTTAACTAAGCTAATAAGTACTCCCAAAAATTAAATAGATTCCCGGACCATACCTTCGTCCGTCGATGGCCCTTTGAAGTCGCTAGTCCCGGATGACTATAACCACACCTTGGTTATTCCAGAACCTCTATTATAACTGATAGGGCCCTCAAGTGTATAACTCACACTATATAACTGAAGAAGGAAACTCAGGAATTCGTAATTGAAAATGAACTCTGAACGGCCCTATTTATAGCCAAATTTCTCGGCCAGGATCGGAACTTCCGATTTCGGGATCGGAGCTTCCGATCCAGCTCATTGCGTGCATGTCTGCCACGCCAGGATCGGAACTTCCGATCTACGATCGGAGCTTCCGATCTGCTCTATGACCGACACTTGTCAAAACTCGCGACTGAGTCATCGATCATTTTTGACAGCTGGGGATCGGAACTTCCGTTCCAGGATCGGAGCTTCCGTTCCAATCGGAGCTTACTATCCGGGATCGGAACTTACTATCCGGCCCAAAATGAAAAAGCCCAAATTTTACTTCTGAAGTCCAATAACACTCCGAAATTGGTTAAATACCAACCCTTAATCATGTTTAACATATTATTATCTTAAAATGGTATCTGGGTTACTACATTCTCCCCACCTTTAGATATTTCATCCGCGAAATAACATCTAAAGATAAATCAAGATAACAATATGAAACATCAAACCATGTCTTATTACAACAACGGTAATTACATCTTATATGGTAATCAAAAATACAAAGCAAACAACTCAGGATATTCTGCTCGCATACGACTCTCAGTTTCCCAAGTTGCTTCTTCAACGCCTCGGCGCTGCCACTGTACCATCACAAGTGGTATAGTCTTGTTCCGAAGAACTTTTTCCTTCCTGTCTAGGATACAGATTGGTCGTTCAACAAAAGACAGATCCGGCTCTAGCGGAATATCAGTAGATTGAATCACATGAGATTCATCAGCTATGTACTGTCGAAGCAACGACACATGAAAAACATTGTGTATACTGGAAAGAGATGGCGGTAAAGCCAAACGATAAGCAACATCTCCGATCTTCTCCAGTATCTGGAAAGGCCCAATGTAACGAGGAGACAACTTGCCTTTCACACCAAATCTCATCACCTTCCTGAAAGGTGATACTCGCAGAAAAACATATTCACCAGGCTCAAACTGAAGTGGCCTGCGGTGAATATTCGCATAACTGGCTTGTCTATCTTGAGCAACTTTGATCCTATGCTTGATCAAATCTACCTTGTCTACAATCTGCTGCACCAATTCAGGACCCTCGATTTGCCGTTCCTCGACTTCATCCCAGAATAACGGAGTACGACACCGTCGACCATACAATGCCTCGAAAGGTGCCATATCAATACTACGATGATAACTGTTATTGTAGGCAAATTCAATCAAAGGTAACTGATCCTGCCAAGATAAGCCAAAATCCATGACAGAAGAACGTAGCATATCCTCCAGCGTACGAATAGTGCGCTCTGACTGCCCGTTAGTCTCCGGATGATACGCAGTGCTCAAACTCAGAGTGGTACCCAACGCCTGCTGAAAACTACCCCAAAAACGTGAAGTAAATCGCGGATCTCTATCACTGACGATACTTACTAGAATCCCATGTAATCGCACAATCTCCTGGATATATAAGCGTGCCATGCGATCATAAGAATACTCCCGGTTATAAGGAATGAAATGTGCTGATTTTGTCAAACGGTCAACGACAACCCAGATAGCATCACACTGACGTGAAGTCATAGGCAAGTGGGTAACAAAATCCATAGTCACGTGCTCCCACTTCCATTCGGGAATCTCAAGATTCTGCAGTAATCCACCTGGTCGTCGATGTTCAGCCTTGACCTGTTGACAAACCAAACATCTCGAAATAAATTGATACACACTTCGCTTCATCCCCTTCCACCAGAATCTAGTTCGCAAGTCCTTATACATTTTCATACTTCCAGGATGAACTGATAATCGACTCCTGTGAGCTTGAGATAGAATATCATTCCTGAGCTCCGCAACATTAGGTACAACCACTCTATTGGATAGGCACAATAAACCATCTGCCTGAAAATGGAATCCAGATGTATTAACTCCATTGGCTAGACGTGCCAATCGCTGAGTCTTAACATCAGATATCTGAGCATCTCTGATCCGAGAATACAATGCTGGCTCAGATAGAATAGTATACAAACGAATCCCATTCCTCCCTTTCTTGTGCTTGAGCGTAAAACTCAATGAACAGCACTCTTGAATCATATGAGATATTTCATTAGTCTGAAGTGCAGACAGTCTCACCTGCCGACTCAAGGCATCAGCAGTAAGATTAGCAGAACCTGGATGATATTTGATTTCACAATCATAATCCTTCAGGAGATCCATCCAGCGTCTCTGTCGCATATTCAACTCTGCCTGAGTGAATAAATACTTCAAACTCTTGTGATCCGTAAATATCTCAAATTTCTCGCCATAAAGATAATGTCTCCAAATCTTGAGCGCAAATACAATGGCGGCTAACTCGAGATCATGCACTGGATAATTACTCTCATGCAACTTCAACTGTCGAGAAGCATAGGCAATAACATGTCCATGCTGTGTCAAAACACATCCTAACCCCTGCCCAGAGGCATCAGTATAGACAACATAACCTCCTGATCCAGAAGGTAGAGCTAGCACAGGTGCAGTAGTAAGACGTCTACGCAGCTCGTGAAATGACTCCTCACAATCCGAGGACCAAATGAAGGCAACATCTTTCCGTGTAAGCTGAGTCAAAGGCCTGGCCAACTGTGAAAAATTCTCGATGAACCGACGGTAATATCCCGCTAGACCCAAGAAACTACGAATCTCAGCAACCGTCGTCGGTCGAGACCAGTTCAGCACTGCCTCTATCTTACTAGGATCAACAGATATCCCTTCATTAGAAATCACATGACCGAGAAATACTACCCGATCAAGCCAGAATTCACACTTGCTTAATTTCGCATATAGCTGCTTATCTCGTAACGTCTGTAGAACAATTCTCAAATGTTGTGCATGCTCATCCTTATTATGAGAATAGACAAGAATATCATCTATGAAAACGATGACAAATCTATCCAGATAATCTCAAAATACCTGATTCATTAGATTCATAAAGACTGCCGGTGCATTTGTCAAACCGAATGGCATCACCAGAAACTCATAATGCCCGTATCTGGTCCTGAAAGCAGTCGTAGATATATCTGAGTCTCATACCCGCATCTGATGGTATCCAGATCTCAGATCTATCTTCGAATAAACAGAAGTACCCTGTAGTTGATCAAACAGATCATCAATCCGCGGCAAAGGATACTTATTCTTGATGGTGACACGATTCAACTGCCTGTAATCAATACATAATCGCATCGATCCATCTTTTTTCTTGACAAACAAAACAGGTGCTCCCCACGGAGAAACACTCGGACGAATATATCCCTTATCAAGAAGATCTTGCAACTGCTGTTTCAATTCCCTCATCTCTGACGGTGCCAGACGATAAGGTGCTCGGGATATAGGCGTAGTTCCTGGTACTAGATCAATACCAAATTCAACCTCTCGAACCGGAGGAAAACCAGGAATCTCATCAGGGAATACGTCAGAAAACTCGCTGACAACCGGTAGCTGATCAATACCCGTACTACTCATGGACATATCAACTGCATAGATGAGGTAGAACTCCCCACCTGACTCCAAGACATGACATGCCTTCAGAGCCGAAACAAGTGGCATCGGAGGTCGCGCACCCTCACCATAAAAGTACCAACTATCACCCTCAACGGGATGAAACTGTACCAGACGCTGATAACAATCCACAGTAGCGTGATACAAAGTCAGCATATCTATTCCCAAGATACAGTCAAAATCCATCATCGCTAATATCATCAAATTAGCCGACCTCAAACTCCAGAAGGCAACCCATCACTAGACGCTTAGTTACTACCTTCTGCTCCAACGGAGTAGATACAACTAAATCCATATCTAATGATACGTAAGGTAATATATGTCTCTTAACGAAGCGACTAGAAATAAAGGAATGCGATGCTCCAGTATCAATTAATACAAGTGCAGGAATACCACATAACAAGAAGTTACCTGCCAACATGCGATCGCTTCCCTCAGTAGCCTGCTCCTGAGACAGAGCAAACACTTGCCCTTGAGTCTGGGGACGATAACCAGAAGAACTCTGTGGTGCTGGCTGCTGACGTGGAAAAGTAGAAGCCTGAGATCCAACCTGGGATCCCGATCCACTAGCAGAACCCATGCGCTGAGGACAATCTCTCCGCAGATGTCCCTGCTGACCGCAAATATAACAAGCACCAGTAGCTCTCCGACATGAAGCTGCAGGATGCTTCCCACCACAATGGCTACAAAACTCCTCCTTCTTCTTCTTCTTCCCAAAACGGAACATACCTCGTGAACCACGAGATCCAGATGAAGTAGTAGGAGAAGAAGACGTAGGTCCGGATTGCACAACAGATTGAGCTCGAGGCTCAACAAATCCACTAGGCTGTGCTGGCATCATCAACTGTCCACGCCTGTTGCTGGTCTCCACAAGACGGCAACGGTTTACCAAAGTCTCATAAGATACCGGGTCATCACAGACGACAACCTGAGAGTAGATATCTTGGTTCAGGCCTTGCAGAAAGATATCATATTTCGACGCATCACTCTCATTGATATGAGGACTGAAAGGTAGCAGATCAAGAAATCGCTGTTGATACTGATCAATAGTCATTGATCCTTGCCTCAAAGTAAGCAACTCCATAGATCGTGCTTGGCGAACAGCCGGAGGAAAATATAATTTCTGAAACTCCCGACAGAAATCCCCCCAAGTCACCTGTCCTCTCTCAGTACGTGCCTGAGCAACCTTGGCATCCCACCAAAAACGTGCTCTATCCTCTAGAACGAATTCTAGAACTTCCAGTTTCTGCTCCTCAGTACACTCAAAAGCTCGGAACGTGCTCTCAAGTTTAGACATCCAGCTTCTAGCTTGTTCAGGATTCACGCCTCCCACTAAGGGTTTCGGTCCTACCTGCATAAACTTATTGATAGAGTAGCGACGTCTACCCTCATGATGACGATTTTGATCATCCTGATGATGATGGCGACGATGATGATGACCACCTCCCTGGCCAACACTACCGTGACTCTCGTCAGCCATATCCTGAAAAGAATTGCACATTAAAATCCCAAATGCGCAAGAATTACTCAAGACTAAACTAAATCCCAAGTACTAATCCCAAAATCTATGCATGCTCTGATACCAAAAATGTAGTGACCCTGCATGGAATCACCTACTAACTGGCAACTAATAGCATGCATTAAACTTAATACAAAAAAATACTTAACAGAGTAAAAACGTGCGGAAACATAATCCATAATTTACATATCAGCTTAGTAATATAATCCAGGCTTAAATCTGTAGTGATACAACCATATCGAAATTCTTAAAAGTAAACATTATACAGCTAATAAATCGTGCTGTATAAAAACTTTCAAAGCTCCTGCTCCCTAGTCCTGCCTTGAACTACCAGCTCCGTCCATCCTGCGACCTGCCCCATGGAATAGGGTGTCCAAGATAACAACTAGGACGTGAGCGCTACGCCCAGTACATAGACATGAGTAAACATATGTATATAATGCATGCAACATGATGACTGGTACAGGGTCATCTGAAATTTCATGCTCAGTACCGGCGCCATATGAGTGCTGCCACCGCACGGATCAACCTCTGGGTGCAACCACACTCGTCTAGTACACCAGAGTAGACAGACATAAATGCCCCCGCCATCGCGGTACTCTCAGTGACAGACTATCGAGTATAGAGATGAGCGGCTCTATAATCAGGTATAACAAGGAATAGGCTCAACGTGTATATGCACATGACATATGAGTATAAAAAAAACGGTAAATCATACATCATGCCATATAATAATGCCAAATAAATGCAACATATAAACATGTATACTCGCTGGCAATCTCAATCAATGTGTACGTACCTCTAGGCTAGTTCAAGTATAAAAGGATCCTAGGTTCCAAGCCTATATTCAAAAGTTCACCGTATCACTACATAAATTCTATAAGCCCTAACTAAGCTAATAAGTACTCCCAAAAATTAAATAGATTCCCGGACCATACCTTCGTCCGTCGATGGCCCTTTGAAGTCGCTAGTCCCGGATGACTATAACCACACCTTGGTTATTCCAGAACCTCTATTATAACTGATAGAGCCCTCAAGTGTATAACTCACACTATATAACTGAAGAAGGAAACTCAGGAATTCGTAATTGAAAATGAACTCTGAACGGCCCTATTTATAGCCAAATTTCTCGGCCAGGATCGGAACTTCCGATTTCGGGATCGGAGCTTCCGATCCAGCTCATTGCGTGCATGTCTGCCACGCCAGGATCGGAACTTCCGATCTACGATCGGAGCTTCCGATCTGCTCTATGACCGACACTTGTCAAAACTCGCGACTGAGTCATCGATCATTTTTGACAGCTGGGGATCGGAACTTCCGTTCCAGGATCGGAGCTTCCGTTCCGATCGGAGCTTACTATCCGGGATCGGAGCTTACTATCCGGGATCGGAGCTTACTATCCGGGATCGGAACTTACTATCCGGCCCAAAATGAAAAAGCCCAAATTTTACTTCTGAAGTCCAATAACACTCCGAAATTGGTTAAATACCAACCCTTAATCATGTTTAACATATTATTATCTTAAAATGGTATCTGGGTTACTACATTCTCCCCACCTTTAGATATTTCGTCCGCGAAATAACATCTAAAGATAAATCAAGATAACAATATGAAACATCAAACCATGTCTTATTACAACAACGGTAATTACATCTTATATGGTAATCAAAAATACAAAGCAAACAACTCAGGATATTCTGCTCGCATACGACTCTCAGTTTCCCAAGTTGCTTCTTCAACGCCTCGGCGCTGCCACTGTACGATCACAAGTGGTATAGTCTTGTTCCGAAGAACTTTCTCCTTCCTGTCTAGGATACATATTGGTCGTTCAACAAAAGACAGATCCGGCTCTAGCTGAATATCAGTAGATTGAATCACATGAGATTCATCAGCTATGTACTGTCGAAGCAACGACACATGAAAAACATTGTGTATACTGGAAAGAGATGGCGGTAAAGCCAAACGATAAGCAACATCTCCGATCTTCTCCAGTATCTGGAAAGGCCCAATGTAACGAGGAGACAACTTGCCTTTCACACCAAATCTCATCACCTTCCTGAAAGGTGATACTCGCAGAAAAACATATTCACCAGGCTCAAACTGAAGTGGCCTGCGGTGAATATTCGCATAACTGGCTTGTCTATCTTGAGCAACTTTGATCCTATGCTTGATCAAATCTACCTTGTCTACAATCTGCTGCACCAATTCAGGACCCTCGATTTGCCGTTCCCCGACTTCATCCCAGAATAACGGAGTACGACACCGTCGACCATACAATGCCTCGAAAGGTGCCATATCAATACTACGATGATAACTGTTATTGTAGGCAAATTCAATCAAAGGTAACTGATCCTGCCAAGATAAGCCAAAATCCATGAACAGAAGAACGTAGCATATCCTCCAGCGTACGAATAGTGCGCTCTGACTGCCCGTTATTCTCCGGATGATACGCAGTGCTCAAACTCAGAGTGGTACCCAACGCCTGCTGAAAACTACCCCAAAAATGTGAAGTAAATTGCGGATCTCTATCACTGACGATACTTACTGGAATCCCATGTAATCGCACAATCTCCTGGATATATAAGCGTGCCATGCGATCATAAGAATACTCCCGGTTATAAGGAATAAAATGTGCTGATTTTGTCAAACGGTCAACGACAACCCAGATAGCATCACACTGACGTGAAGTCATAGGCAAGTGGGTAACAAAATCCATAGTCACGTGCTCCCACTTCCATTCGGGAATCTCAAGATTCTGCAGTAATCCACCTGGTCGTCGATGTTCAGCCTTGACCTGTTGACAAACCAAACATCTCGAAATAAATTGATACACACTTCGCTTCATCCCCTTCCACCAGAATCTAGTTCGCAAGTCCTTATACATTTTCATACTTCCAGGATGAACTGATAATCGACTCCTGTGAGCTTGAGATAGAATATCATTCCTGAGCTCCGCAACATTAGGTACAACCACTCTATTGGATAGGCACAATAAACCATCTGCCTGAAAATGGAATCCAGATGTATTAACTCCATTGGCTAGACGTGCCAATCGCTGAGTCTTAACATCAGATATCTGAGCATCTCTGATCCGAGAATACAATGCTGGCTCAGATAGAATAGTATACAAACGAATCCCATTCCTCCCTTTCTTGTGCTTGAGCGTAAAACTCAATGAACAGCACTTTTGAATCATATGAGATATTTCATTAGTCTGAAGTGCAGACAGTCTCACCTGCCGACTCAAGGCATCAGCAGTAAGATTAGCAGAACCTGGATGATATTTGATTTCATAATCATAATCCTTCAGGAGATCCATCCAGCGTCTCTGTCGCATATTCAACTCTGCCTGAGTGAATAAATACTTCAAACTCTTGTGATCCGTAAATATCTCAAATTTCTCGCCATAAAGATAATGTCTCCAAATCTTGAGCGCAAATACAATGGCGGCTAACTCGAGATCATGCACTGGATAATTACTCTCATGCAACTTCAACTGTCGAGAAGCATATGCAATAACATGTCCATGCTGTGTCAAAACACATCCTAACCCCTGCCCAGAGGCATCAGTATAGACAACATAACCTCCTGATCCAGAAGGTAGAGCTAGCACATGTGCAGAAGTAAGACGTCTACGTAGCTCGTGAAATGACTCCTCACAATCCGAGGACCAAATGAAGGCAACATCTTTCCGTGTAAGCTGAGTCAAAGGCCTGGCCAACTGTGAAAAATTCTCGATGAACCGACGGTAATATCCCGCTAGACCCAAGAAACTACGAATCTCAGCAACCGTCGTCGGTCGAGACCAGTTCAGCACTGCCTCTATCTTACTAGGATCAACAGATATCCCTTCATTAGAAATCACATGACCGAGAAATACTACCCGATCAAGCCAGAATTCACACTTGCTTAATTTCGCATATAGCTGCTTATCTCGTAACGTCTGTAGAACAATTCTCAAATGTTGTGCATGCTCATCCTTATTATGAGAATAGACAAGAATATCATCTATGAAAACGATGACAAATCTATCCAGATAATCTCAAAATACCTGATTCATTAGATTCATAAAGACTGCCGGTGCATTTGTCAAACCGAATGGCATCACCAGAAACTCATAATGCCCGTATCTGGTCCTGAAAGCAGTCGTAGATATATCTGAGTCTCGTACCCGCATCTGATGGTATCCAGATCTCAGATCTATCTTCGAATAAACAGAAGTACCCTGTAGTTGATCAAACAGATCATCAATCCGCGGCAAAGGATACTTATTCTTGATGGTGACACGATTCAACTGCCTGTAATCAATACATAATCGCATCGATCCATCTTTTTTCTTGACAAACAAAAAAGGTGCTCCCCACGGAGAAACACTCGGACGAATATATCCCTTATCAAGAAGATCTTGCAACTGCTGTTTCAATTCCCTCATCTCTGACGGTGCCAGACGATAAGGTGCTCGGGATATAGGCGTAGTTCCTGGTACTAGATCAATACCAAATTCAACCTCTCGAACCGGAGGAAAACCAGGAATCTCATCAGGGAATACTTCAGAAAACTCGCTGACAACCGGTAGCTGATCAATACCCGTACTACTCATGGACATATCAACTGCATAGATGAGGTAGCACTCCCCACCTGACTCCAAGACATGACATGCCTTCAGAGCCGAAACAAGTGGCATCGGAGGTCGCGCACCCTCACCATAAAAGTACCAACTATCACCCTCAACGGGATGAAACTATACCAGACGCTGATAACAATCCACAGTAGCGTGATACAAAGTCAGCATATCTATTCCCAAGATACAGTCAAAATCCATCATCGCTAATATCATCAAATTAGCCGATAACACATTACCCTCAAACTCCAGAAGGCAACCCATCACTAGACGCTTAGTTACTACCTTCTGCTCCAACGGAGTAGATACAACTAAATCCATATCTAATGATACGTAAGGTAATATATGTCTCTTAACGAAGCGACTAGAAATAAAGGAATGCGATGCTCCAGTATCAATTAATACAAGTGCAGGAATACCACATAACAAGAAGTTACCTGCCAACATGCGATCGCTTCCCTCAGTAGCCTGCTCCTGAGACAGAGCAAACACTTGCCCTTGAGTCTGGGGACGATAACCAGAAGAACTCTGTGGTGCTGGCTGCTGACGTGGAAAAGTAGATGTAAGAGTGGGTGCCCAGTGAGCCAACTGTGTGGCTATGGGCTTTGTTGACTCTTTGTATAAACAATCTTTTGTTTAATGTGATTTACACTTTTATGGCAATGACTTTATATTACTTCATATTGTTATATTGTGATATACTATTGTTGTTTTGATAAAGACCTTGAATATACTATAGTGTATGTAAGATGTGGTAGAACATGGAGATGTCTATCATGAAATACATCTTATAGTCACTGTATATTCTAAAACCGTTCCTAGTCGATTGAGCCGTCCGATAATAAGGATAAGGATCGCTCGAGTTTGAGACTAGCATTTGCGATGCGGAGTACCACGTTTCATTGGTAGGGAACATGGAGATGTTCGAAGCATGCAAATGGATATTCATAGGATGAATAGTCGAACTACCCTATCCGGACTTTCCAAGTGGTTATCACTTATCGAGTGGATAAAGTCCGCGGTTTTGGTTGTACACCATTAGTCCTTACGACTTGAAACATCATGGAGACTCTATATGCTAGTACTGTGCTTTGACTCGTTTACCGACTCTGAGGGGGTCATCAGGTGTCGAGATTGGGTACAGTTACGACACATATAGGAGTCAATGCATTGTTGTCAAGGATTCACCACATACTTGCGAGTGTGGATATCCTATGCGATCTGAGGAGATATTAGTGTGATAAATCTCTGGCCAGAGTAATTGATGTGATTTAAGAAATGGTTTCTTAGTAGCACATGCGATGTCACTAATCTGATCTTCAAGATGTATTGCATAGTTATCGAATCTTGAGCGACTCTCGATATACCAATGGTTGTTGATTCGATCGGGATATATGGATGAAGGGACCGTACTGTACGTTAACCAAAATCTACTGGTTCTTGTAGGCACTATCAGTGATACCTAGGGAATCATGGGGCGATGTTGCTAGGCGCTTTACCATGATTCGTTGGGCAAGTCGGAAAGTGTTGTTCCGAGTCACAAGGAGTTGTGAGCCCACGGCTAGCTGTATCCCTGAACCATTGAGGGTCACACAGTGTAATGGAGTTTTAATCCCCGTTGAGATAGTTAAATTTAAAGAGTTAAATTTAATGAACTAAGGAGTTGGACTTCTTAAATAAGAGTAAGGGAGTAGGATTTCCTAAAATGACATAGGGATGGACATTTTTGGAAACCACTGAATTCGGATTCAGGAAAATTTATTTTGACTTTAAAACGTGCAGAAATGGTTTCTGTGCACATTGGTGAAATCGTTTCATCAATCGGAGTCACGATAAATTTTATATTAATTTCTGAACGAGTGGGCTTTGCTTGTCGGGCCCCAGCTTATGACTAATGGGCCCTAAGGTGTTAGTGGCCTGCATTATAAATAAGTTATTTCAGTACAGAAATTACAGACAACAGGTCATTATTTTGAGAGACAAAATTCGAAAAACCCTAGCCCCTATTCTCTCACAATTCGGCCGAACCCTCCCCATACTCTGCCCGAGAAATTCCGGTCTGTGATTTTGAATTGCAGTCAGGAATAACGAATCAAATTCGTGTATTCTCTTCGCAGAAAACTTCTGATAGATTTTCTAGTGCAATCTATCAGAGGGATTAAACCTCTGTTCGTGGACCTGATTGAAGGCGTTCATCGGTTCCAGGGAGAGACAACAAGAGCAGAATTGTTCTGTTGGTGTCCATTAATCTCGTTGCGAGATTTGAGGTAAAATTTATTTAATTGTTATTTAAATTTTACACACACGTAATTCAATCGTTGTATGGTTGATACCCACACCATGGAATCGTTCCATGAGAAAATTTTTAAACTTCCGCTGCACCGGGTATCAATCGTAATTGGTCTGGGAACACGCCAGTTTTCCAACAGTGGTATCAGAGCCAGGTTGCTCAGATCAATCGATTGAATTAATCAATTGTACAAAATTTTTGAGTCTCGGTTTTTGAAACAAAATAAATATTTTTAATAAAAAAAAAAAAATTTTTTTTCCGGGGGCGAAACCCGGGCAGCGATTGGATCGCTGCCCGGAGGGGGCAGCGATGGTCGCTGCCCCCAGGGGCGGCGCACGGCGCCGCCCAAAGGGGGCGCACGGCGCCGCCCAGGGCGGCGACCGTCGCCGCCCAGGGCGGCGCACGGCGCTGCCCAGGGCAGCGCTGTGCGCTGCCCAGCGCAGCGCTGGGCGCTGCGCAGGGCAGCGCTCGGCGCTGCCCAGGGCGGCGCACAGCGCCGCCCAGGGGCGGCGCTCGGCGCCGCCCAGGGCGACGCACGGCGCCGCCCAGCGGCGGCGCCAGGCGCCGCCAGGGCAGCAAACGTTGCTGCCCTAAGGGGGCAGCCGGGCTGCCCCGGCCCGCGCCCCGGGTGCGGGCCAACCCGGGAGTGTCCCGGGTGGCCCGCGGGAAAAAATTAATATTTTATTAAAAATTAATTTTAATATGTTAAAATTTTATTTTTGGTCCGGTCAAAAATTGTTTTTGATTGGTTCACGAGATTTCGGATCGAATTGTTCGAGTCCGTAAATTTTAAAATTGATTTTGGATAAATTTGAATTTTTGGAAAATTTTAATATTTTATCCGTAAATTGAATTTTGAAATCAATTATTTTGGTACAATTGATGATAAGATATGATCTTATGATATATTAGATAAAATATGATTTTATTTGTAAAATTGGATTTTATAGATAAAATATGATTTTATTTGATATGGAGATAAAATATGATTTTATATGTGAAATGTGATTTTATATATAAAATATGATTTTATCTTGTTTAAATTTGAATTGCCACAGCATGTTATCCAATAAATTAATTTTGAATTAAATGTTATTGGATAAGGATGATCGATTGCCATGACCAATTTTGTAGGTGTATGTTAGGAATTTACATTTTGTCTTTATTGTTGTTGGTTTTATTAATGGGCCTGGTTTATGGCCCGATATGAATGTCATATGTAATAAAAGTGGGCTTGGTTTATAGCCCGTTCCCACCCCCTAAAAATGTATCCCCTACTTGTCATTGTTATTTAATTGTAAATACATTAGATTTAGTGGGAGATCAAGATTTGAAGATGGTGGGCCCAGCAGACAATGAAGACTGAAGAAATGTAAATTGGAAGCATATGTAATAGGATTGCATTTGCATACTGCATATTACCTAGGATTGGACTAAGACCCGTGATTGGCAACCACGGGTCAATTAGAAATGGAATCGATCATCCTATATAATATGTGATATTATGATTGTATGCATGTTTAGACATAAATTGCGTGAATCCGGCAATGCATGCAATAAATTAAATATGATGAGACAAATATTTTTATAAATAAAATCCCTCATTTTAAATATGATTTAAAATTTATATCAAGATAAATAAAGGAAATTTAAATATTGTTTAAATGTTCCTACCTTCCATCAACGGTCAATGTATGTGATGCTACCCGCGGATACGGTCCGGCTCATATTATTGGGGGGGCCCGTCCGTCGGAAAGCTGTACATTGGATCGACAAATGTTGTAAGTTGGGTGGAACTCCCATGGGATCGGCTCATATTATTGGGGGATCCACATGGCGACCGTCCATCACAACTTAATATTGATGGGTCATCTTGACATGTCACTTTAAACGGCGTCATATTATTGGGCCCTTATTGGACATGAGGTAAATACATGGGGGTTGCTTTGGAAGCAATTGGGCTCTACCTTTTGAGAATTATGGTTGGCTGATATTATTCGGGACCATAAGTTTGTCAATTGGACTCCATGTTCTCACTAAGGAAAAAGTTTCCCGTTTTCACTAGAGGGTGGTGAAATCGTTAAAATAGTGGGAGTGAGATTCATAAAATTAAATTCGCCTATTTTATGTCTTAGTAAATTGTTAAACAATCATTGATATATGTCTGTTTTTCCTTTTCAGTATTTCATACAATGAATTCGCGAAATCCTTTATTCTCGATCCTCGAACAAAACAAGCTGACTGGCGCCAACTATACGGAATGGTTCCGGAAGTTGAAGATTGTCTTAACTTCGGAGAAAATGCTCTACGTGTTAGAGAAAGCACCTCCGAAGGAAGCACCAGCTGACATAAGTCCGGAGGAATTGGCCAAACTTGATGCATGGTGTGACCATGACATCAAGACCAAATGCTATATGCAAGCCTCGATGTCTGATGAACTCCAGAGGCGATTTGAGGACACGGTGAATGCTGCTGACATTCACACGCAACTCAAGGAACTTTTTGGGGCTCAGTCGAGGGCTGAAAGGTTCGCTACTGTTAAGGAGTTGATGACGTGCCGCATGCGTGAAGGGACTTCGGTCCGTGATCATGGGGTACGAGTGATTTGGCTCATACAGAAGTTAGCGACCCTTGATTTGGTGTTGGAGCATGAACTCAATGTGGACTTGCTGCTTCTATCTCTTCCTTCTTCATTTGATGGATTCGTGATAAATTTTAATATGAACAAGATAGAGGCCACCCTTGAAGAGATGGTCAATATGCTCGTTACATATGAATCCACACTTAAGAAGGATAAGCCAGCTTTCTTGGTGGGCTCCTCATCTTCTGCTAAGAAGGGGCCAAGTATGAAGGGCAAGAAACGTTCTGCCCCACCCAAGAAAGTGGAACCCGAGAAGAAGCAAAAGACAAAGGCTTCAAACGATGGAAAATCCAAGGATGTTTGCCATTACTGCAAGAAGCCGGGTCATTGGAAGCGCAACTGCAAGGAGTATCTTGGGCAGTTGGGAACTGCAAAGGGTATGTTCTATATCGAAATAAACATGTCACTTAATACAACTTCTTGGGTATTGGATACCGGATGTGGTTCTCACATTTGCAATGATTTGCAGGTGATGACAAGAAGTCGCAGGCTTAGAATGGGTGAGACCCAGCTGAGGCTCGGGAATGGTTCCAGAGTTGAAGCTACGGCCATTGGAGATGTTTGTTTGATTTTGCAGAATGGTTTTAAATTATTGTTGAGAGATGTTTTATTTGTGCCAGATTTAATTAAAAACATTATTTCTATTTCTATGCTTGATAGAGATGGTTATTCTTGTAATTTTGTAAATGGGATTTGCAGTATTTACAAGAATGAATGTTTAATTGGAAATGGACAACTTGAAAACGATCTATATAATTTAAAACTAAAAGACGTTCCAGTGAATTGTATTGACAAACCGGCAACAACAAACAAAAGGAAAATCGATAGTCAAAACCCGGCAAACCTTTGGCACGCTAGACTAGGTCATATTTCCTCAAGGAGGATGAACAAGCTAGTGGGAGAGGGCATGTTTGATATGTCTGATATTAACTCTCTACCTACTTGTGAATCCTGCCTAAAAGGGAAAATGACTAAATCTCCTTTTAAGGGGAAGCCTGAACGTAGTCAAAATCTGTTGGATTTGATCCATACAGATGTTTGTGGTCCATTTAGAGTAGGGACTCAACATGGCCACACCTACTTCATTACCTTTACTGATGATTATTCTAGGTATGGGTATTTATATTTAATGAAATATAAGTCTGAAGCATTTGAAAAGTTCAAAGAATTCAAGGCTGAAGTAGAAAACAAGCTAGGTAAAAGTATTAAAGCACTTCGATCGGATCGAGGTGGAGAATACTTGAGTACCGAGTTTTTGGACTATCTGAAAGAGAATGGGATTCTCTCTCAGTGGACTCCTCCTATGACACCACAGCTTAATGGTGTATCGGAGCGTCGTAATCGAACTTTGTTGGACATGGTTCGATCTATGATGAGCTTCACTGAGCTTCCACCTTCGTTTTGGGGCTATGCGCTTGAAACGGCGGTATTGTTGTTGAATAACGTCCACACTAAAGCAGTGGACAAAACACCATACGAGTTATGGAATGGCAAAGCTCCTAAGTATTCATACTTGAGGATTTGGGGATGTCCTGCTTACGTGAAGCGGACAGTGGGAGATAAGTTGGATAGTCGATCCAGCTTGTGTTATTTTGTGGGGTATCCGAAGAATTCAATCGGATATTATTTCTATTATCCTGCTGAAACAAAGGTGTTTGTTTCACGGAATGCCACCTTCTTGGAGAAGGAGTTCTTATTGGATAAGAAAGGCGAGATGATGGAACTCGAAGAAGTTCGAGAAGAACCCGAAATACAAAATAACGATCCTACACCTCAGGAACCATTGCTGGACACGCCTGCACCTAGAAGATCCGAGAGGACTTCTAGACCTCCAGTTCGATATGGTCTTCTTCTTGAAGAGGGTCAAGATGAACCCGACATTGGATGTGATCCAAGAAGCTTCAAGGAAGCAATTTCTGATGCGGATTCGAATTTATGGCTTGAAGCTATGCAGTCTGAATTGGATTCGATGCATACTAACCAAGTCTGGTCTTTAGTGGATCCTCCCGATGGAATTGTTCCAATAGGGTGTAAATGGATCTACAAAAGAAAGCTTGGGCCTGATGGTAAGGTATTGACCTACAAGGCGCGATTGGTGGCTAAAGGTTATACTCAAAGGCAAGGAGTTGACTATGACGAAACCTTTTCACCAGTTGCAATGTTCAAGTCCATAAGAATCCTTATTGCCATAGCTGCATGGTATGACTATGAGATATGGCAAATGGATGTGAAGACTGCTTTTCTTAATGGAGACATTAAGGAAGAAATCTATATGAAGCAGCCTGAGGGGTACACATCCATGGGAAGCGAGCATAAGGTATGCAAGCTTCAGAGATCAATTTATGGTCTAAAACAAGCATCAAGAAGTTGGAACCAGAAATTTGATGAAACAATTAAAGACTTTGGTTTCATCAAGAACCCGGAGGAACCTTGCGTGTACAAGAAAGTAGTTAAGGATGCGGTGACATTCTTAGTACTTTATGTTGATGACATCCTACTCATTGGGAATGATGTAGGGATGTTGCAGTCAACTAAGATATGGTTATCAGGTAGATTTTCGATGAAGGATTTGGGTGAGGCATCTTACATTCTTGGGATACAGATCTATAGGGATAGATCTAAGAGAATGATAGGACTCACTCAATCAACCTACATCGATACCATATTGAAACGGTTTTCAATGGATGGGTCCAAGAGAGGACATCTACCCATGTGTCATGGAGTTTCTCTATCCAAGTCTATGTGTCCCAAGACTGATGCAGAGATAGAGAATATGACACATGTACCATATGCGTCAGCTATAGGTAGTATCATGTATGGGATGATATCTACCAGACCGGATGTAGCATTTGCTCTGAGTGTCACGAGCAGATATCAGTCTAATCCTGGTCAGATGCATTGGAAAGCCGTGAAGGACATTCTTAAGTACTTGCGAAGGACTAAGAATATGTTCATGGTTTATGGAGGACGAGAACTCAAACTGGAAGGCTATACCGACTCTAGCTTCCAAAGTGATGTGGATGACTCGAAGTCAACCTCTGGATTTGTGTTCATGCTCAATGGCGGTGCTGTCTCTTGGAAGAGTTCCAAGCAGGACACCACAGCGGATTCCACCACTGAGGCTGAATACATTGCAGCATCAGCTGCTGCTAAAGAGGCCGTTTGGATGAGGAATTTCGTCCAAGAGTTGGGCGTCATTCCTGAATTTGTTGGTCCAGTCCCGGTGTACTGCGACAACACGGGTGCCGTTGCTCAAGCAAAGGAACCAAGGTCTCATCAAAGATCCAAACACGTACTGAGGAAATACCACATAATCCGGGAGATTGTGGAAAGAGGAGACATCAGTGTCGAACGAGTGGCCTCTGCAGACAATATCGCTGATCCACTTACTAAGCCTTTGCCAGGACCATTGTTTGACAAACATCGCGAAGCAATGGGTCTACGTAGTATGACTAGTTGGCTATAGGGCAAGTGGGAGATTGTAAGAGTGGGTGCCCAGTGAGCCAACTGTGTGGCTATGGGCTTTGTTGACTCTTTGTATAAACAATCTTTTGTTTAATGTGATTTACACTTTTATGGCAATGACTTTATATTACTTCATATTGTTATATTGTGATATACTATTGTTGTTTTGATAAAGACCTTGAATATACTATAGTGTATGTAAGATGTGGTAGAACATGGAGATGTCTATCATGAAATACATCTTATAGTCACTGTATATTCTAAAACCGTTCCTAGTCGATTGAGCCGTCCGATAATAAGGATAAGGATCGCTCGAGTTTGAGACTAGCATTTGCGATGCGGAGTACCACGTTTCATTGGTAGGGAACATGGAGATGTTCGAAGCATGCAAATGGATATTCATAGGATGAATAGTCGAACTACCCTATCCGGACTTTCCAAGTGGTTATCACTTATCGAGTGGATAAAGTCCGCGGTTTTGGTTGTACACCATTAGTCCTTACGACTTGAAACATCATGGAGACTCTATATGCTAGTACTGTGCTTTGACTCGTTTACCGACTCTGAGGGGGTCATCAGGTGTCGAGATTGGGTACAGTTACGACACATATAGGAGTCAATGCATTGTTGTCAAGGATTCACCACATACTTGCGAGTGTGGATATCCTATGCGATCTGAGGAGATATTAGTGTGATAAATCTCTGGCCAGAGTAATTGATGTGATTTAAGAAATGGTTTCTTAGTAGCACATGCGATGTCACTAATCTGATCTTCAAGATGTATTGCATAGTTATCGAATCTTGAGCGACTCTCGATATACCAATGGTTGTTGATTCGATCGGGATATATGGATGAAGGGACCGTACTGTACGTTAACCAAAATCTACTGGTTCTTGTAGGCACTATCAGTGATACCTAGGGAATCATGGGGCGATGTTGCTAGGCGCTTTACCATGATTCGTTGGGCAAGTCGGAAAGTGTTGTTCCGAGTCACAAGGAGTTGTGAGCCCACGGCTAGCTGTATCCCTGAACCATTGAGGGTCACACAGTGTAATGGAGTTTTAATCCCCGTTGAGATAGTTAAATTTAAAGAGTTAAATTTAATGAACTAAGGAGTTGGACTTCTTAAATAAGAGTAAGGGAGTAGGATTTCCTAAAATGACATAGGGATGGACATTTTTGGAAACCATTGAATTCGGATTCAGGAAAATTTATTTTGACTTTAAAACGTGCAGAAATGGTTTCTGTGCACATTGGTGAAATCGTTTCATCAATCGGAGTCACGATAAATTTTATATTAATTTCTGAACGAGTGGGCTTTGCTTGTCGGGCCCCAGCTTATGACTAATGGGCCCTAAGGTGTTAGTGGCCTGCATTATAAATAAGTTATTTCAGTACAGAAATTACAGACAACAGGTCATTATTTTGAGAGACAAAATTCGAAAAACCCTAGCCCCTATTCTCTCACAATTCGGCCGAACCCTCCCCATACTCTGCCCGAGAAATTCCGGTCTGTGATTTTGAATTGCAGTCAGGAATAACGAATCAAATTCGTGTATTCTCTTCGCAGAAAACTTCTGATAGATTTTCTAGTGCAATCTATCAGAGGGATTAAACCTCTGTTCGTGGACCTGATTGAAGGCGTTCATCGGTTCCAGGGAGAGACAACAAGAGCAGAATTGTTCTGTTGGTGTCCATTAATCTCGTTGCGAGATTTGAGGTAAAATTTATTTAATTGTTATTTAAATTTTACACACACGTAATTCAATCGTTGTATGGTTGATACCCACACCATGGAATCGTTCCATGAGAAAATTTTTAAACTTCCGCTGCACCGGGTATCAATCGTAATTGGTCTGGGAACACGCCAGTTTTCCAACAGTAGAAGCCTGAGATCCAACCTGGGATCCCGATCCACTAGCAGAACCCATGCGCTGAGGACAATCTCTCCGCAGATGTCCCTGCTGACCGCAAATATAACAAGCACCAGTAGCTCTCCGACATGAAGCTGCAGGATGCTTCCCACCACAATGGCTACAAAACTCCTCCTTCTTCTTCTTCTTCCCAAAACGGAACATACCTCGTGAACCACGAGATCCAGATGAAGTAGTAGGAGTAGAAGAAGACGTAGGTCCGGATTGCACAACAGATTGAGCTCGAGGCTCAACAAATCCACTAGGCTGTGCTGGCATCATCAACTGTCCACGCCTGTTGCTGGTCTCCACAAGACGGCAACGGTTTACCAAAGTCTCATAAGATACCGGGTCATCACAGACGACAACCTGAGAGTAGATATCTTGGTTCAGGCCTTGCAGAAAGATATCATATTTCGACGCATCACTCTCATTGATATGAGGACTGAAAGGTAGCAGATCAAGAAATCGCTGTTGATACTGATCAATAGTCATTGATCCTTGCCTCAAAGTAAGCAACTCCATAGATCGTGCTTGGCGAACAGCCGGAGGAAAATATAATTTCTGAAACTCCCGACAGAAATCCCCCCAAGTCACCTGTCCTCTCTCAGTACGTGCCTGAGCAACCTTGGCATCCCACCAAAAACGTGCTCTATCCTCTAGAACGAATTCTAGAACTTCCAGTTTCTGCTCCTCAGTACACTCAAAAGCTCGGAACGTGCTCTCAAGTTTAGACATCCAGCTTCTAGCTTGTTCAGGATTCTCGCCTCCCACTAAGGGTTTCGGTCCTACCTGCATAAACTTATTGATAGAGTAGCGACGTCTACCCTCATGATGACGATGTTGATCATCCTGATGATGATGGCGACGATGATGATGACCACCTCCCTGGCCAACACTACCGTGACTCTCGTCAGCCATATCCTGAAAAGAATTGCACATTAAAATCCCAAATGCGCAAGAATTACTCAAGACTAAACTAAATCCCAAGTACTAATCCCAAAATCTATGCATGCTCTGATACCAAAAATGTAGTGACCCTGCATGGAATCACCTACTAACTGGCAACTAATAGCATGCATTAAACTTAATACAGCAAAATACTTAACAGAGTAAAAACGTGCGGAAACATAATCCATAATTTACATATCAGCTTAGTAATATAATCCAGGCTTAAATCTGTAGTGATACAACCATATCGAAATTCTTAAAAGTAAACATTATACAGCTAATAAATCGTGCTGTATAAAAACTTTCAAAGCTCCTGCTCCTTAGTCCTGCCTTGAACTACCAGCTCCGTCCATCCTGCGACCTGCCCCATGGAATAGGGTGTCCAAGATAACAACTAGGACGTGAGCGCTACGCCCAGTACATAGACATGAGTAAACATATGTATATAATGCATGCAACATGATGACTGGTACAGGGTCATCTGAAATGTCATGCTCAGTACCGGCGCCATATGAGTGCTGCCACCGCACGGATCAACCTCTGGGTGCAACCACACTCGTCTAGTACACCAGAGTAGACAGACATAAATGCCCCCGCCGTCACGGTACTCTCAGTGACAGACTATCGAGTATAGAGATGAGCGGCTCTATAATCAGGTATAACAAGGAATAGGCTCAACGTGTATATGCACATGACATATGAGTATAAAAAAACGGTAAATCATACATCATGCCATATAATAATGCCAAATAAATGCAACATATAAACATGTATACTCGCTGGCAATCTCAGTCAATGTGTACGTACCTCTAGGCTAGTTCAAGTATAAAAGGATCCTAGGTTCCAAGCCTATATTCAAAAGTTCACCATATCACTACATAAATTCTATAAGCCTTAACTAAGCTAATAAGTACTCCCAAAAATTAAATAGATTCCCGGACCATACCTTCGTCCATCGATGGCCCTTTGAAGTCGCTAGTCCCGGATGACTATAACCACACCTTGGTTATTCCAGAACCTCTATTATAACTGATAGGGCCCTCAAGTGTATAACTCACACTATATAACTGAAGAAGGAAACTCAGGAATTCGTAATTGAAAATGAACTCTGAACGGCCCTATTTATAGCCAAATTTCTCGGCCAGGATCGGAACTTCCGATTTCGGGATCGGAGCTTCCGATCCAGCTCATTGCGTGCATGTCTGCCACGCCAGGATCGGAACTTCCGATCTGCTCTATGACCGACACTTGTCAAAACTCGCGACTGAGTCATCGATCATTTTTGACAGCTGGGGATCGGAACTTCCGTTCTAGGATTGGAGCTTCCGTTCCGATCGGAGCTTACTATCCGGGATCGGAGCTTACTATCCGGGATCGGAACTTACTATCCGGCCCAAAATGAAAAAGCCCAAATTTTACTTCTGAAGTCCAATAACACTCCGAAATTGGCTAAATACCAACCCTTAATCATGTTTAACATATTATTATCTTAAAATGGTATCTGGGTTACTACAGCAACAATGGGAGGAAAAAGTTTCTGAAAGCTCGAGAGAAACAGTTCAAGAAAGCAGAGAGTAGTTTCCCCAGTTCTAGTGGAAGAAAGATGAGTTCCAATTATACCGGTGTGTATTGTAATCGATGCGGAGGAAGACATCAGACTGAGCAATGCCAAGGAGTCTCTGGTAGTTGCAACATATGTTGTTAGGCAGGCCATTTCGCAAGAGTGTGTCCCGAGCGAGACTCTCGAAGATCACAAGGTACGGAGTCTTCAAAATCTGAGACTCAGTCAGAAAGGCAAACACCAGATGATGTTTAGCAAGTAATTGTTCTATTGCCTATTTTTATATTGCGAGATACAGATGCTTCTCATATGTTTCTATTTGAGCACTTTGTCATGTTGTCTGCATTACCTCTGAACCATTATGTTCTGTAGTTGTGATCTCTTTACCTTAGGGGGGAGGTCTTGTTTCTGTCAGATTTGTCAGAAAGTGTATACTACAGTTTGAAGGTAATGAGAGAGAGAGAGAGAGACTGTATTGTGCTTGATTTGTCAGATTTTGACTGAATTATCGGTTTAGATATGTTAACCAAGTACAGGGATGTCGTAGATTGATTCAGAAAGTTATGAGATTCAGAACTGAATTGATAGAAGGATGGGAATTCTACGGTACGAGTTTGAAATTTCGAATTCCTTTGATATCTATTCTATCTAGGATTCGATTATTGCAGAAAAGAGCAGAGAAAATTCCTTATTATGCAATGGATGTATTGGAAGCTAATCCAGAATTGGGATTTGCCAATTATTATCGAAGTACTGATATTTTTTCAGATGAAATTCCGGGATTACTTCCAGTCTGTGAGATGGACTTCGATATGTAACTAATGTCAGGTATCTTATTGATTTCGAAAGTACCTTGTAGAATGGCACAAACAAAACTGAAAGAATGGAAAGAAATACAGATCAGTGAGATTTTATGCTAATGATAAAAAATTGAATAAGGCCACAATGATGACTTTTTATTTGTTTGCCTTGACTAGATGATTGATTTGAGCAGTTATAGAATGTATCGATTCTAACAGATGAGATATGAATGCCGATGTGATAGAATTCTTTGTTCTATAGCCTAAACTGTCAATGACTTAATTTGAACGATGTCAATGTAATGATTTATGAACAGTTTAGTAGTTTAGAATCGAAAGAAGATCAAATTCCGTTGGATTTTATTCTGAAACTATCTATATCGGCATGAGATTGCGATATATTTTCGATAGTTCTTGCAGATGGAATAATATGTTGTATGTGAAGTTATACAATACGATGAACTAGCTAGTGGCTATACGAGAAATATTATTCCTTGATAGGAAAGATCCCAAAGGAGTTTGATTTTGGAATTGATATTACTCGATGATATGATAGAGAGGTTCAGATTTATTGTGTCAGAGTACTATTTTGAGTTTTATTGTACTGTTGTGACGCTGATTGTTATGAGTTTGCGATTTGCTTAAAATGGATTTCACCAAATGCAAGAATATGCTATATTTGTTATGCTACAGATAGGAGAAGATAGCTGTAAAAGAAGATAATAACATGATGAGATGACAGGAATTATTAAAATCTATTGTCGGGTTTAAGACTTTAGATTTATTTGATAGATTGTGACATCGATTGTCAGATATTTTGAGTATTTGGTTGTATGTGATTCCATTCTACCATCCTCTTATCGACGGATTGTCTGAGTTGATTATCCAAAATTCGAGGAGATGCTCAGAATTCTAATACCTGATTCGGTATTAGCTGACGAATATTGCCACTTGGGATATTGTAATTCCTGTAACAGCTATCTAATAGATGTAGCAATACTATTATGATTTTGAAATGATAAGTAAAGCAGAAATGTTCTGAATTGAGACAGTATTTCAGAAGTATCAGCGATCAGTTCTTATATGCTTTTCAATGATAACAGAGAACGAGAAGTTCTTTTCAGAACAGAATGAAGATAGTTGATGATCGAGAAGCAAAACATACGTAGATCAGACACCGATTTTGTGTTTTGAACAGGGAGACTGAGTATGTTTACAGATTCTTTTATTTCAGAGCATTGTTTGATTTGGCAAGCGAAGACATTATTTTCGAGAATTGTTGAATCTTATGAAACTTCTGAAGAAGTAGGCAATCTTGCCTATTGACTGACATTGTCTTTATTTATTTCTGATATTCGCGATGTATTTTATGATTGAGGACGTATTAGAATGAGACTGCTTATGTACTTTAATCAGATCAGATTGAGTTTGACGAGACATTAATCTATGTCGAGCAAATGATATGACTATTTGATGAGGAAGAAAATCAACTCAGAAAGAAGATTAATCGGATAGTGACAGTTCAGTGGAGTTGTTCTAGAATTGAAGAAATCATTGAAAATATGAGTCGGATATGAGACAATGTTATTCTGAGTTATTCTACTGATATGAGTTCTTATTCAGTATTTCTCTTATTCCTTATCTTATGTGGGTATCTGTAGTAGCCCGGTTCCATTTTACAAGATTAAGTAATTTTAAACATGTTAGAAAATGACATATAATTTTAAAAGTGTCAAAACATGTTTAAGGAGTCCTTATTTGGTAAAAATAAGTGGAAAATTAGATCCGGAATGTTCGAAAATGGTGGGGTAGGTCTCGGGGGTCTTGGGGGCCCAAAACCAGTTCGAAAACATGAGAAACAGTTCGGAGCTTCCAGGTAGATCGGAGCTTCCGATCCGAGATCGGAGCTTCCGATCTCAACCAGAAACAGGTGTCAAGGAGATTTAAACACGTGGCCAGATGCAGGAGATCGGAGCTTTCGATCCTGCGATCGGAGCTTCCGATATCGGCCGTCCAAAACGTGGCAAACATGCACCGATCGGAGCTTCCGATCAGGTGATCGGAACTTCCAATCGTGGCCTATAAATAGGGGTTCCGAGGGCTACAATTTCACACGAATCTCACATCTTCTCTCTCGGTTTTAGATTATTCTAGGTGTTTTAGGGGTGATTCTAGCATTCCTAGGCTTGGTCCGGAGGTTGGCGAGGCGCTCCAGGGTTACGGTGGAGTGGTGCCCAAGTTCTGGGGCAATCGTCATCAGTGGGCTGACGACGGACGCAGGTATAGCTCTGGATCCTTATAGTAAATAGGGAGTATTCTATAGCGTAGTTAAGGCTTTTAGAATAAAGTGGTAATGCATGAGTACTTTGCATTGTAGTGCGGACTGTAGGCTTGGACATAGTGCTGGTCTAGCTTTCCTAGTGTATGAGGTACGAAAGTATTATTTGAGATATCCAGATTGAGTATGCATGTATTATGTGTTTGCATGCATTATGTGATTGCATGTTTTATATGCCTTTATATATACAGCATGTCATGACTGTATGTTGCATACATGAGCATATTGAGCTTTTACCTTAGAGGTATCCTGTAGTAGGGCGCTCACCCTATGAGTTTGTGGATGGTTGGATACGTAAGTCTTGTGTCAGGTCACCTTATGGTTGGACACATGTACTAGTATCAGGTCACCATTATCCACTGGGTATATGAGCCACCTCCTGATGCGACGACGCAGCGTGCTATATACCCTGGGCCCGGTCTATGAGTTTGTTTCTTGACCTGAGAGTCTTGGTACCCAGTTCACTTGCATACATGCACACATAACACCGTATACTCATACTCTCGTACTGAGCTTATCATGCTCACGTCCCGTACTTTGTTGTATCTGGACACCCTATTCCATGGGGCAGGTCTGCGGCTGGACAATGCGGGTGGTTCCAGGAGAGCTTAGGCGATGGAGGACCAACAGGGTTATTGTCTAAGATTTTGTTTCAGTTGTATTTGGGTTAATACACTGGTTTTATTCGATATGGTTGTAAACAATATTTTTATTATTGTTTAAGTTTCCGCTGTTATTTCTGATATTTTATTTGATTAAGTTAAATGAATGCTTAAGCTTCTGATTAGTAGGTGATCACGGTGCGGGTCACTACATTTGTGACGCCCCGTTTTTATCTTAAATGAGTTTATTTGAGTTAATCGGAGATTGCGGAGTTCACGAGCCGACTTGATTTTGATCAGGGTCCTTTTTGCAAATTTTGGAAATTTCAGGGACTAAAACGCAAATAATGGATTTGTTATATTATCTACTCAACTTTTGACTTTTCTCATTCATCCTTCTCCTTCCTTATCCGGCTCCTCCTCCATTGAAACGCCCCATCTCCTTTTCAAGCTTTTGGATTTCAGTCCGAGCTCGATCCGGCCGTTAGAAATTATTTCTGAAGGCAGTTTAGCGATCACTGCAGCGAGAGCTCCGTTATACCGTAAGTTTTTCAACGATCAGATACATTCTAGTTTTTGGATGTTGTTAGAATCGATTTAGATTCGAGTATGTTGTTCTCTACAGAGTTCTGATCGTTTATTATCTGTCAGTTTTGAAATAGAGCGACGTTCGGATTTGTTATGATTTTTGGAAGCCATTTTCGAAAATCTTGGTTTTGAGATTTGTTGGGTTTGTCTTGTTGTTGTTGTATTAGCATTGAATTGAGTTGTTATCAGTATTGAACTGCTGTCTGCGTTTTCGGTTTGTTCAGTTTTAGCCGTTATGCCGTCGGTTTGAGTTTTTGGAGATTTTGAACCGTTTTTGAGTTTGAACTTGGCTTGTAAGTTGATCGTGGTTATTGATCAATCATCTGTTGTATCTGAACAGGTTCGTTTGGAGTTTTCAAGCCCAGAGTTAGCAGCTGTTTGATCGTTTCAGAGAATTGGACGAAAATCGGTATAAAGATTTTTCCTTGAACCGTTGCCTTGTTGTTGTTAGATTGTGTAGTTGTTTATACAATCTCTTTTGTAGCTTATCCAGAGTTGGAGCTACTGCATTGAAAGGTAAAAGCAGTCATCGTAGCGGGATAGCATACTCGGGACTGTGGTTCTCGAGTTTTCCCTTTTGAAATCTCATACTTGCATCTACACTTGTTCTAGCATGAGGAACTTGTGTATTGTTTGATTGTATTGGTTTTTGTTAAAAGGATTATGTTTTATGTTTCTGTTATGCATTCATCTTGAGCCAATCTTGTTTCAGCGGGCAGAACCGCCCTTTTTGTTTAGACGTTTGGGAACTATGATTGAGTGGCCCAGGTCGTAGGCGTTTCGTCTGGTGCTAGCATACTCATTATAGTTGCTCAAAGTCTAGAGGAGTGAGATACGTGGCACCACCTCGATTGGGAGAGTCGGTGAGTTGTTACGTGATCTTATCCTCGGGATCCCAAAGGCACAGCAGCAATCCCTCGTTATCAGATTTGATATCCCTGTTTAAAGACATGCATTTCATTACGATGTTATTGATTTCGTTATTGTATTGAAAGCATGTTTGTTACTTGTATTACTTGTTATGTTGCTTTTACTGGGAATGTCGTTCTCACCGGTTATCCGGCTATTGCTTTGTTTTGTATGTGTACTTGGCAACAGGTGGGGCAGGAACAAGTCAGAAGAGGCATGGTTAGCTTCGAGGGCAAGTAGTAGAAGTGAGACTCGGTTTAGAAGTCGAATTAGCATGTTTATCTAGTTTAAGATTGAAGCATGTTAGAACTCGAACTTGATATGTTTTGTTATTCGAATTAGTTTGTATTCGGATTGTAATCTAAAATCGAAGTATGTTGTTGTTGTATCGATTTAGACTTCTGGTTGTTTTTTAGGCCTTCTGAAAGCATGACTTGTTATGGTATGTTTCCCTACACCCTGTTATTGCTTATGTATTTGAAGGCATGTCGGACCAAGCGCGGAATCCTTTCTTTATTTTCTGCAGCCTGAGCATTTTATGCCCAGGCCTTCCGCGCGCGGGCGAGGCGTTCCTCGCGCGCGCGCGAGGCCTCCGTTGGGCCTCTGAATTGTTTGCCCGCGCGCGCGCGAGCTTGGTACCTCACGCGCGCGCGAGCCTTTGGTTGGTCTCGGTTGTTGAAGCCCGCGCACGCGCGAGCTTGGTTCCTCGCGCGGGCGCGCGGCGTTTAAAAAAAAAAAAAACTTTGAATTGTTTTACTCTTGGATTCTTGTTCGCTTAATTGTTGTTTAATCCGAGATTAGTGGTTTAGAATCGAGGTCTCACATCAAGTGGTATCAGAGCGTTAAGATTCTTGGTCGAACTAGAGTGAGCGGGGTAGATCGAGTCTGTGTGCAATGACTCCTCGCATGTGTTTGAATTATTTAATTGTGTACTTAATTCCATGCGAGCATGCTTTATTGTTTGAGCATTATTTGAATTACATGGTTGTGTGATTTAAATTAATAAAGCATGATCTACTTGAGATATAACTGTTTCTGTTCTCGACTGGTATTCGGTATTCCAAGCGGTTGTAAGGGCACTGATGGTAGCGTTTGAGATATCTCGTGTGCTAACCTTTGATTATCAGATGGGTCCTCGTCGAGTGATAAACAGAAACACACCACCAGTTATTCCTGCGACTGAGCAAGCTAGCACTGAGGTTGATCAGTTGGATGCTTCAGCGACTCCTATGGAAACCTTGCTGAAGAGGTTTCAGTCGTTCAATCCGCCATTGTTGATGGGTTCAGAAAATCCAGTTGACTGTGAGAGTTGGTTGGATGATATGGATCAGTTGTTTGATTCCATTGACTACACAGATGACCGCCGAATCAGGTTAGTAATTCATCAGCTGCGTGGTGGTGCTAAGAGCTGGTGGATCATGACAAAGAAAGCATTTGAGAGTAGAGGTACAGAGGTTACTTGGACTCTTTTTAAATCTGAGTTTTATAAACGGTTTTTCCCTATCTCGTATCGTAAGGATAAGGGAGCAGAGTTTGCAAATCTGAGGCAAGGGAATCTGAACATTGAAGAGTACGTGGCTAAGTTCGATAGTCTGTTGCGTTTTGCACCGCTAATTGCCGGAGATGAAGAAGCTAAGGCAGATCAGTTCATCAACGGGTTGAACCCCGATGTCTTCACGTTGGTTAACACCAACAGGCCTAGCAACTTTGCGGATGCCATGAATTACGCAAAGGGATAAGAAGCAGGCTTGTGGAGGCAAAGAGGTAATCATGGGGCACCTCAGCAGCAGAGGCAGTATCAGAACCAACCATCTCAGTACCAGAATCAGCCACCTCAACATCAGAACCAGCAGCAGAGGTATGAAGGTGGAAACAGTGGGGGAAACAGAAAGGATCAGTACAAGGCAAGAGGTAAACAGTTCAAGAGACAGGGGAACAGTTCGTCCAGTTCCAGTGGTTCGAAGCAATTCGGTTCAGGACCGAGTTCTGGGTCATCATCCTTGTACTGCAGCAAGTGTGGAGGAAGACACTCACCGGATCAGTGTGTGGGAGTCTTCGGCAATTGTAACACATGTCAGCAACCGGGACACTTCTCTAAATTGTGCCCTCAACGTAATAGAGATAGAGCTCAGAGTGGGAGTTCGTCTAGACCTGCAGCTCAGCCGGAGAGGCAGTCGTCTGCAGTGCACTCTTTCCAACCCCAGCAACAGCAGAACAGACAGGGAGGTAGCTCTAGTGCAAATCAGCCTCCGAGACAGCAAGCATGAGTCTTTGCATTGACAGAGGATCAGGCTCAGGCAGCACCTGACGATGTCATAGCAGGTAACTGTTCGATTTTCGGTCATTCTGCTCATGTCTTGATAGATACAGGTGCTTCCCATTCCTTTATCTCTGAGAAATATGTGTTATTGCATGCTTTGCCAACTGAATTTTTGCCTACAGTAGTAGCTGTTACTTCACCTTTGGGTGGAGGAATTGTTTCTGTCTGACTAGTCAGGAACTGTGAACTTTGTTTCGAGGGGAACTTGTTAGAATTCGACTGTATTGTGCTTGGGTTGTCAGATTTTGATTGTATTGTCGGTATAGATGCTTTGACCAAGTACAGGGCAACAGTTGATTGTTTTCTGAAAGTTGTCAAGTTCAGACCTGAAATGGCAGACGAGTGGAAATTCTTTGGTAAGGGTTCTCGATCTAGAATTCCTTTGATTTCAGTGTTATCTATGACTCGTTTGTTACAGAGAGGTGCAGAAGGATTTTTGGTTTATGCGGTTGATGTACTGAAATCTAGCCCAGCTTTGGTCGACTTACCAGTGGTTAGAGATTTTGCTGATGTGTTTCCGGAAGATGTTCCTGGATTGCCACCCATTCGAGAGGTCGAATTCAGCATTGACTTAGTGCCAGGTACTCAACCTATTTCAAAAGCTCCTTATCATATGACACTTGTTGAATTGAGAGAGTTGAAGGAGCAGCTTGAGGATTTGATTGCTAAGGGATACATCAGACCTAGTGTATCGCCTTGGGGTGCTCCTGTTCTATTCGTTCGGAAGAAGGATGGTTCTATGCGGATCTGTATCGACTACCGTCAATTGAATCAGGCTACAGTTAAGAACAAGTATCCTTTACCCCGAATAGATGACTTGTTCGATCAACTGCAGGGTTCTTCTGTCTACTCTAAGATTGATCTGAGGTCAGGCTACCATCAGCTGAGAGTGCGAGAGGAAGATGTTCCTAAGACCGCATTCAGAACGAGGTATGGTCACTTTGAGTTTATAGTCATGCCGTTCGGTTTGACTAACGCTCCAGCTATTTTTATGGGTTTGATGAACCGTATCTTTCAGCGTTATTTAGATGAGTTCGTCATTATTTTCATCGATGATATTCTTATCTACTCGAAGAACCGTACTGACCATGCAGAGCACTTGAGAATCGTCTTGCAGATTTTGCGAGTTGAGCTGTTGTTTGCCAAGCTATCGAAATGCGAATTCTGGTTAGATCGAGTTGTCTTTCTCGGTCATATTATTTCTGAAGATGGGATTTCTGTCGATCCCAGCAAAATCGAAGCGGTTATGAATTGGCCTAGACCGACATCAGTACCTGAGATCCGAAGCTTCATGGGTTAAGCTGGTTATTACCGTCGTTTCATCGAGGGTTTCTCGTCTATTGCCAAGCCTATTACCCAGCTGACTCAGAAAAATGCGCCTTTTGTCTGGACTACAGATTGTGAGGCTAGCTTTGTTGATCTGAAGAGGAGACTGACCAGTGCTCCAGTTCTGTCTATTCCGAAGGGTACTGGAGGTTTCACAGTGTATTGTGATGCTTCTAACCGAGGTTTGGGTTGTGTTCTTATGCATCATAAGCATGTGATAGCGTATGCATCAAGGCAGCTGAAACCGCACGAGACTCGTTATCCTGTTCATGATCTTGAACTTGCAGCGATTGTTTTTGCTTTGAAGATCTGGCGTCACTATCTTTATGGTGAGTCTTTCGAGATCTTTTCTGATCATAAGAGTCTTAAGTACTTGTTTTCACAGGCAGAGCTGAATATGAGACAGAGAAGATGGTTAGATCTGTTGAAGGATTTCAACTGTGAGATCAAGTATTATCCAGGGAAGTCGAATGCAGTTGCAGATGCCTTGAGCCGAAAGCTTTGTTCTTTATCTCTTTCAACTATCGGTATTTCTCAGTTGGTCGATGATTGTTGCACTTCTGGTTTAGAGTTTGAAACAGATAGGGAGACTATCAGAGTGTTTGCTATTCAAGCCGAGCCGGAGTTGTTTGTTGCAATCAGAGAAGCACAGAAGTCTGAGCCGAGCATTCAGGTTTCAGTAGAGAAAGTCAGAACTGGGCATCAGTCAGAATTCCAGGTTAGAGATGACGTTTTGTTTGTGAATAACCGTATTGTTGTGCCTGATATTTCGGAGTTGAGACAGCGTATTCTCCGAGAGGCTCATTGCAGTCGGTTTAGCATTCATCCTGGAGGTCGTAAGATGTACAATGATCTAAAGAGTCAGTTCTGGTGGAAGAGAATGAAGAGCGACATCGCTAGGTTTGTGTCACGGTGTTTGAAATGTCAGCAAGTGAAAGCAGAGCGGAAGCGACCAGGTGGTCTATTGCATAGCTTATCTGTTCCTGATTGGAAATGGGATCACATTTCTATGGATTTCGTCACGAAGCTACCACGATCCGTTCGAGGATGCGATGCCATTTGGGTAGTAATCGACCGATTGACGAAATCAGCTTGCTTTATTCCTTACAGAATGACATATCGTCATGATCAGATGGCTGAGCTTTATGTTAGCAATGTTGTGAGATTGCATGGGGTGCCGAAGTCGATCGTTTCAGACAGAGACCCGAGATTCACTTCGCACTTCTGGCATAGTTTGCAAGAGGCGCTTGGTACTCGATTGCATCTGAGTACAGCTTATCATCCTCAGACAGATGGACAGTCAGAGCGGACTATCCAGACGTTGGAGGATATGCTGCGAGCGGTAGTGCTAGACTTTGGCACTAGTTGGCAAGATTCTTTGCCTCTTGTCGAGTTTTCTTACAACAACAGCTTCCAAGCGAGTATCGGTATGGCGCCTTTTGAGGCATTGTATGGTAAGAAATGCCGATCTCCGTTGTTTGGGGATGATTTATCTGAGTCACCAGATTTGGGGCCGGATATGCTTCGAGTTATGGCAGATCAGGTTAAGGTCATTCAGACCAGAATGAAGACAGCTCAAGATAGACAAGCAAAGTATGCGAATGTCAGACGTCGACCTCTGAGTTTTGAGCAGGGAGACCGTGTATTCCTTAAGATTTCTCCGTTCAGAGGCACCGTCAGATTCGGTAAGAGAGGAAAGTTATCTCCGAGATTCATCGGTCCGTACGAGATTCTCGAGAAGATAGGCGATCTTGCCTACAGACTTGCACTTCCTCCGTCTTTATCTGGTATTCACAACGTTTTTCACGTCTCTATGCTGCGAAAGTATCATCCAGATCCTTCTCATATCATTCAGCCTGACGAAGCCGAGTTAGACGAGACTCTGAGCTATTTTGAGCGACCGATTCAGATCCTTGATCGGAAAGAAAAGCAACTCAGGACCAAGTTGATTCCGTTAGTGAAGGTGCAGTGGAGCCGTCACGGTGTTGAGGAAGCGACTTGGGAGACAGAGTCTGACATGAGACAGCGTTTTCCAGAGCTATTCGGATGACGTGAGTTCTTCTTACTGTCTTTAGTTCTTTATTCTATCTTTGAGTTGTGGTTCTCGTTGATTTCGAGGACGAAATCTCTTCTTAGTGGGGGAGAATTGTGACGCCCCATTTTTATCTTAAATGAGTTTATTTGAGTTAATCGGAGATTGCAGAGTTCACGAGCCGACTTGATTTTGATCAGGGTCGTTTTTGCAAATTTTGGAAATTTCAGGGACTAAAACGCAAATAATGGATTTGTTATATTATCTACTCAACTTTTGACTTTTCTCATTCATCCTTCTCCTTCCTTAGCCGGCTCCTCCTCCATTGAAACGCCCCATCTCCTTTTCAAGCTTTTGGATTTCAGTCCGAGCTCGATCCGGCCGTTAGAAATTATTTCTGAAGGCAGTTTAGCGATCACTGCAGCGAGAGCTCCGTTATACCGTAAGTTTTTCAATGATCAGATACATTCTAGTTTTTGGATGTTGTTAGAATCGATTTAGATTCGAGTATGTTGTTCTCTACAGAGTTCTGATCGTTTATTATCTGTCAGTTTTGAAATAGAGCGACGTTCGGATTTGTTATGATTTTTGGAAGCCATTTTCGAAAATCTTGGGTTGTCTTGTTGTTGTTGTATTAGCATTGAATTGAGTTGTTATCAGTATTGAACTGATGTCTGCGTTGCCGGTTTGTTCAGTTTTAGCCGTTATGCCGTCGGTTTGAGTTTTTGGAGATTTTGAACCGTTTTTGAGTTTGAACTTGGCTTGTAAGTTGATCGTGGTTATTGATCAATCATCTCTTGTATCTGAACAGATTCGTTTGGAGTTGTCAAGCCCAGAGTTAGCAGCTGTTTGATCGTTTTAGAGAATTGGACGAAGATCGATATAAAGAGTTTTCCTTGAACCGTTGCCTTGTTGTTGTTAGATTGTGTAGTTGTTTATGCAATCTCTTTTGTAGCATATCCAGAGTTGGAGCTACTGCATTGAAAGGTAAAAGCAGTCATCGTAGCGGGATAGCATACTCGGGACTGTGGTTCTCGAGTTTTCCCTTTTGAAATCTCATACTTGCATCTACACTTGTTCTAGCATGAGGAACTTGTGTATTGTTTGATTGTATTGGTTTTTGTTAAAAAGATTATGTTTTATGTTTCTGTTATGCATTCATCTTGAGCCAATCTTGTTTCAGCGGGCAGAACCGCCCTTTTTGTTTAGACGTTTGGGAACTATGATTGAGTGGCCCAGGTCGTAGGCTTTTCGTCTGGTGCTAGCATACTCATTATAGTTGCTCAAAGTCTAGAGGAGTGAGATACGTGGCACCACCTCGATTGGGAGAGTCGGTGATTTGTTACGTGATCTTATCCTCGGGATCCCAAAGGCACAGCAACAATCCCTCGTTATCAGATTTGATATCCCTGTTTAAAGACATGCATTTCATTACGATGTTATTGATTTCGTTATTGTATTGAAAGCATGTTTGTTACTTGTATTACTTGTTATGTTGCTTTTACTGGGAATGTCGTTCTCACCGGTTATCCGGCTGTTGCTTTGTTTTGTATGTGTACTTGGCAACAGGTGGGGCAGGAACAAGTCAGAAGAGGCATGGTTAGCTTCGAGGGCAAGTAGTAGAAGTGAGACTCGGTTTAGAAGTCGAATTAGCATGTTTATCTAGTTTAAGATTGAAGCATGTTAGAACTCGAACTTGATATGTTTTGTTATTCGAATTAGTTTGTATTCGGATTGTAATCTAAAATCGAAGTATGTTGTTGTTGTATCGATTTAGACTTCTGGTTGTTTTTTAGGCCTTCTGAAAGCATGACTTGTTATGGTATGTTTCCCTACACCCTGTTATTGCTTATGTATTTGAAGGCATGTCGGACCAAGCGCGGAATCCTTTCTTTATTTTCTGCAGCCTGAGCATTTTATGCCCAGGCCTTCCGCGCGCGGGCGAGGCGTTCCTCGCGCGCGCGCGCGAGGCCTCCGTTGGGCCTCTGAATTGTTTGCCCGCGCGCGCGCGAGCTTGGTACCTCACGCGCGCGCGAGCCTTTGGTTGGTCTCGGTTGTTGAAGCCCGCGCACGCGCGAGCTTGGTTCCTCGCGCGGGCGCGCGGCGTTTAAAAAAAAAAAAAACTTTGAATTGTTTTACTCTTGGATTCTTGTTCGCTTAATTGTTGTTTAATCCGAGATTAGTGGTTTAGAATCGAGGTCTCACATCAAGTGGTATCAGAGCGTTAAGATTCTTGGTCGAACTAGAGTGAGCGGGGTAGATCGAGTCTGTGTGCAATGACTCCTCGCATGTGTTTGAATTATTTAATTGTGTACTTAATTCCATGCGAGCATGCTTTATTGTTTGAGCATTATTTGAATTACATGGTTGTGTGATTTAAATTAATAAAGCATGATCTACTTGAGATATAACTGTTTCTGTTCTCGACTGGTATTCGGTATTCCAAGCGGTTGTAAGGGCACTGATGGTAGCGTTTGAGATATCTCGTGTGCTAACCTTTGATTATCAGATGGGTCCTCGTCGAGTGATAAACAGAAACACACCACCAGTTATTCCTGCGACTGAGCAAGCTAGCACTGAGGTTGATCAGTTGGATGCTTCAGCGACTCCTATGGAAACCTTGCTGAAGAGGTTTCAGTCGTTCAATCCGCCATTGTTGATGGGTTCAGAAAATCCAGTTGACTGTGAGAGTTGGTTGGATGATATGGATCAGTTGTTTGATTCCATTGACTACACAGATGACCGCCGAATCAGGTTAGTAATTCATCAGCTGCGTGGTGGTGCTAAGAGCTGGTGGATCATGACAAAGAAAGCATTTGAGAGTAGAGGTACAGAGGTTACTTGGACTCTTTTTAAATCTGAGTTTTATAAACGGTTTTTCCCTATCTCGTATCGTAAGGATAAGGGAGCAGAGTTTGCAAATCTGAGGCAAGGGAATCTGAACATTGAAGAGTACGTGGCTAAGTTCGATAGTCTGTTGCGTTTTGCACCGCTAATTGCCGGAGATGAAGAAGCTAAGGCAGATCAGTTCATCAACGGGTTGAACCCCGATGTCTTCACGTTGGTTAACACCAACAGGCCTAGCAACTTTGCGGATGCCATGAATTACGCAAAGGGAGCAGAAGCAGGCTTGTGGAGGCAAAGAGGTAATCAGGGGGCGCCTCAGCAGCAGAGGCAGTATCAGAACCAACCATCTCAGTACCAGAATCAGCCACCTCAACATCAGAACCAGCAGCAGAGGTATGAAGGTGGAAACAGTGGGGGAAACAGAAAGGATCAGTACAAGGCAAGAGGTAAACAGTTCAAGAGACAGGGGAACAGTTCATCCAGTTCCAGTGGTTTGAAGCAATTCGGTTCAGGACCGAGTTCTGGGTCATCATCCTTGTACTGCAGCAAGTGTGGAGGAAGACACTCACCGGATCAGTGTGTGGGAGTCTTCGGCAATTGTAACACATGTCAGCAACCGGGACACTTCTCTAAATTGTGCCCTCAACGTAATAGAGATAGAGCTCAGAGTGGGAGTTCGTCTAGACCTGCAGCTCAGCCGGAGAGGCAGTCGTCTGCAGTTCACTCTTTCCAACCCCAGCAACAGCAGAACAGACAGGGAGGTAGCTCTAGTGCAAATCAGCCTCCGAGACAGCAAGCATGAGTCTTTGCATTGACAGAGGATCAGGCTCAGGCAGCACCTGACGATGTCATAGCAGGTAACTGTTCGATTTTCGGTCATTCTGCTCATGTCTTGATAGATACAGGTGCTTCCCATTCCTTTATCTCTGAGAAATATGTGTTATTGCATGCTTTGCCAACTGAATTTTTGCCTACAGTAGTAGCTGTTACTTCACCTTTGGGTGGAGGAATTGTTTATGTCTGACTAGTCAGGAACTGTGAACTTTGTTTCGAGGGGAACTTGTTAGAATTCGACTGTATTGTGCTTGGGTTGTCAGATTTTGATTGTATTGTCGGTATAGATGCTTTGACCAAGTACAGGGCAACAGTTGATTGTTTTCTGAAAGTTGTCAAGTTCAGACCTGAAATGGCAGACGAGTGGAAATTCTTTGGTAAGGGTTCTCGATCTAGAATTCCTTTGATTTCAGTGTTATCTATGACTCGTTTGTTACAGAGAGGTGCAGAAGGATTTTTGGTTTATGCGGTTGATGTACTGAAATCTAGCCCAGCTTTGGTCGACTTACCAGTGGTTAGAGATTTTGCTGATGTGTTTCCGGAAGATGTTCCTGGATTGCCACTCATTCGAGAGGTCGAATTCAGCATTGACTTAGTGCCAGGTACTCAATCTATTTCAAAAGCTCCTTATCATATGACACTTGTTGAATTGAGAGAGTTGAAGGAGCAGCTTGAGGATTTGATTGCTAAGGGATACATCAGACCAAGTGTATCGCCTTGGGGTGCTCCTGTTCTATTCGTTCGGAAGAAGGATGGTTCTATGCGGATCTGTATCGACTACCGTCAATTGAATCAGGCTACAGTTAAGAACAGGTATCCTTTACCCCGAATAGATGACTTGTTCGATCAACTGCAGGGTTCTTCTGTCTACTCTAAGATTGATCTGAGGTCAGGCTACCATCAGCTGAGAGTGCGAGAGGAAGATGTTCCTAAGACCGCATTCAGAACGAGGTATGGTCACTTTGAGTTTATAGTCATGCCGTTCGGTTTGACTAACGCTCCAGCTATTTTTATGGGTTTGATGAACCGTATCTTTCAGCGTTATTTAGATGAGTTCGTCATTATTTTCATCGATGATATTCTTATCTACTCGAAGAACCGTACTGACCATGCAGAGCACTTGAGAATCGTCTTGCAGATTTTGCGAGTTGAGCTGTTGTTTGCCAAGCTATCGAAATGCGAATTCTGGTTAGATCGAGTTGTCTTTCTCGGTCATATTATTTCTGAAGATGGGATTTCTGTCGATCCCAGCAAAATCGAAGCGGTTATGAATTGGCCTAGACCGATATCAGTACCTGAGATCCGAAGCTTCATGGGTTAAGCTGGTTATTACCGTCGTTTCATCGAGGGTTTCTCGTCTATTGCCAAGCCTATTACCCAGCTGACTCAGAAAAATGCGCCTTTTGTCTGGACTACAGATTGTGAGGCTAGCTTTGTTGATCTGAAGAGGAGACTGACCAGTGCTCCAGTTCTGTCTATTCCGAAGGGTACTGGAGGTTTCACAGTGTATTGTGATGCTTCTAACCGAGTTTTGGGTTGTGTTCTTATGCAGCATAAGCATGTGATAGCGTATGCATCAAGGCAGCTGAAACCGCACGAGACTCGTTATCCTGTTCATGATCTTGAACTTGCAGCGATTGTTTTTGCTTTGAAGATCTGGCGTCACTATCTTTATGGTGAGTCTTTCGAGATCTTTTCTGATCATAAGAGTCTTAAGTACTTGTTTTCACAGGCAGAGCTGAATATGAGACAGAGAAGATGGTTAGATCTGTTGAAGGATTTCAACTGTGAGATCAAGTATTATCCAGGGAAGTCGAATGCAGTTGCAGATGCCTTGAGCCGAAAGCTTTGTTCTTTATCTCTTTCAACTATCGGTGTTTCTCAGTTGGTCGATGATTGTTGCACTTCTGGTTTAGAGTTTGAAACAGATAGGGAGACTATCAGAGTGTTTGCTATTCAAGCCGAGCCGGAGTTGTTTGTTGCAATCAGAGAAGCACAGAAGTCTGAGCCGAGCATTCAGGTTTCAGTAGAGAAAGTCAGAACTGGGCATCAGTCAGAATTCCAGGTTAGAGATGACGTTTTGTTTGTGAATAACCGTATTGTTGTGCCTGATATTTTGGAGTTGAGACAGCGTATTCTCCGAGAGGCTCATTGCAGTCGGTTTAGCATTCATCCTGGAGGTCGTAAGATGTACAATGATCTAAAGAGTCAGTTCTGGTGGAAGAGAATGAAGAGCGACATCGCGAGGTTTGTGTCACGGTGTTTGAACTGTCAGCAAGTGAAAGCAGAGCGGAAGCGACCAGGTGGTCTATTGCACAGCTTATCTGTTCCTGATTGGAAATGGGATCACATTTCTATGGATTTCGTCACGAAGCTACCACAATCCGTTCGAGGATGCGATGCCATTTGGGTAGTAATCGACCGATTGACGAAGTCAGCTTGCTTTATTCCTTACAGGATGACGTATCGTCATGATCAGATGGCTGAGCTTTATGTTAGCAATGTTGTGAGATTGCATGGGGTGCCGAAGTCGATCGTTTCAGACAGAGACCCGAGATTCACTTCGCACTTCTGGCATAGTTTGCAAGATGCGCTTGGTACTAGATTGCATCTGAGTACAGCTTATCATCCTCAGACAGATGGACAGTCAGAGCGGACTATCCAGACGTTGGAGGATATGCTGCGAGCGGTAGTGCTAGACTTTGGCACTAGTTGGCAAGATTCTTTGCCTCTTGTCGAGTTTTCTTACAACAACAGCTTCCAAGCGAGTATCGGTATGGCGCCTTTTGAGGCATTGTATGGTAAGAAATGCCGATCTCCGTTGTTTTGGGATGATTTATCTGAGTCACCAGATTTGGGGCCGGATATGCTTCGAGTTATGGCAGAACAGGTTAAGGTAATTCAGACCAGAATGAAGACAGCTCAAGATAGACAAGCAAAGTATGCGAATGTCAGACGTCGACCTCTGAGTTTTGAGCAGGGAGACCGTGTATTCCTTAAGATTTCTCCGTTCAGAGGCACCGTCAGATTCGGTAAGAGAGGAAAGTTATCTCCGAGATTCATCGGTCCGTACGAGATTCTCGAGAAGATAGGCGATCTTGCCTACAGACTTGCACTTCCTCCGTCTTTATCTGGTATTCACGACGTTTTTCACGTCTCTATGCTGCAAAAGTATCATCCAGATCCTTCTCATATCATTTAGCCTGACGAAGCCGAGTTAGACGAGACTCTGAGCTATTTTGAGCGACCGATTCAGATCCTTGATCGAAAAGAAAAGCAACTCAGGACCAAGTTGATTCCGTTAGTGAAGGTGCAGTGGAGCCGTCACGGTGTTGAGGAAGCAACTTGGGAGACAGAGTCTGACATGAGACAGCGTTTTCCAGAGCTATTCGGATGACGTGAGTTCTTCTTACTGTCTTTAGTTCTTTATTCTATCTTTGAAATGTGGTTCTCGTTGATTTCGAGGACGAAATCTCTTCTTAGTGGGGGAGAATTGTGACGCCCCGTTTTTATCTTAAATGAGTTTATTTGAGTTAATCGGAGATTGCAGAGTTCACGAGCCGACTTGATTTTGATCAGGGTCCTTTTTGCAAATTTTGGAAATTTCAGGGACTAAAACGCAAATAATGGATTTGTTATATTATCTACTCAACTTTTGACTTTTCTCATTCATCCTTCTCCTTCCTTATCCGGCTCCTCCTCCATTGAAACGCCCCATCTCCTTTTCAAGCTTTTGGATTTCAGTCCGAGCTCGATCCGGCCGTTAGAAATTATTTCTGAAGGCAGTTTAGCGATCACTGCAGCGAGAGCTCCGTTATACCGTAAGTTTTTCAACGATCAGATACATTCTAGTTTTTGGATGTTGTTAGAATCGATTTAGATTCGAGTATGTTGTTCTCTACAGAGTTCTGATCGTTTATTATCTGTCAGTTTTGAAATAGAGCGACGTTCGGATTTGTTATGATTTTTGGAAGCCATTTTCGAAAATCTTGGTTTTGAGATTTGTTGGGTTTGTCTTGTTGTTGTTGTATTAGCATTGAATTGAGTTGTTATCAGTATTGAACTGCTGTCTGCGTTGCCGGTTTGTTCAGTTTTAGCCGTTATGCCGTCGGTTTGAGTTTTTGGAGATTTTGAACCGTTTTTGAGTTTGAACTTGGCTTGTAAGTTGATCGTGGTTATTGATCAATCATCTCTTGTATCTTAATAGATTCGTTTGGAGTTGTCAAGCCCAGAGTTAGCAGCTGTTTGATCGTTTTAGAGAATTGGACGAAGATCGGTATAAAGAGTTTTCCTTGAACCGTTGCCTTGTTGTTGTTAGATTGTGTAGTTGTTTATACAATCTCTTTTGTAGCTTATCCAGAGTTGGAGCTACTGCATTGAAAGGTAAAAGCAGTCATCGTAGCGGGATAGCATACTCGGGACTGTGGTTCTCGAGTTTTCCCTTTTGAAATCTCATACTTGCATCTACACTTGTTCTAGCATGAGGAACTTGTGTATTGTTTGATTGTATTGGTTTTTGTTAAAAGGATTATGTTTTATGTTTCTGTTATGCATTCATCTTGAGCCAATCTTGTTTCAGCGGGCAGAACCGCCCTTTTTGTTTAGACGTTTGGGAACTATGATTGAGTGGCCCAGGTCGTAGTCGTTTCGTCTGGTGCTAGCATACTCATTATAGTTGCTCAAAGTCTAGAGGAGTTAGATACGTGGCACCACCTCGATTAGGAGAGTCGGTGATTTGTTACGTGATCTTATCCTCGGGATCCCAAAGGCACAGCAGCAATCCCTCGTTATCAGATTTGATATCCCTGTTTAAAGACATGCATTTCATTACGATGTTATTGATTTCGTTATTGTATTGAAAGCATGTTTGTTACTTGTATTACTTGTTATGTTGCTTTTACTGGGAATGTCGTTCTCACCGGTTATCCGGCTATTGCTTTGTTTTGTATGTGTACTTGGCAACAGGTGGGGCAGGAACAAGTCAGAAGAGGCATGGTTAGCTTCGAGGGCAAGTAGTAGAAGTGAGACTCGGTTTAGAAGTCGAATTAGCATGTTTATCTAGTTTAAGATTGAAGCATGTTAGAACTCGAACTTGATATGTTTTGTTATTCGAATTAGTTTGTATTCGGATTGTAATCTAAAATCGAAGTATGTTGTTGTTGTATCGATTTAGACTTCTGGTTGTTTTTTAGGCCTTCTGAAAGCATGACTTGTTATGGTATGTTTCCCTACACCCTGTTATTGCTTATGTATTTGAAGGCATGTCAGACCAAGCGCGGAATCCTTTCTTTATTTTCTGCAGCCTGAGCATTTTCTGCCCAGGCCTTCCGCGCGCGGGCGAGGCGTTCCTCGCGCGCGCGCGAGGCCTCCGTTGGGCCTCTGAATTGTTTGCCCGCGCACGCGCGAGCTTGGTACCTCGCGCGGGCGCGAGCCTTTGGTTGGTCTCGGTTGTTGAAGCCCGCGCACGCGCGAGCTTGGTTCCTCGCGCGGGCGCGCGGCGTTTAACAAAAAAAAAAAAAAAAAACTCTGAATTGTTTTACTCTTGGATTCTTGTTCGCTTAATTGTTGTTTAATCCGAGATTAGTAGTTTAGAATCGAGGTCTCACAACATTTATGGTATCAGAGCATGCATAGTAATCTTGGGATCTAGATTGTTGAAATTGGGATTAACTTTTAATCATCGTGTAGATGGCGGGTCATGGTGACGAGAGTAGTCACGGCAGCATAGGTGGACGCTGGGGTGATCAGGACGATCGAGAGCATCGTCGGGGCCGTCATCACCATCGCCATGATGATCACAGGAGTTTCAGCATGCATAGGTTTATGCAAATGGGTCCGAAGCCTTTAGTCGGAGGAGAGTCACCGGAGGATGCGGGAAACTGGCTACGACGTATGGAAGTTTGTTTTCGGGAGTTCCGATGCACTGAGGAGCAGCGGATGGAGACTCTTGATTTCCTGGTCGAAGGACGAGCTTGGAAGTGGTGGGATTCTACTTCTGTGCCTTTTATTGCAGCCCGAGGAGTTGCTACCTGGGATGAGTTCCGCACGGCTTTTCATAAGCTGTATTTTGCTCCTGCTCTCCGACAGACGAAGACAAGTGAGTTGTTGGGTTTGCGGCAAGGATCGATGTCGATCGAGGAATACCAGTTGAAGTTCTTTGAGTTACTGCCCTATTGCCCCCAGATTTCCGATAGCACGGAGGCGAAGTATAATCTGTTCCTGCAAGGTCTTAATCCGGAGATTCATGACCGAGTTGCTGTGGGAGATGACATGACTTACAAGGGATTAGTGAGCCGATGTCACCAGACAGAGGACAGCATCCACCGTAACAGATCCTTCTACTCATCTAGACCCGCGAGTTCCTTGGGTCCCCGTGCTCAGTCATTCAAGAAGTCTAGTTCTACTTCTTCTTCCTCAGGATCCGGGGAGGTGATGCGTTTCGGCAGAAAGAATCAAGGTCCTTGCAAGCATTGTGGTGGGAATCATCCTGCCAACAGGTGCCGGAAGGTTTCAGGGGCGTGCATTCGATGTGGAGAAATTGGCCACCTGAAGAAGGATTGTCCACAGGTCGGGGGAGCTGGTTCTGGCTCAGGTTCTGGTTCTCAGGCTTCAGTGCAGCAGAGGCTACAGAGACAGTTGACAGGGGGTTTTAATTTGAAACCTCGTGCTTCCAGTCAATTATTCTCCTTGAGACATGATCAGGCGGTGGATGAGAATGAGAAAGTTATAGCGGGTACGTTCTTGTTATTTGATATACCTGCTTTTGCACACATTGACACTGGTGCATCTCATTCTTTCATATCTGCACGTTTTGTTAAGAAATATAAGTTTCCATACATTTCACTAGACACAGTGGTTGATGTTTCTACCCCGACTGGTCAGTCTGCTTCGGCTAAGCGTCTAGTGATGGGTTGCCCTTTAGAGTTCGAAGGGAATGTCTTGATGGTGAATCTCATGATATTAGCAATGGAGGATTTCGATTGCATTTTGGGAATTGATGTGTTAACTACATACCGAGCTTCAGTGGATTGTTACCAGAGATTGGTAAAATTTCATCCGGTTGGCAATGATAGCTGGTTCTTTTACGGTGAGGGAGCGTGACCTCAGATGCCATTGGTATCAGCTTTGAAAGCTTGTCGAGCTTTGGAATCTGGCGTGGAAGGCTACCTCATCTATGCAGTTGATACATTCGCTGGAAGTATTGGTATAGAAGCTATTCCTGTTGTGAACGAATTCCCAGATGTATTTCCAGAAGAAATTCCAGGATTTCCTCCAGTACGCGAAGTTGAGTTCGATATAGATCTGATGCCAGAGACTTCGCCTATTTCTCGAGCACCGTATCATCTAGCTCCATCAGAGATGCGTGAGTTGAAGCAGCAGCTTCAGGATCTGTTGGACAAGGTTTATATTCGTCCAAGTGTTTCTCCTTGCGGAGCACCTGTTCTATTCGTGAAGAAAAAGGATGGGTCTATGCATTTGTGCATTGATTATCGCCAGTTGAACAGGGTAACGGTCAAGAATAAGTACCTTTGCCTCGTATAGATGATCTGTTTGATCAATTGCAGGGTACTTTGGTCTACTCGAAGATTGATTTGAGATCTGGATATCATCAGATGCGAGTTCGAGATCAAGATATAGCCAAGATAGCATTCAGGACCAGGTATGGGCATTATGAGTTCTTAGTAATGCCATTTGGGTTGACTAATGCACCGGCTGTATTTATGGATCTAATGAATCGTGTATTCAGAGAATTTCTGGACAAGTTTGTCTTTGTATTTATTGATGATATCTTGGTGTATTCATATGATGTAAATGAACACGCTTACCATTTGAGGCTGGTATTGCAAACTCTGAGGGATAGACAGTTGTACGCCAAATTGAGTAAGTGTGAGTTCTGGCTGGATCGGGTGGTGTTTTTTGGCCACATTATATCCAGAGATGGAGTTTATGTGGATCCGAGCAAGATTGAGGCTGTAATGAACTGGTCGCGTCCGACGACGGTAGCTGAGATCCGTAGTTTTTTGGGTCTAGCAGGATATTATCGTCGCTTTATCGTGAATTTCTCGCAGCTCGCTCGACCTTTGACACAACTTACTCGGAAGGGCGTAAATTTTGAGTGGTCCTCAGAATGTGAGGAGAATTTCTGTGAACTTCGTAGACGGTTGACTTCTGCGCCTGTGTTGGATTTGTCGTCTGGATCTGGAGGGTATGTAGTGTACATGAATGCTTCTCTTCAGGGACTGGGATGTGTCCTGACTCAGAATGGGCATGTGATTGCATACGCCTCTAGACAGTTAAAAGTTCACGAAAATAACTACCCAATGCATGATCTTGAGTTAGCAGCTATTGTATTTGCATTGAAGATCTGACGTTATTATCTTTATGGAGAAATATTTGAGATCTTCACAGACCACAAAAGTCTCAAGTATTTGTTTACTCAGGCAGAATTGAACATGAGACAGAGACATTGGATGGATTTGCTTAAGGATTATGACTGTGAAATCAAGTATCATCCAGGAGCTGCTAATCTCACTGCTGATGCCTTGAGCCTCAAGGTGCGACTGTCCGCACTACAGACTTGTTCTGTGGCAAGTGCAATTGAAGATTGTTGTTCTTCAGGGTATACCTTCAAGCATAAGAAAGGTATGCAGAGTATCTAGATGTTTGCGATCTTATCTGAGCCTGCTTTGTATTCTCGGATTCGAGATGCTCAGATGGCTGATCCGAAGACCCATCGTTTGGCTCGTTTAGCCAGGGATGATAGTTCGTCTGGATTCCATTATCAGTCAGATGGTTTTCTTTGTTTATCTGGCCGTATTGTTGTTCCGAAGGATGATACTCTGAGGGAGGAGATTTTATCCCAGGCTCATCGTTCTAAATTGAGTATTCATCCAGGGAGCAACAAGATGTACAAGGATTTGTGTACCAGGTTCTGGTGGAAAGAAATGAAAAGGAGTATGTATCTATATGTTTATAGATGTTTGGTGTGTCAGCAGGTCAAGGCAGAGCACCAACGACCTGGAGGGTTGCTTCACAGTTTACCTATTCTTGAGTGGAAATGGGAGTTGATCACGATGGACTTCGTGACCCATTTACCGGTAAGCTCGAGGAATTGTGATGCTATCTGGGTTGAGGTGGACCGACTCACCAAGTCAGCACATTTCATTCCTTATAACCGAGACTTTAGTTTTGATAGGATGGCACGATTGTACATCCAGGATATTGTTCGATTGCACGGAGTGCCTGTGAGCATCGTCAGCGATCGAGATCCCAGGTTTACTTCCAGGTTCTGGGGGAGTCTTCAGCGTGCTATGGGTACTACTCTTAGTTTGAGTACAGCATATCACCCAGAGACTGACGGGCTGTCAGAGCGCACGATTCATACTCTTGAAGACATGTTGCGAGCATGTTCTATGGATTTTGGTCCAGCATGGCAAGATCAGTTGCCATTGATTGAGTTTGCGTACAACAACAGTTACCATCGCAGTATTGGGATGGCTCCGTTTGAGGCGTTGTACGGGCGACGATGTCGTACTCCACTGTTCTGGGAGGAAGTGGGGGAGCGACAGGTTGAGGGACCAGAGTTAGTCCAGCAGGCTGTTGATATTGTTGGACAGATCAAGAAGAGAATTAAGTTTGCGCAGGATCGACAAGCTAGTTATGCGAATGTCAAGCGCAGACCTTTATAGTTTGAGGTGGGTGAGAAAGTATTCCTGAAAGTCTCACCATTTCGCAAGATTTTTAGATTCGGTCACAAAGGTAAGCTATCTCCTAAGTTCATTGGTCCATTTGAAATTCTGGAAAGTGTTGGAGATCTGGCTTACAGGTTGGCGTTACCACCGTATTTGTCAAAAATCCATGACGTGTTCCATGTTTCACTGTTACGACGGTATGTGGCGGATGAGTCTCATATCTTACAGCCGTCTGAGGTACAGTTGGACTCGGATTTGACATACATGGAGAGACCTTTGCGTATCATAGGTCATAAGGATAAGGTGTTACGCAACAAGACCATTCCTCTTGTTCTAGTTCAGTGGCAGCGTCGAGGCACTGAGGAGGCCACTTGGAAACTTGAGAGTCGTATGCATACAGATTATCCAGAGTTATTTTGAATTGTTGTATTTTCAGATTGTAACTTGTAAAATGAATCAGTTTGAATAAAAGATGTTTATTCAGTGTTTTACTGCATTCAGTACTTAAGATTGTTCGAGGAAGAAATATCTTAAGTAGGGGAAGAATGTAGTAGCACGGTTCCATTTTACAAGATTAAGTGATTTTAAACATGTTAGAAAATGACATATAATTTTAAAAGTGTCAAAACATGTTTAAGGAGTCCTTATTTGGTAAAAATAAGTGGAAAATCAGATCCGGAACGTCCGAAAATGGTGGGGTAGGTCTCGGGGGTCTTGGGGGCCCAAAACCAGTTTGGAAACATGAGAAACAGTTCGGAGCTTCCGGGCAGATCGGAGCTTCCGATCTCAACCAAAAACAGGTGTCAAGGAGATTTAAACACGTGGCCAGATGCAGGAGATCGGAGCTTCCGATCCTGCGATCGGAGCTTCCGATCTCGGCCGTCCAAAACGTGGCAAACATGCACCGATCGGAGCTTCCGATCAGGTGATCGGAGCTTCCGATCGTGGTCTATAAATAGGGGTTCCGAGGGCCACAATTTCACACCAATATCACATCTTCTCTCTCGGTTTTAGAGTATTATAGGTGTTTTAGGGGTGATTCTAGCCTTCCTAGGCTTGGTCCGGAGGTTGGCGAGGCGCTCCAGGGTTACGGTGGAGTGGTGCCCAAGTTCTGGGGCAATCGTCATCAGTGGGCTGACGACGGACGCAGGTATAGCTCTGGATCCTTATAGTAAATAGGAAGTATGCTATAGCGTAGTTAAGGCTTTTAGAATAAAGTGGTAATGCATGAGTACTTTGCATTGTAGTGCGGACTGTAGGCTTGGGCATAGTGCTGGTCTAGCTTGCCTAGTGTATGAGGTACGGAAGTATTATTCGAGATATCCAGATTGAGTATGCATGTATTATGTGTTTGCATGGATTATGTGATTGCATGTTTTATATGCCTTTATATATACAGCATGTCATGACTGTATGTTGCATACATGAGCATATTGAGCTTTTACCTTAGAAGTATCCTGTAGTAGGGCGCTCACCCTACGATTTTGTGGATGGTTGGATACGTAAGTCTTGTGTCAGGTCACCTTATGGTTGGACACATGTGCTAGTATCAGGTCACCATTATCCACTGGGTATATGAGCCACCTCCTGATGCGACGACGCAGCGTGCTATATACCCTGGGCCCGGTCTATGAGTTTGTTTCTTGACCTGAGAGTCTTGGTACCCAGTTCACTTGCATACATGCACACATAACACCGTATACTCATACTCTCGTACTGAGCTTATCATGCTCACGTCCCGTACTTTGTTGTATCTGGACACCCTATTCCATGGGGCAGGTCTGCGGCTGGACGATGCGGGTGGTTCAAGGAGAGCTTAGGCGATGGAGGACCAGCAGGGTTATTGTCTAAGCTTTTGTTTCAGTTGTATTTGGGTTAATACACTGGTTTTATTCGATATGGTTGTAAACAATATTTTTATTATTGTTTAAGTTTCCGCTGTTATTTCTGATATTTTATTTGATTAAGTTAAATGCATGCTTAAGCTTCTGATTAGTAGGTGATCACGGTGCGGATCACTACAGTATCGATTGCAAGAGATTTCGAGGACGAAATCCGATCTTAGAGGGGGAGAATTGTAACACCCGGAATTATTTAATTTTAATCCGAGTATATATTAAATTTGAGAATTTTGGAATTTTGATTTAAATTCTAATGTTCTTAAATTATTTAGGATTGAAATTGAGTTAAAGAGATTTGCCGAGGACCGATTTGCAAATAGGGAAGAATTGAGGGGCCAAAGTGCAAATACTTGAAATTTGGTTGGACACTTGTTATGATTTTGGGTATTCACGTGTAGGACACCATTTTCATCAGAAAATTCAAAGGAAGAACCGAGAGTGAAAGAGTAAGAACCCCCAAGTCTATTTTTCATCTTCAAATTCCAATATTTTGAGTTCCGATTATCCGATTTCGATTCCGAAAAGTGTTTCGGACTCCTCGCGAGAAGGGCTATCTATTGATGTAAGTATTTATGAGATTTAGGATGATTCTAAAACATGTTATTATGCAGAAATCAGAAGTGATTATGGTTGTGTGTTTTTGAACTTTTAAATATCGTTATATCGCAACCGGATTGAAGATTGAATGTCGTATGCAATTCTTATGAATTTTCAGAAATTATTTCGAGATTATCACCTTTGATTATGATGATATATGATGATATTCAGCTGTTATAAGATGTATTGGAAGCTGATATGAATGTTAGAGTTGATAGAATTTATTTTCGGTTACCGATTTTGTACTGTTACTCCGCCGGTTTAAAAGTTGAAACTGTTTTGATGGCTTATTATGGAACTGTTGATGAAGTGAGTTCTTGCTGATGTTATGAGTTATTTTTGCTTTGTTTTCAGTTTCGAAAACAGGGGATATCGAACTCGAACCTTCAGCTTCGAACCGGGATTGAATTGGGCCAAGATTTATGAAGTTGAGCCTTGAAAATCAAGTAGTGTTTGAGCAGATTTTTGACACAAGGTGATGTTGTATGGCTTGATCAGATTTGGGAGAAGATTTTGATAGCCTTGAGCAACCAAGACAAAAAAGGTATAAACCAACATCGAACCACGGGATACACAACTCGAGTTAGATTGGACTTGAGTTTTTCACTAAACCACATACTTATTTGTTCCTTGTTGGAATTGATTTATTTTTAAGTCCATAGATATATGTTCTTAATTGTTTATCTGATAGAGGAATTTGTATGAGATAGATGATGGCATAGATAGATAAGTCTATTGCCTTTCCTTGCTAGATTAGCTTGTGTCTTGTAGGTGGCTTAGATTAACGCTTCTAGAATTGGTTGCATCTTGATAAGCCACTAGATCTTAAAGAGTTGAAGGCGGATGTGCCATGTCTTAGAAAGGCTGATGTGCCAAATTACCGAATGTTTGAACTTGTATCGATGTGCTTAGGAGTAGATCAACTCCTATTGCCGAAGCTCGATATAGTGGACTGAAATTCGGGAATAAGAACGTACCGCCACCTCGAATGGGAGAGTAGGTGGGAGATTTGTTGCTATCTTATTCAAACCGGGATCCCTAGATGAGAGTTGAGAAAAGAGTCAAGTCTTGGTCTAGAGTTAAGACTAGGAGTCAAGATCAAGATGTCAATACAAAGAAGGTAGAGTCAAGACTAAGACACTACTTAGATTTGATAGATGACTTTGTGTTGATGCATGTGTTATGCTTTGATTTATAACATGCCTTTGTTTTATGCTTTGAATTATAGCATGTATTGTTGTTCATGAATATTTTTATGAACTTATTATGATAGTAATTACACTTGAACTTGATAGCATGCTATATGTTGCTTATATTGGGAAATGTATTTTTTACCGGAGTTATCCGGCTATTGTCGTGTTTGTATGTGTTCATGACAACGGGTGGTGTGGGAACGGGGCAGTGACGAGCTTGAAGAATAGATATTGAGAGATTAGAGTGATGATCCGGTGTAGAGGTCAAGTTGCTGTCATTTTATGTTAAGAACAAGAGTTGGAGTTGTATAGCTTTAGACTTGAACTTTAGTCTAGAGTGTTTGCTACTTGAACATGTAATCACACTTGAACTAGTGGTGTAGCTATTGCCTTGAGATGTTGTATTGTATGCTATGATCTTACTAATGACTTCACTTACCTTGTTTCATGCTTTTTGGAACATGAATAATGTTTCTTGCAATGAGTTGAGCTGATATAATGAAGTATGGACATTATTTGACAGCAGCTGTGTGTGCAGCAGATTTCTAGCCGTTTGGCCTGCGCACGGGCGAGCCCTTGCTCGCGCGCGCGCAGGCCAAGCCCAAGGGGGCGCTGCCCCATTGAACTGCGCACGCGCGAGGGGCGAACCCCGCGCGCGCGCAGGTCACTCTTTATAAAAAAAAAAAAAAAATTCTTTTCTTTGAGGCTTTGATTCTTGGCCTTAATGTATGTTTCATAGATTATTATTTAATGGAGAGATTTGGAACCGGGTCGCCACAGTATCGGTCGACTACACCCTTGAAATCACTCACTCGATCATCGATTATCTAAAAATAATTAATTATCATTGAATATTCATCATTGGAAATTTAATTCCTGTTCCACCTTAATCTTAGTTAATTAGACACCAGCGTTCTAGATTAACCTTTACCAATAAATCAACCCAAATACCAGCGATCTAGATTTAAATCTATGGTAGCATTCAAATGAGTGAAACTGATGAAACTAGACAGCACAAACACCAGCAGTTGTATTTAATCTAGTCAATTGTTGTTCCTACGAATTAACAAATTCACAAGCGGAAAATATTAAATGCAGTTGCTTCACAAATCAGAGTGATCAAACAATTACGTATTTGAATTCCAATTTAGCTATAGTTTGTATGAGAAAATTATTAGGAATTTCCGCAAACAATCAAACACACAAACATATCAATCAATTCAGAACAACTCTTGATACTCAAATAAAATCAAACAATGAAAATCTGAATCTCACAAGATAAATAAATTCAAGGGTTCGTCTTCCTCAACCAAGAATAAAAACTAGAAGAATTAAAATCTAAGAACAAGAAAGATAAAACTTAGTCGCCAGATGAATTCTCTGTATGTAGCCGTCTAATCCCTGCGTTCCAATACCTCTTTCTCGTCCAAAGACCTCTTTTTATATGGCTTTGAAAGCCCACGAAATAAAGCCCGCAAAATAATAGTTTTAAATCTCAAAATTCTATTTTTTTCTCTGCACGACTCGCGCGCTTGATCGTGCAAGTTGAACGGATCAAGTGCGCAAAAATATCCAACTTACTGTTTGCAAATTCTTTCTCGCGCTCGATCTTGTGAGTTGATAGGATCGAGCGCGACTTTTTTCCAGCAAGCATCGATTTTTAAATATTCATATCCGGAGATCTAGCTGTCGGATTGAGCCGAAATTTGGACAGCTGCTTATAAAATTAAATATGATTTTTTGATCATTGCTGCTTCGTAATTCTTTTCTTATCTCGGATCTTTCTTCCATCTTCAGTTCCATTTCTTCTCTTTTTCTATATCAAATCACATACAATGATTAGGAACTATAACATGAATATAATAAATCAAAATGCACCTAATCATCATAATTTAATCCAAGTAAACATATGAAAATATCGACATATCAAACTCTCCCATACTTAAATCTTTCCTCGCCCTCGAGAAACACAAAATCATAAGCAAAGATGAATAATGAAATCACAGCCTTAGAGAAGTCCCCACGTACAAAACAAAATTATGAATACTCTCGATTTTCCATAATACACCATCAGTCAAGCATAAACGTGTGTATGTGTCATGTTATTCCAGCTAGTGCAACTTCAAAAGACTCCGTTCTAAGACTGTTCGTCGACCTATAATAATTTAGTGTAAATATCACTGTCAAGTGCCTTTTCCTCCCAAAAATCTTCAAATAAAAACACAACTCTCTTGAGATAAATTACGCACCTCCGGATTTTTCACCCGGTATGGCTTTAACCCCAATAATTACCCGCAAACTTAGCTATAATTGGATAGGATATGAAATTTTTTTCTTTTCTAATCCCCTCGTCTATAGCCCGAATGGAGCATCAACCCCATTTAATCCGCATACTTAGCCTTAAATTTAATCTTTTAGGATTTCAATCCTTTCTAGGCTCGGATGAAGTTGTATATAAATTTTTTTTCCTAGGTGCGCCCAAGATCGTTTATGCCAAGTCAAAAAAATCATCAGGGTTCAAAACACACTATCAGGCTCCACAAACATCTATTGTCGTGCAATGGTCTAATAGACACAAACATCATCTAATACATCGCTACAGTTCACTGGTTTAACATGTGTGCTTAAAATATTCACTACTCAAACTACGGTTTCTCATATTCAATCAAGAGCAAATTTTCATCAAAAATAATTTTACAAAACTTCATCATCATAGGCTAGTGAATTTCAACAGTTATATTCACTGCTAACTATAAGCTCTAAATTTTTTTCAAAAATACGGCTAAATGCTATAACTGACTGGCTAAGTCCTCTTTCCTATACTTAAAATCTTACATTGTCCCCAATGTAAGTCAAAATGCAAAATAAAAATAAAAATAAAAACTGAAAATGAAAGTAAATACTCCCCTTGGGTTGCCTCCCAAGCAGCGCTTGATTTCCAGTCTTCAGCTTGACTCTCAGAAGCACTCCTCAAAGAGCAACTGACGCCCAAAATAAGTGTCATATGACACCACAAATGGGTCTTTGTTCCATGTGCCCTCAAGCTTGGCTAGTTGTATACAGTTTAAGCTCGTCATCTCAACAACACTCCAAAGTAGCTAATAAACATGGGAAGAGAACATCTCTACGGGCTCTCGGAAGCTAACATCTTTTGAAACTGGTACTAATGGAAAGGAAGGATCTTGGGGATGTGTGTATGATAATACTATCGATGAGCTCATATCGATAGACTCTTGAACTCCGTCATCCTCAAACTTGAGTGGTAACATATTTCCATCATACGCTATTTCTTCCAGAACATCTTCCGACTGAGGTTCAATAAGAAGAGAAGACTCAAACACCTCTAAATCTTCAGTAGGAATTGATTCGCACGCCCAATCCTTGTTCTCTGAGTCATCATCATTAAACCAAATTGGGTTGGTCACTGCTTGAGTATCTTGCTTCACTTCCTGTTCTTTGTGTTCATGGCAGATTGATCTCTTGATATTCTCCATTTTCTCCACAAGGTGACATCTAGAATTTTTTAGATCTTCTAGAGTTTCCACAGTCGATGCCACAAGCTTGCTCATGATATCCTCCAGCGGATGTAAGATCAACTGCGAACAACTTCCCTCCTCCTTTTGAAGCTCAAATGGTTGGTCTGTAAAATCTGGGTATTGAGAGTGCGAATACCGATAATAGTCAAACTCGGCCATATCATCCAATAGGTGTCTCATGGTATCATCATCTCGGCAAAATATTGAAATACCAGTTGTGAAAGCTCCATCAATTACCCATCTTCTTGTCACTGCATCCAAACCATCAAGAAAAATTGTAAGGAGAGAATAGTTAGAAAACTCATGATACCGGAAGATGGCTTCCAAATCTTTGAATCTCTTCCATGCTGCGTAGAATGGCTCTCCGTGTTGCTGGATAAAACTTGCTAATACTTGTCGATTTGACATCTCGAAGTATCACACCAAGAGAATTCTTGCAAAAACAGAAAAAAAAAACAGATCAGAAAACGAAGAATAAAATAAAAACAAAAACACAAATAAATTAAATGCCTTCCCCGGAAACGGCACCAAAATTTGGTAGCGCTTAATCGTATCACGCCCAAATTAACCCAACTCAGATTAACTAAATAAACATGTAGTAGCGAGAGTAGGGATCGTTCCCACGAGGAAAGTGAAATTTATTTGTGTTCTTAAAAATACTGGAATAAAATAAAAAAGGTTTTTGGAATTTAAAAATTAACTATTAATAATTAAAAGAACTAAAATAATTAAAAACAAGTCTTGGTATCGGTCGACTACACCCTTGAAATCACTCATTCGATCATCGATTATCTAAAAATAATTAATTATCATTGAGTATTCATCATTGAAAATTTAATTCCTATTTCACCTTAATCTTAGTTAATTAGACACCAGCGTTCTAGATTAACCCTTACCAATAAATCAACCCAAATATCAGCGATCTAGATTTAAATCTAAGGTAGCATTCAAATGAGTGAAACTGATGAAGCTAGACAGCACAAACACCAGAAGTTGTATTTAATCTAGTCAATTGTTGTTCCTACGAATTAACAAATTCACCAGTGGAAAATATTAAACGCAGTTGCTTCACAAATCAGAGTGGTCAAACAATTACGGATTTGAATTTCAATTTAGCTATAGTTTGTATGAGAAAATTATTAGGAATTTCCGCTAACAATCAAACACACAAACATATCAATCAATTCAGAACAACTCTTGATACTCAAATAAAATCAAACAATGAAAATCTGAATCTCACAAGATAAATAAATTCAAGGGTTCGTCTTCCTCAACCAAGAATAAAAATTAGAAGAATTAAAATCTAAGAACAAGAAAGATAAAACTTAGCCGCCAGATGAATTCTCTATATGTAGCCGTCTAATCCCTGCGTTCCAATACCTCTTTCTCATCCAAATACCTTTTTTATATGGCTTTGAAAGCCCACGAAATAAATCCCGCAAAATAATAGTTTTAAAATCTCAAAATTCTATTTTTTTCTCTACACGACTCGCGCGCTCGATCGTGCGTGTTGGACGGATCGAGCGCGCAAAAATATCCAACTTACTGTTTGCAAATTCTTTCTCGCGCTCGATCTTGTGAGTTGACAAGATCAAGCCCGACTTTTTTTCCAGCGAGCATTGATTTTTAAATATTCATATCCGGAGATCTAACCATCGGATTGAGCTGAAATTTGGACAGTTGCTTCAAAACATCTTGAACTTTATTCTGAATGGTAGAGATCATCAGATCGAATTTGGATTTCTCTAAAATTAAATATGATTTTCTGATCATTGCTGCTTCGTAATTCTTCTCTTATCTCGGCTCTTTCTTCCATCTTTAGTTCCATTTTTTCTCTTTTCCTATATCAAATCACATACAATTATTAGGAACTATAACATGAATATAATCAATCAAAATGCACCAAATCATCATAATTTAATCCAAGTAAACATAGGAAAATATCGACATATCAGCGTCTCATTCTCAGAAGATGTTGGCGGCTCACCGGCTAGTTTCAAAAGCTATAAATACATGGTGATTCAAAGATTCAATTGCAGAGTGAACAATACGAGAAACCACGAATTCAAAGCTTGTTCTTCAATTCATCTGAAAAACCAAAAATCCTTAACTCCATATATCAACTCAGAAACTCAGATTACGAAGTTTTGAAGCTCTGAGTTAGAGAATATATCAAGATTGATCGAGCCCAAAAGAAATCTATATCACATCAAAAACGAACCAGATCAAAGCTATTTGTAGCTTTCCAGATCAAAGTTTCGTAGCACATTTTGTGGCTTCCTTTTGTAACTCAAGCAGAATGTTTGATCTGCTTCGAGAGAGTGTGTTGCTAGGAGCTCCTCTTATAGGATTGATTGGATTTGTACAAAACGTTGTATAAATCAAAGTCTTCTAGTGGAATCTTTCTGGAAACGGGAGAAGAGGAGATGTAGGAGATTCAGCTCCGAACTTTCAGAAACAATCTCTTGCCTTACACTTTTACTTACTGCCCTTACAATATTTGATCTGCCTTAGCTTATTTAAGTTCAATCTGCAAGGAAGATCCTTCCGCCTGATTTTTTCAGATCTTTCAAGCAGAACGAAGTTTTAAGAAATTAATTCTTCTGTCTGATTTTCACGAATCAAATTGAAGCATCTTAAAAATTTTAAAATAGTGTATTCACCCCCCCCCCCCCCTCTACCTATTTTCGATCCTAACATTGCTCATACATATTTTTTTATCCATACACAATTTGAGGGCGAAATTATAAATTCACAATGAAAATTTTTTGCCCATAATTCGTATAAGTTCCTTTAGCTTCTATAAGAAATAGAATACATCTCAAAATTATTGTGTATAAAATTTTGATAATTAATTAATAAACTAATTAGGACAAATTTTTGGTTATTTTTACTTTAAATATTTGTTTCATTAGTATTACAAATTTAATACATCTAAAAAAATTAAAAAAAAATAGATTATTTGAAATTTCAATTATACTTATTTTATTTTTATTATAACTGTGAGTGAATTTAAAATTATTTTTTATTTGAGATGATAATTGAATATAAATGAAAATTAAATACACTTTCATTACTCATTATGCAATAAAGTACTCCTTAAGGTTTGACTAAAATCTTAATTCCTTTTTTTCCTTGTTTTTATACCCCATCTTTTCATAATTTCTCATACATATTTTTTGATTCATACACAATTTGAGGGCGAAATTATAAAGTCACAATGAAAATTTTTTGCCCATCATTCGTATAAGTTCCTTTAGCTATTATAAGAAATATAATACATCTCAAAATTATTGTGTATAAAATTTTGATAATTAATTAATACACTAATTAGGACAAATTTTCAGTCATTTTTACTATAAATATTTGTGTCATTAGTAGTCAATGACCCTTTATTTTTTTTCACCTATCAAAATATAAAATATTTCACCATTTATATTATATAGTATACATAGTCTATCAATAATTAATTTTGAGATTATAATTGAATATAAATGAAAACTTAAATACACTTTCAGTAGTCATGAAAAAATGATTCATTTATAAAATTCAACAATAGTTTATAAGAAAAAATAAATAGTAGAAAAACTTTATATTTATAATTTTTTAATCATTATTGTATTTTTTTAAGAATGAATTTAGGAATATGATGACAACCATTGAAATGTTGTATTCAATGGATAAAAAAGTAAATAAATGCACCAATTAAATGAATAAGCACACATTGATTTCAAAATTCAATATCCCAAATTTGACACTAAATTTTCCACCATTTTCCACCCATACCCATGCAATTAATAAAAATCATTCATGTTTTTTTGGGCAATATAGTAAATACACAATGCAAAAACTTTGCCCACCATTCATACTTTATAGTAGAAATAGATATATATAAATATATATATAGCCCACCTCCGAGGTGTCAATCATCCAATGGATGAGATGAATCATATACAAATGGTTCATCCAATGGATGAGTGCCACCTCATTGGTGGGCATGGAGGTAGGCAGCATAGCAAAACTCATATATATATATATATATATATATATATATATATAGTTTCTTTCAAGTGTCCACCTATCGTGTCCACTATCATGCCCACCAATGATGTGGCACTATTCAATTGGATGTGATAAAGATGTGATAAATTGTAGGTCCAATAGAATAGTGCCACATCATTGGTGGGCATGGTAGTGGGCATGATAGGTGGGCACTTGAAAGAAACTCTATATATATATATATGGGATAATTCCCAAATCAGTCCCTCGTTTTAAGGTGTGTTCCTGATTTGGTCCTTCGTTTTTCAATTGACTCAATTTAATCCTCTGTTTATTGTCGTATTTCCACAATAAATCTCTGTTATAACAAACAGAATTTACCTTCCTAGGCAGTTGAAGGTATTAATTCTCATCTCTTCAACCAAATCTATCAGTCCCCTTTGTACCCCGCAAAGAGTGTTCACAAACTTCAATCTCTTTCTTCAAAATTCAAACAACTCTTCACTCTCTTCAACACTTAATGGCTTCCCATGTCCAAAAACTCTGCTTCCAAAGCAAAATATTTATCTGTATTTTGCATTCCCCATGAAATGAAACTGCCCCCAGAATAATGTATTTGTCTTCGTCCTCGTCTTTCAAACCCACCCTCTCTTTCATCTACTTTCTCTGTTCTCCCTTGCACACAACCTTTTCTGCAAGCCCCGAATTCCCGATTTCACCTTCCCCACTTCGTGTGACCAGAACTATATGTGCCACTACTGTTACTTCTACACGGACGGGACTTTGGCGGAGGCCGACGACATCTTGGGGTGCACCACCCAATTTCACATTTTCTCGTTTCCCAAACCACCTCTTCTTTGATCTTGGGTGCACCACCGACTTGACTGAGTCGATGGCATCTAGGAATGAATCTTTGGTTTACTGAGTTGGAATTTACCTTTTGTTATTTTTCATTAAAGGTTGGGCCGGTTGAAAATGTAGGAGGCCAAGCAGGTAAATTCAGAATTCTGCTTGTTTTAACCATTATTTGTACTTTAGGATCAATTGCAGAAACATAACAGAAAAACAGAGGATTAAATTGAATCAATTAAAAAACGAGGGACCAAAACAGGAACACACCTTAAAATGAGAGACTAATTTGGGAATTATCCCATATATATATATATATATATACACATATATATATATACATATGAAGTCAAGTAAGAATTATGATTGTAATTGTAGTAGTATTCAAATAGATGATGAAGAAGAAATAAACGTTGATAGAAATCAAGAAAGTTTAAATTGTAAAAAATTACAAATATTTCATAAAAGAAGCCAGTTATTTGTTATATCTCAAGAAATTGATCGTGAACAAGAATTTTTAAAAATTAAAGATCCAAAAGAAAGAATGTTTCGAAAAAAATGTTCTTCGACTTTTATCAGAAAAACAACAAGATTATTTTTGGTATTTATATTATTCCTCAAATTTAGACACTAAAATGAGTTTTTATGAATTGGCAAAACAAATAGTATCTTCTAAATATCAAAAACAAAACTCTTCAAGTACTTCAAAATCTTCTACAAAAGATTCTCAATCTAAATCTTCTACAATTTCCACAAAAAATTCTTCTGTTAATATAAGAGCATCTTCTTCAAAAATATGGAAAACAAGTAATGGAAATCAATTTCAATCTGTCCATCCTCCTCTAGAAGAAATAAAAATTTCAGTTCATAATACTGAAATAATTGCCTCTCCATTCAGGCAACCTTCTGTCATTGAAGGACCTCCTACAATAAAAGAAATAAAAAATATTACTCTTCAAAATAATTATACAAATGTTCTTCTTAATTCCGTGGCTCATCAGCTCACTAGAGTAGAGAATTCAATTCCTAATATTTTGTCAAATTCTTCAACAAAAACTTCAAAAAAAAAATTAAAAATTACTTCTCCTTTATTAAAACCAATTCAAACGCCTTCTACGAGTAAATCAAAAATTCAATTAGGAACTTCTTTAGATGTTCTTAATGAACTTAGTACTCAATTTTCAAAATTAAATTTAATTAATGATTCAAATAAAATAAATGTTGTCAATGAAATTGACGAACTTCAAAATCAATTTAATGAATAAAATGACGAATTATTAAAAATTCGTAATCCTAACACAAATCAACATCAACATAAAAATATAATTCTTTTTTCAAACAACACTAAAATTTTCTTCTAAATTATTATAGTAGACCATTTTTTCCAGATATGTAATTTGAAGAACCTCAAAAACATCAAAAATCCTTTTCTGGAGATAGTCTCCTAAAAGGAATCTCGATGGAAGAACTGAACATCAAATCATTTCTATGTTAGAAGACATGATGATGGCTTCCACCACTTACAAAGCAAAAGGTGTTGATGATTACAACACAGCTTTCAATCTAATTGCAGGATTTACCGGCCAGCTTAAGGGTTGGTGGGATAATTTCCTCACTGAATTCGATAGAACAACAATTCTGACTGCCATCAAACATGAAGTTGATGACGCAACAATACCTCCTATTCAAGATGCTGTCAATAAACTAATTTATGCCATTATTAAACATTTTCTAGGCGAACCCAAAAAATTTCTAGAAAAATCTTCCGAAATTTTAATGAATTTAACATGTCCAAAATTACATGATTTTCGTTGGTACAAAGATATGTTTTTATCTAAAGTACTTCTCCGAGATGATTGTAGTTTTTCTTTTTGGAAAGAAAGATTTATTGCAGGATTACCAAAACTCTTTGCTGAAAGAGTTAGGGAATCTATTCGCAAGCAAAATGCAAATTCAATTCCTTATACTTCTCAAACTTATGGTGAAATCATAAGTTATATTAATGCCGAAGGATTAGCTTTGTGCAATGATTTAAAAATTAAAAAAAAACTCAAACGGGAGCATAATGAGAGCAGAAGAGAACTTGGTTCCTTTTGTGATCAATATGCTTTCGAACAATTACTTTCTCCTTCAAGAAAACATAATAAAAATAATAAACATAAATTTCAAAGAAAGTTTCACAAGAAATCTTATAAAAGAAATTATTTTGAAAATTCAAGATATTCAAAACCTTTTAGAAAATCAAAAACTTTTATAAAAATTCAAAAAATCGTTTCAAAAATAAATCTAACCAAGTTACATGTTTTAAATGTAAACAACTTGGACATTATTCAAATAAATGTCCAATACAAGGAAAAATCAATGAACTTCAAATAGATGATGATTTTAAAAATCAGTTATTAACTTTAATTCCTTCATCTTCTGATGATAATCAAGAAGATATTTTTTTTCCTATCCAAGAAGAATCTGATTCTGAATATTCAAGTTCTTCTTCTTCTGAAGAAGGAAAAAGAATTCTGTAATTGCAATGATGAAGTTTGTGATTGCAAATCTACAATAAATGTTATCACAAATGAACAAAAAATATTACAAGATGTTATTAGTAAAATAACTGATCCAAAATTAAAAGCTAAATATGGAAATCTTCTTCAAGAACCGAAACAAGAATATTATAGTCTAAATAAAGTTATGTCTAGATTTAATTCAAAATCTAATGAAACTCCTTCCACAAGTTCTGATCTTCGATTTGAAATTAATCAAATGAAGAATCAAATTCAAGAACTTCAGAAAGATATCTCTAACGTTAAAATAGAGCTTACACTTCTAAATCCTCCATTACAAAAAAATGAAGATATTAATTCAAATAATAATTCTCCATCTTCAAGTAAAAATACGACTCCTCAAAATTCTGATTTTGAATATGACGACAAAGAAGATAAACTTCAATGTGTCATAAATAAAATCAGCCTTCAAAAATGGTATTCTCAAGGAACAATTGTTGTCAATAAACAATTCAAATTTAAAACAAAACTTCTAATTGATTCTGGTGCAGATCAAAACTATATCCGTGAAGGATTAATTCCAACCAAGTATTTCAAAAAAACAACCGAAAGATTATTTGGTGAAAACGGAAGTCCTTTAAAAATAAAATACAAACTCTCAAATGCACATGTGTGTAATCAAACTATTTGTTTTAAAAATATATTTTATCTTGTTAAAGATTTAGAACAAGATGTTATTCTTGGTATTCCATTTATAGTTCAATTATATCCTTTTCATGTAAATGAAAAAGGAATACATTCAATAATTTTAAACAAAGAAATTACATTTCCTTTTCTCAATCCTCCAACTAGTAGAGATATACATACTCTAAAACAAGTATCTATTTTTCAAAAAAAAAAAATAGAATAAATCTAAAAAGACAAATTTCCTCTCACTTCAATTTCATCTATAAATACATCCCATTTAATCTCAATTTTACTGACCTCTACAAAATCTCTAAAAACAACATGTCAGAAACCTTCAAATCTTTTACTCCAAAGCAAGCCTTCGCCTCTCAACAGGTAAAAACTTTAAATCCTTCAAGTTCATCAAGTTCTTCTAAAAAGCAATCTAGTACTACAAATAAGCAAAAGAGTCAAGTTAGATCACAGGATGATAAGTTTTTAGTATTTGGAAATATGCCTCTTCCTTTACTCCCAGAGTCATCAAACAAATGTTTCAAGCCAAGCCAGCCTTATAACTTAGATCAATATCAAAAAACCCTTTTAAATTCCTTATGGAATATTTTCCCAAATAATTCAAAACAAAAAGCCTTTGTTTTAAATGCTTTAGCCAATTATTTCTCTTTCCAGTACAAATCTCCTCAACCACAACCCAAGTATTTTGTTCTCTTAAATGGTAAACTTCCTGAAATTTACAATTCTCTCGACAAATTGCAAGAATCTATCAATGATACTCTAAACCCTGTCTTTCATTCATTTGTCCAGCTGACAGATGCATTCAAGTATGCAAGAAATAGACTAGGGCCTAAATTTTTCATTGATTATACATCAAGATTAGATGCTTCCAGGGCTCAAGTAGTTCAAAAGCTTTCTGAATTATCTGATCCTTTTTCTATTGAATCAGATATCAAAAATTTGAAATTAAAAGAAAAGATGGTAGAACCATCAGATGAGATTTTTCAATTACAAAATGCACTTATTGCAAAAACCCAAGAGATAGAGTTTCTTAAAAAACACTATCTTATTCAGAACAATCCCAGTTCTGTTGAATTGGACAGAACCAGTCCATTAGTTCAAATAAACCCAGCTCGAGTTTTCTTCAAAACTACATCAATACTTAGTCCTCTTCCAAATTTCATTTCTGAATATATTTATTCTTTACCCAAGAAAAATTTTATCTCAAAATTTTCTATTATCCCAAGATGTCTTTCTTCTAACCCACAAAGTCCAGCCATTGATATTAAACAATGATTGGAATGCACCCTTTAGATGGTCATCTCACCTATTCTCTTGTTACTACTTCAATAATAGCCTTTTATTTTCAAGACCTTCATATCTCAAATAACCAAACAACATTTGATCTTAATATCAATGACCTTTTCGATTTAGGATTAATTTCCCAACTCATATTCAAAGATGATGCTCAATTTCAAAGTCTCAATAGTTCGTTACTGAAAGAAGCTATTCAAAATCAATTCAGTAAAGGTTTCCCTTTTGTTCAATTAGAAATTGCTTCAACGGTTCCAGAATAGATAGACATAGAACTTCAACCAGCTACCCATAGAGTATGGCTTAGAGGTCTTCAATTTTTCAATATTTTTACAGATCCAATGAAAACAATTTATATCGACAATTGTTCAAGACCTATGGACGAACAGATGAAACATCAAAGACTTAAGACTTTTGCTTTCAAACACCATTTCCTAGACCACAAATGTGAAAATTACACTCTTTTTGGATCAACTCCGATTCTCAAGGTTTACATCAAATTTGGAAGTTATCTTCAAGATTCCAAGTTCTATTTCAAAACAGAGACACCAAATATTTTTGACAATTACTGCAAACTTTATTCAAGAATGGTTATAGACATGCTTCAAGATGACTTCGATCCAGAACCAATAAATGACGATGAGCATTATGACCTCATGGATCTTCTAGGAGAAGAAGGATTACATAATATTGATACATAATTCAATATTATGTCCAATTTTAAAATTCAAGTTCCTTGGAATTTTCAAAAACCCGGGGAGGGAATAATGATGACAATACTTTCAAGAAGTTGTATTATTGTAATCAATTATTAAAAAGAAAAAGCAAGAAAAAACAAAACAAGAAAAATAAAAACTAAACTACACGTGAAAACAGCAGTAGTCAGTTTTCAAGAAAAAATACATTTCAAAAGCAGACTACACGTCAAGAAAAAGCAGTAGTCACAATTTTATTTTCAAAAGATGCAAAGATTATGTCGGCCAATACAAGCAATTATTTTGCTTTACGACAAAGAAAAAAAAAAGAAGACAAGACATTTGCTTCAAGACAAAGCAAAGGAAAAGAAGACAAGACGTCCACTTCGCCACCAAGAAATGCAAAAGAAGATAAGACGTCCACTTCGCTCAATAGTCAGATTCCCATCAAGTGCTTTCAAGAAAGCAAACGAGACAAGACCCTTTACCATTATTGACAAGGAAGGAATCCTACTGCAGGCGTCCCTCAACTGCTATAAAAGAAGAGCCAATTCAAGAACAAATTCGAGAGCCAATTTAGATAAAGCAAAACATAGAGAGATAAATTTTAATATTTTCCCTCTGTATCTATTTTAAATTCCTCTGATACAATTCATGTTTTTGTATTCAATATTTCAATAGTTTTTGTATTTCAATCTTTCAATCCTATCAATAAAATTATTCTTCGATCAATCCATCTGTCTACTCCTACATACCTACAATCATGCCTTTCCGCCGCTTCCATACCCTGTCCCCCCGTCATCCTAGAGGTGTAGGTATGTAGGAGTAGACAGATGGATTGATCAAAGAATTATTTTATTGATAGGATTGAAAGATTGAAATAAAAATCAAAATACAAAGATATTGAAAGATTGAATACAAAAACTTGAATTGTTTCAGAGGAATTTAAAACAGATACAAAGGGAAAATATGAAAATTTATCTCTCTATGTTTTTCTCTGTCTAAATTGGCTCTTGAATTTGTTCTTGAATTGGCTCTTCTTTTATAGTAGTTGAGGAACGCCTGTAGTAGGATTCCTTCCTTGTCAATAATGGTGAAGGGTCTTGTCTCGTTTGCTTTCTTGAAAGAACTTGATGGGAATCTTGACTATTGAGCGAAGTGGACGTCTTATCTTCTTTTGCTTCTATTGGTGGCGAAGTGGACGTCTTTTCTTCTTTTCCTTTTCTTTGTCTTGAAGCAAATGTCTTATCTTCTTTTTTTTTCTTTCTTCTTGCCTTTTCTTTTTAATAATTGATTACAATAATACAACTTCTTGAAAGTATTGTCATCACTATTCCCTCCCTAGGTTTTTGAAAATTCCAAGGAACTTGAATTTTAAAATTGGACATAATATTGAATTATGTATCTTTCACGTGGGTGACTATCGAATGAAAACATGATTATGAAATATTTTCATACAAATGTTAAAATAAAACCACTAAAATGTTGTTGAATTCAATATCATTTATGTTTGTGCTAAATTTGTAACTTCTTATAGATTGTGTTTATCTTTCTCTATTTGTGTTTTAGAATTATATATTCTATATATTTAATTTTGTATAAAAATATTTCTTTTGTTAATTAATATGACGAATATTAATTTCTATTGAACATGATATGAATCGAATAAATAAGTATACAAAAATACATATTTATAAAAGATAATACACTAAATAATCTATATGTGTTTTTTTTAAAGATGAAATAATCATAAGTAAAAAATTAATCTCTAATAATGCTAAGAAATTGTCTCTATAATTCATATTTGTTATAAAAATTATCTCATACATTAAGTTCTAGATGGTAATATTTCATCTATTTTTTAAATGTCTCGTTAATTTCTTTTCTTTTTTTTTATGAATAAGATTGAAAGTAAATAAAATTAATCAAATTATATAATGTAAATTAAAAATTAGAAAATTTTACAAAAGAGCACTTAAAATTCATCTCCTCAATGCTCAGTTTCATTGTATAGGCACTGTAGAAAAAAAGAGAAAATTATATTTGATCTTATGTTTGTTTTTTTTTGCAATTTTGGTCTTCTATGTTATTAAATATCTGGTGTAGTACGCTATCTTTTTTTTGTTGTTGAAATATTAGTCTTTTTTTGACTGGAAGCTGACATGGAACCAATACAATGATGATGTCATGCTGATGTTTAATGTGCCACCTCAGCACTCCCAATGAAAAATGACTAAAATTATAAGAAAAATAAAAAAGTTATAGAAATAAATGTGAAATTTGACAACATAGAAGGATAAAATCGCAAAGTGACAAAATTACATGACAAAATTGCAGTTTTTCCTAAAAAATAAAAGAAATTTATTGAAGTTTTTCAAGTGAACTTGTGGAAAAGTATTTTAAGCTTTGCATACTAAATGAGATATTGATAGGATCGGATTAGGGGGTAGGGGTGAGCTTGCTAGACTGATATTGTTTGTGTCCTTGTAGAAGTTGACCCCAAAATCTTTCAAGATGAGTTCAGTTGAAGTTGATCAACTCAACTCTATTTTTCTCGTGTGTCTATATTAATCAACCAACTTAGATAAGTGCGGAATGAGGTCGATTAATAGATTGAACCTGTTATGGACTGTATGTGATGATGAACTAAAAGTAAGAACGCTAAAGTTTGTTTATGGATGTTCGAAGATTTCAAAAACTCCTACGTCATCCTTTCTTCCACCTCGAAAGGATTCACTTTAGAAGACTTTGACTATTACAATCAACTTGCAACAGCCTACTCCAAGACCAGGACTTTCACACACTGCCTATCCCAAAACTCCTAGAAACACTTCAAGGACATAGTTAACGACTGCTCCTTGTTACAACGAGGTTTGAAACACCTTAACTGATCATACTGATACAAAAATGTTTGCAACACAACACTTATCACTTGATTGATCTTCTAATCACAGAAGTTTGCTAGTGTTCTTCGGCTTGCTTGAGTATTATCTTTAGTAAGCATTTTTTTCCTTGACTGATTGTGTATGGGTAAACTGAACTGAATGTTTTCAGTTTACGCTTTATAGTGAGAGTATACTTGCGAGTGTTTTTTCAAGATGTCGGATGACTATGAAATGTCCCGAGGATGGGTATTTATATTCCAACAGATAACTGCTCTATTTTGAATTCAAATCATTTTGCCGTTGGCTTGTCTTTTCCGCGACATTCTCTGGCAATATCGTACACTGATGTATTTATGCTTTCGACGCTTTTGTCTGGTACGAGAAAACCTTATCCACAAGAGTTCCGTTTGATTTGGATTGACTTACACAGATTCTTGATCGGCTTAGGTTTTAGTTAAGCCCAACTGATTCAGTTTATCTCTGCTAAACTGAATCGAGTTATCTTCATACTTTCAGTTGAACTCTGCTCAACTACTCCGATGATTGATTAAGATCGATTCTTCCTCAACTGAGCGCAGTCATCTATTTTGAAATGGTCAATGGTCAACATAGTTGATGTCTCAGTTTTGCTCGTCAGTTTATATATTGCCTTTCTTTTTCTTGATGTCAATTGTAGAATTCAGTTTGGCTAATTTTTGAACGAATAGTTTCGTAGATATTAACACCGTGAAAGTTCCAACATACATTAATTAAAAACATAATTTTTAAAATTAAAAATACAGTCCCATATTAGGGTATTTTTTTTTTAACATTTTTAGTCAATTCAACCAAATAATTAAACAAGGTTCTTTCAACACTGTTGTGACCATCACCACGACCAAGGTCAATAAATTATTTTCTTTCCATAAAAATTAATTTAATAGAACTACTACAATTATGTGTAAATTGAATGAGTTACTTTGTAGAAATAAATATATTTGGTGAGAAATAGAAATAAAATAGATTATTTTTTGTAAATATTCTCTGCCACTAATATTTTTTAAAACATTTCACAACATTTTTATGCAAATATTTTTCAAAAAGAATAAGAAACAATTAAAAGACAAATTTGATAAAGAAAATTTTAGTTTAAGTAAAATAATATCATTGTTATAATAGTATACAATAATTTTTGCTATTATATATAGATGATAATTAATAAAAAAATTAGTTTAATTAAAATAATATCATTTTTATAATATTATAAAATACTTTTTGCTATAATAGATAGATGATAATTAATTAAAAATCAATTAAGTTTTCTAATATTTAACATCAGAAATAGAACGGAAATGAATTATGATTATTAAATAAAAAATAATTAAACAAAATATTACTTTATACAAAAACTTTGCAATTGAAAGTCAAGGAAAAAACATGAAAAATGATATTTGAGATACCTAGTATTAATTATATTATATGACTCTTCTAAGCTAACATAGATAGGACATCTTATATATTCTATATAGTTAATTTTGTATAAAAATATTTCTTTTGGAAATTAATATTGACACATTGAACATGTTATGAATCGAATAAATAAGTGTACTAAAACACATATTTATAAAAGATAATACACTAAATATCTATATGTGTTTTTTTAAGATGAAATAATCATAAGTAAAAAATTAATCTCTAATAATGTTAATAAATTATCTCTATAATTTATATTTATTATAAAAATTATCTCATACATTAAGTTCAAAATATTAATATTTCATATATTTTTTGAATATCTAGTTAATTTTTTTATTAATAAAATTGAAAATAAATAAAACTAATCAAATTATATAATATAAATAAAATTAGAAAAATTTACAAAAGACTACTTAAAATTCATCTTCTAAATGCTCTGTTTCATTGTATAGGCATTGTAAAAAAAAAAAAAAAATTTTTGATCTTATGTTTTTTTTTTTTTTGCAATTTTGGTATTCTATATTATCAAATATCTGGTGTAGTCCGCTATCTTTTTTGTCGTTGAAATTTTATTTTATTTTTCGACTGGAAGCTGACATGGAACCAATACAATGATGCGTCATGCTGATATTTACTGTGCCACCTCAGCACTCCCAACGAAAAATGACTAAAATTGTAAGAAAAATAAAAAAATATATAAATAAATGTTAAATTTGACAACATAGAGGGACGAAGTCGCAAGGTGACAAAATTAAAATTACAAAAAGACAAAATTACATGACAAAATTATAGTTTTTTCTACAAAATAAAGGACATTTATTGAAAATTTTCAAGTGAATTTGTGGAAAAGTATTGTAAGCTTTGCATACTGAATGAAACATTAATTAAAAACATAATTTTTAAAATTAAAAGTTAAATAAAGTCCCATATTAGGGTTTTTTTTTAAAACATGTTTAGTCAATTTAACCTAATAATTAAACACGGTACTTCCAACACTGTTGCGACCACCACTAAGACCAAGGTCAATAAATTATTTTCTTTTAATAAAAATTAATTTAATATAACTACTACCATTACGTGTAAATTGAATGAGATACTTTATACAAATAAATGTATTTGGTGAGAAATAGAAATAAAATAAATTTTTTTTTGTAAATATTCTCTTACACTAATATTTTTTTAAACATTTCACAACATTTTTATGCAAACATTTTTCAGAAAGAGTAAGAAACAATTAAAAGACAAATTTGATAAATAAAATTTTAGTTTAAGTAAAATAATATCATTGTTATAATAATATACAATAATTTTTGCTATAATATATAGATGCTAATTAATAAAAAAATTAGTTTAAGTAAAATAATATCATTTTTATAATTAAAAATATATAGTTTATACAAAAATCTTGTAATTGGAAGCTAAGGGAAAAATATGAAAAATGATCTTTGGTATACATAGTATTAAGTATATTATTAATGACTCTTTTAAACTATATAGAGAATGCTATAAATAACCTTATGTACAATGAACAACTAAGAGGTCAAAATAATATACAATAGTTTTTTCTATAATATATAGATGATAATTAATAAAAAAAAATTAGTTTAAGTAAAATAATATCATTTTTATAATAAACAAAATATTACTTTATACAAAAATCTTGCAATTGAAAGCCAAGAAAAAAATGAAAAATTATCTTTGGTATACTTAATATTAAGTATATTATTAATGAATCTTCTAAACTAACATATAGAGGGACATAAATAACTTTATGTACAATGAACAACTAAGAGGTCAAAATATGAAGCTCACATTTCAAACTCACATATTTATAATATAGATAGATAGATAGATAGATAGATAGATAGATAGATAGATAGATAAATAGATAGATAGATTTTGATACCTTGCACGAATGTGTGTGAGGTATTTTTTACGTCCACTAAAACCCGGTGGTGTGTTTAAAAAACCTGATGACCAAGCATTTTTTTTTTCCTAAAACACACCATTGGGTTTCTGAAGGCGCCGAATGATTCCTTGCCTACCTTTATAAAATAATCAACGTATTTAAAGATAAAGTGTGGTGAAAAAACAAACAAAAAATGCACAAAACAATTAATGAGGAAATGAAAAAAAAATACAAAAAAATAATTAATAAGGGCATTGAAGTAAATTCACAATAAAAATCACATATTTATATATAAAAAACAAAATTTATATATAAATAAAATAAATAACTATAAGATATGCACATCTAACATATAAGGATTATCTAAGGAGAACAATCATCCGCTTACTTTCACTATCTCTTATTTTTAACCATTAATTTAATCTATGAAGTCTCGATAAACTCAAATAAAAATGAGCAAATAATAAATAATAGATGCACAAAATATGAAAGTGGAAAACAAAAAATACTGTGTAAAAAACAAAAGCATTTAAGTTATTTCACAATTATTACTCAGATATTTATAATCGTAATAGAATTGATAATAGATAGATTAATAGCAAAAATAAAGTTCAATATGAAACTTTTTTAATTTCAAGTATACATAAACTATTTTGTAAAATTAATATAAAATACCATGTATTAAATAAGTTAAAATATTTTTTAGGAAAAAACTCAAATAAAAAGAAAAAATAATAAATAATATATGCATAAGATATAAAAGTGGACAACAGAGAAATACACAAATAGTGCATAAAAAATAAATTTTTTAAGTTAATTCATAATTTTTATTCATATATTTATAATAGTAATAGATAATAGAATATATAATAAATAGATTAATAAGAGAAAAAAAAATGCGATGTGAAATTTTTATTTTAACTATCTATAAATTTTTGTGGTCCCTAAATATTTCTATTTAATATTTGTGTCTCTGAACTTAAAATTATACAATCATTTTTCATAATCAATCGACTAACCATAAGTATTGAGGTATAAATAAGTCAATAAGTCAATACATTTTTTTTTTATTATAATCATATCTATGACAAATAAATATAATAATTTTCAAAATGGATTTAAATTAGAAATATAAACATTTTATTCGATTATGTTAAGATAATGAATTTCTTTCAAAACAAAGGAATATATAAAAAATCGGACGAGAGTTATAAATAAAATAACTCAGAAAAATATATATAAGTAACTCAGCGAAGATAAATATGGTGATGGAGTAAAAAAATTTACTTTTTCAAAGATTGTGATAAATAACCAAAAGTTATAAAAATAGTTAGTCAAAAATAAAAACATGTTGTTTTTTAAAAAATAAATAAATAAAAAACTGTTGTAAAACTATGTATTACAGCACCATTAGGGCCAAGAAATGCATTGTTTGTACTGGGTTGGAACGACAAAAAACTCTAGATCCAGGGGCTCTCGCTATAGCACAACATATGAAACGATCATTTATATCCATATTAAAAGAATATGTTTATCAGAGAATTGAGATATTCTAAACATTCCATTAATTATATATGCATGAACATTTCAATAAAAATACTTATCTGCATCAAAAACCCCAAACCTCGATTCGAACAGGAAGATTACACCATGCTAATGTGTCTTGGATGATCAACATCTCCAGGTCAGGCACGATGAACACATTGAACTATCCAAGTGACTGGGAGCTTTCACAACCCAGACACAAATCACAATGACACAATTATCAAGTGCGTGTTATACCACTGAGCTAATAGTCTGTCGTGCGATTCTCCCACTGGGAAAGGAAAACGATTTCTCTCGATTTTTAGCCCAATAAAAAAATGATTTGGTTCGATCACGCTAGCTATATATTGTGTATTATCAACTATTTCTACTCAAGGAAGTCAATACATATCTTGAGAAGTTACATATCCAGTACTCTGACACAAATAGATGCGTTACAAGTACCATATAGATTACTTCCAATGTCCCCGTGGATGGCTAACTCTTGTGTATTCAAAACATGTGTCACAAGAGAATTTTCAGTTTGGTTAACATCACAAACCAAACCGAAATCGATTATTCGATTTTTGAGTTTTTGTCATTTTCAATTTTCAGTCAATTCGTTTCTGCCAGTTAACTGAACCAAATCGAAAACCGTTCTTGTTTATTTCACGGACATAAATTTCATCATTTATGAATAATTGGGAAATATAATTTTTTTTTGTTAAATACAAGTTAGAAATCTTCCTAACTTTAAACATATTGTCTTTTGTACATCAATGACCCCATGGATAGCTCAGTATTGTGGATTCAAGACGAGTTGTCTCGCATAATTGATATTTACATTTCGGTTAATCACCCGAACCAAAATTAAAATTCCAGTTTTAGTTTGTCATGTATTTTTTTCGATTCAATTTTTTTTTCTTTCGGTTGACCTAGCCATACCAAAAACGTTATTTTTGTGCCAAAAATTTAAAATTAATTATGTATTTCATAAATTTTCTTATTATTTAAATTTGAAATCTAGGTAACTATATTTTAAATTTTATTAATTATGTATTTCATAAATTTTATTAATTATGTATTTCATAAATTTTCTTATTATTATATATTGTATTATTTATAATAAATTTTAAAATTTATTATATTATACTATATATTAATATGAATAATTGGCATTTTTGTGCCAAAAATTTAAAATTAATGCCATAAATGTATAATGATAAATCGAGGTTAACCAAGTAAATTTAAAATTTTATATTATATAGATATAGATTATTTTTTTAAAAAAAACTACTCTGTTATCTAATTTTTCTACATAATATTACGTATTTTGTGTGTCACGATATGCTAGTATTTTCAATGTCTATTAGAATTATAGGCACTGATCGTGACCATAAGAAAATACATGGAGATAATGGCACGTATCAACACCCCCTACAATTTTTAACAATGCTAAAGAAATAGAGACAAACAAGTAGAAGATAGATAGAAGAAGAGAAGAAGAGATAGATAAATAAATATATATATATATATATATATATATTATATTTTAGCATATTCTACTATGCTATAAACAAGAAATAACTTGATTTTTTAAAGTAATAATAATTTTTGACTACGTTAAAAAATAGGAACAAGTAAGTTTTTTCATCAAACTCATATATTTATAGATAGTTTTTTATTATATTTTAGCATACTTTACTATGTTATAAACAAGGAATAACTTGAATTTTTAAAGTAATAATAATTTTGACAATGATAAAAAAAATAAGAACAAGTAAGTCTTTTCATCAAACTCATATATTTATATGTAGTTTTTCATTTTTATTATATTTTAGCATACTCTACTATTCTATAAAGAAGGAATAACTTGAATTTTTAAAGTAATAATAAATAATAATTTTTTACAATTTTAAAGAAATTGGGAAAAAGAAGTTTTTTTACAATTAAAATCATATATTTTGTGATGACCCGAGTTCTAATCTCTCATTAATCAACACTGTTAGCCAATAATCAAAGTCTAAACAATTAATCAACAATGCTAGACAATAATCAAAGTCTAAACAAAAGAATAAAATAAAAAAAAAATTTTAAAATGGATTGCCCTGCGCACGCGCGGCCTGTCCTCTCGTGCGCGCGCCGGCACCCAAACCCGAAACTCCAAGGGTTGGCTCGCGCGCGCGCGAGCAGGAGCTCGCCCGTGCGCCGGCCACTGCACCAGAAAAAAATGTTGGCTCAGCTGCTGTCAAAAATGAAATCAAGCCTACAATTGATTCAAGATCATCTCCTACAAAAGTCTAGACATGGTTTAATCAATCATAACATCTAACATGCATTCTAACATGCTATAATTGTTAGGAATAAACCATTCCAAGGCTTTACAACATAATCAAAATCTCATAAACATGCAATAATCATGTCATATAAAAATTAGTTCAAGATACAACATGTTGGAGTCAAATATTTGAAACATTACTCAAATTTCAAATATAATAACAAGACCTTTAGATCATCCTTAACAAGTCTTGATACAAGTAACTTCTAAAATGATCATGTTTACGACTCAATAAACTTCATGACAGTTCAAACAACTCCTAACTCGGATCCTCACCCTATATCTCTTCAATCCTTGTTCTTCATGATTGCTTTTGCCCTGTTCCAATCCCCCTATTGCAATGACACATACAACAAAACAATAGCCGGATAACTCCGGTGAGAAATATATTTCCCAGTAAAAGCAACTAAACATGCATATCAAACATATATCAAGATCATGATATAACAGTAAATACAATGCATGTTTTCAAAACAAGGTTCATTTCATCATTCGTCGGTTGGGATCCCGAGAAGTAGATATCATAACTAATCCACCGACTCTCCCGCTCGAGGTGGGGTTACTTATCATTCTTCTCTAGACTTTGAAGCAATCATATATGAAAATCAGACGCTAGGCTAAATCAACCACCCAGGCCATACATATACGATTCCTCAAATCGTCTATTCGAACGTTTCCGTTCATTTCAAAATCAAGGAATAAGTCTTCAAGATGAATGCAACATATATCATCATCAAGGCATTCATTATATCAAGAACTTATTCAACAACTCAAATGAAAACACATAAGATCAAATAAACAAGCAAGTATGTGATTTAGGGGAACTCGATACAAACCATCTCGAGTTGTATTCCCAATCAAATAGTAGTCTACTTTTACCTTCGTATTTCGTTTGTTCTGAATTCTTCAACCTCAAAACATGTACATCAACCTTCATTCAATTCAATCCTTTCAGAATCGAGTCGAAATCATCAGCACATCTTCAATCAAACCATTTCAAATTTCAAGCGAACTTCCTCGGTTCACTATTCGACTTCTTGAGTTGCTTGAGCTCGTAGCATGTCTGAAATATACAGATTGCATCTAACAAAATCAGTATACAATCCCAAGTTCATTAGCTCAATCGTAGACTATCCATATGGTTTCAAAACATAACCAATCATCGTAGCGATTGACAATCGGGAATCGTTACGGTATCGAATTCATTTCTAATTTCAACTCAATTCATACAGCTTTTCAAATCAATACTACATCGTTTGAATCTTCAAAACAGTAGCTAAACATATCAAATAACATCTTATCTCGACAATCATCTATCAAACTTGTCTCAAAACATCAATCGACGGTGTAGCGATTAAAAATCGATACCCGACAAAATATCGTATTCGAATCCATTTGTAATTCAAATCATACGTATATGCACTTCATGAACCAGCATTCATATCATCATATCCACATCTATAATCCTGGATATACATGCTAACATCAACATTGAATACCATTAACATGAATTCTTCAAGCCGGTATCGAATATACAAACAATAGAATTCCAAAAACATTCTAAACTCATAACATCTGATCTCTGCCCAATTTCGTTCTAAAAAAATACTTAAAGTACTCAGAAACTTACTTCAAATCGAATTACTTATCGCGAGGATTCCAGAACATCTTTCGGAATTGAAATCGGACGAACGGATCAAAAGTTACGGGGTTTTGAAAATTGGAAAGAAAAATGAATCAAAGGTCTCGGCTCTCGGCTCTCCTCTGTGCAAAATTCTGAATGAAATCTGAGTGATACACGTATTCATGCTGATAATTATAATTAAAATCAGATAAGTGTTGACTAATTGCCATTTAGTCCCTGAAACCTCAAAAATTGCAATTTAGTCCTCGGCCTTCGTTTTAATTCAATTTCAATCCTAAATCATTTAAGAATATTAGAATTTAAATCAAAACTCTAAATATTCCCAAATTAAATATACTCGGATTAAAATTAAATAAATTCGGATTAATCAAATAATCCTGGTTATTTGCAATTTAGCCCTTCAACGTCGATAATTGCAAATCACTCCCCGATCAGGTTAAATCTTCACAATTCATCTTCTTTAATTTCCGAAACATGAAATTAAATCTTCAATTCCATAAATATTCAAATCGAATATTTATTCTTTTAATTTAAGAATTCTCAGAATTTAATTCTCAAAATCCGTAAATTCTCAAATCAAATATTTTCAGCTCGGAAATTAAATCTATCATTTTCAAAACTTCTCAAATCAATATTAGCCCATAATATGGAATTTAATTCTCAAATTCCATAATTAATAATTGAATATTTTCGGGCCTTACAATTCCTCCCCTCTAAGAAATGATTTCGTCCTCGAAATCGTAATCAAGTCAAATATCAAATCTGATAGACTGAATGATTATCTGAAGTTATTCTCACTTCAATCATCAGTTGTACTCAAGTACTGCAAAGAATTCTCTCTGAGTTGTTTATATTCTAAATCAAGAATCTGTCGAATATTCGACTTATCTCAGAATCTTTTCATTAGTCCTCTTGTCTGATTTAAGTCCACAGAAGGAATCTATCAATACTTTCTTTTTTTAGATACGTGAAACAATTCAGATTCATTGTATCAAGCTGAAAAGAATAAATCTTTCCCATCGTCAATTCCATCTGACATCTTATTCAATGAAGTTCAATATTCAACTTCATATTCTGAATCTGTAAATGAAATTCTAATTTTTTCTCTATTCTGAATTGAATGATGTTTCAAGAATAACTTTTCCGCTTAACTAATCAGTTTCAGCTTCACAAGTTATATCTATCATTCAATTACTAATTCTGGTTCTTCTTTTCCGTTTTCATTTCATACAGATTCATCGTCAAATTCGTTGTGTATTTCGAATCAAGTCCGATCGGATATCGACAAATCATGTCTGATCTGATGTCATATACCTCGGTAATATCATTACAACACAAGAAATCGGAGTTTTTTTCATCATATTATCATATCATTATCTCAAAATTGGCTCAATAGCTATTACAGGAATTATAATCCTTAAGTGGCAACATATCAAATCAAATAATACCGAATCAGGTATTGAATTTCTGAGAATATCCTCAATATTTGGAAAATCGACTAAGATAATCCATCAATCGAATTCAACTCTCAGAATATCAGTCAATCAATCGATGCCACATTCTGTCAAATAAATCTAAAGTCTTAATTCGGACAATAGATTTTAATCATTCCTGTATTTTCATCATATCTCTATCTTCTTCACGGATCTGAATAGATAGCTATTCATCACATCTCATACAGAGTATTCTGCCAAATTCTGATTAGTCTATTCGGACTATCAATTAATCAGAGTATAATATATTGTAGTCACAGATTTCAAAGTATTCAGAACTGTTGATAATCGGTATCATATCAGATAAAAAGTTCATTCTCACAAATTCGATTCATCATCTCTGACTATTCTTCCCATTCAAGGATAATATATTGTACCTTTTCCTCAAAAAGTACTCAAAGTCTTCGGATCTTCTGTATTACAATTAATAGTAAACCCAATGTTTCAATCTAAAACATTATTTCCTGGCTTACTGTTCATCTTGCAACGAATCTAATCACAATTCAATGATTTGTTCATACAGACAGATCATCGTATACAGTAATGTTCATGAATCAGTTCATAGCTACCACCTGTTTACCTCATCTATACTATTTCATCACGGTAGTTGTTGCAAAATATTCTTTCAAATTATAATCTTGGTTCAATGTTTGGAGTTTCCAAACTAATATTGAACTCATCTGATCAACGATTTTCAACTTCATCAGAATTTCTCTGTATATTTAACTTCAAAAACGTACTATTTCTATTACTTCTATTTGCTTTATCATCTGATAAAACAATTATCGAATGAATATTGAATTCATTGTTGTGCATTTCCTCAAATTCTGATATCTCTTTTCGGAAATATCAGGCACAATCAAATAATCAATCATAATATAATTCATTCATTCGGATCTGAGGCTTCAATTCATATCTCAATCTGGCATTCTGTACTGAATTCTAATTACTTCAGTTTACTTTCTGTGTTGTTTTCATCTTTTGAACAATTCTTCCTTACTTCCAATCGAAAAAATCATTCTGATTGGTGTTATATTCATCTGAATATTCAAATCAGAATACACAGAAATCTAAAATCAATTCATCGGATGCCTATTTTATTCCTTATTCCTATCTCCATATACCGACAAATCATATCATCTAACCCAAAAATCATGGATCATATTCAAATTCTTCTATCAGTTACGAGTCACTATCTTAAAATACGCTGAAATATCATCAAAGGATCAATAATTCTCAAAATCAAAAGAAAAAAATCAAGATTGAGAAAATCCCTCAATCAAGGTCATCCAAAATCAAATCTTCTGGATAACAAACTCTGCAAAGTGAAAACAACTCACTTGCATCACATAACTCAGAATGAGTAAATCAACACAGGCTCTAAATGAAAGCAATGTGCCATGAGAGCCAATCAATATTAACTCATTCAAGAATTATATCTCCAGTTGATGTAATCGATTCAGCATATTCAAAGAAAAGACTCATCTGTAACCAATTGTCATATCATCATTTATCTTCTAAACCTCAAAATTAATATCCAATTCATAATCTCATCAAGTCGGTAATTCATAAATTCTTCAATTATTCAATTCAATATTGAATTCCAGTTCACAACTTAAACTAAAGTCAAAAAATCTTACTGAAATATATCTGTAATCTCTATTCATTGGCATACCTATCAATGCTGATTTAGATCTTGAACATATTTCGTGCATCGAATATACTGATTTTGGAATAGTTCTATAATCAAACAGTATATATCAAATCAAAATCACAGAATCTTAATTCGAGATTCTATATCATATCATCATATTCATACGCACACTATGTTCTTGTTGATCTAATTTTATCGCTTCTGATCATCATTCTGATTGGGTAAATCACAAAATCCAGTGATTCAATAATCTGCAACTATCACTAATCAGTACTTAGGTAAATTCTCTCATGAACAATATCATGTTCAGTTTCAGTTCATCGAAGCAATAGTTCTATTCTTCAGTTCAATTCACAAAATCTCTTTTCTGATACAGAGGTAATCATATAATAAGCTTTCCGCTATCATATATCTATTGCACCATAATAACCAGGTCAAAACAAAATAAATCTGTTACCTGAAATTTCATTCTCAGGTGCAATTTCATTCTGATCCTCTGTATACTTTTGCTATTTATTCAATGAATAAATTTTAGCACATCTGTCTGACTTATCCTTACACTGTTTGTTCAGATATCCTCTTCCACAAAAAGTGTAATAATTTCTAATATACTCTGCATTCAGAATCAGACTAATTCATCTCGATTCGCTAGAGTTAGAGATTTATTTTCATATCATTCGTTTCATATTCATTTTGGAATAAAAATTGTAGATAACGTTGTGAGTATCTCACAGACTCTTTCATGTCTACAGTTTCATTTTCCTAACTCATCATTCAGCTTCAATTCTCCTAGACAAGGCTATGTCTTTAAACAAATATTTCAGTCGTCAACATTTATTCAGGCATAATCTGCGGATTCAAGACATTAAATAATTCACTCAATCTTGAGCTTTTCATCATCTACAATTCAAAGAATTGTAATAGACTTGAAAATTCTAATAAGGCATTCCTCAAATTCAAAATATTCAACTTCTACAGGGTATATTTTTCTTTCTCATCATTTCTATCTGTTGTGGCAAAGAACTATAAACAAAATTCTGTTCTAAGCACTTACCAACAATCAACATACCTCTGCCTTCTTATCATTTCTTTATCAAAATTCACCAGCTGGTTGCTAGGTTTCGAAGTTGGTATTCAATCAATCTGATCCGATATTCATCTGAATCTTTCCGGTATTTGAACAACTAGTCAAGTTCTTCAAGCCAACTGTTACCTACAACATCATCTATTCATTTGCTGATATTCTGTTCTGTTCAATCAGAGATACTTCATTCAGCTGAGTAATACCGTTCTGTTCTGTTCAATCTGACCATACAATTCTGTTCAGTCTGGCCATACTAGTCTGTCAGTCTGGGGTGCTTACGTCACCCAAAGAACACTGTTCTATTTACTATGGGTGCTTACATCACCCGGGAAAAATCTTATAACAAAACGGTAAAAATTTCAAAAATTTACAAATCAGTAAATCAGGCAATTGAATTTCAAAGATAGATCATGCTCACATGAAATTTATCAAATCATCGAATCATCAAATCAAGTAATGCATAATCATGCTATACTGTAAATGCATGTGACTCAATCTACCCCGCTCAGCTTCTATCTCAGTCCAAGAACTTACGCTTTGATACCACCTGTTGTGATGACCCGAGTTCTAATCTCTCATTAATCAACACTGTTAGCCAATAATCAAAGTCTAAAAAATTAATCAACAATGCTAGACAATAATCAAAGTCTAAACAAAAGAATAAAATAAATTTTTTTTTTTTTAAATGGATTGCCCTGCGCACGCGCGGCCTGTCCTCTCGCGCGCGCGCCACCACCCAAACCCGAAACTCCAAGGGTTGGCTCGCGCGCGCGCGAGCAGGAGCTCGCCCGTGCGCCGGCCACTGCACCAGAAAAAAATGTTGGCTCAGCTGCTGTCAAAAATGAAATCAAGCCTACAATTGATTCAAGATCATCTCCTACAAAAGTCTAGACATGGTTTAATCAATCATAACATCTAACATGCATTCTAACATGCTATAATTGTTAGGAATAAACCATTCCAAGGCTTTACAACATAATCAAAATCTCATAAAAATGCAATAATCATGTCATATAAAAATTAGTTCAAGATACAACATGTTGGAGTCAAATATTTGAAACATTACTCAAATTTCAAATATAATAACAAGACCTTTAGATCATCCTTAACAAGTCTTGATACAAGTAACTTCTAAAATGATCATGTTTACGACTCAATAAACTTCATGACAGTTCAAACAACTCCTAACTCGGATCCTCACCCTATATCTCTTCAATCCTTGTTCTTCATGATTGCTTTTGCCATGTTCCAATCCCCCTATTGCAATGACACATACAACAAAACAATAGCCGGATAACTCCGGTGAGAAATATATTTTCCAGTAAAAGCAACTAAACATGCATATCAAACATATATCAAGATCATGATATAACAGTAAATACAATGCATGTTTTCAAAACAAGGTTCATTTCATCATTCGTCGGTTGGGATCCCGAGAAGTAGATATCATAACTAATCCACCGACTCTCCCGCTCGAGGTGGGGTTACTTATCATTCTTCTCTAGACTTTGAAGCAATCATATATGAAAATCAGACGCTAGGCTAAATCAACCACCCAGGCCATACATATACGATTCCTCAAATCGTCTATTCGAACGTTTCCGTTCATTTCAAAATCAAGGAATAAGTCTTCAAGATGAATGCAACATATATCATCATCAAGGCATTCATTATATCAAGAACTTATTCAACAACTCAAATAAAAACACATAAGATCAAATAAACAAGCAAGTATGTGATTTAGGGGAACTCGATACAAACCATCTCGAGTTGTATTCCCAATCAAATAGTAGTCTACTTTTACCTTCGTATTTCGTTTGTTCTGAATTCTTCAACCTCAAAACATGTACATCAACCTTCGTTCAATTCAATCCTTTCAGAATCGAGTCGAAATCATCAGCACATCTTCAATCAAACCATTTCAAATTTCAAGCGAACTTCCTCGGTTCACTATTCGACTTCTTGAGTTGCTTGAGCTCGTAGCATGTCTGAAATATACAGATTGCGTCTAACAAAATCAGTATACAATCCCAAGTTCATTAGCTCAATCGTAGACTATCCATATGGTTTCAAAACATAACCAATCATCGTAGCGATTGACAATCGGGAATCGTTACGGTATCGAATTCATTTCTAATTTCAACTCAATTCATACAGCTTTTCAAATCAATACTACATCGTTTGAATCTTAAAAACAGTAGCTAAACATATCAAATAACATCTTATCTCGACAATCATCTATCAAACTTGTCTCAAAACATCAATCGACGGTGTAGCGATTAAAAATCGGTACCCGACAAAATATCGTATTCGAATCCATTTGTAATTCAAATCATACGTATATGCACTTCATGAACCAGCATTCATATCATCATATCCACATCTATAATCCTGGATATACATGCTAACATCAACACTGAATACCATTAACATGAATTCTTCAAGCCGGTATCGAATATACAAACAATAGAATTCCAAAAACATTCTAAACTCATAACATCTGATCTCTGCCCAATTTCGTTCTAAAAAAAATACTTAAAGTACTCAGAAACTTACATCAAGTCTAAGTACTTATCGCGAGGATTCCAGAACATCTTTCGGAATTGAAATCGGACGAACGGATCAAAAGTTACGGGGTTTTGAAAATTGGAAAGAAAAATGAATCAAAGGTCTCGGCTCTCGGCTCTCCTCTGTGCAAAATTCTGAATGAAATCTGAGTGATACACGTATTCATGCTGATAATTATAATTAAAATCAGGTAAGTGTTGACTAATTGCCATTTAGTCCCTGAAACCTCAAAAATTGCAATTTAGTCATCGGCCTTCGTTTTAAATCAATTTCAATCCTAAATCATTTAAGAATATTAGAATTTAAATCAAAACTCTAAATATTCCCAAATTAAATATACTCGGATTAAAATTAAATAAATTCGGATTAATCAAATAATCCTGGTTATTTGCAATTTAGCCCTTCAACGTCGATAATTGCAAATCACTCCCCGATCAGGTTAAATCTTCACAATTCATCTTCTTTAATTTCCGAAACATGAAATTAAATCTTCAATTCCATAAATATTCAAATCGAATATTTATTCTTTTAATTTAAGAATTCTCGGAATTTAATTCTCAAAATCCGTAAATTCTCAAATCAAATATTTTCAGCTCGGAAATTAAATCTATCATTTTCAAAACTTCTCAAATCAATATTAGCCCATAATATGGAATTTAATTCTCAAATTCCATAATTAATAATTGAATATTTTCGGGCCTTACATATTTATAGATAAAATAAAATAGAAGAAGATAGATAGATAGATAGATAGATAGATAGATATGCTATAAACAATGAATAAATAAAGTGTTTTGATTATATTTTAGCATATTCTACTATGCTATAAACAAAGAATAACTTGAATTTTTAAAATAATAATAATTTTTGACAATGTTAAAAAAAGGAAAAATAAGTTTTTTGGTCCAATAACTTGTCAATGTTTTGGTTTTGGTTCATTAACTTTTTTGATGTGGGTTTTGGTACACTAATTTTGCATTTTCAGTGTTTTTTTGTCCAACTGCACATGTGTCAACTTATGATTGGTCCAAAATGATGACGTGGACCAATTAGAAGCTGACACATATGTAGTTGGACAAAAAAAAACTGAAAATGCAAAGTTAGTGTACCAAAACCCACATCGAAAAAGTTAATGGACCAAAACCCAAAGGAAGTAAAGTTACTGGACTAAAAAACTTATTTTTCCTTAAAAAAATAGGAACGAGTAAGTCTTTTCATCAAACTCATATATTTATAGATAGTTTTTTATTTTTTATTATATTTTAGTATACTCTACTATGCTAAAAAGAAGGAATAACTTGAATTTTTAAAGTAATAATAAATAATAATTTTTGATAATGTTAAAGAAATAGAGACAAAGAAGTCTTTTTAAAATTAAAATCATATATTTATAGATAAAATAAAATAAGAAGAATAGATAGATAGATAGATAAATAGATAGATAGATATGCTATAAACAATGAATAACTTAAAATTTTAAACTAATCATAATAATAATAATTTTCATTTACAAATTGCTATATATAAAGGTGTCTTAAATTTTACGAGAAGTTAGCACAATGATTAAAATTTTTAATTCATTTATGATATAGATTTAAGAGCAAAATGATACCTACAAATTATTTTATGACATAAATTTCATGAACCAAATTGCATGAGTAGGAGAAATAAATGCAAGAATTAAAGTGTCTTACTTAATCAAGCTATGCAAGACGACACCAACACCCCCATAAATTTTTTAACAATGCTAAAGAAATAGAGACAAACAAGTCTTTTCACAATTGAACTCACATATTTATATATGTAATATAATATAATAATAATAATAATAATAATAATAATAGATAGATAGATATGTAATTGTTTTCAGATGTATAAACGTTTAATGCATTAGATTATTATATACTTTAAAGATCGCCTGATATATGCCATGATTCTAAATGTTGGAAGATGAACAACATGCAGTGACATGCATCTATACTTGTGATGCCATCGAGCTTGTTCCCTTTGAAAGGAATATTTATTCTTTAAATTTTTTCTATTTTAATAAGATTAAATATGATCTTTTGTCTTTCTTTTGCTTTAAGTTTTAAATTATTTTTGGAGATATTTTAGATTTGAGATATGATTAAGTTTCTCATAATATTTATTATCTTATCTCTAATGATTTGATTCCTTTGCTTTGTAGATTTAACTTGATAAAAAAGGAACAAGATCTAGAATCCCATGTCTACAAGGAAACATCTACAAAGAAGGATTCTAGCCTATATATGGAAATATGTGTGCAAAGAGAAACATACCGAGAAAAAATAAAAAGACCGAAAAATTGAGTTTTTCTAAAGAGCTTTATGTACGTACTTTGAGAGAAGAACTGAGATCTTCTCAAGCTTACATCGGTAGTGAGTACTTGAAGTCTTGAAGATCACTTGAAGATCATTGATCAAGAAGTGTGCTGCTCACGTGTTTTGGCTTCAATATTTTTCTCCTTGTCTCATTTTATTATTCTATCTTGCATATAATTTTTAGGAGAACGTTTATTCGTTTATTTTCTCACATGTTTGGAGAAAATTGATTTTGACAATAATTCACTAGAATTAGGGTTTTGTAAACTCTTTGATTGTTTTCTAGTGAAAGTTTTGCCCTGAGGCGCTGCAAGAGTATTTTATACTCTTGATTAAAATATTTGAGTCTATTTATTTGGTTGCTTGTTTATTTTATTCACGTTTAAATTATATTCCGCTGCAAATTACTCAAGGTTTTATTGTAGGTGTTGTCAACATTTTGTGACAACATCTCAAACTGTTTATGTGCAACCACTATTTCCTAAAAAGTGGCATCAGAGCCATATTTTTGATACACTAAGAACCGATCTTGGTTTTTTTATTTTATTACAGGGAATAAGATGGACTCATCGTCTGTTGCGAACTCGTTTTTGAAACCTCCGATTCTTGATGGCACGAATTACGCACTATGGAAGACTAGGATGCGATATACTATCAAAGCAATGGATGTTCCTGCTTGGCAAAGCATTCTGACTAGTTGGACTCCTCCAAAGATGTTAGATCCAGAAGGAGAATACATTATCAAGCCAGAAGAAACTTGGACCGTCGAGAAAACACAAAGTTCAAGATACAATGCTAAAGCACTCAATGCAATTTTTTCATCTGTGGATATGAGAATGTTTGGACTCATAGCTGACTGCACTGTTGCTGAGGATGCATGGGAAGCTCTTCAAGAACACTGTGAAGGAACTGATAGTGTGAGAAGAACAAGACTGAGATTACTAAACACAAAATTTGAGAATATCAGGATGGATGAGAATGAGACTATTTCTGATTATGATAAGAGACTTAGGGAGATAGCTACATAGGCGCATGCTCTTGGAGGGCCTATTTCTAGTGAAAGTATGGTGAACCTTTGATCTTTGCCAAAGAGATTCAATGGGAAAATTTGGACGCTTGAGGAAGTGAAAGACACCTTAAAGATGAAGATGACTAAACTGATCAGTATCCTTCATGTTTTTTAGATGAACCTTACAACACAAGAAAAGGATAAAGGGAAATCAATAGCACTTCAAGCTTCAAAGCCCTCATATGAGGAGTATGTTAAATTTCACCAAGAAGTTCATCACTCTGATTTAGAGGATGATTCAATCTCTCTCATGACTAGGAAATTCAATGATTATCTGAAGAAGATGAAAGAGACAAGAAAAACGGATAAAAAAACTCAAGGCTCCAATGTTTCCTAGCAAGCCTTTGAGAATTACTGGACCAGAACAGTCACCAAGGAAACCTACTGATACTCCTAATCCTCGACTGATGTTGGAAGGTAATAAGAAGTCAGTACCAAAGAAGTTAGACACGGTACAATGTCATGCTTGTCAAGGCTTTGGGCATTATGCAAATGAGTGTGCTAACACGCTTAGGAAAGATATGAATATGTCTTTAAGTGATGAAGAGTCTGATGAAGAAGAACAGGAAGATGAAGAAAGCCACACTGCTCTATCTTCCCTACTGGAAAGCAAAAAGAAGTTTCAAGTCAATCCTTTAGGTGTTGCCACACCTGGTCGTAACACCTCCCAAAGGTCAGTCTGTTTAAATTCTTCCATTACTGATAATGTGTGTGATAATGATTCAGGTGATGAGATAATATCCATGGAAGAAGCTCGGATGAGGTTTGAAGAGTTACATGCTGATTGGATTGAAAGGAATAAGATGAATACTATTCTTTCAAAAGAAAATTCTGATCTAAAGGTTGATGTGTCAAGGCTTGAAGTTATGCTGACTAAGAAAGACATGGAATTAAGTCAAGTGAAGGAAGAACTCGGAAAAGCAAAAGATACATTGGCCAAGTTTAATTCAAGCACCTCCAAGTTTGATTCTCTACTCATGATGGGAAGAGATGGTACGGCTGGTTTAGGTTTTGAAAACAGCAAATTTGAGGTTGGTGAAAGTTCGAAAGGCCCTGTGTTTGTCAAGGAAAGTAGCAGTACTGAAAACTCAAGCAAAAAGGCCTTACCAATTGATCCTCCAAAACCAAAGCCACAGCCTAATGCTCCTTCAATGTCTAGAAGGAAACGTAAGTATATTTGTCACTACTGTCATAGACCTGGTCATATCAAACCATACTGTTTTAAGCTGCAGGAAGACTACAGACAGATATCTGCATCAAAGGTGTTGCCTAAAGTGTTGCCAACACCCTTCCACAACATCTATAGAAACAGATTTTCTATAAGAAAATTTTGGGTACCAAAATCTGATAATAACTGTCATATGATTTATACTGCTTTGAGAACTAATGTTTCAGGTGCATGGTACTTTGATAGTGGCAGCTCACGTCATATGACAGGTTCCAAGAAGTTTCTCACTGATTATGTTGAACAAAAAAGTGGAAAAGTAACCTATGGAGAAGGTTCAAAGGGAAACATTGTTAAAAAGGGAACTCTGAATGTTGCTGGTTTGCCTAAGCTTCGCAACATGCTTCATGTTGAAGGACTATCTGCAAATATAATAAGCATAAGCCAACTTTGTGATGATAATTTGCATGTGTAATTTGATAAAAAAATTATGCAAAATTTTTTATGATTCAAATCTCTATGTCATGATAGGTACTAGGTCAACAGACAACTGCTATCGACTTGGAGAAGAGATGGCTTGTAGACACACAAAGTGAATGAGTTTGATCTATGGCATCAAAAATTGGGTCATGCAAATTTCAAGACATTAAAGAACCTAAATCTAAAGAAGAAAACAACTGAGGATGAAGTTGACGATCTGCTGGATAATTCTGGAAATTCAGATGTTGTTCAAGGTGTTACAACACCTCCGACAACACCTCCTGCAGAAATTCCAGAAACAAAAGTTGAAAAGCCTACTAATGAGAATATTGATGAGGACAGTGAGGTAAACAAAGCTGGAAAGAATGTTCCAAGAAGAATTCAGAAGAATCACCCAACCTCACAAGTAATTGGAGATGTGCATGGAGACTTGCAAACTAGAAGGAAAGAGAAGGTGGATTATCGAAAGATGGCAGGTTTAATGTGCATGAGTTCTACGTATTCTCAGGTAAGATTTTCTTGTTTCGTGTCAAACATTGAACCCAAAAAGGTTGAAGAAGCTTTAAAAGATGAATTTTGGGTCAATGCTATGCATGAAGAGTTAGAACAATTTGTTAGGAATGATGTTTGGTACTTGGTACCGTGTCCTGCTCATGGTAATGTCATAGGAACTAAGTGGATTTTCAAAAATAAAACTGATGAGTCGGGAAACATCATTAGAAATAAAGCTAGGTTGGTAGCTCAAGGGTATACACAGGTTGAAGGGGTGGATTTTGATGAAACCTTTGCTCCTATAGCCCGCATTGAGTCAGTCCGACTTCTACTTGCTATTTCATGTAATATGGGAATGAAACTTTTTCAAATGGATGTAAAAAGTGCCTTTTTGAATGGGATCATAAATGAAGAAGTTTATGTGAAACAATCTAAAGGGTTTAGGATCCAAATCATCTTGATTATGTGTATAAGTTGAAAAAGGCATTGTATGGATTGAAGCAAGCACCACATGCATGGTATGTAAGATTAACCGAGTACTTGCTCAATATTGGCTTCAAAAGAGGTGAAGTTGATAAGACTTTATTTGTGCGAAAGTCTCAAGGTAATATCTTAATTTGCCAAATTTATGTAGATAATATAATCTTTTGTGCTTCAAATGATAAACTTGTTGATGACTTTGTGAAGTGCATGTCCTCTACATTTGAAATGAGCATGGTTGGTGAGTTAACTTATTTCTTGGGTTTGCAAGTGAAACAAATGCATGATGGTATATTTTTGTGTCAATGCAAGTATGCTAAAAATCTTGTGAAGAAATTTTTTAATGACAACACTAAACATATGCGCACTCCTATGGGGTCTAATGAGAAGCTGTCTAGGGAGGATGTTGCCGAGGGTGTTGACAACACCCTCTAAAGAAGCATGATTGGTAGTATTTTGTATTTAAGTGCTACTAGACCTGATATCATGTATAGTGTTTGTCTGTGTGCTAGATACCACTCTAACCCAAATATTACTCACCTAAAGGCCGTGAAACGTATACTGAAATATGTGGCAGGTACTTTGAATTTGGGTTTGTGGTACACTAAAGAAACCAATTCGAATTTGGTAGGGTTTAGTGATGCTGATTGGGCTGGGGATTTAGATGAGAGAAAGAGCACTTCGGGAGGATGTTAATACTTGGGGAATAACCTAGTGTCATGGTATAGTAACAAACAAAATTGTGTCTCTCTTTCTACTGTCGAGTCTGAGTATGTTGCTGTTGGTAGTTGTTGCTCACAACTCCTATGGATGAATCAAATGCTGAATGATTATGGAGTTAAGAGTGATACTCCTATTGTGTACTGTGATAATTCTAGTGCCATTGATATATCCAAAAATCCAGCACAACACTCTCGAACCAAACACATTGACATTAGACATCACTTCATTCAAGATTTGGTCGAGAAAAGCATGATCTTAATTGAGTTTGTTGGAACAAATAACCAATTAGCTGATATATTCACAAAAGCTTTGGATTTCGAGAGATTTTCCAGTCTAAGGAATTCTCTCAGTATGTGTGCATTATAAACATAACTGAGATGTTTTCAGGAGTATTGCCAACACCTTGTGACAACACCTTTTGTGAATATATCAGCTAATTGGTTTGGATTTCGAGAGATTTTCCAGTCTAAGGAATTCTCTCAGTATGTGTGCATTATAAACAGAACTGAGATGTTGTCAGGAGTGTTGCCAACACCCTGTGACAACACCTTTTCATGCATGTGCATTTTTAGGGTCATTAGATATATTGCATTCATGCATTCATTCTGTTTTGTGATGTGTTGGATACTTTGTAACCATCTACTGTTTTTCACTCAGGATTCTTTGCAAAATTGTTTTTCAGTTTAATATGAATTAATCAAAGAAGAGTTCTGACTAAGTCACAAAGTAGTGGAGGGATGTTCGTGAATTTCATGTTCTTGTCCCAAATGAAAAATGACTTTGCAATATTAGAATCTCAAATGAACAAAAGAATTAAACTTGAATTGAGTCAATCATCAAATTTGATTGAAAATCAGAAGCAAATGGAAAAAGCTACCTAAAGAGGTTCATTGAAGATCGTTTCCTTTAGTGTGCAGGCTACCACTTCTGTAATAATGAATTGGATACCAAAAAATTTTCTGAATCCTGAAGTGTTGCTGGAAGATGTTGCCAACATCGTGGAAAACACCTCAATTGTCAACATTTTTTTTGTGATCGCATTTTATTTTTATGTCACACTCTGTTTTAGACATAATTAGGACATGAATTTTTTTATTTGTGAATATCTTGGGCCGAAAGGTTATGAATTCTGATCAAACAAAATTATTTAATTTTGTCCTATCCTCAGAATTTTTGAATTTGATTGAATTTTATTTCAGTGGTGTTGTATTCTGATGAGGAGTTAAATTTGGAAATATTTGGTGAAATATTTGGGCCTAGATTATCAGTGGGAATCGAAGAGATTTATTGCCTAATTTAAATCGGATTTGTTACCGTTTTTGGATTGTTACCATTGGGAACTTTGTTACCGTTAGAGGGGCTGTAATTTGAGTGAGATTAGGAAAGCTTGTGTGTTATAATTGGGTGTTTATCTATTTTTGGGAAGATATTATTTCCTTTGTTTTCACCCTCACATCGCAACATTCTCATTACCCCTACTGTTTATTGGCCTAAATTTCTTTTTGTGTGTTCACTTTCGCATATTCAAATGGCATGAAAGGGTTTTTATTCGCACGTCATCCGATCGGAGATGGGCTATACGGAAGATGATACTGAAGGTGTTACAACACCTCAGTCACCACACCCCATGATTGAGCAAGCCATCGTTCCTGTTGCTGAGGAACCCATGCCTCTGGATGTTATCGCACCTGGAGAGCCTGGAAACGCACTTGATGTGGATAATTTGCCAGACATGGCCGTCCTGAACAAGGTACTCCCTGCGAAACCCTTGACCCATCGTTCCAAGAGACATGCCGGATACAATCCTGACTACACTGCATCTAAGAGATTCTGTGGGAAGGGTCAACCATCAAGGCCTTCTATGATGGATAAAGAGTATTCTTCAGGTGATGCCAGTGATGATGAAGATTACAAGCTAATATATCAAAAAAGAGGAAAATCTAGTGCTATGGAACCCACTGTTCCAACCATCCCAGTTCCATTTGATGTTGTCGAAGCATCTGAGGATGATTCCAGCTATGATGATGAGTTTTTTGCCTCAGAGACTCAAACTTTTGTTCCTGCTGTCGAGGAAGATGCATCTGTATCTGTTGCTGTTGAGGAGACTGGCCGGCTAAATCGGTATGATTAAAAATCAACTGGCAAGCGCACCAGGTCAAATTATAATATAGTGGACAAAGGTAGATGTCGAACTCACAGGGACTGTATATATATGAATACCAAAATATATTTATTTCTACTTAATCTAGACTAATAAAAAAAAAGGGATTTTAGATTTTAAACTAATAATTAAAATTGCAATTAAAATAAAATTAACTAAAGCGCATCAGAAAAATTTGGATTTAACTCAAATTTGGGAAAAGCTCGATCAAGGACTCACGTAGGTACCAGATAATTCATGTAAAAAGCAGTAGATCTAAGACATCAGACTTAATCTTAATTCACGGGAATTTTCCTGATTTGTTCGAAGGACTATTTTTAGAACAATCAAACCTATTCAAATATTGATGAACTAATCTTTCGTAATTCTAATCAAATTTGAATTCATAACGAACTGTGAAAATGCAGTAAACACCTAAACCGCATAATGAAACCGAATTCTATTTCTAGTCAGTTTTACACTATGTTAATTATTGAAGTGATCAAAATCGAAACCTCCTCTGTCGAATTGGAATCAATTAACAAGCAAGTAAATAATTGGCCAGGAAATTCACAAGACAAATATAAATTCGACAAACAATAAATTCAAATCAAGTCTAAAAATCTCAAATAAACAAATCAAGTTTTCTACATCAATTGTCTGGCCCAATCACGTGGCCTTGATAAAAAAAAAACTACTCAATAAATAAATTCATGATCAAACAAGGTTTTTAATCATGAAAAGTAAAAATAAAATAAAATAAAAGAATAAGAAAATCTCCCAAGCAGTAGCAGTAGCCGCCTCTGCGTTGTGTTCTCTCTGCTGCGATCCGGAACCCTTTCTCACGTCTGAATGAGTCCCTTAAATATGGGTTCAAAAAGCCCATGAAAAATAGCCCGTAAAATAAGACTTTTTAATTTCCAAAATTCTAATTTTTTTTGATTCCCGACGTCGCGCTCGAGCGAGCACAAATCTCGCTCGAGCGAGAGACTCTCTGTTCCGAGGATTTTAATTCACGTATTTCTCACTCGAGCGAGCACAAGCTCTCGCTCGAGCGAGCATGGTTCTGCCCCAAAGAAAATAACACAGCACAAACTTAGCGCGGTTCCCATCTCCTCAGCGCGATAGCGCTTCCACCTAGCGCTAAACACCATGCGCGTTAGCGCCTTTCCTTGCGCGATTGCACTGGTTCCAGTGCTATTTCCCATCGTCTTAAGTGCGATAGCGCTGGCTCAAGCGCTGATAACATGCTTGTTAGCACAACATGTTGCGCCTTTCATTGCCAACTTCGCTGCATCTTGATTCGTCTTCAGGTTCTGCACAGCTGCTCTTCTTCTTGTTCTTCATCGCTTCGAGCATACGCCGTGCACAACAAACTCACAATTGTGATCTGATTTCTGCTTTCGTTCATGCCACAGCAGCTGTGCTCCATTCCTTTGTTCTTACCATGCCCAACTTTATTTCTTCATTCTTCCAAATGCAGTAGCTATCTCTTCTTTAAGGTATGCAAATACTTCAATAATTTAGCTGCCTCGGCTCTCTTTTGCACTTGCTCAAGAATCCGGATTTTGTGTAAATTTCCAACAAAATTACCAAGGATAGTGAAATACACACGCATGCATAAATAATAAATAAAATACACAAAGACACACAAAATGAATGCAACATAAACATAAAAACATCACAATAATATGCATACAAAATGTAGTTATCAAAACCCCCATACTTAACTCTTGCTCGAGGGCGAGCAAGACATGCAAAAACAAAATGCAAACAAAAACATGAGTAAGGACAAGTCATGAATGTGCACAGCCTCTGAGAAATTCAATCACAAAACCAAAAACACAGACATGCTCTCAACTTTTCATAATACACTTTCGGTTTAACGTGAACGTGTGTGTGTGAAATGTCATTCCAGTTTCATGCAACTTAGACCAAATTCGTCTCAAATCTGTTTAGCGACCTATAACAAATCAGTGCAAGTTTCACTTTTCAAGTGCCCATTCCTTCAAACGACCTCTAGACATACCCACCTCCTTTGAGATAATGAATTACACACCTCCGGATTTTGCACCCAGTATTGCTTTAGCCCCAATAATTACCCGCTGACTTAGCTATAACTGGCTAGGATACGAAAAATCATTCTATTTTTTCTTTCTAATCCCCTCGTCTATAGCCCGGATGGAGCATCAATCCCATTTAATCCGCATACTTAGCCTTAAATTTAATTTTTTATAGGATTTTAATCCTTTCAAAGCCCGGATGGAATTGAATAATTTTTTTTTCTAGGTGCGCCCAAGATCATAAGTGTCTTACTAGAGCCTCATCAAAATTCATAAAACACAATTAAGATCCACAAACCACCTATTGTCGTGCAATGGTCAAACAGACAGAAACTTCATCAAATCTTTCGCTACAATTCACTCGTCTAACATTAGTGCTTAAAAATATTCACGGTTCAACCTACAGTTTCTCATGTCCAGTCAAGAGCAAAATTTTTCAAAAAACCATTTTTTTTTTTCAAATAAACTTCATCATCATTGGCTATTATGACTCATCCAACTCATGCAAGACAACACAAACGAACAAAAACAAACAATATGAAAACAAACACGAAACATGACAGATGCAACACAAAAACATAGATAATAATGCAATAACTAATCTACCCCCCCCCCCCAATACTTATCCAAAACATTGCCCTCAATGCTCCAGAACAATAAACAGAATGCAAGACAAACAAAAACACAATGAAAACACAAATAACACTCCCCTGGTTTTTGATTCATCCTTTTCCTTCTTGACAGTATCCGCTGGGATGGTATCAGCAGTCTAGATTTATCGGCGGGCATGGCAAACTGGCATGGGAAAGAAACAAAAATCAAATAAAAACAAAACAAAAACAAAATAAAAAGCAAAAACAAAAACACTAGGTTGCCTCCCAGTCAGCGCTAAATTTATAGTCTATACCCCGAATCTACTCCTCTCTTGAGTGGCGACATTCAAGGTGGTTTATCCATCGTCTTTGAAAAACTCAGATTAGTCATGCACTTGCATGTCACACCATTAAAGAAATTGTGCAAGGGACTAATTCCTGCAAGAATTTGCACCTGCAGACATGCACCAACATCATGCATCTCATCAACTAAATAAACAGCAGAGCAAGATTTTAAAATTGGGCTCTCAGTAGCCGACTTTAACATTTTAAATATAACTTGCTCATCCTTCAGTCTCAAAACTAACTCTCCTCTCTCAACATCAATTAACGCCCTACTAGCAGCAAGAAAAGGGCGTCCTAAAATCATAGGCACCTCACAATCCTCATCCATGTCAAGAATAACAAAGTCTAAAGGATAAATAAATTGTTCTATCTTGACTAGGACATTCTCTACGATCCCCCTCGGGTATTTAATAGATCCATTAGAAAATTTAAGGGAGATAGCAACAGGTTCAATATTTTCTACACCTAGTTTGCGAGCAATAGAATAAGACATTAAATTTATGCTCGACCCAAGATCACACAACACATATTCAAAAGATAGACTTCCAATTTTACAGGGTATAGAAAAACTCCCTGGATCTTGAGATTTTGTTGGAAACTTCTTTTTCAGCACTGCCGAGCACTCCTCATTCATTGTGACTTGCGTTATATCATTCAATTTCTTCTTATTTTTCAGCAAGCCTTTCAAAAACTTTGCATATCTCGACATCTGAGCTAATGCATCTGCAAAAGAAATGTTAATATGCAGTTTCTTGAAAATTCCAAGAAACTTTTGAAATTGAGATTCAAACAACAGTTGCTTAGCTCTATGGGGGAAAGGTAAAGTAGATATATCAACATTCTCATTAACTTCAAATTTCGAAGTCTTACCTTTCTTACCTACCGTGGAGGATTTTTCAGTACGCACCTTCTCCTTCTTCTCTGAAGTTTTCGCCCATTCCATAGTTTTCTCTTCTTCCGGTTGCTTCTCAGACTGTTCAGATTGTGATCTCGTCACTACCATAATTGCATTCAGGCCTTTGGGATTTGGTTCAGTGTTGCTCGGCAAAACTCCAACAGGACGTGTGGACAATTGGGTTGCAATCTGGCCCATCTGAATTTCCAGCTTCTGCAGCATGCTCTCCTGATTCTGCAAGCGAGCCTCAGTACCCGCCACGTACTTCATCATGATCTCCTCAAAACTCGGCTTTTTCTCCTCTTTCTTGGTCTGCCAGTTCTGACTGTAGTTGTTGTTTGAGTTGTATGTCTGCCTTTCTTGATTGTCCATAAAATTCACAGCCTCAACTTCAAACAACTGCTGGTCTTGTTGCATATTCCCTTGTGCTTGATTTACCGGCGCTATTTTCATGAGTGCCACTTGGTGTGTCAGCGCGTCAATCTTAGCATTCAGGGCCATTAAAGCATCGACCTCTAAAACTCCAGCCTTCTTCTCTCTCTTTACATCCGGCCACCCAATGTTACTCTCTGCCATGTTGCCAATGATCTCCCAGGCTTCAGCTGGCATCTTCCTGAATAAGCATCCATTAGCAGCAGCATCTAGCATAGAACGCACTGAAGGATCTGCTCCATTATAGAACGTCTGGGTTTGCTAGATTTGTGTGAGATTATGCTGAGGACACATCCTCAACATCTTTTTAAATCTGGTCCACGCCGCATGTAGAGATTCTCCCTCCTTCTTCTTGAAAGATATAATGTCTGAGAACAACTTCGCCATCTTCGTAGGATGGAAATACTTGTTCATAAAAGTCTGAACAAGTTGATCTCATGTAGTAATGGAACCAGCAGGCAGATCATCTAACCACTCCGTAGCTTCCCCTTGTAGAGAGAATGGGAATAACCGCAGTCGCACTGCATCAGATGTTACCCCATTCACCTTGAACGTGTCACAGATTGATAGAAATCGCTCCAGATAAGTGTAGGGGTCTTCCAAGGATGTGCCCCCAAATCTAGCTTTCAATTGAATCAGCTGAATAGTAGAGGGTTTCAGCTCAAAATTGTTCGCCTCAACAGCGGGGCAAACTATGCTAGATCCATAGCCTTCGGTTGGCGGACGGATAATATCCCAAACAGTACGGTTGTCCGCCATGTCTTCTTTTGATTCAGATTCTGTTTCAAGTACTAGATTAAGATTCTTCCTTGCTTTTCGGATCTTGCTGAGCGTGCGTTCGATCTCCAAATCAAGTGGTAGAAGCTCCTTAGATCGAATTTTATGCATGCACAACAAGCTAGTACCTGAAAATCACAAAGAACAGAAGAAAATTCAGAATTTTTAATAAAATAAAAAAATAGTCTAATCTCAAGCGAAATAAAAATTCTGATATCAACACAGTCCCCGGCAACGGCGCTAAAAACTTGACCGGCTAAATCGGTATGATTAAAAATCAACTGGCAAGCGCACCAGGTCAAATTATAATATAGTGGACAAAGGTCCAGATGTCGAACCCACAGGGACTGTATATATATGAATACCAAAATATATTTATTTCTACTTAATCTAGACTAATAAAAAAAAGGGATTTCAGAATTTAAACTAATAATTAAAATTGCAATTAAAATAAAATTAACTAAAGCGCAGCAAAAAAATTTGGATTTAACTCAAATTTGGGAAAAGCTCGATCAAGGACTCGCGTAGGTACCAGACAATTCATGTAACAAGCAGTAGATCTAAGACATCAGACTTAATCTTAATTCACGGGAATTTTCCTAATTTGTTCGAAGGACTATTTCTAGAACAATCAAACCTATTCAAATATTGATGAACTAATCTTTCGTAATTCTAATAAAATTTGAATGCATAACGAACTGTGAAAATTCAGTAAACACCTAAACCGCATAATGAAACCGAATTCTATTTCTAGTCAGTTTTACACTATGTTAATTATCGAAGTGATCAAAATCGAAACCTCCTCTGTCGAATTGGAATCAATTAACAAGCAAGTAAATAACTGGCCAGGAAATTCACAAGACAAATATAAATTCGACAAACAATAAATTCAAATCAAGTCTAAAAATCTCAAATAAACAAATCAAGTTTTCTACATCAATTGTCTGGCCCAATCACGTGGCCTTGATCGAAAAGAAAAACTACTCAATGAATAAATTCATGTCAAACAAGGTTTTTAATCATGAAAAGTAAAAATAAAATAAAAGAAAAGAATAAGAAAATCTCCCAAGCAGTAGCTGTAGCCGCCTCTGCGTTGTGTTCTCTCTACTGCGATCCGGAACCCTTTCTCACGTCTGAATGAGTTCCTTAAATATGGGTTCAAAAAGCCCATGAAAAATAGCCCGTAAAATAAGATTTTTAATTTCCAAAATTCTAATTTTTTCTGATTCCCGACGTCGCGCTCGAGCGAGCACAAATCTTGCTCGAGCGAGCATGGTTCTTCCCCAAGAAAATAACACAGCACAGACTTAGTGCGGTTCCCATCTCCTCAGCGCGATAGCGCTTCCACCTAGCGCTAAACACCATGCGCGTTAGCGCCTTCCCTTGCACGATTGCGCTGGTTCCAGTGCTATTCCCATCGTCTTAAGCTTGATAGCGCTGGCTCAAGCGCTGATAACATTCTCGTTAGCACAACATGTTGCGCCTTTCATTGCCAACCTCGCTGCATCTTGATTCGTCTTCAGGTTCTGCACAACTGCTCTTCTTCTTGTTCTTCATCGCTTCGAGCATACGCCGTGCACAACAAACTCACAATTGTGATCTGATTTCTGCTTTCGTTCATGCCACAGCAGCTGTGCTCCATTCCTTTGTTCTTACCATGACCAACTTTATTTCATCATTCTTCCAAATGCAGTAGCTATCTCTTCTTTAAGGTATGCAAATACTTCAATATTTTAGTTGCCTCGGCTTTCTTTCGCACTTGCTCAAGAATCTGGATTTTGTGTAAATTTCCTACAAAATTACCAAGGATAGTGAAATACACACGCATGCATAAATAATAAATAAAACAAAGACACACAAAATGAAGGGAAAATAAGTTTTTTGGTCTAATAACTTGTCCATGTTTTGATTTTGGTCCATTAACTTTTCCGATGTGGGTTTTGGTACACTAACTTTGCATTTTCAGTGTTTTTGGTCCAATTACATACGTGTCAAATTTTGATAGGTACATGTCTCATTAAGTGGACCAATCAGAAGTTGACACGTATGCAGTTGGACCAAAAAATACTAAAATGCAAAGTAAGTGTACCAAAACCCACATCAGAAATGTTAGAACGGAATTAGGGATAGAAACAATCATCGATCTCTAATCAGTAACCGATAGATTAAATTCGATCTTTAAATATGACATTTTCTAAAAAATTAAAAAATATCTTTTTTACGACCGAGATTTCATATCTGGTCTCTAATTTTGAAACGTACAATATATTTTGGTCTCAATTTTGGAACAGATTGATTTTCAGTACAAATTAGGTATTGGTAATTATTTTGATCTCTAATTTGAAACCGATAATTAATTTGGTCTCTAATTTGGAACCAAATCCAAATATTGGTCGCTAATAAGTATTTTTCTTAAAAATATATAAAATAAAATCCAGTCTCTCCCTCCGTCAGCTGGCATTCATTATCCAGGGCAGAATTCCACCGCTGCTATGCTCGATCTCCTCCGCCATCCGCCCGTTGCGCCGACTCTCCTCTCCGATTAGAGGTTTTTTGGTCTAATTTTCTATTTGTTTTCTTGTTTTTACAAGATTCGATCTCAACTTTGTTGGTGTTTAGGGAAATCTCTACAAGATTCGATCTGAACCATTCTCATTGCCTGCCCCCTTTTCCGATCAGAGGTTTATTTGAGGTACTCTCTGCTCTGAGTTTTTTTTTTAAAAAATTTTGATTCCATTCAACAACGTGGTTATGAGCTGGGATATGGAAATGTACATAAGGAGAATTGGTCCTTTCGTTCAAAATGATATATTTGCGGCTGTGTCAAACTCTGTATCAGTTTAAATTCATGTTGCTACATCTTTAGTAGCCATCAAGGGAAGAAATTGTAGTGTTTATTTGTGAGCAAACGTCTTAATCGTGACCGATCCATTGTCTTATGGTCATGAATTCTCGTAGCTTTTGTATAGATGTATTAATGAAGGAAAACTGTTAAAAGATTTTTGGTCCAAATTGGCCATCTTTACTGAATTTCCAGATGCGTAGCCCCTCTACAAAGGATAAAGAGATACTGGAGATTTCAAGCACATCCCTTGGTAGAAAAAGTTCTTCCAAAAGTTCGAGAAATTGGAATAAGTAGATATTCAGACACTTTTATTGAGTCAAAACTAGCCGGTATTGAAGTGTCCACATATATAGGAGTTATTGGTATCCTCCACACAAAACTTGGGTTTGCCCCTATGTTCGAACTTCGAACACAAAAATTCCCTTCTTTTGTTTAGTTTTTCACACCTCCGACTCCTCTCTCAAGGTTTTTTTTTTTATAAAATATTCATTTCTAGAGTAAATAATGTGATAACATATTTTTAGTTTGTTCTGAGTTAAATAAAGCTTAATTGTTAAAGAGAATAAGAACACTGGAAAAAATCGACTCATTCATTCACAAGTTTAATTACAAACGGATACATCCTTAATTGAACAGTGAAATTCATTTGCCGGGAGTGAAGTTTGTGGCGTAGGCCCATGCATTGTTGTTGACTGGGTCTGCAAGGTGGTCGGCGAGGTTCTCCAATGGACCCTTTCCGGTGACGATAGCCTGAACGAAGAATCCGAACATGGAGAACATGGCAAGCCTTCCATTCTTGAGTTCCTTCACCTTCAACTCAGCGAATGACTCAGGGTCGTCAGCAAGACCCAATGGGTCGAAGCTGCCACCTGGGTACAGTGGGTCAGTGATTTCTCCCAATGGCCCTCCGGCAATACGGTACCCCTCAACAGCTCCCATCAGTATAACCTGGCTAGCCCAGATGGCCAATATGCTCTGTGCATGCACCAAGCTCGGGTTCCCCAAGTAGTCCAGTCCACCCTCGCTGAAGATCTGTGAACCAGCCTTGAACCACACGGCTTCACCGAATTTCACACCGTTGCGAGACAAGAGCTCTGGGAAGACGCATCCCAGGGCTCCAAGCATGGCCCATCTGCTGTGGATCACCTCCAGCTCACGGTTCTTGGCGAATGTTTCAGGGTCTGCCGAGAGTCCAGCGGTGTCCCACCCGTAGTCTCCGGGGAACTCACCGGTGAGGTAGCTTGGGGACTCACCAGAGAATGGTCCCAAGTACTTGACACGGTCGGGGCCATACCACGGGCTGCCGGATGAAGCAGGTTTTGAAGCAGTCTTCCTCATGGAGATCCTCCCGGCGCCGGTGATCTCTGAAGTTGATGGTGATTTGACCGCCTTTCCGGCCAAGGCTGGGGAAGAGAGAGCCATTGTAGATGAAGCCATTGCTGTTTGTAGAAGGCTGGTTTTGCTAATTGTATTGTTTTGGAGTAGTGGTTGATTTTTGGTTGAAGTGCTAGTAAGGTATTTATACAAGTGGGCTCTATCGTATTCTTTATCTTTGGAAATCAAATGGGGTGTTGTGATTGGTTAGGGACATTTTGATATCACCACTAGATTCAGATTTTTGTATGTTTGGTGACAAAAATCTAAAGATTTGTTGTTGCAACCAATGGGAGTTTGCCAAGCGTACCATTTGATACGATGGAATTTAGATTAGTGGTGAATTTATCTCAAAGGAGGTTGGTAGAGGGGTTGTGTGTGTGTGTGTATATCAATCAATTGACGTTTTCCGATGTTTTAATTGTGTGGAAGAATTAATTCGACACTCGATTTTGTGTAGCGACAAAACGAAAAAAAAATGACAAGAGTGAAAATGTCCCAAACCGATCACAACACACCATTTGATACGATGAAATTTAGATTAGTGGTGAATTTTATCTCAAACGATGTGTGTGTGAGTATGAATGGATGATAGTGAAACTGTCATCTTTTGACAGCCACGTGAAAATTTCTAGACCTTGGGAAAGCATTAAAATTGGATGAGTTGGTTATTCATTGCCAACTAGACAAGAATAAATTGCCATATATCTTGTGTAGCAACTAAACAAAAAAATGACAGAGTGAAAATGTCATCTTTTGACAGCAACGTGGAAATTTCTAGACAAGCATTAACACATTTTTTCTTTATTTTTTTAGCATAAATTGTTTCTATATTTAGAATAATATAACTGTGTAATATTAATTGGAAAATAAATTTATATATATGTGTATTATTGTTTCAAAAGTGGAAATTCCATCCAAAAACGAATAATATGTAGAGATTGCTTGCAATAACACAAAAGTGATTATTGGATTTCAATTTTAAAATTTTTTTAGTTTTGTGTGTTTCTACACCTATAGGATATTTCCTTTGATCGGAGACCATATTATTTGCCATAAATTATTTATGTAATCGACATGAATGTTAACATGGATTTTGGAATGAAACTTTGTAATTTCTTTAGAATATTATGTGACCTTTCAAAAATACATGTCGCCATCCGTGACCACCACAGAAGCAATTTTTCGCTAACATGATGGACTCCAATAAAAAAAGAAAAAAAAACAAGTTTCAAGATTGAAAACAAAAATTCATTATTAACATATCAAAATAAAAAAATGTAAATTACAGGATCCATTGATGAATAGATTGTTAACCTTCCCATGGTATGATAATCGAATCTGGTAATTTTATAAAATCCTCATTCACAGTATGTTGCAATCCATCACCTACACGCAAGAGGAATTGTGAAAACTCCATATCTTGAGCATATCTCATATTTTCTTGAAGGCGTATTATCTGAACGCAATGCCAGAATGTTGACCTTGAAATGCTTGCAGCAATCTGTGCTGCTTTTGATCCTCGTTTAACAACCGGTAGTACTTGCCGAAAATCACCACCAAAAATAATTGTCTTCCCTCCAAATGGAAATTGGTTTTCCATAATATCTTGAAAACTCTTATTAACACTCTCAAAAGCATAGCGATTTGCCATTGGAGCCTCGTCCCAAACTACAGCTGATGCACGCCTTATGAGTTCTGCAAGATCTGCTGTTTTTTTATTCTGCAAAGTGTTGATGCGGTTGGTGTAAGTGGAATTTGAAAACGTGAATGTGCAGTTCTTCCACCTGGCAACAATGTAGCAGCAATTCCAGATGTTGCTACCGCAATGATTATTTTACCGGTTTTTCTTAATTGTGCCAACATTGAGCGGTACAAAAACGTCTTACCAGTACCTCCAGGACCATCAATGAAAAAAAGTTTTGATTGGTTTTGCATAATACTTTCCATGATGGTGTCAAATGCAATTATTTGTTTAGGATTTAAACGTTCAATTGATCTCAAATCATCATCAGAAATCTGGATAGAAAGTTCATCTTCAATTATTCTAGGTAGTGGTGTGTCTTCAAGAAACTCAGCACTTAATGATGGCAAATCGAAATCATCAAGTTTTTTGTTGTACTAATGCAAAAACCTTCGTAGCTCAAGCAATAATTTGTTTATAATGAAGTTACTTGATGAAATTGCTCTACCATAATCTTCACACATATAAGGATGGTACTCATCCCATAGTTCTCGAACTCTGCCTGGTTCACAGAACACCAATATGGATACAAATAATCTTCTTAGGGAAGATGGCATTCTAACAGAGCATGCTTCTCGCATACATTAGTGGACATAATCATCTTGTTGCAAAAGTCCTCTATTTTCAGCAGCCTCTTTAAATGTTGAATATCGAACCTCATTTACAGTCATCAGTTCCTCAAAGGATCTTGGTCCCCTCACATGATTTAGAAGGACACGAAGATAAAACCTCTCACCTTCAGATGGAGACACGACATATACTCTTCCGACCACTTTATTGTTGCTTCTTCGACGAATCCACTTTTTTCCCGCTTTTATCCATGTGTAATATTGTGGAAATTCTTGATATAAATACTTTCCAGTCAACTGAGAATCACAATTCATTTTGAAAAACTCAGTAAGCATTGTCTTAGAGTTACCATCATCTGCAATTAGGTCACTTACGTGTTGTTCGGGATGAAAATAAATCAAATGTTGGTTAGGTGTATGTAATTGCAGCCTAATTACTGAAGGATACATCCTACTGAAGTCAAAAGAGAAAATTCTCCACAATGCTTCAGGTGCACAAATCCACCTTCCATCCACGTATTGTTGGATTTCATCACAGTTTTGCCCATTTCGTATCTCTAGTGCAACCCGATCAGGACCTTTATGGATGTACTTGTATATGTACTTGACACATTTGATTCCTCCACACACTTCAACATTAATATGACAATCATATTTCAATAATAGGTACGGATTATATGGGACAACCCAACCATTATCAATGAAAAATTCATGATTGTTTGGAACTGATACTTGTGCACCTTCACATCTTTGATACAAAGGATATGAATCATTTCCTCGAGATGTATACTCGACAAATGGCTTTGGAAAGTTCTTCTTACATTTTCCATTTATCATGCATGGAGAATTAGGATTGAGTAATCCACATGGGCCATGTACCATATGGGCGAGAACTGATTTGTGTAAATTGGGTTCTTCTGTCTTTGAAGGTATTTCAGCATGCACAATTGAGTCAAATTGATCTGGACTGCACAATTTGTCATTATTTTGAAATATGATCAACATATGGACATGAGGAAGGCCTCTTTTCTGATACTCAATGACATACGAATAAGAGAGAACCTTTCCTAAAACTCCTCGATCTACAATATCTTTCTTAAACTCTTCAAATTTTGACCTAAATATCCTTGTAATCAAGTCAGGACGGTCTTGAGGTGATTGCCCAGGGAGTAGTTGATACTTTATCTCACTCCAATTTGGATTGCAAGTCATTGTAAGCATTATATTGGGTTTTCCATATGTTTGTACCAAAGTCATGGCATCTTGATATCGCTGGTACATATCACGTGGACTTTCACCAAACGATGACGGTAGTACGATTCTGGTACCAACATTTCCTGGCGAATTTATTTTTAGAACATTGCATGAGATGTGTGTGTGTTGTAATATATGGTTTAAATCATAATAATATTATAATTATTATGTTATTGTACCTGCATTATTTTCACCTCCATGTAAGCAATCTTGTAGTCCTTGATAAAGTTCTGAACGTATTTCACGTTGATTTGAACGTATCCATCGTAGCCTTTGAGATTCAATCTTTACATAATTGTCAACTACGTATTGTTGAAATAGACGCCCTCCTCGCAGCAACAGTGATGGTGAATGTTCTCTTATCTGGGTGAATTGAGAATTAGAATATATGAGTTTAGATGTATATGTTAAAAAAAATTTAATTAAGAAGGATAATGATAGAGTATGATAGGTTTTTTTTGCTAACCTGTAGAATATACGCATAGTAATTTAAGCATGTTAGCCGAGTACCATCGATATTTCGACTATTTATGTCCCAACCATATGTACCATGTGGCAGAAGGAGTGGATACTGCAGAGGATCATAGTAGCCAACTATATCTTGAATGCTGATTAGATTTCCACCTATTCCTTGTATAATAATATCTCGAGCATTCAAATTTTCTTCACATTCATTGTCGACAATGACAACTGCAACTTGAGATGCTGTTGGTAGATTGTATTGATGTTCATTAGGTTGTTGTTGCCTAATGATGAGCCTACAGTTAGGTATGTCTTCACGCTGGCCAATTTGTCGAAACACGTGTACAAATGGATTGTGTTCATCAAGAATTTTTTGTATCTTGATCAAGAGTTCTCGCCTTAGTTCTGGATTTTCTTGAAGTCTATTGTTTATATCATGATCTGTGTCTACAATCCACATCTGCATGTACCGTGGCCTATAGTTCTCATTTGGTAGAAGACTTCCAATGGAGTGATATATTGATCCATGCACACGAAATGAGTAAACTCCATTTGTACGTGTTGCTAAAGACTCATCCACGTTGACTCCCATAGATGTAAAAGAGAAAACATGGTTGTATGCCCTTATGTATTGCCGAAAATGTTTGCCCTCTTCATTGTTCATAGAATAAAGCTCTTGAAATTCAACTGGAGATGGAATAGGATCTAACTTTGTATTTCCATTTCGACAACAAAATTGTGATGTTTCACCATGAAATAATAGAGCTTGACAGTGTACACAAAGTGATGAGTGAGGCAACTGCCACTGATAATTATTCTCAAATTCGCTGAAATTTCTTGCTAGGTTATGATATCTACGTGGACGTGGAACTGGACGTGTACGTGGGCCTCGTTGTACGTTAGTAGTTACATTGTTTTCATTGAAGTTGATTTCTGCAAGATTGAATTTGGAAAAATAAAAATTAATTGAAATATACATATAGAACAGTGAACCGATAAAAATATGGAGACAAATTATTATTACATATTTTTTAAAAACCATATGTACATTTAAGGTAGCATATTTGCATAATTTTTATAATTTATATTTTACATTATGTATTTTCTAAATATATATATTTTAATCCTATATTTTAGCAATAGGTTGTTTTTTTTCAACAGAAAAGTTCTATATTAGTTGTTTTGAAGGTTAATATGAACTATTTACAACCATGTTTTGTATTTTACATATAAAAGTTAAACTATTTCAAATGTTTTGAAGTAATACAAATATATTATAATTGAGCATAAAATTTAGAGAAGATGAAGAAAAATCTATTCACCTGGCAGATAGACTTTTATGAAATTACTAAAAAGTAAAAAAGAGAATTTGAGATATTAAATTGATGGCAGATCCATTAATAAAAATATTATTCAATAGAATTTGAGATATTAAAGTTGATTTTTATGAAATTATAAAATAGTGAATAAAGAATTTGAGAGAGAATATTGATGGCAGATCCATTAATAAAAACATTATTCAAGAGATTAATTCAATGCACTTGATAAGACTTGGATTGTGAAGACATACTTTGTATTGTAATTATTAAACTAATGAGTTATGATATAGAGTGGATATTATGGCAGGTGGCAGAAGAAGTGTATATTGCAAAAGTAGTAAATATCTTTTCAGTGTGATACAATAAGATTGTGATTAGAATTTTAATTAAAAATAAAACTGTTATTTTTTGTTCTTTAAATATGACAGGTATGAAACGTATATCAACAGTACTATAATTTTGTTTACATTTTTAACTTATGTTTTTATAAGCGTAACGGTGAAAAATTTAAAATGGTTCAGCAAATTTGTTTATTTAAAAAATATATTTAACAAATTTTAAATTTAAAACCTAATATAAAGACATATATTCTTTTAAATATAAAAATGTTTATTAATATGTTTATATTTATATACCAAAAATAAATAAAAATAAGATAAAATAATATTATTTTTTGAAGACAAACTGTTGAACTGTTGAAGTGGTATTAAATCAGTTTATTGAATGAAGACAACGATTGGTGACCGGGTTGTTTTGAAAGGTAATACAAATAATTTAAAATTATATTTTGTATTTTACGTACTTGCAAAGAAAGTATGTTTTGAAATAAAATTTATAATTTGGGAATAAATCGGTTAAACTGGAACAGATCATGAATAATGCAAAAAAATATTACGTGTATATACTGCATCAATTATATAAAGATATAGTAGAATACCTCGAGGAACATAATTTGTTTGTGGTGGACGGGTGCTACTACTTCCACGCTCAAAATTTGATGTGAAAGTTCGATAAGATATTGACTCTGTGCGACATGTTTGGCGCACCATAGTTGCATCAACAGCTAGCATGAATAACAGACATAAACTTTTTAAAAATTGATTGATGTGATAATATCTGAGAATGAGAATCATTTATGAGGTGTTGTATATTATATAAAATTATTTTAATTTTTTATATTTATCAATTATTTTACAATAAACTAATAATTTAATTCCAAATATTATAAAAGGTACATACAATTTTGACCGAGGTTATCAGTTGATTCATGAATCCCAGTAGTTGGTGCAAGTAAATCATTATTAGCATGAGAAGATACATCGGGAATTGATGAGCTTGAATTATTTTGTCTCCTCCGATAAGTTTCACGACGGCGAGCCAATTCCGCGTTTTTTGTTTGTTCATTCATTGACTGTGTTGAATCCGATATTTTGGTGATAACAAACAACAACTCATTGTATAGGAATGTGCTGCCAACCATTGTATTTCAGGAATCTACTACAACTTCTACCGGAAGCTTGTCAACCGCCTTTGCTCTCGACCGGCTGAAGTCACAAGCCTATCGACTGGCTATCAAAACCAGCAGAGGATAAATCTATCTACCGGAAGCTTGTCAACCGCCTTTATCTCTCGACCGGTTGAAGTCACAAGCTTATCGACTGGTTATTCAAACCAGCAGAGGACAAATATCTCTACCGGTAGAATGCCAACTGCCTATCTAGATATCTCGAGACAAGTACCTGTGACAAGATGTTCTTTGCAGGATCTTTTATTAAAAGCAGAACCGGCGTTTCAGAAGATTTGTTGACTCCTGCAAATCAAGACAACAGGTTGTACCAAAATGGCAAAAACACAGAATGACTGCAGATAAAGCATTCGACCGTTTATTCCAGTTTTGGACCCTGGAAGTTGTCTGCAGTGTACGATCCTCATGCAGAATCATCAATGCATTTATGAGCATTAAATGTGCATTCAATGCAGCATCAGAACGTTCAAAATAAAGACGTTGATGATTGACCTATATAAAGGGAAGATTGCTCAAAAAGAAAACATACAACGTGAACAACAAGTGATACGAGACAACGAAGAGAGACAAGCAACTCAGAAAAATTTCAATCACTTGACTAATATCAGAAGTCCTCATCTGATATACCTGAGCACACTTACAAGATCATTCATCTGCTGCTCAAATAAACCCTCGCCTACAGTTCACATATCTGATCGTCAAGGATCATCCTAGGGTTTTCAAGCCTCTCGACCGCTCTGCAGTCTGAGAAGCTCAACTCAACTATACTCAGTGTTGAAGAGACTTGAAGCTGCTCTGAAAGCTTCCACCAGTCTGATAAGAACTGAGAATCTTATCTGTGTAAATCTAGGAGTTTCGGATTAGGCATTGGATAAGTCCTAAGTCTGAAGTGGGTGTATTACAAGACGTTGTAATAACCAAAGTCTTCTAGTGAATTCCTTCCTAAGTGGAAGAAGGGGAGACGTAGAAGGATTAAGCCTTCGAACTTCCATAAAATCGTGCTTTAGCATTTACTGCCATTTATCTTACATCCTGCTCATACATTGCATTATAAACTTTGCATCACTAAAACCTCTGAACTATTTCCGCACTATTTAAAGTTGTTCAAAACGTTTTAGAAGTTGAGAAAACTGATTAAGTGAACTAAACCTCACTTGATCATTTTAAAGAAGAAGAAGAAAAGTTTCAGAGTGTATTCACCCCCCCTCTACCCTCTGAACCGATCCCAACAAGTGGTATCAAAGCGGGTTCCTTTCTCAACTGCTGATCTGAAGTTTTCAAATCATGACTTCTTTCAACAGAATTCCTATGTTCTCTAAAGAAGAGTATGATGATTGGAAAATTCGCATGCAGGCACATCTTGCAGCACAGGATGATGACATGCTATATGTCATAACAGACGGTCCTATCAAAATTATGAAGGTCAACCCAGCTCTAGCCGATGGTGCAGGACAAATGATTGAGAAACCAAGAGCTGAGTGGACCACTGAGGACAAAAAGAAGGCCAATCTTGACAATGTGGCCCGGGACATCCTATACAAAACACTGGACAAGAATATGTTCAGCAAAATCAAGTCATGTTCCACAGCAAAGGAGATTTGGGAGAAGCTCACTCAGCTGTGTGAAGGGAATGACCAGACAAAGGAAAACAAACTCACTCTGGCCATTCAAAAATATGACAACGCCAAAATGAAGCCAGGGGAAACCATGGCTGAATTTGATGAACGGTTCAGTAGTATCATCTGTGATCTTATTGCTTTAGGTAAAACTTATACTAACCGTGAAATTGCTGTGAAGGTTATGAGAGCTCTGCCCAAAGAATGGGAGATCAAGACAGTGGCCATGAGAGAGTCAAAAGACTTGAGCAAGGTTGAACTGCATGATCTCTTTGCAGATCTCAAAGCCTATGAGTTCGAGCTCAACATGAGAACAGAAGATGAACCATCTACTTCTCAACCAACCAAGGCCTTAACCTCAACCGTGATATGTCCACCGGTCGAGGAAGCTCCAAAGAGATCAGCTGAGCAAATCAGCAATGAAGCCATGACACTCTTTGTCAAGAAATTTGGTAAATTTATGCGTAAAAACAATTCTAAATTTAAAAATTATCATAAATCGGACCATACAAACGATGGTCCTACTTGTTTTAACTGTGGAAAGCCAGGCCACTTCATTGCAGACTGCACCAAGCCTAAGAACAATGATCAGAAGCAATTCTCCGAAAGAAGAAGGGGTAAGGAGGATAAAAGGACGTTTAGAAAAAGAAGAGACCAAAGGGTTCTAGTAGCAGACGAAAGCAAAAACAAGTGGGCTGAGTCTGACTCTGACAACTCCAATACCGGAAGCTCTTCAGATGACAGCGATGATGAAAAAGTGGAATGCCTTATGGCCGACATCGAAGAAGAAGCTGAGGAGGTATTTGACTTTGGCTCACCTGAATTTACTCACAGTGATTTAGTTACTGCTTTACACGAAATGGCTAATGAATACAAAGCATTATCCAAGGAGTTCGAGGAAGTAAAGGCAGAAAGAGCTGACCTAAAAGATAAGTCAAGCAAATCAAGCTGCATGCAGCAAAAAGAGCTTGATGGTCTTAAGGTCAAGCTAAGTCTGCTGGCTACTGAGAACGACACCTTGAAAAGAGTATTCCAAGCTACCTTGATTGAGAATAAAAAACTACTTGAAACCATTAAGGCTTGGAATAAATCTTCGGTAACCATTGACAAGATTCAAGAAATCCAAAGACCGGTACATGATAAAACCGGTCTAGGGTTTGGAACAAATGAACAGTCTATGGAATCCTGTATTCAGTCAAGCCTGGACAAAGGCAATCTTAACAAAATAAGATTTGTCAGGTCCAGCACGATATATGAACACGATAAGTGCAGCTTTGACAAAAATCAGAAAGTATCGAACGAACGAAGCTCTAAGCATAGAGGGCTGGGATATGTGGATCCCCAGACCTCTAATCAAAGAGGAACTTGGATCAAACCAAAACCTAATGAAAGAAGAAAGGGAAACCAATCTAATTTCAAAAGGCCATGGAATGAGTCTAACTACTCTAAGAAAAGATGGTCAAAGGAGAAGCCTTACCAGTACTTTAATTGCAGGCCAGTTCAAAAGAGGTACAGGCTAACTGATGAAAATAAAAAAGGCAAGCAGCACACAGCAACCTCACAAGCACACACATTTACTGCCTATCGACCGCACAGATTTCTGGACACACACACGGGCAAACCTGTAAGGGTGTTCCAGGTGTGGGTCCCGAAAGGGCTAATCCGACCTGGACCCTACTAGATATGGGTACCAAAAGTTCTTCACTCTTTGCAGGTACTAAAAGTCCAAACGGGCGAGAAAACCACTTCTATCAAGGACACTACCTGGTATTTAGATAGCGGTTGCTCACGACACATGACAGGGAATCCAGAACTTCTAACAGAAGTGGTGTTGTGCAAAGGACCAAAGATCAGCTTTGGAGACAACTCCAAAGGTAAAACCGTGGGTAAGGGTAAGATCATCCATGGTAACATCATTATTAAAGATGTGTTACTTGTTGACAAACTATGCTATAATTTGATAAGTATTAGTCAACTATGTGACAATGATCATTCGGTCGAGTTTCACAAACACACTTGCCTCATAAAAAATGACAAAGGTGAGACTCTTATGACCGGTGTACGAGACCTAAACACCTACAAGGTAAACTGGTCTTGCTCACATATTTCTTCACCTACTTGTCTTACTGCTCATCATGATAAACATTGGTTGTGGCATAAGCGATTAAATCATCTAAATTTTAAGTCCATTTTTAACCTGAGGAAGCATGATTTGGTTTCTGGTCTGCCCGAAGGAGATTTTATAAAAGACAAAGTTTGTCCTGCTTGTCAACTAGGAAAGCAGGTGAGAGCAACTTTTAAAAATAAAGGGTGTATGTCTTCTTACAAATGTTTAGACTTACTTCACATGGACCTATTTGGTCCTATACCAGTAAGAAGCATAGGGGGAATGAGATATGCTCTTGTTGTTATAGATGACTTTTCTCGATTTACTTGGGTCATCTTTCTCTCTTCAAAAGATCAAACTGCACCTCACCTGATTAAGCTTTTTAAACGCTTGCAAAATGAACAATCTACTGTGATAGATAGAATCAGGAGTGATAGAGGGACTGAATTTTTAAACACCACTCTTATGACTTATCTAGATGATCAGGGAATCAAGCATGAGTTGTCAGCTGCTAGATCCCCACAGCAAAATGGGGTGGCTGAAAGAAGGAACCGTACTTTAAAAGAAGCAGCCAGAACTATGATTGCTGATTCAAATGTTTCTCAAAGACTTTGGGCAGAAGCAGTTAACACAGCTTGCTATACTCAAAACAGATCTATGATTAATAAACGATTTAACAAAACTCCATATGAGATCTGGAATGGCACAAAACCTGATATTTCTTATTTCAAAATTTTTGGGTGCAAATGCTTTATCCACAACAATGGCAAAAACCATTTGACAGCCTTCGATGCCAAAGCAGACGAAGGAACTTTTATTGGTTACTCAGCCGTTAGCAGAGCTTATCGAGTGTTCAATCAAAGATCACTAACGGTCGAGGAAACCATTCATGTTGTTTTTGATGAATCTACTCTATGTACAGAACAAACTCAAGGGAGCATAAATGATCTGAGTCACAGACTGGAAAACACAAATCTACAGGAAGAGAGTGACAGTGATCTATATCCTCCAAAGAAGGATGATCCAGTTCCCTCTACCGGGTGTGATCAAACAAGGCCAGAAGTGGATCCACCGGTTGATAACAATCCTCCAGCCAATGATGATCCAGTAAACGAGGACGTTCATCAACCAATTGATGACAACCCTTTAGGGAATTATTTTAGGTGGAACAAAGATCATCCACCTGGGTTGGTCATAGGTGACCCTTCTGCTCCTCGAAAAACACGTGGTCAAATGATTAATGAATTCTTGCATGCCGCTTTCATATCTCAGGTAGAGCCCAAGAAAATAGATGAAGCTCTATCAGATGCCAGCTGGATTGAAGCTATGCAAGAAGAGTTGAATCAATTCACCCGCAACAATGTTTGGCATCTAGTTCCTCGACCGAAAAATCAAAATGTGATTGGAACTAGATGGGTGTTTCGTAACAAGCTCGATGAACATGGCACTGTTGTGCGTAACAAAGCTCGACTTGTTGCTCAAGGATTCAGACAAGAAGAAGGCATAGACTTTGAGGAATCCTTCGCGCCAGTTGCAAGACTAGAAGCAATCCGCATCTTTCTTGCTTATGCAGCCTTCAAGAATTTTAAAGTTTATCAAATGGATGTGAAGTCTGCATTCCTCAATGGTCTACTTCAAGAAGAGGTGTACGTTGAACAACCACCAGGTTTTGTCAATCCTACTCATCCTCAATATATCTATAAACTTGACAAAGCTCTCTATGGATTAAAACAAGCACCGCGTGCTTGGTATGACACTTTGCTAAAATTTTTACTGGAACATGATTTCCAAATTGGAACGGTCGATAAGACCCTGTTTAAATTTGTAAAAGGTGATCATGTGTTACTAGTACAAATTTATGTTGATGACATTATATTTGGGTCAACTAACCCCAAGTTGTGCTCAAAGTTCTCTAAACTGATGAAGGAGAAGTTTGAAATGAGCATGATGGGCGAGCTAAACTTCTTTCTTGGACTTCAAGTAAAGCAACTTGAAACTGGAATATTCATCAATCAGTCCAAGTATGCCAAGGAATTGGTAAAGAAGTTTGGAATGGAACAATGCTCAACTGTATCTACCCCCATGAGTACATCAATTAAGCTTGATAAAGATGAAGGGGGAATTCCGGTCGAAGTAACCATGTATCGAGGCCTTATTGGTTCACTGCTCTATTTGACTGCCAGTCGACCGGATATCATGTATTCAGTTTGTTTATGTGCTAGATTTCAAGCCGCACCTAAGCAATCTCATTTCATTGCTACCAAACGAATACTTAAATATATTAAAGGAACTACTAATGTGGGTCTTTGGTATCCCAAAGATTCAAATCTTAATCTTATTGGCTATTCAGATGCAGATTATGCAGGTTGTAGAATTGATCGCAAAAGTACAAGTGGCACATGTCAATTCCTTGGAGATAGACTAATTTCGTGGTCAAGTAAGAAGCAGACATCAATTGCTACCTCGACCGCCGAAGCAGAATACCTTGCTGCTGGGAGCTGTTGTGCTCAAATACTCTGGATTCAACAGCAGCTTAATGATTATGGGATTCGGTCGAGTAAAGCTCCAATCTACTGTGACAATACAAGTGCCATAGCCATCACTCACAATCCAGTGATGCACTCTCGGACAAAGCACATTGATGTCAGGCATCACTTTATCCGAGATCATGTCTTAAAGAAGGAAATCAGGCTGGAATACATCTCTACCGATCAGCAAGCAGCAGACATATTCACCAAGCCTCTACCGGACGCTAAGTTTTCATATTTTCGAAATATTCTTGGCTTAGTAGATTTAAGTTAGTATGCATGTGTTTAGGGGGAATGATTGTCAATATGACATTAATAGATTAGCTGTTACGATTGCCATAAATATTGGCATATCATCCGCCTTTAACTAGTCTCTGACAGGCTTCGTACTAGCAGCTTGGTGCTTTGAACCAAATGACATTAATTGAGGCGCCGTGATTATGCACTTCAAAACTTTTTGAATTTCAAAAATACTTTTCATGACGTCACCCTATGGCCCATAGGTTCCTATATATACTTCTTTACACTCGTATATCAATCTTTCACCTTTGCTAAAAGCTTTCATATTGTATTAAACGCTCCATCGAATTACTCTCAAGCTCTTGCTTACTCTTTGCTCGAGTTCTTATCTACAGATATCATGTCGATCCAGAAGACTTGCCTTGCCATCAACTTTGATTCCGTTGTTAAGGCAAACAACGCAGGAATAACTGAGGTCTTCACCATGCTTGAAGCCTCTGGACTAAAGAAATTTCTGGAATGCAGCGCCATCTGCGATTTGCCTATTTTGAAGGAGTTCTTCGCAACCGCTCAAATCGAGCATGGGACTATCAAATGCTTGATTAAGACAGAGGTCTACTCCTTCAATCAGAAGTTCTTCGCCAGCACATTTGATCTGCCCTCCAGGGGTTTGACAAAATGCACGGATCTTCCAGATGGTAACTGCTCTTATTGGTTGAAGGAGTTCTCAACTACTGATGCTCCGATCAAACTGCCGGCCCAGAAGACATCTCTCAAAGCTCCATTCAGGCTACTGACTAATATCGTGGCCAAGAATCTTCTGGCCAAGGCTGGATCTTACGACAAGGTGACGCTGGAGAAATTTCAATACATGGCTTGTATTGCCTCCAAGATCAACATAAACTGGTCAGACATTCTGTTCAATATTCTATGTGAAATGATCAGGGGCAAAGGGCAATCCGAGGGATTTGCTTTGCAAATCTGCCACATCTTGGGCGTCCTTGGAGTGGACTTTTCCAAGACTGAGCCTCTGCATCCCACCAAATGGCTCAACAAGTCTACGATTCTCAAATTCCTGAACAAGAAAGAGACTGCGGTCGACACCTTGCCCTCAACCGCAAAGGTTATTGCTATCCCTCAACCGCTTTCAACGGTTCCGGTCGTGGCCAAACCAGTCCATACCAAAAAGTCTGCCAAGCGTCAACTGATCATCGAATCTGACTCTGAAGATGAATCACGTGAGAATGTTCCACTGATTCAAGCCTTCAGCAAGTCATCCCCTTCGGTCTCCAAAGCAGCTGTGTCATCCACGCCTGCAGGCGAGAAGAAGAGGCAGCACAAGAAGCTAAAGTCTCTTTCTGGACTTGCTCCTACCCTGCCAACGGTCGAGACTACTACCGTTGTTGCTTCTACTGCTCCTCGTCCTACAAAAGGTGTGATAATCCGGGAAGGTGCCTCATCAGCTCCTGAGGTCACTCTAGCTGATCCCAAAGACAAAGGGAAAGGTGTGATGATCTACACACCCAAGGCTCAACCAGCAGCTACGATAGAACTCAATATGATCATCTCTCACGTGCTCCGTACTGTCAAGCGTCATCTACAACGTTTTGACAGATGGCATCACTCCCGCACTCACTTGACACTCGCTCAAATATTTCCTAAATGGAAATCTCTAAACGTCATTGAGCAGAAGATGCTTCTATTTGCTGATACTGAAGACATCGTGGAGGCTCTGGGAAGAAGACATCTCATAGACTTGAAGCTTCGAGGAAGCCTGCTATCACTGCTAATTAATGAGCGTGTCAAGAATTTCAAATCCAAGAGTCCTACCGCTGCCGATGACTTTGTGATTTTGACTGGACTACAGGATAGTCTACGTCAAATCACTCAACTACTTCAGCACTTCCAAGCTCTCAACAATGTCAAAACACCAGCTTCAGCAGCCTGTTTACAAGCTTATGTGCTGGAAGCACAAGTGATGATGAAAACCTTTCTCACTCAAGATCAGGGTGAAGAAGACGTCTATGCTCTCCCTTCTTCAGATGGGATTCTGACCGATCTCATCACTGCTGACCTCTTTCAATCATATGCTCTAAGATCGAGTGTAGCAGCATCTTCATCGGTCGACCCCTCCTCAACCGCAGTCCAAGCAGTTACTCAACCGGAAGCAGTTGTGATTGCTCACTCCTCTCCCGTGACGACCGCTCACACTTCTCCCGGTCATTCACAAGATGTTTTAGAAGTGGTTGCACAAGAGATACCTGTCACCTCTGTGACAGAGGCTCCTTGCAGTAGTGAAGCAACAGTGCCCCCAACGGAGATATCAAGCACTATTGTATCACCTGCATCTCCAGAACAGCAAGTGACTGATGCTGATCCAGCACTTCAACCGTCTCCATCTACTGAAAAGTTTATGGAAGATCTCATTATGGATGAACCAAGTGCTGATCCTGGTACTCCACCAACCATATTGGCTGCAGTCGAAACTATTACATCTCCAACTGTACCATTATTGGAAGGTCCATCGGGTAGCTCTCCAGCAAATTCACCCGTACCACATCATCGTGAGTCTAGCCCGGTTTCACCAAGAAATGACCCAGAAGGGCAAATGCTTCAGACTGATGATTCTTTAATTGAAGCCATGGCCGCAGCTCTAGATCATACCTTGATAAATCGGCTTCATGAGCTCATGCAAACGGTTAGGTCCTTCTCTCAAGACATAACAAACTCATCCTTATCGGTCGATAATTCACGCCAGACGATGATTCGGCATTTCGAGACCGTGTCTCGAGACCTTGCTCGTCTGTCCACAGAGATCACTAATCATCATCGCACTCAAATCAACACGCTCTCTACCGTCTCCGAACAAGTTATCCGATCCGAAAATCGCCTTCATAAGCAGTTGAATGATCGGATGGACACTATGCAAGCCACTCTACTTGCTCAAATCGATGCAAAAATAGACACTATGCAAGCCTGCATTGGCACTCAACTCACTGAGGTCATCCTTCGGCTCAACCAAGGTGATGCCAAAAAGGGGGAAGAAGAGCAACGTAGAGCAGCAGAGGCAAGAAGACGTGAAGAAGAGTCCAGAAGAAAAGAAGAAGCCGACAGAAGAAGAAGAGAAGGCGATAGGTCAGGAGGAGCCAGTTGGTTCAAAAGATGAACAACTTATCTCTTCTTTACTTATCGCAGCCGCATCTTATTTTTTTTCTGTAGGTGTAATAAAAATGCTTATTGTACTTAATGAAATTCATTCTCTCAATGAAGTTCATTTTAATGCTTTCATATTGTTCTTGGAGCACTTAAGTTTTGTCATCACCAAAAAGGGGGAAATTGTTGAATCCGATATTTTGGTGATAACAAACAACAACTCATTGTATAGGAATGTGCTGCCAACCATTGTATTTCAGGAATCTACTACAACTTCTACCGGAAGCTTGTCAACCGCCTTTGCTCTCGACCGGCTGAAGTCACAAGCCTATCGACTGGCTATCAAAACCAGCAGAGGATAAATCTATCTACCGGAAGCTTGTCAACCGCCTTTATCTCTCGACCGGTTGAAGTCACAAGCTTATCGACTGGTTATTCAAACCAGCAGAGGACAAATATCTCTACCGGTAGAATGCCAACTGCCTATCTAGATATCTCGAGACAAGTACCTGTGACAAGATGTTCTTTGCAGGATCTTTTATTAAAAGCAGAACCGGCGTTTCAGAAGATTTGTTGACTCCTGCAAATCAAGACAAGAGGTTGTACCAAAATGACAAAAACACAGAATGACTGCAGATAAAGCATTCGACCGTTTATTCCAGTTTTGGACCCTGGAAGTTGTCTGCAGTGTACGATCCTCATGCAGAATCATCAATGCATTTATGAGCATTAAATGTGCATTCAATGCAGCATCAGAACGTTCAAAATAAAGACGTTGATGATTGACCTATATAAAGGGAAGATTGCTCAAAAAGAAAACATACAACGTGAACAACAAGTGATACGAGACAACGAAGAGAGACAAGCAACTCAGAAAAATTTCAATCACTTGACTAATATCAGAAGTCCTCATCTGATATACCTGAGCACACTTACAAGATCATTCATCTGCTGCTCAAATAAACCCTCGCCTACAGTTCACATATCTGATCGACAAGGATCATCCTAGGGTTTTCAAGCCTCTCGACCGCTCTGCAGTCTGAGAAGCTCAACTCAACTATACTCAGTGTTGAAGAGACTTGAAGCTGCTCTGAAAGCTTCCACCAGTCTGATAAGAACTGAGAATCTTATCTGTGTAAATCTAGGAGTTTCGGATTAGGCATTGGATAAGTCCTAAGTCTGAAGTGGGTGTATTACAAGACGTTGTAATAACCAAAGTCTTCTAGTGAATTCCTTCCTAAGTGGAAGAAGGGGAGACGTAGAAGGATTAAGCCTTCGAACTTCCATAAAATCGTGCTTTAGCATTTACTGCCATTTATCTTACATCCTGCTCATACATTGCATTATAAACTTTGCATCACTAAAACCTCTGAACTATTTCCGCACTATTTAAAGTTGTTCAAAACGTTTTAGAAGTTGAGAAAACTGATTAAGTGAACTAAACCTCACTTGATCATTTTAAAGAAGAAGAAGAAAAGTTTCAGAGTGTATTCACCCCCCCTCTACCCTCTGAACCGATCCCAACAGACTGTCGTCTATTACGCTGCGCCAATCTCCAATTTAGTTGCTGAGCTGTTGAACAATATTTTTATATTGTAAGTGGAGCAGTTGTATAACTAAATTTTGAATTATATAACATACAATGTTGGTTTGACGTAGAATTTGGGGAAGTGAAATTCATTCTTCTTCTTGCTTGGTAATTTGATCGACGTCGAGCAAGGTAGGATTGTCGTTGTTCTTGGGTCAAAGAATGTATTCTTCGACGCTCAGTTAGTGCTAGCATTTGACGTCTTTCATTATCGTAAGAGTTGGAGTTTGTCATGTCCTACATAGCACCATAGACCAATAGTTACAATTTTTTTTTTGAAATTTTAAGGATTATTTTTACTCATTACTTTGCTCTATCTTTAATTTAATATATTTAAAGAAGAATTCGTAAATATATTGAGATGAAAGCAAAAGTATAAAAACCACTTAAAACAAAAGTAAGAGTATAAAATTATTTAGTTTTGATCTTTTTTTATAAAAATTTTGTCAATATATAAAACTCAAAATAAAAATAGAATGTTTAAAATTATTTGAAATTTGTTGAAAATAAAAATTAAAATACCTGTTGTGACCTTTGTTCTTGATGTGCGATGTCATTTTGGATAGAAATTGTGTTATTGACATAATTGTCAGGTCTATGTTGTCCCGAACCACTGGCCTCCATTTTTAAAAAATTAATCTTCTGGAAGAGAAATATATTAATATCCGAACAAAGCTAACATAAAGTTCAAGGTAAACCGATGTTGACAATATAAAATATAATTAAAATATTTGAAAAAACTTAAAAAATAAGGAATAAATTATGGTAAATTTCATTGTGGTCTATGAACACAAAATTTTAAAAATAAGTGAATTGTAAAGTCAAGATATTACAAAATATTTTAACATTATCAGACTTGCAAAAACATTCTATTAATGTACTGTACGTGAGCAAATTATGATTCAATCCCCTTTACCGCATTTCTTTGAACTTCATGTGGGTTTCATCGCCATTCTTTCCAAAACAATTAATTAAATAATTGTAGGTGACGAACTGATGATATCGGGCTCAAGTTTCTCTTAATTGAGGGTCCTTGAATTAAAATTGAAGCTCCAATGTTCGATATTGGTTTGAAATATTTCAAAATTTACAAAAAAAAATACTATATTGGTTAGAAGCTTTTTTGAAAATATTTTAAAAAATACAATATTGTTTAAAAGCATCAATTAATCTAGCATCGTGAAAGTAATAGAAGATTTTGTGTGGAATCATTCTTCATTACAGAGGAACTTGTATATTTACTTTTTTATGAAAAATTTTCGTAATTATAGATGCCCAGAAATATAAATAAGAACAATACTCCCGTACACCTATAAAAAATCCACGACTTAGAAATTGTTTATGAATTCATCACCATAAATAAAATCTCGTTCAACATGCATAGGCATTAAGATTTGAAAATTCAGAAACTATAGTTCTTTGCATACACAACATTAAATAAGCTCCCAAAGGTAGAAAAATACAAAAAATCGACACAGATTGATTACTTAAAAATGTGAGAAGTAGTAACATCGGATTAACAATTGATACCTGAGCAAGTTAGGTGACGTCAACAGGGCGATCTGAAACGGGCTTATGTACATGAGGATTGGCAGCAGCAGAAGGTCTTGAGGATGCCTGACATGCCTGAGAGCAATCACATATCAATACACAAATGTTCCATTGGAAACAATTCATATGCACTATTGTGTAGCATTATTAAAATGAAAGATTGAGCCATATCTTTTACTAAAGGTAGGCAAAATTCAATATTCTGTTTACATTTCATTCAAGTATAAACATCAGCATTAAAAAATTATATTTTCTATATAAATGTCAAAGCTTTATGTATCATGTAGTTTAATCCAACAACAGCAACCAAGATGTGTAATATTACGAAGCATCAAAAATTTTCAGAAAAATTAAGTAAACACCAACGACGTGTCGATACAATCCCATGTAGAAGAAGAAGCAAAGAAAGACCAAATCGAAGCAAATTACCTTAAATCGTAGTGGGGTTGCTTGTCTGAATAAACTCAGAAACACATTGAAAATCCTTAATAAAATGCTCCGTGAGCCTAAAATCAATTGTTATGGTATGTGAAAGGAAATCAAAGGGAACAAAAGGGAAATTAAAAGAATCCTGCAAGTAACCAAAAAAATTATGATTAAAGACGCAAAGATAACAAAAGCAAAATTAAAACAATCTTGCAAGAACCCAAGTAGAAAATCACATTCAAATCGGCTATCATGAGACGCAGCGTATTCGGAAATGGATTTCGTGCAGAGAATACAGCCGAAGATTTTGATAAGGAATAGTGACGTGGGGTGTTTACTATAAGTATTGGAAGTGGAAAAAACAGACGGTGGAATTGATAATCTGTGAAAGCCGAAGAAGAAGCAACCACCATCTAGGAATTTCGATTGTACTGTTGCACAAAATCTGCCTGTTGCGATTTTTCTGTTTGAGAGAGACGGATGAATTTGACCTAAGGTTTGAATATTGAAGAGAGGAGAGAATAAACCAACTTATCCCAAATAAAATAAAACTTCTTATACACGATCTGAAATTGGAATTTGAAAAATAATCTGAGAAAGGAAAAACGTGAATGGTATCAGGGGCAATTATGGGATATCAAAAATCAGACCAAGACACTACAGTTTTTAAAAGGTGTGTAGACTTAGTAAATAGTAAAAGATTGTTGAATCCGACATTTTGGTGATAACAAACAACAACTCATTGTATAGGAATGTGCTGCCAATCTTTTGTATTTCAGGAATCTACTACAACTCCTACCGCAACTGTCTAAACCCTTCAAGTTATCTACCGGAAGCTTGTCAACCGCCTTTGTCTCTCGACCGGTTGCAGTCACAAGCCTATCGACTGGTTATTCAAACCAGCAGAGGATAAATCTATCTACCGGTAGAATGCCAACTGCTTATCAAGATATCTCAAGACAAATACTTGTGACAAGACGTTCATTGCAAGATCTTTTATCAAAAGAAGAACCGGCGTATCAGAAGATCTGTTGACTCTTGCATCGAGACAACAGGTTGCACTAAAATGGCAAAAACGCAGAATGGCTACAGATAAAGCATTCGACCGTTTATACCAGTTTTGGACCCTGGAAGTTGTCTGCATTTAAAGAAGTGTACGATCTTCATGCAGAAGCATCAATGCATTTATGAAGCATTAAATGTGCATTCAATGCAGCATCAGAACGTTCAAAATAAAGACGTTGATGATTGACCTATATAAAGGGAAGATTGCTCAAGCAACATGAAAAATCTCAATCAACTCAATCACTTGAATACTATCAGAAGTCCTCATCTGATATACTGAAGCAATACTTGAGCACACTTACAAGATCATTCACTTGCTGCTCAAATAAACCCTCGCCTACAGTTTACATATCTGATCTTCAAGGATCATCCTAGGGTTTCCAAGCCTCTCGACCGCTCTGCAGTTTGAGAAGCTCAACCGGACTGTATTCATTATTGAAGAGACTTGAAGCTACTCTGAAAGCTTCCACCAGTCTGATAAGAACTGAGAATCTTATCTGTGTAAATCTAGGAGTTTCGGATTAGGCATTGGATAAGTCCTAAGTCTGAAGTGAGTGTATTGCAAGACGTTGTAATAACCAAAGTCTTCTAGTGAATTCCTTCCTAAGTGGAAGAAGGGGAGACGTAGAAGGATTAAGCCTTCGAACTTCCATAAATCGTGCCTTAGTCTTTACTGCATATTTATCTTATATATTGCTCATACATCGTGTTATAACTTGCTTTTGCATCACTAAAACCTTTGAACTATTTCCGCACTATTTAAGTTGTTCAAACCGTTTTAGAAGTTGAGAAAATAGATTAAGTGAACTAAACTTCACTTGATCATTTTGAAAGAAAGAAAATAAGTTTCAGAGTGTATTCACCCCCCCCCCCCTCTACCCTCTGAACCGATCCCAACAAGTGGTATCAGAGCGGGTTCCTTTCTCAACTGCTGATCTAAAGTTTTAAAATCATGACTTCTTTCAACAAAATTCCTATGTTTTCTAAAGAAGATTATGATGACTGGAAAATTCGCATGCAGGCACATCTTGCAGCACAGGACGATGACATGCTATATGTCATAACAGACGGTCCTATCAAAATCATGAAGGTCAACCCAGCTCTAACCGATGGTGCAGGACAAATGATTGAGAAACCAAGAGCTGAGTGGACTACTGAGGACAAAAAGAAGGTCAATCTTGACAATGTGGCCCGGGACATCCTATACAAAACACTGGACAAGAACATGTTCAGCAAAATCAAGTCATGCTCCACAGCAAAGGAGATTTGGGAGAAGCTCACTCAGCTGTGTGAAGGAAATGACCAGACCAAGGAAAACAAGCTCATCATGGCCATTCAAAAATATGACAATGCCAAAATGAAGCCAGGGAAAACCATGGCTGAATTTGATGAACTGATGATATCGGGCTCAAGTTTCTCTTAATTGAGGGTCCTTGAATTAAAATTGAAGCTCCATTGTTCGATATTGGTTTGAAATATTTCAAAATTTACAAAAGAAAATACTATATTGGTTAGAAGCTTTTTTGAAAATATTTTAAAAAATACAATATTGTTTAAAAGCATCAATTAATCTAGCATCGTGAAAGTAATAGAAGATTTTGTGTGGAATCATTCTTCATTACAGAGGAACTTGTATATTTACTTTTTTATGAAAAATTTTCGTAATTATAGATGCCCAGAAATATAAATAAGAACAATACTCCCGTACACCTATAAAAAAATCCACGACTTAGAAATTGTTTATGAATTCATCACCATAAATAAAATCTCGTTCAACATGCATAGGCATTAAGATTTGAAAATTCAGAAACTATAGTTCTTTGCATACACAACATTAAATAAGCTCCCAAAGGTAGAAAAATACAAAAAATCGACACAGATTGATTACTTAAAAATGTGAGAAGTAGTAACATCGGATTAACAATTGATACCTGAGCAAGTTAGGTGACGTCAACAGGGCGATCTGAAACGGGCTTATGTACAGGAGGATTGGCAGCAGCAGAAGGTCTTGAGGACGCCAGACATGCCTGAGAGCAATCACATATCAATACACAAATGTTCCATTGGAAACACTTCATATGCACTATTGTGTAGCATTATTAAAATGAAAGATTGAGCCATATCTTTTACTAAAGGTAGGCAAAATTCAATATTCTGTTTACATTTCATTCAAGTATAAACATCAACATTAAAAAATTATATTTTCTATATAAATGTCAAAGCTTTATGTATCATGTAGTTTAATCCAACAACAGCAACCGAGATGTGTAATATTACGAAGCATCAAAAATTTTCAGAAAAATTAAGTAAACAACAACGACGTGTCGATACAATCCCATGTAGAAGAAGAAGCAAAGAAAGACCAAATCGAAGCAAATTACCTTAAATCGTAGTGGGTTTGCTTGTCTGAATAAACTCAGAAACACATTGAAAATCCTTAATAAAATGCTCCGTGAGCCTAAAATCAATTGTTATGGTATGTGAAAGGAAATCAAAGGGAACAAAAGGGAAAGTAAAAGAATCCTGCAAGTAACCAAAAAAATTATGATTAAAGACGCAAAGATAACAAAAGCAAAATTAAAACAATCTTGCAAGAACCCAAGTAGAAAATCACATTCAAATCGGCTATCATGAGACGCAGCGTATTCGGAAATGGATTTCGTGCAGAGAATATAGCCGAAGATTTTGATAAGGAATAGTGACGTGGGGTGTTTACTATAAGTATTGGAAGTGGAAAAAACAGACGGTGGAATTGATAATCTGTGAAAGCCGAAGAAGAAGCAACCACCATCTAGGAATTTCGATTGTACTGTTGCACAAAATCTGCCTGTTGCGATTTTTCTGTTTGAGAGAGACGGATGAATTTGACCTAAGGTTTGAATATTGAAGAGAGGAGAGAATAAACCGACTTATCCCAAATAAAATAAAACTTCTTATACACGATCTGAAATTGGAATTTGAAAAATAATCTGAGAAAGGAAAAACGTGAATGGTATCAGGGGCAATTATGAGATATCAAAAATCAGACCAAGACACTACAGTTTTTAAAAGATGTGTAGACTTAATAAATAGTAATTATTTTTTTGCAACGGTTTTTAAAAACCGTCGCAAATGTTAAAAATCGTTGCAAGCAAAATCTCCGTTTTTTTTGTAGTAAATAGTGGGGACTGGGACACAAACAAAACAAAAACAAAAAAACATGTAAATTACCGTAGTAAAAATACAATTCACTGTTAACATGAATGTAAATGAAAAACCTACAAATTACGATATTAAAAATGAAAATTTACAGTTAATATAATCAAAATTAGAAAAAATACAAATTACAAGAAAAAAATATAATTATTCATTTTTCTTCAATTCCTAAATACTCTAGTTTACATTATATATTAATTAAAATAAACCAATTTAATATTAATTTAAATAAATTCTGACGTAATTTTTCATTCATCTTTCCAAATCAAAAAACGAACAAAATAAAATTATTTTATTTTACAATATAATTTCTCCAAAATCCAACATAAACCAAAAGGGAAAAAAATTGGGTTCACTATTTTGTTTCATCTTAGATTTTGGTTCATTAAGTTTTCACGTTTCAATTTTTGACTATAACTTTTAACTTTTAGTTATTTTAGTTGAATTATTAACATAACTTTTGATAATTAAAAAATTTTCGATGTCATGTCGATATTTTCTTGTGTCACATCAATACTCTGATTAAATGAGATTGAAATCAAACAAAAAAAAAATAAAAAATAATACATCAAAACTAAACTTCAAAAACTTACCCAATCAAAATCCTATATAGGAAAAATTAATAGCCTAAAAAGTTATTTCTCCTACACTCAAACTAGTCCTTTTATTATTACTTCATTCCATTTAGGGATTGTTTGCAAGCATTTCTACTTTTAAAGAAGTGATTCTAATACTAACTTTTTATTAATCATTTTTGTAGAAACAGAATCAACATCCCACCAATTTTTTTATTTCAATTAAATTAAAAAAAAACCAATGAAAATAGCCAATAGTTGTAAGACACAATACTAATTTTTTTTTAAAAAATTGAAATCCAATAATCACTTTTGTGTTATTGAAACACTCTTTATTATTCGTTATTGGACGGAATTTCCATTTGTGAAACAATAACACACACATATATCTTACTATTTAATAAAGTCTCAACCTCTTATTGTTACTGATTTGGTAATTTATGTGTGTAGACTAAAATACTCTTTAATTTTATTTATTAATAAAAATAATTGAATAACAATATTGTAATTTACATGACTCATTTTAAATTCAGTTTCTCTACTCAAGCCCATGTTCTCTCCACTTTTCTCACTATCCTTTATTTTTTATAGATTATATTTCACACATGTTGTGTGTGCGTGTGTAGCTAGTATAACTTTATTTTCCAAGCAATATTACATAGTTATATTATCTTTACTATATTATAAAAGATTAGAGGCTTATAAAAATCACCCAAGTGAGGACACCATTTTTTATACCATTTTTACCCCGACCCTCATTCACGTTTGCTTCTGATTTCTTATTTCTCATGATCCACCCACTCACCACTCCACTCTTATTCTCCCAACTCTATTGATGCTTCTTCGGTTCCACTCTCCCACCACTATTGAGGTTTCTTCGACTCCAGATTTACGCTTCCTCCCCAAATTTGGCTTCTTTGCGTCCACTATCCCAACGCTATTGAGGTTTCTTCGACTTTAGATTTACGCTTCCTCTCCCAAATTCTGCTCTCTAACGCTACGAATCAATCGATGGTACTTTTCTCTTATAATCCCAGATTTAGTAAAGATTTATTTTTGGAATTCTTTGTTCTTGGTTCTCATTAATGGTTTTCTAATGTGTCCTCTTCCATCCGTCACAACCACAGCGCACCGCCGCCCAATGTCCAGAATAAAAAAATACAAGCGTTGTGCTGGCCGATGCAGATGAACAAAAGCCCCTGGTACTTTGACAGTTGCTAATTTTTATTAAGATTTGAAATTTCTGCTTTTGCACTGATTTCATTAATTAAAATTCGTTAATTTTTTAATATGTGCCGCCAGAAAAATTTTATTCTTTCTCAATTGTATTGCTGAATTTCATCTTACTTTAACATTATTTTTACCAATAAACCATTTACTGTTTAATTATACTTCTTTCCCTAAAAAAATTAAATTTGTATTCAATATTTGTATTTGGAATAGATTTCTTCCGATCGCAATGTATTCATGTTTCTATTCCATGTTAGGAATAAATTCAATTTTTAGTGAAATTTAATTTAATACAAAGATTTTTAAAAAAGCGTAGCAAAATTGCTACAGTTTTTCAAAAACCGTAGTAATGTCTTGTATGGTAAAATCGTTGCAAAACCGTCGTAAAATGCGACAGTTTCTAGAAAACTGTAGCAATGTGTTCCCGACGAACTATTAAGCGATGCCTTCGAAAATCGTTGGAAAAAGCGTCGTAAGTCCACATTTGCGACACAATTTGCTACAAAAAATCGTAGCAATTTTTTTTTTGTAGTGATTAGTGTTTTCCTTTGATCGGAGACCATATTGTTTATCAGAAATTACTTATGTGATCGACATGGATATTTTCATAGATTTTGGAATGAAACTTTGTGATTTTTTTAGAATATTATGTGGCCTTTCAAAAATACATGTCGCCATCTGTGATCACAACAGAAGAAATTTCTCGCTAACAGGATGGTCTCTAATAAATAAAATAAAAAAAAAACAAGTTTCAAGATTGAAAACGAAAATTCATTATTAACATATCAAAATAAAAAAATGTAAATTACAGGATCCATAATTCAGGAATATTAATTTACCTTCATTGTGCATACTTGACCTCTTACACAGAACGATAACTTAGAATATTACAGTCTTTTGAATTCACCTTTTGAATATTACAGTTTCTAGATCATATCACATTCCAAAGCCAATGACATCCAACTTCCACACAAAGAATTATACAAGATGTAAAAATATTGAATTTGTAGATCTTTATTTCACAAGAAGTGAATATGTAAAACCAGCATATAATGTTAGCAACAAAAAGAAAAACCAGCATATAATGTTGTTATAGATAGAAGCTATACCAAAATTTTTGGTTTATACGACATTTTCAACTATGTACGAGGGAAAGGGTAAATTAAGTAGAAAATATTAAATCTATTATTTCTTTGCATTGTATATATATTTGTTTCAAAAATTGGTTATATATATATATAAATGTGAAAGAACATGTCGTGCACATTCCTTTTAAATTATTTCCTAATTGCATTCAATTCTTAATTCTAGAGTTTTGCCTTTCTTAGACAAGTTTTAAATTTGGTGATATTTATTATTACTTCATGGAATTATTTGATTTCTGATTATACATTGTTTTCATGCTTTGTAGGATCTTATTTATGAAAATATATTGAAGATCTATAAAAGGTAGTGCATGGACCGATCAGAACAGACGAGAGACAAGAGAGTGGAACATTGAGAGCAAAATACATAAATAATTCACTACGAAAATTCTGGAGCTTTGAAGATCGATTGTTGAAGAATTTCTGGAGTGTTCGTCGCTGTTACACTGTGTTTTCGAGAAGTGTTGGAAACACTGAAGAACACACGAGTGAAGTGTTGTTCTGAAAGTGGATCCTTGGTTTTTGTTTTTCGGCTTAGAACTTTCTATTGGTTTATTATTCTAGTTCTTACTAGTTTTTAGGAAGTCATTTATTTTCTCAATCTGTTGAGAAAATTAGATTTTTAATAAACAATAACTAGTTGGGTTTTGTAAAATGATTTGATTTTCTAGTGATTATTTCGCCATAAGGCATCGCACAAGTATTTAATACTTGTGCATAAATATCTTCGTGTTATTTACTGTTATTTATTTATTCCGTTGCATAGTGTTTTCTTGAAGTGTTGACAACACTGAAAGATAACACAATCTCTTAAAGTCAAAAAGTTATTTCTGGTATTTCTGTGATTTCAGACTGTCCAAACCTAACAAGTGGCGTCAGAGACATTCACTTGACGATACTAAGTGTGATTCTATTTTTGTGTTTGACAGGACATCACAATGGAGATACCAGGAACTGCTCAACGTCCTCCAATATTGGATGGATCCAAATACACTATCTGGAAAGTCAGGATGCGTGTCTACATCAAGTCGATTGATGAAAAGGTCTGGCAACGTGTGCTACAAGGCTGGAATCCACCAAGGAGAACTGATGGAGAAGGAGATTTTCTCCTCAAACCAGAAACAGACTGGAATGCCGATGAAACTGCTTCTTCGAATATGAACAACAAAGCCCTTAATGCTATATTTACTTCTCTTGATTCTAATATGTTTTCACTGTTCACTAACTGTGTATGTGCTAAACAGGCTTGGGGAAAACTTCAAATGCACTGTGAAGGATCCGAAAGTGTGCGTCGAACCAAAAGAAGGATTCTCACTACTCAGTTTGAAAACTTGAGGATGGACGAAAGTGAGACAATTGATGATTATGAACGAAGCTTGAGGAAGATCGAGAATGAGGCAATTGATCTTGGTGATGCTATTTCAAATGAACGACTTGTGAGCAAAGTGTTGCGATCACTGTCTGAAAGATTTCAAATGAAGATTTGTGCAATTGATGAATCAAAAGACACATTAATTCTGGGCTTGGATGAATTGATGAGTTCTCTTCGAACTTATGAGTTGGAGATGAATTTTGGAAAAAAAAGACAAAGGTAAGTCTATTGCAATTCAAGTTTCTAATGACTCATGCAATGATTTTGTTGATCTAACACAGGGAGTCAACGAGTCTGACTTAGGAGATGATTCCATTGCCTTACTTACCAAACACTTCGGTAATTACTTAAAGAGAATGAGAGAATATAAGAAACATGGTCAGAAACCTAAAGTGTTGAATACTCCTGCTGCTGGAAGACCATTGAGAATCTGCGGACCAGAACAGAATACCATTCCATCAAAGTCAAAATCAAATTCAAAAAGAAGGAAAAACACAGAATATCTCAAAGAGGTTTGAGTCTGTGAAATGTCATGAGTGCACAGGCTTTAGTCACTATGCTAATGAGTGCCCAACCAGACTTCGCAAAGGAATGTGTGCTTCCATGAGTGATGATGAAGATGAGGAGGGTACAGAACAAGGAGAAGAAGAGACTCACAATGCACTTTCAGTTCTGGTGCAGCAGAAGAACGGTGTTGTCATAGGTGCCACAACACTTGGCCACAACACTGATCAAAATCTACTTTGTCTGAATGCTTCGGTACCTAAAGACTCTAACAATCAGGATGCTGATGAGGAAGAGCTGTCTTTAGATAATGTCCAGAAGATGTATGAAGAATTGTATACTGATTGGATGTTAAGGAACAAATCAAATTCAATTCTATCAAAAGAGAACAGTGAACTGAAGGCATCAGTGGCTAGACTTGAAGTTGTTCTGAGCAAGAAGGATTTAGAACTATGCAAGGTAAAATAAGAGCTTGGAAGAGCCAATGAAACTCTCGCAAAGTTTAATTCAAGCAAAACCAAGCTGGATTCAATACTGATGATGGGAAAAGATGATAGAGCTGGTCTAGGCTTTCAAAATAACAAGTTTGAAGTAGGGAAGTCGTCACAAACTGTTTTTGTCAAAGAGAACAGTAACTCTGCTAGTGTTCCAATTGCAATTCCAAAGAAAAAACCAATTCCATTGAAGACACAAGCTCCTGTTCAAAGGAAAAAACAAAATAAGCGTAGGTTTGTTTGTCATTACTGTCACAAGCAAGGTCACATCAAACCTTAATCTTTTAAGCTCAGGTATGACTATATATACTGGAATTCCAGGTAAGTGTTGCCATCAGTGTTGCCAACACTGAACCAGAACACTGCCAAGAGGAAAAATACTGAGAAAAATGTTTGGGTACCAAAAACTAAATCCAGTTTTAATGTTGTTTATACTTCCTTGAAAACTAATGTTGCAGGTCATTGGTACTTCGACAGTGGCAGTTCATGCCACATGACAGGGTTGAAGAAGTATCTTTCTGACTATGTTGAACAGGATAAAGGAAAAGTGACATATGGAAGAGGAGCCAATGGAAAGATTGTTGGAAAAGGAACTTTGAATGTAGAAGGACTGCCGAAACTTCACAATGTTCTACATTTTGAATGATTAAATGCAAATCTTATTAGCATTAGTCAACTTTGTGATGATGATCTTTATGTTAAATTTGATAAGAATCTGTGTCAAGTATTTGATAAGAGTAATTCTTGTGTTTTGACAGGCACTAGATCATCGGACAATTGTTATCAACTTGGAGAGGAAATTGCTTGCAAATTCACCAAGGTTGATAATTTGAATTTATGACATCAAAAGTTAGGACATGCTAACTTCAAAGCACTGAAGAAACTGAGCAAGTATGATGCTGTATGTGGGATGCCAAATTTGACTTCTGGAGTTCCATACGTGTGTGGAGACTGTAAAAAAGGTAAGAAAACTCGTGTGTCACATCCAGTGTTACAAAACTCTGCGACAACACGATGTCTTGAACTCCTACACATGGACTTAATGGGACCTATGGAGGTTGAAAGTTGTGGAGGAAAGAGATATTCATTTGTGTGTGTTGATGACTTTTCAAGGTACTCATGGGTGAGTTTTCTAAGAGAAAAGTTTGAGACATTCGAAGTTTTCAAAAAATTGATAAAACAGATTACTAACTTGTTTTCTTTTAAGGTTATCAGGATTCTAACTGACCATGGTAAGGAATTTGAAAACTCATTGTTTGATCAATTCTGTGAAAAAGAAAGGTATATCATATGAATATTCAGAACCTAAGATACCTCATCAGAATGGCATTGCCGAAAGAAAAAAAAACAGAACCCTCCAAGAGATGGAATGTGGGGCCTCGGGTTGCTAATCTCAAATCTTAAGGGGTAATTAATGAATAAGCATCATTAATCTAATAAGGAAAGAATAAGGATCAATAAATTTTATTTTATTTTTTTCAAAAGGGGGTGGGCTCGGGCGGTCAAAAACTACCGCCCGAGCGCCCCTGATTTTTCCAAAACAGAAGGCTCACGCTCGGGCTGCTAAAAACTGCAGCTCGGGCGCTTCCTGGGCAAAATTTCACCCTGTTTTTCAGCAGTCATTCTTGATCCTTTCCATCCATTCCAAGCTATCAAATTCAATTCTAAAACATGTATATTAACATAGAACAACATCTAAACATGTCCATAAAGTATTGATACTTTAAACTAGAAGTTTACAATGCATCAAAAGCAACAAAAGACACAACTAGTCGCTAAGCTTTCCAAGTCCAAAACCCAGATGTTCTCTAACATGTCTATAAAGACTTAGCTACAACGTTCCATCTCGAACAACCCGAGTCCACATCTAATCATCTCTCATGAGCTACCCACGACGTCCTTGGCCAGCTCCTGCCCCATCTGTTGTCATGCACACATACAAAACAAGACAACAGCCGGATAAACTCCGGTGAGAAATCAATCTCAGTATAACCAACATATAGAAAGCGTTAAATAAATCATATCGACTCTATTTAAACTCGACTCAACAAATAGAGTAAATTAACGCTTCGCATAAGAAATGATTCATATAACTTCGAGGCCATCAAGATTCATAAATGATCTTGACATGGATATCCATCTATCGTAGCCATTCCGGGCTAGAAAATAAGGTTAACAGCAACCTTGGCATAGAATCAATTCATTATAGCATCATATCGACTCAAATTCAAAGATCCACTACCTGAGATGGATCGACAACATCAAACATAAATAAAAACATATCAAGTATGTGATTTTTGCGGGCCAACTCAAGAATAGTCGTTCTTGAGTTTCAAAGTCCCTAACTTGCGATGTCGTCATTATACCTTCGTATTTCTTCTGCTTTGAACGCTCCAAATCTGAAACATAGCATCAAAACATTCATATCAATCTTCATTCTATTCAATCATTTCAAATTCAGTTCAAAATGATGAATCTAACTTCATTCAAAATCATTTCAAATCTCAACTTCTTCTTATTCGGTACAACTCGGAGTCGTGAGTTGTTAGCCATCGAAACTAGTCTGAAACTGAGAATTAAAATTGCTATATCATCGATAACATCTAAAAGAACATCTCATCTCAGTCATAGGCTATCAAAATGGTCCAAAAACACGAATCGACGGCGTATCGATTAAAAATCGGTAACCGACGAAATATCAAATTCGAATCTAACTTCCTTTCCAAGCATTCGTATATTCAATTCAAAAAAACAGCCTTCTACTCTTCATACCAGTAGTTATCAACATTAAATATAGGCTGGAATTCATAGAAAGTTCATTCAATACGCAATATTCGATTCGGTTTCGATATGAACTTGTATACAAGCTCAAGAACACAAAACTAACATCAAGTTCTGATCTCTGCTCATAACTTATTTCGAAACCTATCAAACACATCATAATACTTACACGATATCGAAGCCCTCATTGCAAGGATTCCAGAACATCTTTCAGAATTGAAATCGGACGAGCGGATCAAAAGTTACGGGGTTTCGAATATCGGAAATCAAAAGAAATTGAAGAAGGCATCGGCACTCTGTTCTCCAAATTCTGAATGCAAATGAAATAACACGTATACATGCTGACTCCTTATTCACAAATCAGATAAGTATTGCATCATTTGCAATTTAGTCCCTCAAGTCTTCATTAATTGCAATTTAGTCCCTCAAGTCTTCATTAATTGCAATTCAGTCATCGGCCTTCGTTTTAATTCAATTTCAATCCAAAATAATTTAAGAATATTATAATTAAAATCGAAACTATAAATATTCCCAAATTAAATATACTCGGATTAAAATTAAATAAATTTTGATTAATTAAATAATCCTGGCCTTTTGCACTTTAGCCCTTCAAACTTCGATATTTGCAAATCAGTCCCTGATCGGGTTTCACTTCCGAATTAAATCATAATAATTCTCAAAACTTGGAATTTAATCTTAAATTCCATAAATATTCAAATCGAATATTTATTATTTTAATTTAAGAATTTTCGGAATTTAATTCTCAAAATCCGTAAATTCTCAAATTAAATATTTTCGACTCAGAATTAAATCTATCATTTCCATAATTTCTCAAATCAATATTAGCCCATAATATGGAATTTAATTTTCAAATCCCATAATTAATAATTTAATATTTTCGGGCCTTACAATTCCTCCACTCTAAGAAATGATTTCGTCCTCGAAATCGTAATCAATCGAACTATTCAATCTGATAGATTGAATGATTTTCTGAAGTTATTCTCACTTCAATTATATAGCTCTGAACTTCGTATTTCATCTTTTCATCTTCGGTCTAGTCATCTCTTCTATTCTGTATCTATTCGTTTGCACTTTAATGAATTGAAAAGAATTCTCTCTGAGCTATTTTACCCTCAATCAAGGATTTGTCGAATACTCGACTTAACTCAGAATCTCTTCAATATCTATATCATCTGATTAAAGTACATAGAAAGAATCTACTGATACTTCCTTCACTTATATACGTGGAACAATTCAGATCCATTGTATCAAGCTGATCAAGAACATCATCAATTCTGTCTAACATCTCAGTCAGTGAAATTCAACTTCACTGACGACTTGTTTCTTTCTGAATATCATTCGATGTTCTGTATAGAACATATATCAAGTCTACGCTATCATTCAATTCATCGCTTCAATATCAGTATTCTCATTCATATTCTGAATCTGTAAAACAACTCTGCTCTTTCTCAATTCTGAATTGAATAATGTATCAAGAATAACTTTTTCGCTTAACTAATCAGTTTCAGCTTCAAAAGTTATATCTATCATTCAATTACTAATTCTGTTTCTTATTCTCTGTTTTCATTTTATACAGATTTATCTTCAAAATCTTTGTGTGTTTCAAATTAAATCTGATCTGATATCTACAAATCATGTCTGATCTAATGTCATATACTTCGGTAGTATCATTTCAACACAAAGAAATCTGATTTCTTTTCCTCATATTATCATAGCATTATCTCAAAATCGACTCAATAACTGTTACAGGAATTATAATCATCAAGTGGCAACACATCACGTCAAGTAATACCGAATCAGGTATTAAGGTTCTGAGAATATTCTTAAAATCTGGAAAATCAACTCAGATAATCCATCAATTGAAGAATGGTATAATGCATTCACATATAATCAACTCTCCAAACATCAGTCAATCAATCGATGCCACATTCTGTCGAATAAATCTAAAGTCTGAATCCTGACAATAGATTTTAATCATTCCTGTAATTTCATCCTATCTTTATCTTCTTCACAGCTATCTAGTCATATCTGTATCACGTTTTATACAGCGTATTCTAAAATTCTAATTAGTCTATTCGGACTATTTATTAATCAGAGTATAATATACTGTATTCACAGATTTCAAAGTATTCAGATCTGTTGATCATCGGTAACATGTCAGGTAAAGTTCATTCTCGAAATTCGATTCATCTTCTCTGACTATTCTTTCAATTCAAGGATAATATGTTGTACCCTTACTTCATAAAGTACTCAAAATCTTCTGATCATCTGTATTACAATGTAATAGTAAACCCAATGCTTCAATCTGAAACATTATTTCTTGGCTTACTGTTCATCTTGCAACACATCTAATCACCATTCAGTGATGTGATCATACAGACAGATCATCGTATACATTACTTTCACTCAATCTGTTCATAACTACCACCTGTTTACATCATATAAATTGCTTCATCTTGGTAGTTTCACAACATACTCTTTCAAATCATAATCTCATAACAATTCTGGAGTTTCTAAACTGTCATTGAACTAATCTAGTCAATGATTTTCAACTTCATCAGAAACTCTTTGTACGTTTAACTTCAAAAACGTACTCATTCTGTTGCCTCTATTTGCTTTATATTCTGATAAAACAATTATTGGATGAATCTTAAATTCATTGTTGTGCATTTTCTTCAAAATCTGATATTTCTTTTCGGAAATATCAAGCACAATCAGATAATCAAGCATAATATAATTCATTCATTCTGATCTGAGGCTTCAATTCATATCTCAATCTGGTATTCTGTACTGAATTCTCATCGCTTCAGTTTACTTTTTGTGTTTCTTTCATCTTCTGAACAGTTCTAGCTTACTTTCAATCGAAAATCATTCTGATTGTTATGCATTCGTCTGAATACTCGAACCAGAATACACAGAAAACTGAAATCAATTCATCGAATGCCTATTTCATTCCTAATTTCTATCTCCAAAATACTGACAAGTCATATCATTTAACCCAAAAATCATGGATCATCTTCAAATTCTTCTATCAGTTACGAGCCAACAATCTTAAAATATGCTGAAATATCATCAAAGGATCAATAATTCTCAAAATCAAAAGAAATAAATCAAGATTGAGAAAATCCCTCAATCAAGGTCATCCAAAAATCAAATCTTCTGGATAACAAACTCTGCAAAGTGAAAACAACTCACTTGCATCGCACAACTCAGAATGAGTGAATCACTCAGGCTCTATGAACAAAACAAGGAGAGCCACTCGAAATCAAATATTTCAAGAATTATATGTCCAATTGATGTATTCGATTCAGCGTAATCAAAGAAAAGACTCATCTGTAACTGATTTTCATATCATCATCTATCTTCTAAACCTCAAGATCAATATTCAATTCATAATCTCATCACGTCGATAATTCATAAATTCATCAATTCACCAATTCGTTATAAAATTCCAGTTCACAACTTAAACTAAAGTCAAAATCTTACTGGAATATATATTTAATCTCTATTCATCGGCATATCTATCAATGCTGATTTAGATCTCGAACATAGATCTTGAACATATCGAGTGCATCGAAGATACTGATTTCGAAATATTTCTGTAATCAAACATCATATATCAAACCGAAATCACAGAATCTTAATTCAAGATTCTCTATCATATCATCATATTCATATGCACATTATGTTCTTGTTGATCTAATTTTATCGTTTCTTATCATCAATTCTTTTGCTAATCTGTATTCGATTATTGCATCATCATCTATCATGCAACATAAACAGATATTTCAATATGAACAAAATCATGTTCAGTCTCCTTTCATAAATTCAGTAGTTCCATTCTTCAGTTCAATTCACAACTTCTCTTTTCTGATACAGAGGTGATCATATAATAATCTTTCAGCTATCATGTAACGCCCCACTGTATCAAGACGGGTCTTTTCAGCGTGCTTATGTCCTCACTCACACGCACCCTGGAAAACTTCCCAGGGGGTCACCCATCCTATAATTTCCCCAAGTCAAGCACGCTTAACTTTGAAGTTCTTATGTGATGAGCTTCCGAAAAAAAGATGCACCTTCTTAATATGAGCAGTACATATGAAATCTTTTAAGCCCTCCTCAACTATGTAGTCTCATACCTACACAATCTCAGAATTCCCTCTCATTCCGGCACGAGATCGGTTCATTCATGTCTCCCTCCGCCTAGAAGCCTACAAGGAGCCGCTCATTGTCCGTGCAACCTCTTGGCACCGGCGATCACTCCCTGCCTCTTCAGCCCCGGGCGTCACATGCCCACCAGCTTCCGCTTGGTTCGTCCCCGAACCATACCGTACTAAAAGAGGTCGGCTCTGATACCATTTGTAACGCCCCACTGTATCAAGACGGGTCTTTTCAGCGTGCTTATGTCCTCACTCACACGCACCCTGGAAAACTTTCCAGGGGGTCACCCATCCTATAATTGCCTCAAGTCAAGCACGCTTAACTTTGAAGTTCTTATGTGATGAGCTTCCGAAAAGAAGATGCACCTTCTTAATATGAGCAGTACATATAAAATTTTTTAAGCCCTCCTCAACTATGTAGTCCCATACCTACACAATCTCAGAATCCCCTCTCATTCTGGCACGAGATCGGTTCATTCATGTCTCCCTCCGCCTAGAAGCCTACAAGGAGCCGCTCATTTTCCGTGCAACCTCTTGGCACCGACGATCACTCCCTGCCTCTTCAGCCCCGGGCGTCACATGCTATGTAATGAACTGGGCCAGCCCAGTTCATTCTTGAACTCATGATCTTCTCCCCCCTGGTGGGGAGTTTTTGCCCTCCCCAGGATTCGAACCTTGCACTCCAGGTCATAAATGCAATGTTCCCTCAATCCTGGTACCATTGAGCTAGCTAGCTCAATGGTACCAGGATTGAGGGAACATTGCATTTATGACCTGAAGTGCAAGGTTCGAATTTTGGGGAGGGCAAAAACTCCCCACCAGGGGAGAGAAGATCATGAGAGCAAGAATGAACTGGGCCAGCCCAGTTCATTACATATCATGTATCTATTGCACCAATAATAAACAGGTCAAAACAAAATAAATTTGTTACCTGAAATTTCAATCTCAGATGCAATTTCATTCTGATCCTCTGTATACTTTCTTCATTCAAATTTCCTCTGACTCTGATTTACTTAGGACATTGCCTAATACATCTGCCTGAAATATTTCTGCGCTGATTGCTAGGATGTATCCCTCCACAAATGAGTGTAATAATCTCTAACATACTCTGCATTCAGAACCGGACTAATCCGTCTTGGTTCGCTAGAGTTGACGAACTACTTTCGTATCGTTTACTTCGTACCTGCTTTGGAATAAAAATTGTAACTAAAGTTGTGTTTATCTCACACACTGTAGCATCCTTACAATTTTATTCCTTCTGTCTCATCATTCAACTTCAGTTCTATTAGACAGGGCTATGTCTTTCATAAAATGTTTCAATCGTCAACAGTTATTCAGACATAATCTTCGAATTCAAGCCATAATTAAACAACTCACTCGTGAGCTTCATTAGTACCATCTATAATTCAAAGAATCATAGTAGACTTGAAATCTAGCAATGCATTCGTCAATATTCAAATTACTCTGCTTCTGATTGGTATATTCTTCTTTTTCCCATCATTTCTATCTGTTGTGGCAAAGAACTATAAATAAACTTATGTTCTATGAACTTACCAACAAATAAATATACTTCAATTCTTTCAGAATTTCTTCATCAAAATCTATCAGCTGGTTGTTAGGTTTCAAAGTTGGTATACAGTCAATCTGATACGTCATTCATCTGTATCTTTCAGGTATTTGAACAACTGGTCAAGTTCTTCAGGCCAACTTCTACCTGCAATAACATCTATTCATTTGCTGATATTCTGTTCTATTCAATCAGAGGTACTTCATTCAGCTGAGCAATACCGTTCTGTTCTATTCAGTCTGACCACACCATTCTGTTCAGTCTGGCCATACTATTCTGTCAGTCTGGGGTGCTTACATCACCCAAAGAACACTGTTCTCTTCGATTCTGGGTGCTTACATCACCCAGGGAAAATCTTATAACAAAATCAGTAAGAAATTCAAAACTTTACAAATCAGTAAATCAGGCAGTTAAATTTCAAAGATAGATCACGCTCACATGCAATTTATCAAATCATCGAATCATTAAATAAAGTAATGCACAATCATGCAATACTATAAATGCATGTGACTCAATCTACCCCGCTCAGCTTCTATCTCAGTCCAAGAAACTTACGCTCTGATACCACATGTTGTGGGGCCTCGGGTTGCTAATCTCAAATCTTAAGGGGCAATTAATGAATAAGCATCATTAATCTAATAAGGAAAGAATAAGGATCAATAAATTTTATTTTATTTTATTTTTCAAAAGGGGGTGGGCTCGGGAGGTCAAAAACTACCGCCCGGGCGCCCCTGATTTTTCAAAAACAGAAGGCTCGCGCTCGGGCTGCTAAAAACTGCAGCTCGGGCGCTTCCTGGGCAGAATTTCACCCTGTTTTTCAGCAGCCATTCTTGATCCTTTCCATCCATTCCAAGCTATCAAATTCAAGTCTAAAACATGTATATTAACATAGAACAACATCTAAACATGTCCATAAAGTATTGATACTTTAAACTAGAAGTTTACAATGCATCAAAAGCAACAAAAGACACAAATAGTCGCTAAGCTTTCCAAGTCCAAAACCCAGATGTTCTCTAACATGTTTATAAAGACTTAGCTACAATTAATGTTCCATCTCGAACAACCCGAGTCCACATCTAATCATCTCTCATGAGCTACCCATGACGTCCTTGGCTAGCTCCTGCCCCATCTGTTGTCATGCACACATACAAAACAAGACAACAGACGGATAAACTCCGGTGAGAAATCAATCTCAGTATAACCAACATATAGAAAGCGTTAAATAAATCATATCGACTCTATTTAAACTCGACTCAACAAATAGAGTAAATTAACGCTTCGCATAAGAACTGATTCATATAACTTCGAGGCCATCAAGATTCATAAATGATCTTGACATGGATATCCATCTATCGTAGCCATTCCGGGCTAGAAAATAAGGTTAACAGCAACCTTGGCATAGAATCAATTCATTATAGCATCATATAGACTCAAATTCAAAGATCCACTACTTGAGATGGATCGACAACATCAAACATAAATCAAAACATATCAAGTATGTGATTTTTGCGGGCCAACTCAAGAATAGTCGTTCTTGAGTTTCAAAGTCCCTAACTTGCGATATCGTCATTATACCTTCGTATTTCTTCTGCTTTGAACGCTCCAAATCTGAAACATAGCATCAAAACATTCATATCAATCTTCATTCTATTCAATCATTTCAAAATCAGTTCAAAATCATGAATCTAACTTCATTCAAAATCATTTCAAATCTCAACTTCTTCTTATTCGGTACAACTCGGAGTCGTGAGTTGTTAGCCATCGAAACTAGTCTGAAACTGAGAATTAAAATTGCTATATCATCGATAAAATCTAAAAGAACATCTCATCTCAGTCATAGGCTATCAAAACGGTCCAAAAACACGAATCGACAGCGTAGCGATTAAAAATCGGTAACCGACGAAATATCGAATTCGAATCTAACTTCCTTTCCAAGAATTCGTATATTAAATTCAACAAAACAGCCTTATACTCTTCATACCAGCAGTTATCAACATTAAATATAGGCTGTAATTCATAGAAAGTTCATTCAATACGCAATATTCGATTCGGTTTCGATATGAACTTGCATACAAGCTCAAGAACACAAAACTAACATCAAGTTCTGATCTCTGCTCATAACTGATTTTGAAACCTATCAAACACATCATAATACTTACAAGAGATCAAATCCCTCGTTGCAAGGATTTCATAACATCTTTCGGAATTGAAATCGAACAAGCGGATCAAAAGTTACGGGGTTTCGAATATCGGAAATCAAAAGAAATTGAAGAAGGAATCGGCACTCTGTTCTCCAAATTCTGAATGCAAATGAAATAAAACGTATACATGCTGACTCCTTATTCACAAATCAGATAAGTATTGCATCATTTGCAATTTAGTCCCTCAAGTCTTCATTAATTGCAATTCAGTCCTCGGCCTTCGTTTTAATTCAATTTTAATCCAAAATAATTTAAGAATATTAGAATTAAAATCGAAACTCTAAATATTCCCAAATTAAATATACTCGGATTAAAATTAAATAAATTCGGATTAATTAAATAATCCTGGCCTTTTGCACTTTAGCCCTTCAAACTTCGATATTTGCAAATCAGTCCCTGATCGGGTTTCACTTCCGAATTAAATCATAATAATTCTCAAAACTTGGAATTTAATCTTAAATTCCATAAATATTCAAATCGAATATTTATTCTTTTAATTTAAGAATTTCCGAAATTTAATTCTCAAAATCCGTAAATTCTCAAATTAAATATTTTCGGCTCGGAAATTAAATCTATCATTTCCATAATTTCTCAAATCAATATTAGCCCATAATATGGAATTTAATTCTCAAATCCCATAATTAATAATTTAATATTTTCGGGCCTTACATGGAAAGGGTTATGTTAAGCTCAAAAAATATTGCAAAAATATTTTGGGCTGAGGCTTTAAATACTGCATGTCACATATCCAATAGGGTGTATTTAAGAAAAGATTCTACTATGACATCCTATGAAATTCTCGTGGGAAAAAGGTCTAACCTTAAATATTTTCACATTTTTGGATGAATTTGTTATGTTTTGAATGACATGATGCAGTTGACCAAGTTTGATTCAAAAAACGATAAATGTTTATTTCTTGGATATGCATTAAATAGTCGAGCTTATCGTGTGTTTAAATTGAGAACTAGAACTATCATTTAATCTATTAACGTAGTATTTGATGATTATGCAGATCTGAAGGGGAAAAGAATTGAAGACACTGTTGGTGATATGCTGGATACTGTAAAACCCCAGACTGATTCCAGTGTTGTCACTAGTGTTGTCCCACCTGAAAAATCACCCAACACAACACTGAGTCCAACACTGAATCTGAATGAACAGAGTACAGGAGATCAGGATGATTTTGGAGAAACATCACAAGATGATGGATATGATGTACCAAGAAGAATTCAGAAAAACCATCCTACTTCACAAATTATAGGAGATGCACAAGAAAGGATTCCAACCCAAAGAAAGGAGAAAGTTGATTATAGAAAGATGGCAGGGTTAGTGTGCATGACTTCCGCATACGCTCAGGTAAGACATTCTTGTTTTGTGTCAAGTATTGAACCAAAAAATGTTGTTGAGGCTTTAAAAGATGAATTTTGGGTCAATGTCATGCATGATGAACTTGAACAATTTGTAAAGAATGATGTATGGATCTTAGTTCCTCCACCTGATCATAGTAATATCATTGGAACAAAGTGGATTTTTAAGAACAAAACTGATGAATTGGGAAATATTGTAAGGAACAAAGCTAGGTTGGTAGCTCCTTGTATACACAATTTGAGGGGGTGGACTTTGATGAAACCTTCGCACCTGTAGCCCGTATAGAATCTGTTAGATTGTTGTTAGCCATTGCATGCCATATGAAAATGAAACTTTTTCAAATGGATGTCAAAAGTGCATTTTTGAATGGAATTTTGAATGAAGAAGTATATGTAAGACAACCTAAGGGATTCGAAGATCCACATCATTTTGATCATGTTTATAAGTTTAAGAAGGCCTTATATGGATTGAAACAAGCCCCTTGTGCTTGATATGGAAGGCTCACGGAGTATTTGCTTGACATTGGATTCAAAAGAGGTGAGGTAGACAAAACACTTTTTGTTCAAAAAGTACAAGGTAACATTCTTATCTGTCAAATATATGTTGATGACATAATTTTCTGTGCTTCATCTCAAAAACTTGTGAATGATTTTGTTGAAAGCATGACTGCTACCTTTGAAATGAGCATGGTAGGTGAGTTGAATTATTTTCTAGGATTACAAGTGAAACAAATGAGTGATAGAATCTTTTTGTGTCAAAGCAAATATTCTAAGAAATTGGTAAAGAATTTTTGTACTGATCATGTTAGACATATGAAAACACCAATGGGAACTAATGAAAAACTGTGCAAAGACAGTGTTGCTGACAGTGTTGACAACACTCTGTACAGAAGTATAATTGGAAGTTTGCTGTATTTGAGTGCAATTCGACCTTATATTATGTTCAGTGTGTATTTGTGTGCCCGATATCAATCTGATCCTAAAGTCACACATATGAAAGCTGTAAAAAGAAATTTTGAAGTATGTTGCAGGTACTTTAGCCTTGAGTTTATGGTACACTAAGAAAACCAATACAAATTTGGTAGGCTATAGTGATGCTGATTGGGCAGGAGATGTTGATGAGAGAAAAAGCACCACATGTGGTTGTTTTTATTTGGATAACAACTTGATTTCATTGTATAGTAGGAAGCAGAACTGTGTGTCACTTTCCACTGCTGAATCCGAATATGTGGTAGCGAAAAGTTGTTGTTTTCAATTAATTTGGATGAATCAAATGCTACAAGACTATGGTCTTAAAAGTGAAACTCCAATTTTGCATTGTGATAACTCAAGTGCTATAGATATATCAAAAAACCCAGTACAACACTCTCGAACTAAACACATTGACATAAGACATCACTTCATTCGAGATTTAGTTGAGAAGGACATGATCCATATTGAGTTTGTTGGAACCAATAACCAACTGGCCGATATTTTTACAAAAGCATTAGACTTCGAGAGATTCTCCAGTCTCAGAAAATCTCTCAATATGTGTTCATTATAAGCACTCACGGTTGCTGTCCCTAAGTGTTGCCAACACTGGAGGACAACACCAAACATGCATGTGCATTTTTAGGACTTTAGGCATACTGCATAGTCATAATGTTCTATGTTTTGCATTGTTTGATAACACTGATCAACTTGTTGTAGTTTTTCTACAAAAATTTCTTTTTAGAAAAAACTTGTCATGATAATGTGTTCTAACTAAACCACGAAGTAGTTGAGGGATGTTCGTGTATTCCATGATCTTGTCCAATATGAAAAGTGGTTTCGCATATCTGGAATACAAGTTTGATAAAATTTCAGTGACCAATGTCTTGAAAATCAAACTAAAATCGGAAGAAAATTGGAAAAAGCTACCTAAAAAAGTCCAATGAAGACCGTTCTTTTAGTGTGCAGGCTACCACTTGTGAACTAAAATAAAAAATAAGTATAACATGGCTCTGGAAGTGTGAAAAATTCAAAATTATTTTGAAGACTACAGTTTTGTTGGGAAGTGTTGCCAATACTGGTGCTTAACACGTGCTGCACATACTTTGCATGCATTATATTGTTGATCTAATCTCATTACATCTGTTTTAGACATAAATTAGGTCATGCATTTTGCATTTACTGTGATCATATCGTGCTCAGGGTTAAAAGTTCAAAAGACGAACAAAATTGGAAAAATTGCCCAACTTGCTGAAAATTGAATTGTTTGTGATTGAACATGTTTCAGTGGAGTTAAAACTCGATGTGAAGTTATTTATTTTTGGGGAATATTGATTTTTTTCTTAAGTGAGAGTTTTCAGGGTATCCTTAATTAATCAAATTTAATTTCCTTAATTAAGAGATTTTTTTACCTGTTGAGGATTGTTACCGTTAGGGGGAGATTTCAAGTCTGATATGATAGATAGGGATTGTGATTTTTTTACCGTTTGAACCCTTTATCCCTATATATTTCTAGCACTGTAGAAATTGATCTCATCATATTCTATCCTTCTAAACTCTCTTTGCAAAATATTCCTCGAAACCTTCACTGTAAAATTGTTGTTGATAATGGCATGAAAAGATTTTGATTCCCAAGATATACGATCGGAGATGGGTTACCAAGAGAAAGACAAGCCTTTGGAGGTTTCCTCTGAAAACCCTACCCTCGCAATCGTACCTGCTGCCATTCAACCTACACTGTTGGCAGAACTTGCTCCAGGAGAACCCGGAAACGAGATTAACCTTGAGAATCCTCCTAATTTCTCAATGTTGAATCGTGTGTTCCCAACACTGCCAATAGTTACAACCCTGATTTCACTACAAACAAGAAATTTTGTGGAAAGGGGAAGACTTCTCATCCTATTTTAGATGATCCAGATTTTTCCTCTGGAGATGATTCTGCAGATCAAGATTTTGAGGTGGTTGCAATACCAAAAACCTCTGTTGCTGAAAAGACCAAATCAAATAATGAAGATTCATCTACTGTTGATGATTCAACTGATGAAGATTCTACTGATGTGGCCTCTACTGAGAAAGAGCCATATAGTGCTGCTGTTGTTGATGATTCCAAGAAGACAACCACAGAGGCACCAGTTTCTACTGATGAAGAAATTTCTCTAGCCACATTCATGGCTAAAATTCGGAAGTCCAAGGCTAAACCCGTTGTATCCTCACAAGTTCCATCTGATGATGATGAACCCGATGCGGAAATGATGCAAGAATATGAGGATAACCGGCCCCAGAAGTCTGATAGTTCATCTTCTTCGAGTTCTGAGGAAGAAGATTATGAGGATGCTGATTCTGAGAGTTCTGAGGAACAAGTTGCTAATGACAGTGTTGCCAACACTGCTGAGGAATCTGACACTGAGATTGATCCTGCTAAGGCATACAATCTTCAGTTTTATTCAAAGGAATCTGCTGATGAATGGGAAGCTCTTTCTGGCAAAGATTGTTGGGTAGAAAGAAATATTTATGAAGCGTCCTTTGAGAAGCAGAACTTGGCGACTTTCTTAAACCAGCAGAATTTATATTCTACTGTCACCACTGCCGGACCATTTTCAAGAAGAGTTGTGTTAGAGTTTTACTGCAATCTGAATACAAGGACTGGAGATGAAGAATCATTTAAGTTTAGAAGAGTGTACATCCGAGGAAAGGTGTATGATTTCACTCCTATTCTGATCAATGAGCAATACAATACTTCTGATGTAGAAGATGATGCAGTCTCTGAGGATATTGATCAAATCACTAATGTGATCACTGGAATAATGGTTCAAAAGTTTCCTCTGCATCCGGATAGGTTGTCAGCTGCAAAGCTTACTTCTTTCTTTTCTGTGCTTCATGAGATCGCAATAAGTAATTGGACACCATCTACAAATACAACAGTGATTACTAGACCACAAGCCCTTGCGTTGTTTGCCATTGGAACTCAAGCTCCATTGGACTTTGGAAAGTTGGTGTTTGGCAATATTATGTCTTTTAGAAAAGGTGGTTGGAAAGCAACCAAGTTTCTTTTTCCTTCGTTGATCTATGGTATGCTGGAATCTCAAGGCTTCAAGAAAGAGGATGATGAAGATTTGATTGGAGGAGATGAGCTTATCAAGATTGCACCTGGTTTACTGAAGGGAAATAGAAAGATTGATCTACCATGGACTGGTGTTGTACCCAGTGTTGCCAACACTGAGTTTGTTCCACCCATGACCATTCATAATACTGCTCTTCTTATGTTGAATTCTACTGCAATTCGCGCTCAAATTGCTCATGCTGATATGAAAATTGCTCAAGCCAAAGCTGATATCGAGTACTATGAAGCTTTTTTAGCTGAGTACATGACTAAACTTGGACTACCAGGGCCCTCTGGACAAAAAAGGAGAGTAGGATCAAGTGCTGATCAAGCTGAAGAGGAAGATGATTAGAGTCATGCTCTTATCATAATTGGTTTTAGGATTTTTCTTTTATCTTTATCTTATCTTTTATTTTTGTTTTTGCTCTAAGTTTGTAATATATTTCTGAGTTGATTAGTTTGTGCTCCTTATTACTCTCTGATATGCTACTACACTAATTGCTACTCTGATCTAGTAAGTGTTGAGAGTCTGTGTCGCCAACACAATCACACAACACGTTGTTTTGAATTGACTAAATTCAGGGGGAGCTTTGGCTGTATAATTTAGGAGGAGTTATTTGAACTTGTGTGTGTGTTTTGTCCAGAAAGGCAAAAAAAGGAAAGTTTGAAAGAACATGTCGTGCACATATCTTTTAAATTATTTCCTAATTGCATTCAATTCTTAATTCTAGAGTTTTGCCTTTCTTATACAAGTTTTAAATTTGGTAATATTTATTATTACTTTATGGAATTATTTGATTTCTGATTATACATTGTTTCCATGCTTTGTAGGATCTTATTTATGAAAATATATTGAAGATCTATAAAAGGGAGTGCATGAACCGATCAGAACAGACAAGAGACAAGAGAGTGGAACATTGAGAGCAAAATATATAAATAATTCACTACAAAAATTCTGGAGCTTTGAAGATCGTTTGTTGAAGAATTTCTGGAGTGTTCGTCGTTGTTACACTGTGTTGCCAAGTAGTGTTGAAAACACTGAAAAACACACGAGTGAAGTGTTGTTCTGAAAGTGGATCCTTGGTTTTTGTTTTTCGGCTTAGAACTTCCTATTGGTTTATTATTCTAGTTATTACTAGTTTTTAGGAAGTCGTTTATTTTCTCAATCTGTTGAGAAAATTAGATTTTTTATAAACAATCACTAGTTGGGTTTTGTAAACTGATTTGATTTTCTAGTGATTATTTCGCCATGAGGCATCGCACAAGTATTTAATACTTGTGCATAAATATCTTCGTGTTATTTACTATTATTTATTTATTTTGCTGCATAGTGTTTTCTTGAAGTGTTGACAACACTGAAAGATAACACAATCTCTTAAAGTCAAAAAGTTATTTCTGGTATTTCTGTGATTTCAGACTGTCCAAACCTAACAACATGCAATTGTTTTTAGATGTATAAACGTTTAATGCATTATATATATATATATATATATATATGTGTGTGTGTGTGTGTGTGTGTGTGTGTGTGCGTGTGTAATTATTATATGCCATGATTCTAAATGTTGGAAGATGAACAGCATGCAGTGACATGCATCTATACTTGCGATGCCATGAAACAATAAAATAACTCAGATTCAACTCAAAAAATCATTAATTATATTCTTATAATTCACAGTAATTGAGCGACAATACAATCTCGACTGAGCACAGTTTCAACAGTCAAATTCATTTGTCTGGAGTGAGAAAAGACATCGCTCTGATACCACTTGTTACGATTTGTTCGGTGAGATAAACTGCTTAGATATCACTTGATGGGATCGTGTTTGGGGGGTGATCATTTGGGTAAATCATTGTAGCAGTTGACCCCTTAAACTTCAAAATAAATTTCAATTGAGGTTGGTCAACTGAATATTTTTTTTCTCGTGTGTCGATGTTAATTGACCAACTTGATAAGTGCAGAATGTGGTCAACTAACAGATACTTTTTTTTCAATGAAGTTTACAGCACCTCAACTAATAAAAGTGAAATCACAACACTTGAAATACAACTCAACACTTGAGCAATATATGATCCTATTTGGTCTGATATAATGCTATGCTCAATCGTGTTCTTTGGCTCTTTTAATATGACATTGATAAAAGCCCTTTGCTCCTCAACTGACTGTGTGTGGGTAAACTGAATACCTTCAGTTTACCTATGATAACGAAGATGTATGTGCGATTACTTTTCTAAGAAGCCGAATGCGATTTCCGATGCCCTTGATGAGTATTTATACTCGGCGGGCAACAGTTCTTTTGAATTCAAATCAATGGCTGTTAACTTGTCTTTTCTGCAGACATTCCCTGACATCAACTTACACTGATATGTTCTGTGAATGCGGCGCCTGGTCTTGTACGGAAAAGTCTATCCAAATGAGTTGCGTTGATTCAATCTTTCTTGCTAGTAATAATAAAACCATACAACATCCAAGAATTTGAAGTTCTTGTTTACTGAAACTTTATTTTATATTCGTAAAGTAATATATGAAAATATTTATTGTAATATTACAATAATCCACTCATATAACTGTCAAGATATAAATTCTAAATTAAAAATCAATTTAAATGAGAAAAAACATTCCAACAAACAATTTCAAAAATAAATATAATTTTTGCTCATAAAAATTGGACTACTTTAGAATTTAATTAAAACAAAATTTAAAATTGAATTAATTCTTAAAAAAATTAGCATACGAGTATACGAAAAAGTCTAATTTTAATTTAAGTTTATCACATAATCTCACAAATATCATTAATTAAGTTGAATTTTAAACAGAAATCTCATATACCACCAAAAATTTTGAATAATATTTTGTGAAAAAAAATCACATTGTCTTTTATTATATGATAACTTGTGATAACTTGTCTTTTCAGTTAGTTCTGTGAAAAAAATCATAGAACCAAAAGAAATCTATTTTTTTTTGCGACCGAGATTTTATATCCGGTCTCTAATTTTGAAACGAATAATATATATATTTTTTGTCTCAATTTTGGAACAGATTGATTTTCCGTACAAATTAGGTCTTGGTAATTATTTTGGTCTCTAATTTGGAACCAAATCCAAATATTGATCGCTAATAAGAAATATTTTTCTTAAAAATATATAAAATAAAATCCAGTCTCTCCCTCCCTCAGCAGGTCATTTGCAAAAATGACTCTCTTACAAATTTCTTTTAAGTTTAAGGGTCTGTTGACTTTTCTTATATTTATAATATAAATGTTATTAGTAATGACAACAATGCCCTTTTGATTAAGTTGAAGTAATGTCATCAAATGTTGAATCTGATTCAAAAGTAGATTGACTTGATTCTGTGAGATAATAAATATTTTCATCATCAGATGAATATTCAATTGTTTTAACTGGATAAAAACAAATAGTGTGTAGTTCTTCTAAAAGTTTAACTTTGTTTTTCTTTTCGTTACGCTTTGGACATTCATTTGCATAATGTTCTTCTTCATTGCACAACCATCATGTGCAATTCTTTCCTTTACCCTTAGGGCAAGGTGATTTTTTGTTATCAAACTTTTTATAAAATTTTCTTCTATAAGGTTTTCTGAAGAAATTATTTTTAAATTTTTTTTCTTATAAGGAATAAATTTCCTATTAAATGATTTATAAGGTTTATTAGGTTTATTATATTTCTGCCGTTTTAGATGTTTGTGTGGCATGTTTGTTCTACAGCCATATTCTTTTACTGTGAATTCCATTTTATCACAACAAAGTTTATTGTTTTGTTTATAAGATTTAGATATTCTTTTATTTAATGTTACCTCATGACATTTCTTTGTTATTATATCCTTGATAAATTTAATAGCTCCTCCCAAAGTTTTAGCATAAGAGCTAGTTAAAAATTCATCTTTACTATTTATTGGAATATTCAGTATTTTATTAAAAATACTTAATTTATAATGTTCCTTTTAATCAGCATATATTGATTGATAATAGTTTGTTTCATAATCACTAATAAATTCTTCTAAATAACATAAATTGCATAATTTAATATTATCCAAAATAAAAATTGCTCTATTTTGTTCTATATTTTTGGCTACTAAATTAGCGTGATTATTAGAAATTCCTAAAAATTCTTGATACAAGACATCGACAAATAATTCGAAATATCGATGTCCTGTCATTCCTTGTGGTAGATTAGTTATTACTAAGTTTTCGGCCCAAGTTCTCACTGCTCCTACTAAAGTCATTTTTATCATTCCATGAGTTATAACTTGTACATTCTCATTTTTGTCTAATAATGGTGTTAATTGAATTTGTACTGATAGCTCATTTGCCCAATGGTCTATCCTTGATTTTCTTTCTTTTGCTGTTGAATATCCTAAATCTAAAATATTTTGTTTTACAAACCCTGATGTTTTTGATTCTCTAAGAATATCTCTAATATCCTTATAGGTTCCTGAGTAATGGTCTCTATTATATTCAAATTCTTCGGTTTTAATTCCACTGCCTTCATATGTTCGTAGTGTTACTTGTGGTCTAGAATCATCTTCAGATTCAGACTCTGAAATATCCATATCTCTATATTGTTCTGATTCTTGATGAGAATGATACACTTCTTCTGTATTTATTCCTATTTGCTCAGAATCAGATTGATCTGTTTCACTAAACATCTCCATACTTGGTTTTTCCTAAATGAGGGGATTTCTATACCATGATTCAATTTTGAATGGTGATTCTTCTTCCATTTTTCCTTTTCCTTTATCCTTTGAAAGAACTTCTTTAAGATAGCTTAGTATTTCTTTACTATGTCTTTCTTGTTCAATTATTAATCTAGTCGTAGCTAAGTCAATGTATTCTTTAATATTTTTCTCTAATTCTTGTATTATTAGATTAATCTTATTAATCTTATCCTCTAAATCTCCTAGATATTTTTCTAATTTTGTTAAGGACGTCATTACGATGAAGTTGATTCATTAACAATAGCTTGTTTAATTTTAAGAATATTTTGATTCATTGTTCCAATTTTTTCTAGTATATCTTCATCATTTCTAGTAAATGATAATGATCTTCTTAGTACAGAATGTTTTGTGATTTGAAGGTCATCTGAACTCCATTTTTTATAGGGATTTATTTCTTCAATAAATGTCTTTCGAGGGTGTTCAATCCTTGTAATATTTTCAAACATTCTTTCAACAGAAATAGTTGGTTTTGTTGAAATTATTCCTGTTTGAGAATTATTACTCATTGCTAAACCGACAACATAGTTTATATTGATTGGATGGTTTCCTGTTAACATAAGATTATTTCTATAAAAGTAATAATCTAGTGTTAAAACATCATTTATGTTTTTATCAAAAAGAGATATATTGTACTGTGGATAAATACAAAATTTCATCTTTTTGTAACATAAAATTTCTTCAATTTTTTCAAGGATAGAATCTTCAAAATTTCGTATCCTTTTATCACGAACTGTGATTTCAATTGGTGTATCTATTCCTTCTCGATAATGAGCTGATATTATTATTTCAATTCCTCCGATATGAACATATTTCAGTTCAGATCGTTCTTTTTCACTGGCTTTTGCCATGATGATATCAATATCTTGAGTTGTTAATAACTTCAGAGTATTAGACCTTAATTCGTTATTTATTTTACATGATCGTTCTTTTGTACGAATCGAATAATAAATTAAATTTTTCCTGGGATTAATAAAATCTGAAATCTTACTTAATATTCCTGGTTGATCTATTAGATTAGTTTTTGAATTAGAAAATCCAATTTTCTGTATTTCATCAAACTTACTTTGATTAAATATAATATTCAAATTATACTCTTGGTTTTCTTCAGATTCATCAATCTGACTGTTTTGATTTGGAATTGTTACTTCTGTCATTTTAACAGATAATAGAACTTCTTAATTTTCTTAAAGCTATTAAAAGTCGTTTTGTTGAATCTATTTGTTCTAATAAATTCTAAAAATCTTCGAAACTATCAGTTGAAGATTGACAATTCTTAAGATGTTTCAAATTGTTTTCACAATTTTCTATATCAAAATTTATATTTTGAGAATATAAATTAAAAATATTTATTTTTGTACTTTCATACATTTTCCATTTAGTAAAAATTGTTATTCTTACTATTTTGTTTTTGTTGATCGGGTTTCGATAACAAAGCTTATTTTTTAACATAACCAGATCTGCCATCAATAAATAACAGAAGATATTTTCTTTTCGAGATTTATAAGTTTTTGTTCATGATCTACTATATCTTCAATTATTAAATCATCTTTTTCAAGAATAGAAGAGTGATTCAGGGCTCTTTTATGAGCCTTTAATTGTTCTTTAGTCATATCTATTCTGAAACTAATATTCTTAGTTGCCAGATTGAATATCTAAGTTTATATTTTGATCGTACTGAAGTACATCGTTTATTAATCCAGTATTTTTGTTCTTTAATCTCATTTCCAGATCTTGTAAACATATTTGTTTCTTTAAGCGTTTCTTCAAATTCTTTTCCTAGAAGTGATTTTGACTTCTTTGATCCTAATGCCATGATCTATTTAATAAATTACCGCTCTGATACCAGATTGCGGAATCCTTAATTGAGTTTGAATTCTTTTATGCATATTTTAATTTAATAGTCGTTCCAGGCATATTTACAAATTTATTTATAACAAATAAACGACTTGAATCCAATTTGGTTCCATTCATACATTACTATTACAACCCTTAGTTGATAAACTGATTCGAATATAGTTAGATCAAAATTATTTGTATGATATTCATGAAATGTATCATATTCATGATCATCCTCTGTTTCAAACCAATTTTTAATTATTAATTTTCCATTTCTTATAAAATAGAACGACATGATTTATTTGGATTAATAGCACAAAGGATTTAAAATCAAAGATTAAGTTATACCTTATCTATTGTCTTCGATTTTCTTGATTTGGCAGAGGCTCAACCCTTTTAGTCATTTTCCACTTCCTGTGTTTTTCAGCGACATACAACGGGCTCCAGAGTTTACCTGTCAAGGAAATCGTTTCAAATAGATAGATACATCTATCTTTAGATTTTCAATCCTTTGGCTATATTTCTCTTAGCCAAGGGTTTGATTCATTTGTTTATGATTTTACAATTCGTCTTCAGATTATTCATAAGCTATTCTTCTTCTTATGAAATTCAGAAGATATATCAATGCATGAAAGAGAATTTTTGCACTGAAAAGTTTCTATATCATTTACTACAAACACAACTCCTTATATAGAGGAGTTTACAAAGTTGAAAAACGCGTGAAAAGATAAGACGCGTAAAGAGATAAAATTCTCTTTACTCTTATAATAAATAAAAGTGATGAGGGACCACTCATCGACAATACATAATGGAAACAGTTCATTTTTCGTCTGAATGGATGCCTTTACACGTGGTGTGGTCCACGATTATAATTTTATTACATTGATAATTCGCTGTCTGTATCACTAGTGGCTTTAGACCATTTCTTTATTGTTTTCTCTTCTTTGACAGCTGTTTCCTTTGTCTCTTCTTATGTCTTTTGACAATGTCCACATTTGTGAGTGAAAATTATTGTACCTAGTTTCTTGCATAGCATCTGTTGTGTTTCTCTGGTCATGTCAACTCTTGCTTCATAAATCGGAGCTTCGAATTGAGCTAACATGGCTTGTTCTTTCTTTTGGATTTTCTCTTTGTGTCCAGTGGTTAATAAAATTTTACTGGTTGCAAAATTTATTTTAACTTTTGAGTTTCCATCAATATTTTTTGTCTTTGAGATAATGTCAATCAATGTCTTTATTCTTATCTCAGGAAGTGTTGAGATATCCATTACTGGTTTCTCTTCATTTGATCCTTCAAATAAGAACTTGTCTTTTTTTTTCGACATTGAATATGTACCATTGGTTGATAGAATTTGTTATCATCCCAATCTGGAAGGGTTGAGTGAATACTCAATGTTAATACTGGATCGTCCTTAAAGACTGCTTTCTTGAACTGGATAATACTATTTCTCAGTTGATATGAAAATAGTTCTATCTCTTGATTGTTGGGACTGACTTCTTATCCACTTAATAATCCATTTGAAAGGAATCTTGCGACTTCATGCGCTGGAGAACCCTGCAGTGTTCTTGCTCTTGATATGCTCTGTGTGTCACAAGTTTGTAGCCAAGATCCTGCAGATGATTTGGCTATTCTCAAATAGTTTAGTGTTTCAAAGAATTAAGTCTTGAATTTTTCTGAAAAATTTGTTTTTTCAAAAATTAGTTTTTGTGGTCGCAAATTGACCATATTTCTTTCTCTTGTTTCAAGCGCGCTTTTAAACGTCCTTTCTTCTTTTTCATTTTTCTCGGTGTTGGCTGTGACCACCGGTTCTTTCTTCTTTTCTTTTTATTTTTCTGTTTCCTTGTCGTCAGTGCTGGCTGTGACCACTGACTCATCTCCATTATTTTGTCAAATGGAGCTGCTAACTTAATTGGTGTTCTTGGTGAGGATGATGATGATGTTGTCATCTTTTCTTTTATCCTCTGAATTTTTCCATTTATTTTTTTTTCTTTGTTGAAGAATCTGAATTTCTTCATCTATGTCAATCAATTGTTCTTTTAATTGATCTAATTGCTCCATCATGCAAAAGAAACATATATATATATATATATATATATATATAAAATGGTTAGAAATTTAACTCTGTTTTACTCATAGAGTAATTCATGTTTCTGAATATAAATCTCATTTCATCAATTTATATTCCCCATGCTTTCTGAGGCATGTTCAGATGACTGAAAGTCATAAAATAATTTATGTCTCTGAATATAAATCTTATTTCATCAATTTATATTCCTCATGCTTTCTGATGCATGTTCGGATGACTCGTGGTCATTTTCTGAATCACTTAGGATCTCCTTTGTTATTCCGTTACTACGGATAGTATAATTTGGATGAAGTTCTCTGGTTAATTCATCGGGTAATTAATTATCCGTTCCTTTGATATGCTGGATCTCGAACTGATAATGGTTCAATTCCAATTGCCATGTAATTAACATTGTTGCATTTCTCCCTACATTTCTTGATATTTTTCTTGTCTTGAAATATGTTAAATTCATATTATCCGTTCTTACTAAAAACGGTTTAGAAATAAGATAAATTTCATAAGTTCTAATTGTAAATATTAAAGCTAATAATTCTTTTTCATTTGAATGATAATTTAGTTGTGCACTTTGAAAAGTTCCTGATGTATAATTACATAATTCTTCATTATTCCTGGTAGCTGTTTTAGTTAGTTCTTCTAAATTTCTTTCTCCCGTATAAGCTTTTAAACATGCTCCCCAGTATTCATCTGATGCATCTGTCTTAATTATTATTATATCTTTATTTGAAGGAAAATATAACTCAGGAAGATTACTAATTATTTTCTTTTTAATAGTGTCTATGTAATTAGTATCTTCTTTCGACCATTTTCACTTATAGTCCTGTTTAAGTTTTACCTGAAGAGGTTTTCTGATTTCTGCAAGTTTCTTAATGTAATTTCCAGAATATGTTAATAATCCTAGAAATCTTTTTAATTGATCTTTATCTTTGATTTCACTAGGAAAATCATGAATTTTCTTAAGTATATGTTGTTGCAAACAATGTTTTTCGTCTTCTATTTCTAATCCTAGATAAATGATTTTTGTTTTAAATAATTGTGCTTTCTTTTCGAAAAGTATAATTCCATCTTTATGACAAATATCTAATACTGTCATGAGATCTTTATAATGTTGATTTAATGTTTTTGAATAAATTAATATGGCATCTATGTAAACACAACAAAAATCTACATATGGTTTAAAAGATTCATCCATATATCTTTGAAAAATATCTGGTGCTTGTTTAAGTTCGAAAGGTAATACAGTCCATTGATATTGTCCTTTTGGACAACTGAATGATGTAAGTAATTGTGTTTGTGGTTCTAGCTGGATTTGCCAGAATCCTGATTTACAATCTAGACTGGAAAAATATTTCATTTCTCCTATATAATATAGTAAATCATCCTTGTTTGGGATGTAATATCCATCCATAATTGTTGCATTATTCATTTTTCGATATCAATTACCATTCTTTTTTTTATCAGTATCTTTCTTACTGACATAAAAGGCTGGTGAAGAGTGTGGGCTCTTGCTTGGAATGATTATCTTAAGTTTGAGTAATTCTTGAAATTTTTTTTCAAATATTTTTACGTCATCCATGTTGCATCTTTTTGGTGCTTCACAGATTGTGATATTAGGGTCTTTAAGTTTTATTGAAGCAATAAATAATTTTATTTTCTTAATTTTGTCCTGAGGATTTTCAGAACAAATATCATGAAATTTCTTCATGATTTCCTTTTCAGGATTAACCATTAAAATTTTTTTTATTTTTAATTCTATCGGATTAGTATTTCGTTTATGAAAGTTATTTGTGAATCCTTCATTTCCTACACGAACTGCTGTTCGTATTTTAGGAATATAAATCATTGAAGATCCCTTGTTTAAAGTTACAAGATCTTCAAATTGCGTGAAAGGAATATATTGTCTTAAAAAGTTATTTCATATTATAATATTCATTCCTGATTCTATTTGGTATATAATTGGTATTACAAATTTTGTTTTCTCAATTTCGATATTTAATTTTTCTACTACTGTATCTAGTATAATAATTGATCCATCTCCTATTCGAACTTTTAATCATTTATCATATTTCTTACAATAATGACTAGGAAGTATATGTTTACTTGCTAAACATATACTTGCTCCTGTATCAATATAAGCATGTATATGATATGGTTTATGTTCTTTTATTTTTATTTGAATTTTTATGTAAATACTATTTGGATTAGTCTTATTCTTAATATCCATTCTCACACATTTTTTAAAATAGAAATTTGGACGCTTTTTTGTTTTTGTTTTTTTAATAGAGGCTTGGAAGGGTATTTAAGTAAATTGATACACTAAATACTTATTAAGTTAGAAGAAGGCTATTTGCTTAATTGAATATGTGACGAGTCCGTTTGGAAACAAAAGTTATTGGCTTAAAAAAGCACTTAAATAAGTTCAGCTTTTTAAAGTGTTTTTATTAAAAAAAACAGAAGTAGTTTTAGTGTTTGGATAAATGTTAAAAAAATGCTTTTTAAATTTAAAACATAAGCAGAAGCCAAAAAACTAAAATTTCTGGCTTTTAAAAAAGCAGTTATGTGAGCTTAAATAAGTGTTTTTTTTAAAACGTCTATTGTAACCAAACACATAACTTTTTTAAAAAAACACTTTTTAAAAAAAATAAATATTTTTTCCAAAATGTCTGCTGTTCCGAACCGTGGACTAGGGCTATTTCTCTAAATCTTCCGACCTCAGCTGGCATTCATTATCCAGGGCAGAATTCCACCGCTGCTATGCTCGATCTCCTCCGCCATCCGCCCGTTGCGCCGACTCTCCTCTCCGATTAGAGATTTTTTGGTCTAATTTTCTATTTGTTTTCTTGTTTTTACAAGATTCGATCTCAACTTTGTTGGTGTTTAGGGAAATCTCTACAAGATTCGATCTGAACCATTCTCATTGCCTGCCCCCTTTTCCGATCAGAGGTTTATTTGAGGTACTCTCTGCTCTGAGTTTTTTTTAAAAAAAATTTTGATTCCATTCAACAACGTGGTTATGAGCTAGGATATGGAAATGTACATAAGGAGAATTGGTCCTTTCGTTCAAAATGATATATTTGCGGCTGTGTCAAACTCTGTATCAGTTTAAATTCATGTTGCTACATCTTTAGTAGCCATCAAGGGAAGAAATTGTAGTGTTTATTTGTGAGCAAACGTCTTAATCGTGACCGATCCATTGTCTTATGGTCATGAATTCTCGTAGCTTTTGTATAGATGTATTAATGAAGGAAAACTGTTAAAAGATTTTTGGTCCAAATTGGCCATCTTTACTGAATTTCCAGATGCGTAGCCCCTCTACAAAGGATAAAGAGATACTGGAGATTTCAAGCACATCCCTTGGTAGAAAAAGTTCTTCCAAAAGTTCGAGAAATTGGAATAAGTAGATATTCAGACACTTTTATTGAGTCAAAACTAGCCGGTATTGAAGTGTCCACATATATAGGAGTTATTGGTATCCTCCACACAAAACTTGGGTTTGCCCCTATGTTCGAACTTCGAACACAAAAATTCCCTTCTTTTGTTTAGTTTTTCACACCTCCGACTCCTCTCTCAAGGTTTTTTTTTTTATAAAATATTCATTTCTAGAGTAAATAATGTGATAACATATTTTTAGTTTGTTCTGAGTTAAATAAAGCTTAATTGTTAAAGAGAATAAGAACACTGGAAAAAATCGACTCATTCATTCACAAGTTTAATTACAAACGGATACATCCTTAATTGAACAGTGAAATTCATTTGCCGGGAGTGAAGTTTGTGGCGTAGGCCCATGCATTGTTGTTGACTGGGTCTGCAAGGTGGTCGGCGAGGTTCTCCAATGGACCCTTTCCGGTGACGATAGCCTGAACGAAGAATCCGAACATGGAGAACATGGCAAGCCTTCCATTCTTGAGTTCCTTCACCTTCAACTCAGCGAATGACTCAGGGTCGTCAGCAAGACCCAATGGGTCGAAGCTGCCACCTGGGTACAGTGGGTCAGTGATTTCTCCCAATGGCCCTCCGGCAATACGGTACCCCTCAACAGCTCCCATCAGTATAACCTGGCTAGCCCAGATGGCCAATATGCTCTGTGCATGCACCAAGCTCGGGTTCCCCAAGTAGTCCAGTCCACCCTCGCTGAAGATCTGTGAACCAGCCTTGAACCACACGGCTTCACCGAATTTCACACCGTTGCGAGACAAGAGCTCTGGGAAGACGCATCCCAGGGCTCCAAGCATGGCCCATCTGCTGTGGATCACCTCCAGCTCACGGTTCTTGGCGAATGTTTCAGGGTCTGCCGAGAGTCCAGCGGTGTCCCACCCGTAGTCTCCGGGGAACTCACCGGTGAGGTAGCTTGGGGACTCACCAGAGAATGGTCCCAAGTACTTGACACGGTCGGGGCCATACCACGGGCTGCCGGATGAAGCAGGTTTTGAAGCAGTCTTCCTCATGGAGATCCTCCCGGCGCCGGTGATCTCTGAAGTTGATGGTGATTTGACCGCCTTTCCGGCCAAGGCTGGGGAAGAGAGAGCCATTGTAGATGAAGCCATAGCTGTTTGTAGAAGGCTGGTTTTGCTAATTGTATTGTTTTGGAGTAGTGGTTGATTTTTGGTTGAAGTGCTAGTAAGTATTTATACAAGTGGGCTCTATCGTATTCTTTATCTTTGGAAATCAAATGGTGTGTTGTGATTGGTTAGGGACATTTTGATGGTGAAAGTGCAATCACCACTAGATTCAGATTTTTGTATGTTTGGTGACAAAAATCTAAAGATTTGTTGTTGCAACCAATGGGAGTTTGCCAAGCCTGCCATTTGATACGATGAAATTTAGATTAGTGGTGAATTTTATATCAAACGATGTCTGTGTGTTTATCAATGGACGTTTTCTGATGTATTAATTGTGCGGAAGAAAGGCAAAACTGTAGAAATGTGTTCCCGACTAACCATTATGTGATGCCTTCGAAAATCATTAACTTGACCTCTTACACAAAATGATAACTTAGAATTAATATTACAGTATTTTGAATTTACCTTTTGAATATTATAGTTTATAGATCATATCACAATTTTTTTTAAAAAAACAATATATTCAAAATTAGCTACGATTTTTCAAAAAAGCGTAGCAAAATTGCTACAGTTTTTTAAAAACCGTAGTAATGTCTTGTATGGTAAAATCGTTGCAAAACCGTCGTAAAATGCGACAGTTTCTAGAAAACTTTAGCAATGTGTACCCGACGAACCATTATGTGATGCCTTCGAAAATCGTTGAAAAAAGCGTCGTAAATCCACATTTGCGACACAATTTGCTACAAAAAATCGTAGAAATTTTTTTTTTGTAGTGATTAGTGTTTTCCTTTGATCGGAGACCATATTGTTTGTCAGAAATTACTTATGTGATCGACATGGATATTTTCATGAATTTTCGAATGAAACTTTGTGATTTTTTTAGAATATTATGTGGCCTTTCAAAAATACATGTCGCCATCTGTGATCACAACAGAAGAAATTTCTCGCTAACAGGATGGTCTCTAATAAATAAAAAAAAAAAAAAACAAGTTTCAAGATTGAAAACGAAAATTCATTATTAACATATCAAAATAAAAAAAATGTAAATTACAGGATCCATAATTCAGGAATATTAATTTACCTTCATTGTGCGTACATGACCTCTTACACAGAACGATAACTTAGAATATTACAGTCTTTTGAATTTACCTTTTGAATATTACAGTTTCTAGATCATATCACATTCCAAAGCCAATGACATCCAACTTCCACACAAAGAATTATACAAGATGTAAAAATATTGAATTTGTAGATCTTTGTTTCACAAGAAGTGAATATGTAAAACCAGCATATAATGTTAGCAACAAAAAGAAAAACCAGCATATAATGTTGTTATAGATAGAAACTATACCAAAATTTTTGGTTTATACGACATTTTCAACTATGTACGAGGGAAAGGGTAAATTAAGTAGAAAATATTAAATCTATTATTTCTTTGCATTGTATATATATTTGTTTCAAAAATTGGTTATATATATATATATATATATATATAAATGTGAAAGAACATGTCGTGCATATGCCTTTTAAATTATTTCCTAATTGCATTCAATTCTTAATTCTAGAGTTTTGCCTTTCTTAGACAAGTTTGAAATTTGGTGATATTTATTATTACTTCATGGAATTATTTGATTTCTGATTATACATTGTTTCCATGCTTTGTAGAATCTTATTTATGGAAATATATTGAAGATCTATAAAAGGTGGTGCATGAACCGATCAGAACAGACGATAGACAAGAGAGTGGAACATTGAGAGCAAAATACATAAATAATTCACTACAAAAATTCTGGAGCTTTGAAGATCGATTGTTGAAGAATTTCTGGAGTGTTCGTCGCTGTTACAATTGAAGTGTTGGAAACACTGAAGAACACACGAGTGAAGTGTTGTTCTGAAAGTGGATCCTTGGTTTTTGTTTTTCGGCTTAGAGCTTCCTATTGGTTTATTATTCTAGTTCTTACTAATTTTTAGGAAGTCATTTATTTTCTCAATCTGTTGAGAAAATTAGATTTTTAATAAACAATCACTAGTTGGGTTTTGTAAACTGATTTGATTTTCTAGTGATTATTTCGCCATGAGGCATCGCACAAGTATTTAATACTTGTGCATAAATATCTTCGTGTTATTTACTGTTATTTATTTATTCCGGTGCATAGTATTTTCTTGAAGTGTTGAAAACACAGAAAGATAACACAATCTCTTAAAGTCAAAAAGTTATTTCTGGTATTTTTGTGATTTCAGACTGTCCAAACCTAACAAGTGGCGTCAGAGACATTCACTTGACGATACTAAGTGTGATTCTGTTTTTTTGTTTGACAGGACATCACAATGGAGATACCTTATTCAGGAACTGCTCAACGTCCTCCAATCTTGGATGGATCCAAATACTCTATCTGGAAAGTCAGGATGCGTGTCTACATCAAGTCGATTGATGAAAAGGTCTGGCAACGTGTGCTACAAGGCTGGAATCCACCAAGGAGAACTGATGGAGAAGGAGATTTTCTCCTCAAACCAGAAACAGACTGGAATACCGATGAAATTGCTTCTTCGAATATGAACAACAAAGCCCTTAATGCTATATTTACTTCTCTTGATTCTAATATATTTTCACTGTTCACTAACTGTGTATGTGCTAAACAGGCTTGGGAAAAACTTCAAATGCACTCTGAAAGTGTGCGTCAAACCAAAAGAAGGATTCTCACTAATCAGTTTGAAAACTTGAGGATGGAAGAAAGTGAGACAATTGATGATTATGAACGAAGCTTGAGGAAGATCGAGAACGAGGCAATTGATCTTGATGATGCTATTTCAAATGAACGACTTGTGAGCAAAGTGTTGCGATCACTGCCTGAAAGATTTCAAATGAAAATTTGTGCAATTGATGAATCAAAAGACACATTAATTCTGGGCTTGGATGAATTGATGAGTTCTCTTCGAACTTATGAGTTGGAGATGAATTTTGGAAAAAAAGACAAAGGTAAGTCTATTGCACTTCAAGTTTCTAATGACTCATACAAGATTTTGTTGATCTAACACAGGGAGTCAACGAGTCTGACTTAGGAGATGATTCCATTGCCTTACTTACCAAACACTTTGGTAATTACTTAAAGAGAATGAGAGAATATAAGAAACATGGTCAGAAACCTAAAGTGTTGAATACTCCTGCTGCTGGAAGACCATTGAGAATCTGCGGACCAGAACAGAATACCATTCCATCAAAGAGTCAAAATCAAATTTAAAAAGAAGGAAAAACACAGAATATCTCAAAGAGGTTTGAGTCTGTGAAATGTCATGAGTGCACAGGCTTTGGTCACTATGCTAATGAGTGCCCAACCAGACTTCGCAAAGGAATGTGTGCTTCCCTGAGTGATGATGAAGATGAGGAGGGTACAGAACAAGGAGAAGAAGAGACTCACAATGCACTTTCAGTTCTGGTGCAGCAGAAGAACAGTGTTGTCACAGGTGCCACAACACTTGGCCACAACACTGATCAAAAGCTACTTTTTCTGAATGCTTCGGTACCTAAAGACTCTAACAATCAGGATGCTGATGAGGAAGAGCTGTCTTTAGAGAATGTCCAGAAGATGTATGAAGAATTGTATACTGATTGGATGTTAAGGAACAAGTCAAATTCAATTCTATCAAAAGAGAACAGTGAAGTGAAGGCATCAGTGGCTAGACTTGAAGTTGTTCTGAGCAAGAAGGATTTAGAACTATGCAAGGTAAAATAAGAGCATGGAAGAGCCAATGAAACTCTCGCAAAGTTTAATTCAAGCAAAACCAAGATGGATTCAATACTGATGATGGGAAAAGATGATAGAGCTGGTCTAGGCTTTCAAAACAACAAGTTTGAAGTAGGGGAGTCGTCACAAACTGTTTTTGTCAAAGAGAACAGTAACTCTGCTAGTGTTTCAATTGCAATTCCAAAGAAAAAACCAATTCCATTGAAGACACAAGCTCCTGTTCAAAGGAAAAAACAAAATAAGCGTAGGTTTGTTTGTCATTACTGTCACAAGCAAGGTCACATCAAACCTTAATCTTTTAAGCTCATGTATGACTATATATACTGGAATTCCAGGTAAGTGTTGCCATCAGTGTTGCCAACACTGAACCAGAACACTGCCAAGAGGAAAAATATTGAGAAAAAGGTTTGGGTACCAAAAACTAAATCCAGTTTTAATGTTGTTTATACTTCCTTGAAAACTAATGTTGCAGGTCATTGGTACTTCGACAGTGGCAGTTCACGCCACATGACAGGGTTGAAGAAGTATCTTTCTGACTATGTTGAACAGGATAAAGGAAAAGTGACATATGGAGGAGGATCCAATGGAAAGATTGTTGGAAAAGGAACTTTGAATGTAGAAGGACTGCCGAAACTTCACAATGTTCTACATTTTGAAGGATTAAATGCAAATCTTATTAGCATTAGTCAACTTTGTGATGATGATCTTTATGTTAAATTTGATAAGAATTTGTGTCAAGTACTTGATAAGAGTAATTCTTGTGTTTTGACAGGCTCTAGATCATCGGACAATTGTTATCAACTTGGAGAGAAAATTGCTTGCAAATTCACCAAGGTTGATGATTTGAATTTATGGCATCAAAAGTTAGGACATGCTAACTTCAAAGCACTGAAGAAACTGAGCAAGTATGATGTTGTACGTGGGATGCCAAATTTGACTTCTGGAGTTCCATACGTGTGTGGAGACTATAAAAAAGGTAAGCAAACTCGTGTGTCACATCCAGTGTTACAACACTGTGGGACAACACGATGTCTTGAACTCCTACACATGGACTTAATGGGACCTATGGAGGTTGAAAGCTGTGGAGGAAAGAGATATTCATTTGTGTGTGTTGATGACTTTTCAAGGTACTCATGGGTGAGTTTTCTAAGAGAAAAGTTTGAGACATTCGAAGTTTTCAAAAAATTGATAAAACAGATTACTAACTTGTTTTCTTTGAAGGTTATCAAGATTCGAACTGACCATGGTAAAGAATTTGAAAACTCATTGTTTGATCAATTCTGTGAAAAAGGAAGGTATATCACATGAATATTCAGAACCTAAGATACCTCAGCAGAATGGCATTGCCGAAAGAAAAAAACAGAATCCTCCAAGAGATGGAAAGGGTTATGTTAAGCTCGAAAAATATTGCAAAAATATTTTGGGCTGAGGCTTTAAATACTGCATGTCACATATCCAATAGGGAGTATTTAAGAAAAGATTCTACTATGACATCCTATGAAATTCTCGTGGAAAAAAGGTCTAACCTTAAATATTTTCACATTTTTGGATGAATTTGTTATGTTTTGAATGACAGGATGCAGTTGACCAAGTTTGATTCAAAAAACGATAAATGTTTATTTCTTGGATATGCATTAAATAATCGAGCTTATCGTGTGTTTAACTTGAGAACTAGAACTATCATTGAATCTATTAACGTGGTATTTGATGATTATGCAGATCTGAAGGGGAAAATAATTGAAGACACTGTTGGTGATCTGCTGGATACTGTAAAACCCCAGACTGATTCCAGTGTTGTCACTAGTGTTGTCCCACCTGAAAAATCACTCAACACAACACTGAGTCCAACACTGAATCTGAATGAACAGAGTACAGGAGATCAGGATGATTCTGGAGAAACATCACAAGATGATGGATATGATGTACCAAGAAGAATTCAGAAAAACCATCCTACTTCACAAATTATAGGAGATGCACAAGAAAGGATGCCAACCCGAAGAAAGGAGAAAGTTGATTACAGAAAGATGGCAGGGTTAGTGTGCATGACTTTCGCATACGCTCAGGTAAGACATTCTTGTTTTGTGTCAAGTATTGAACCAAAAAATGTTGTTGAGGCTTTAAAAGATGAATTTTGGGTCAATGCCATGCATGATGAACTTGAACAATTTGTTAGGAATGATGTATGGATCTTAGTTCCTCCACCTGATCATAGTAATATCATTGGAACAAAGTGGATTTTTAAGAACAAAACTGATGAATCGGGAAATATTGTAAGGAACAAAGCTAGGTTGGTAGCTCCTTGTATACAAAAGTTGAGGGGGTGGACTTTGATGAAATCTTCGCACCCATAGCCCGTATAGTATCTGTTAGATTGTTGTTAGCCATTGCATGCCATATGAAAATGAAACTTTTTCAAATGGATGTCAAAAGTGCATTTTTGAATGGAATTTTGAATGAAGAAGTATATGTAAGACAACCTAAGGGATTTGAAGATCCACATCATTTTGATCATGTTTATAAGTTTAAGAAGGCCTTATATGGATTGAAACAAGCCCCTCGTGCTTGGTATGGAAGGCTCACGGAGTATTTGCTTGACATTGGATTTAAAAAAGGTGAGGTAGACAAAACACTTTTTGTTCAAAAAGTACAAGGTAACATTCTTATCTGTTAAATATATGTTGATGACATAATTTTCTGTGCTTCATCTCAAAAACTTGTGAATGATTTTGTTGAAATCATGACGCTACCTTTGAAATGAGCATGGTAGGTGAGTTGAATTATTTTCTAGGATTACAAGTGAAACAAATGAGTGATAGAATCTTTTTGTGTCAAAGCAAATATACTAAGAAATTGGTAAAGAAGTTTTGTACTGATCATGTTAGACATATGAAAACACCAATGGGAACTAATGAAAAAATGTGCAAAGAAAATGTTGCTGACAGTGTTGACAACACTCTGTACAGAAGCATAATTGGAAGTTTGCTGTATTTGATTGCAATTCGACCTTATATTATGTTCAGTATGTGTTTGTGTGCCCGATATAAATCTGATCCTAAAGTCACACATATGAAAGCTATAAAAGAATTTTGAAGTATGTTGCAGGTACTTTAGCCTTGAGTTTATGGTACACTAAGGAAACCAATACAAATTTGGTAGGCTATAGTGATGTTGATTGGGCAGGAGATGTTTATGAGAGAAAAAGCACCACGGGTGGTTGTTTTTATTTGGATAACAACTTGATTTCATGGTATAGTAGGAAGCAGAACTGTGTGTCACTTTCCACTGCTGAATCCAAATATGTGGTAGCGAAAAGTTGTTGTTTTCAATTAATTTGGATGAATCAAATGCTACAAGACTATGGTCTTAAAAGTGAAACTCCAATTTTGTATTGTGATAACTCAAGTGCTATAGATATATCAAAAAACCCAGTACAACACTCTCGAACTAAACACATTGACATAAGACATCACTTCATTCGAGATTTAGTTGAGAAGGACATGATCCATATGGAGTTTGTTGGAACCAATAACCAACTGGCCGATATTTTTACAAAAGCATTAGACTTCGAGAGATTCTCCAGTCTCAGGAAATCTCTCAATATGTGTTCATTATAAGCACTCACGGTTGCTGTCCCTAAGTGTTGCCAACACTGGAGGAAAACACCAAACATGCATGTGCATTTTTAGGACTTTAGGCATACTGCATACTCATAATGTTCTCTGTTTTGCACTGTTTGATAACACTGATCAACTTGTTGTAGTTTTTCTGCAAAAATTATTTTTAGAAAAAACTTGTCATGATAATGTGTTCTAACTAAACCACGAAGTAGTTGAGGGATGTTCGTGTATTCCATGATCTTGTCCAATGTGAAAAGTGGTTTCGCATATCTGGAATACAAGTTTGATAAAATTTCAGTGACCAATATCTTGAAAATCAAACTAAAATCGGAAGAAAATTGGAAAAAGCTACCTAAAAGAGTCCAATGAAGACCGTTCTTTTAGTGTGCAGGCTACCACTTGTGAACTAAAATAAAAAATAAGTATAACATGGCTCTGGAAGTGTGAAAAATTCAAAATTATTTTAAAGACTACAATTTTGTTGGGAAGTATTGCCAATACTGGTGCTTAACACGTGCTGCACATACTTTGCATGCATTATATTGTTGATCTAATCTCATTACATCTGTTTTAGACATAAATTAGGTCATGCATTTTGCATTTACTGTGATCATATCGTGCTCAGGGTTAAAATTTCAAAAGACGAACAAAATTGGAAAAATTGCCCAACTTGCTGAAAATTGAATTGTTTGTGATTGAACATGTTTCAGTGGAGTTAAAACTCGATGTGAAGTTATTTATTTTTGGGGAATATTGATTTTTTTATTAAGTGAGAGTTTTCAAGGTATCCTTAATTAATCAAATTTAATTCCTTAATTAAGAGATTTTTTACCTGTTGAGGATTGTTACCGTTAGGGGGAGATTTCAAGTCTGATATGATAGATAGGGATTGTGATTTTTTTACCGTTTGAACCCTTTATCCCTATATATTTCTAGCACTGTAGAAATTGATCTCATCATCTTCTATCCTTCTAAACTCTCTTTGCAAAATATTCCTCGAAACCCTCACTGTAAAATTGTTGTTGATAATGGCATGAAAAGATTTTGATTCCCAAGATATACGATCGGAGATGGGTTACCAAGAGAAAGACAAGCCTTCGAAGGTTTCCTCTGAAAACACTACCCTCGCAATCGTACCTGCTGCCATTCAACCTACACCGTTGGCAGAACTTGCTCCAGGAGAACCCGAAAACGAGATTGACCTTGAGAATCCTCCTAATTTCTCAGTGTTGAATCGCGTGTTCCCAACACTGCCAATAGTTACAACCCTGATTTCACTACAAACAAGAAATTTTGTGGAAAGGGGAAGACTTCTCATCCTATTTTAGATGATCCAGATTTTTCCTCTGGAGATGATTCTGCAGATCAAGATTTTGAGGTGGTTGCAATACCAAAAACCACTGTTGCTGAAAAGACCAAATCAAATAATGAAGATTCATCTACTAGTGATGATTCAATTGATGAAGATTCTACTGATGTGGCCTCTACTAAGAAAGAGCCATCTAGTGCTGTTGTTGTTGATGATTTCAAGAAGACAACCACAGAGGCACCAGTTTCTACTGATGAAGAAATTTCTCTAGCCACATTCATGGCTAAAATTCGGAAGTCCAAGGCTAAACCCGTTGTATCCTCACAAGTTCCATCTGATGATGATGAAGCCGATGCTGAAATGATGCAAGAATATGAGGATAACCGGCCCCAGACGTCTGATAGTTCATCTTCTTCGAGTTCTGAGGAAGAAGATTATGAGGATGCTGATTCTGAGAGTTCTGAGGAACAAGTTGCTGATGACAGTGCTGCCAACACTGCTGAGGAATCTGGCACTGAGATTGATCCTGCTAAGGCATACAATCTTCAGTTTTATTCAAAGGAATCTGCTGATGAATGGGAAGCTCTTTCTGGCAAAGATTGTTGGGAAGAAAGAAATATTTATGAAGCGTCCTTTGAGAAGCAGAACTTGGCGACTTTCTTAAACCAGCAGAATTTATATTCTACTGTCACCACTGCCGGACCATTTTCAAGAAGAGCTGTGTTAGAGTTTTACTGCAATCTGAATACAAGGACTGGAGATGAAGAATCATTTAAGTTTGGAAGAGTGTACATCTGAGGAAAGGTGTATGATTTCACTCCTATTCTGATCAATGAGCACTACAATACTTCTGATGTAGAAGATGATGCAGTCTCTGAGGATATTGATCAAATCACTAAGGTGATCACTGGAATAATGGTTCAAAAGTTTCCTCTGCATCCGGACAGGTTGTCAGCTGCAAAGCTTACTTCTTTCTTTTCTGTGCTTCATGAGATCGCAATAAGGAATTGGAAACCATTTACAAATACAACAGTAGTTACTATACCACAAGCCCTTGCGCTGTTTGCCATTGGAACTCAAGCTCCGTTGGACTTTGGAAAGTTGGTGTTTGACAATATTATGTCTTTTAGAAAAGGTGGTTGGAAAGCAACCAAGTTTCTTTTTCCTTCGTTGATCTATGGTATGCTGGAATCTCAAGGCTTCAAGAAAGAGGATGATGAAGAGTTGATTGGAGGAGATGAGCTTATCAAGATTGCACCTGGTTTGCTGAAGGGAAATAGAAAGATTGATCTACCATGGACTGGTGTTGTACCCAGTATTGCCAACACTGAGTCTGTTCCACCCATGACCATTCATAATACTGCTCTGCTTATGTTGAATTCTACTGCAATTCGCGCTCAAATTGCTCATGCTGAGATGAAAATTGCTCAAGCCAAAGCTGATATCGAGTAGTATGAAGCTTTTTTAGCTGAGTACATGACTAAACTTGGACTACCAGGGCCCTCTAGACAAAAAAGGGGAGTAGAATCAAGTGCTGATCAAGCTGAAGAGGAAGATGATTAGATTCATGCTCTTATCATAATTGGTTTTAGGATTTTTCTTTTATTTTTATCTTATCTTTTATTTTTGTTTTTGCTCTAAGTTCGTAATATATTTCTGAGTTGATTAGTTTGTGCTCCTTATTACTCTCTGATATGCTACTACACTAATTTCTACTCTGATCTAGTAAGTGTTGAGAGTCTGTGTTGCCAACACAATCACACAACACGTTGTTTTGAATTGACTAAATTCAGGGGGAGCTTTGGCTGTATAATTAGGGGGAGTTATTTGCACTTGTGTGTGTGTTTTGTCCAGAAAGGCAAAAAAAGGGAAGTTTGAAAGAACATGTCGTGCACATGTCTTTTAAATTATTTCCTAATTGCATTCAATTCTTAATTCTAGAGTTTTGCCTTTCTTATACAAGTTTTAAATTTGGTAATATTTATTATTACTTCATGGAATTATTTGATTTCTGATTATACATTGTTTCCATGCTTTGTAGGATCTTATTTATGGAAATATATTGAAGATCTATAAAAGGGAGTGCATGAACCGATCAGAACAGACAAGAGACAAGAGAGTGGAACATTGAGAGAAAAATACATAAATAATTCACTACGGAAATTCTGGAGCTTTGAAGTTCGTTTGTTGAAGAATTTCTGGAGTGTTCGTCGCTGTTACAATTGAAGTGTTGAAAACACTGAAAAACACACGAGTGAAGTGTTGTTCTGAAAGTGGATCCTTGGTTTTTGTTTTTCGGCTTAGAACATCCTATTGGTTTATTATTCTAGTTATTAATAGTTTTTAGGAAGTCATTTATTTTTTCAATCTGTTGAGAAAATTAGATTTTTCATAAACAATCACTAGTTGGGTTTTGTAAACTGATTTGATTTTCTAGTGATTATTTCGCCATTAGGCATCGCACAAGTATTTAATACTTGTGCATAAATATCTTCGTGTTATTTACTATTATTTATTTATTTTGCTGCATAGTGTTTTCTTGAAATGTTGACAACACTGAAAGATAACACAATCTAGTAAGTGTTGAGAGTCTGTGTTGCCAACACAATCACACAACACGTTGTTTTGAATTGACTAAATTCAGGGGGAGCTTTGGCTGTATAATTAGGGGGAGTTATTTGCACTTGTGTGTGTGTTTTGTCCAGAAAGGCAAAAAAAGGGAAGTTTGAAAGAACATGTCGTGCACATGTCTTTTAAATTATTTCCTAATTGCATTCAATTCTTAATTCTAGAGTTTTGCCTTTCTTATACAAGTTTTAAATTTGGTAATATTTATTATTACTTCATGGAATTATTTGATTTCTGATTATACATTGTTTCCATGCTTTGTAGGATCTTATTTATGGAAATATATTGAAGATCTATAAAAGGGAGTGCATGAACCGATCAGAACAGACAAGAGACAAGAGAGTGGAACATTGAGAGAAAAATACATAAATAATTCACTACGGAAATTCTGGAGCTTTGAAGTTCGTTTGTTGAAGAATTTCTGGAGTGTTCGTCGCTGTTACAATTGAAGTGTTGAAAACACTGAAAAACACACGAGTGAAGTGTTGTTCTGAAAGTGGATCCTTGGTTTTTGTTTTTCGGCTTAGAACATCCTATTGGTTTATTATTCTAGTTATTAATAGTTTTTAGGAAGTCATTTATTTTTTCAATCTGTTGAGAAAATTAGATTTTTCATAAACAATCACTAGTTGGGTTTTGTAAACTGATTTGATTTTCTAGTGATTATTTCGCCATTAGGCATCGCACAAGTATTTAATACTTGTGCATAAATATCTTCGTGTTATTTACTATTATTTATTTATTTTGCTGCATAGTGTTTTCTTGAAATGTTGACAACACTGAAAGATAACACAATCTAGTAAGTGTTGAGAGTCTGTGTTGCCAACACAATCACACAACACGTTGTTTTGAATTGACTAAATTCAGGGGGAGCTTTGGCTGTATAATTAGGGGGAGTTATTTGCACTTGTGTGTGTGTTTTGTCCAGAAAGGCAAAAAAAGGGAAGTTTGAAAGAACATGTCGTGCACATGTCTTTTAAATTATTTCCTAATTGCATTCAATTCTTAATTCTAGAGTTTTGCCTTTCTTATACAAGTTTTAAATTTGGTAATATTTATTATTACTTCATGGAATTATTTGATTTCTGATTATACATTGTTTCCATGCTTTGTAGGATCTTATTTATGGAAATATATTGAAGATCTATAAAAGGGAGTGCATGAACCGATCAGAACAGACAAGAGACAAGAGAGTGGAACATTGAGAGAAAAATACATAAATAATTCACTACGGAAATTCTGGAGCTTTGAAGATTGTTTGTTGAAGAATTTCTGGAGTGTTCGTCGCTGTTACACTGTGTTGCCAAGTAGTGTTGAAAACACTGAAAAACACACGAGTGAAATGTTGTTCTGAAAGTGGATCCTTGGTTTTTGTTTTTCGGCTTAGAACATCCTATTGGTTTATTATTCTAGTTATTACTAGTTTTTAGGAAGTCATTTATTTTCTCAATCTGTTGAGAAAATTAGATTTTTCATAAACAATCACTAGTTGGGTTTTGTAAACTGATTTGATTTTCTAGTGATTATTTCGCCATGAGGCATCGCATTGTGCATAAATATCTTCGTGTTATTTACTATTATTTATTTATTTTGCTGCATAGTGTTTTCTTGAAATGTTGACAACACTGAAAGATAACACAATCTCTTAAAGTCAAAAAGTTATTTCTGGTATTTCTGTGATTTCAGACTGTCCAAACCTAACAACATGTAATTTTTTTCAGATGTATAAACATTTAATGCTTATATATATATATATATATGTATATATATATATATGTATATATATATATATATTTATATGTGTGTGTGTGCGTGTGTAATTATTATATGCCATGATTCTAAATGTTGGAAGATGAACAGCATGCAGTGATATGCATCTATACTTGCGATGCCATGAAACAATAAAATAACTCAGATTCAACTCAAAAAAGCATTAATTATATTCTTATAATTCACAGTAATTGAGCGACAATACAATCTCGACTGAGCACAGTTTCAAAAGTCAAATTCATTTTCCTGGAGTGAGAAGAGACATCGCTCTGATACCACTTGTTACGATTTGTTCGGTGAGATAAACTGCTTAGATATCACTTGATGGGATCGTGTTTGGGGGGTGATCATTTGGGTAAATAACTGTAGCATTTGACCCCTTAAACTTCAAAATAAATTTCAATTGAGGTTGGTCAACTGAATACTTTTTTTCTCGTGTGTCGATGTTAATTGACCAACTTGATAAGTGCAGAATGTGGTCAACTAACAGATACTTTTTTTTCAATGAAGTTTGCAGCACCTTAACTAATAATAGTGAAATCACAACACTTGAAATACAACTCAACACTTGAGCAATATATGATCCTAATTGATCTGATATAATGCTATGCTCAATCGTGTTCTTCGGCTCTTTTAATATGACATTGATAAAAGCGCTTTGCTCCTCGACTGACTGTGTGTGGGTAAACTGAATACCTTCAGTTTACCTATGATAACGAAGATGTATGTGCGATTACTTTTCTAAGAAGCCGAATGCGATTTCTGATGCCCTTGATGAGTATTTATACTCGGCGGGCAACGGTTCTTTTGAATTCAAATCAATGGCTGTTAACTTGTCTTTTCTGCAGACATTCCCTGACATCAACGTACACTGATATGTTCTATGAATGCGGCGCCTGGTCTTGTATGGAAAAGTCTATCCAAATGAGTTGCGTTGATTCAATCTTTCTTGCTAGTAATAATAAAACCATACATCATCCAAGAATTTGAAGTTCTTGTTTACTGAAACTTTATTTTATATTCGTAAAGTAATATATGAAAATATTTATTGTAATATTACAATAATCCACTCATATAACTGTCAAGATATAAATTCTAAATTGAAAATCAATTTAAATGAGAAAAAACATTTCAACGAACAATTTTAAAAATAAATATAATTTTTGCTCATAAAAATTGGACTGCTTTAGAATTTAATTAAAACAAAATTTAAAATTGAATTAATTCTTAAAAAAATTAGCATACGAGTATACGAAAAATCTAATTTTAATTTAAGTTTATCACATAATCTCACAAATATCATTAATTAAGTTGAATTTTAAACAGAAATCTCATATACCACCAAAAATTTTGAATAATATTTTGTGAAAAAAAATCACATTGTCTTTTATTATATGATAACTTGTCTTTTCAGTTAGTTCTGTGAAAAAAAATCATAGAACCAAAAGAAATCTATTCTTTTTTTGCGACCGAGATTTTATATCCGGTCTCTAATTTTGAAACGGATAATATATATATTTTTTGTCTCAATTTTGGAACAGATTGATTTTCCGTACAAATTAGGTCTTGGTAATTATTTTGGTCTCTAATTTGGAACCAAATCCAAATATTGATCGCTAATAAGAAATATTTTTCTTAAAAATATATATAATAAAATCCAGTCTCTCCCTCCCTCAGCGGGTCATTTGCAAAAATGACTCTCTCACAAATTTCTTTTAAGTTTAAGGGTCTGTTGACTTTTCTTATATTTATAATATAAATGTTATTAGTAATGACAACAATGCCCTTTTGATTAAGTTGAAGTAATGTCATCAAATGTTGAATCTGATTCAAAAGTAGATTCACTTGATTCTGTGAGATAATAAAAATTTTCATCATCCGATGAATATTCAATTGTTTCAACTGGATAAAAACAAATAGTGTGTAGTTCTTCTAAAAGTTTAACTTTGTTTTTCTTTTCGTTACGCTTTGGACATTCATTTGCATAATGTCCTTCTTCATTGCACAACCAACATGTGCAATTCTTTCTTTTACCCTTAGGGCAAGGTGGTTTTTTGTTATCAAACTTTTTATAAAATTTTCTTCTATAAGGTTTTCTGAAGAAATTCTTTTTAAATTTCTTTTTCTTATAAGGAATAAATTTTCTATTAAATGATTTATAAGGTTTATTAGGTTTATTATATTTCTGTCATTTTAGATGTTTGTGTGACATGTTTGTTCTACAGTCATATTCTTTTACTGTGAATTTCATTTTATCACAACAAAGTTTATTGTTTTGTTTATAAGATTTAGATATTCTTTTATTTAATGTTATCTCATGACATTTCTTTGTTATTATATCCTTGATAAATTTAATAGCTCCTCCCAAAGTTTTAGCATAAGAGATAGTTAAAAATTCATCTTTATATTTATTGGAATATTCGGTATTTTATTAAAAATACTTAATTTATAATGTTTCTTTTTATCAGCGTCTATTAATTGATAATAGTTTGTTTCATAATCACAAATAAATTCTTCTAAATAACATAAATTGCATAATTTAATATTATCCAAAATAAAAATTGCTCTATTTTGTTCTATATTTTTGGCTACTAAATTAGCGTCATTATTAGAAATTCCTAAAAATTCTTGATACAAGGCAACGACAAATAATTCGAAATATCGATGTCCTATCATTCCTTGTGGTAGTGATAAGTGCATTTTGTGCACTTAATTTGTATATGGTTTTACTTGACTTTTGGGAATTTATTGGTAGATATTGCGTGAAATTGTTGTTTTTTTTTTTTTATAAGAAGTTATGGACTTCGATGTGTTCAAGTGGAAATAAGCTTAAAAGATGAAAGTTTACAAGGAAATTCAAGAGTTGGAAAAGAGAAGAAAAAGGCTGAGTTCGAGTTGGAGGGGCGCCCGCCCTATCCCTAGGCGCGCCCGCGCTGTTACTGAAGAACTCAAGAAGAAAAGTCGAGATGAGGGCGCGCCCGCGCCGTTGAAGAATGTTCAAAAGTATGTTTTGCGAATTGAGAGCGCGCCCGCCCTGTTTCCTGAGCGCCCGCGCCGTCGTCTGTATTGAATATTAGAGTCCGACTGTTTATGAAAACTTTGGGGATATCTTTGGTATTATTTTGGACGATTGTTAGGTCATATTTAAGGGATTTTTCTGAGTCATAAAACTATCTATCAGCCACCAATACACACAATATTCGAGAGAGCACTTTTGTGAGTTTTTGGAGTTGAAGAATTGAAGATTGCTTGGAACGAAGACGAAGACGAAGACTTTTCGACCGGACACGGAAGAAAGACTACGGCTTTGTTTCTTCTTTTTATTTTCTTTTGATTGTTGAATTATGTTTGAGATATTAAACATGATTTGGTTTTTATTGAATTCGAGCATGAACTAAACTTTTCTAGTCTAGAGGTTGACGTTGCTTGGTTGAGACATATTCATGAATCTTTGATTTTAATGAATTGAATTTCTATAGATTAATTGTGTTTCTAGAATTGAATGTCTTCTTAATTTACTGGCCATAAATTGAGTTGTTATATTTACTTAGAATCGTTTCTCGGGAGAGGGGATTTTGAGTAGGATCAATAGGAACTACACTGTTAATTGTTTATATAGCTCGGGAGAATATATAGCTTTAATAGAACCTTTAAGGAACATCATTTTACACATATCACTACATCTAGATTTTTAATAGGGATATTGAAATCGAATTGTAGTTGATACACTCTATTTGTTGCTCGGGAGAGGGGAATAGAATAATATAAGTGTTCTTGGTTATTAATCGAAGGAAATTCATAAAATAGATTAATTAGGATTGAATATTGTCGAGACCAAGTGAAATCAAAACCTCTGGACTATTTTTCTCTGATTGATAATTCCTCGAAATTTGTGTGTGTGTGAGCTTGATAATTTCTCATTATTTATTTTATTTATTCTGCAAAATTCTCGAAGTTTGATTTTCTAGATAAAATTAAGACTATTTTAATTACAAGTATTGAATATTTTCATTTTACTCCCTGTGGGATCGACACTCTCTCTTTCATTATACTAAAACTTGACACTTGTACACTTGCGAGTAAATTTCACAACAGGTAGATTAGTTATTACTAAGTTTTCGGCCCAAGTTCTCACTGCTCCTACTAAAGTCATTTTTATCATTCCATGAGTTAGAACTTGTACATTCTCACTTTTGTCTAATAATGGTGTTAATTGAATTTGTACTGATAGCTCATTTGCCCAATGGTCTATCCTTGATTTTCTTTCTTTTGCTGTTGAACATCCTATATCTAAAATATTTTGTTTTACAAACTCTGATGTTTTTTATTCTCTAAGAAAATCTCTAATATCCTTATAGGTTCCTGAGTAATGGTCTCTATTATATCCAAATTCTTCGGTTTTAATTCCACTGCCTTCATATGTTCGTAGTGTTACTTGTGGTCTAGAATCATCTTCAGATTCAGACTCTGAAATATCCATATCTCTATATTGTTCCGATTCTTGATGAGAATGATACAGTTCTTCTGTATTTATTCCTATTTGCTCAGAATCAGATTGATCTGTTTCACTAAACATCTCCATACTTGATTTTTCCATAAATGAGGGGATTTCTATACCATGATTCAATTTTGAATGGTGATTCTTCTTCCATTTTTCCTTTTCCTTTATCCTTTGGAAGAACTTCTTTAAGATAGCTTAGTATTTCTTTACTATGTCTTTCTTGTTCAATTATTAATCTACTCGTAGCTAAGTCAATGTATTCTTTAAGATTTTTCTCTAATTCTTGTATAATAAGATTAATCTTATTAATCTTATCCTCAAAATCTCCTAGATCTTTTTCTAATTTTGTTAAGGACGTCATTACGATGAAGTTGATTCATTAACAATAGCTTGTTTAATTTTAAGAATATTTTTATTCATTGTTCCAATTTTTTCTAGTATATCTTCATCATTTCTAGTAAATGATAATGATCTTCTTAGTACAGAATGTTTTGTGATTTGAATGTCATCTGAACTCCATTTTTTATAGGGATTTATTTCTTCAATAAATGTCTTTCGAGGGTGTTCAATCCTTGTAATATTTTCAAACATTCTTTCAACAGAAATAGTTGGTTTTGTTGAAATTATTCCTGTTTGAGAATCATTACTCATTGCTAAACCGACAACATAGTTTATATTGATTGGATGGTTTCCTGTTAACATAAGATTATTTCTATAAAAGTAATAATCTAGTGTTAAAACATCATTTATGTTTTTATCAAAAAAAGATGTATTGTACTGTAGATAAATACAAAATTTCATCTTTTTGTAACATAAATTTCCTTCAATTTTTTCAAGGATAGAATCTTCAAAATTTCGTATCCTTTTATCACGAACTGTGATTTCAATTGGTGTATCTATTCCTTCTCGATAATGAGCTGATATTATTATTTCAATTCCTCCGATATGAACATATTTCAGTTCAAATCGTTCTTTTTCACTGGCTTTTGCCATGATGGTATCAATATTTTGAGTTGTTAATAACTTCAGAGTATTAGACCTTAATTCGTTATTTATTTTATATGATTGTTTTTTGTACCAATCGAATAATAAATTAAATTTTTCCTGGGATTAATAAAATTTGAAATCTTACTTAATATTCCTGGTTGATCTATTAGATTAGTTTTTGAATTAGAAAATCCTGTTTTCTATATTTCAGTAAACTTACTTTGATTAAATATAATATTCAAATTATACTCTTGATTTTCTTCAGATTCATCAATCTGACTGTTTTGATTTGGAATTTTTACTTCTGTCATTTTAACAGATGATAGAACTTCTTAATTTTCTTAAAAATATTAAAAGCCGTTTTGTTGAATCTATTTGTTCTAATAAATTCTGGAAATCTTCGAAACTATCAGTTGAAGATTGACAGTTCTTAAGATGTTTCAAATTGTTTTCACAATTTTCTATATCAAAATTTATATTTTGATAATATAAATTAAAAATATTTATTTTTGTACTTTCATACATTTTCCATTTAGTAAAAATTGTTATTCTTACTATTTTGTTTTTGTTGATCGGGTTTCGATAACAAAGCTTATTTTTAAAAAATAACAGAAGATCTTTTCTTTTCGAGATTTATAAGTTTTTGTTCAAGATCTACTATATCTTCAATTATTAAATCATCTTTTTCAAGATTAGAAGAGTAATTCAGGGCTCTTTCATGAGCCTTTAATTGTTCTTTAGTCATATCTATTCTGAAACTAATATTCTTAGTTGCCAGATTGAATATGCTAAGTTTATATTTTGATCGTACTGAAGTACATCGTTTATTAATCCAGTATTTTTGTTCTTCAATCTCATTTTCAGATCTTATAAACATATTTGTTTCTTTAAACGTTTCTTCAAATTCTTTTCCTAGAAGTGATTTTGACTTCTTTGATCCTGATGCCATGATCTATTTAATAAATAACGGCTCTGATACCAGATTGCGAAATCCTTAATTGAGTTTGAATTCTTTTATGCATATTTTAATTTAATAGTCGTTCCAGGCATATTTACAAATTTATTTATAACAAATAAACGACTTGAATCCAATTTGTTTCCATTCATACATTACTATTACAACCCTTAGTTGATAAACTGATTTGAATATAGTTAGATCAAAATTATTTGTATGATATTCATGAAATGTATCATATTCATGATCATCCTCTGTTTCAAACCAGTTTTTAATTATTAATTTTCCATTTCTTGTAAAATAGAACGACATGATTTATTTGTATTAATAGAACAAAGGATTTAAAATCAAAGATTAAGTTATACCTTATCTATTGTCTTCGATTTTCTTGATTTGGCAGAGGCTCAACCCTTTTAGTCATTTTCCACTTCCTGTGTTTTTCAGCGACATACAACGGGCTCTAGAGTTTACCTGTCAAGAAAATCGTTTCAAATAGATAGATACATCTATCTTTAGATTTTCAATCCTTTGGCTATATTTCTCTTAGCCAAGGGTTTGATTCATTTGTTTATGATTTTACAATTCGTCTTCAGATTATTCATAAGCTATTCTTCTTCTTATGAAATTCAGAAGATATATCAATGCATGAAAGAGAATTTTTGCACTGAAAAGTTTCTATATCATTTACTACAAACACAACTCCTTATATAGAGGAGTTTACAAAGTTGAAAAACGCGTGAAAAGATAAGACGCATAAAGAGATAAAAATTCTCTTTACTCTTATAATAAATAAAAGTGATGAGGGACCACTCATCGACAATACATAATGGAAACAGTTCATTTTTCGTCTGAATGGATGCCTTTACACATGGTGTGGTCCACGATTATAATTTTATTACATTGATAATTCGTTGTCTGTATCACTAGTGGCTTCAGACCATTTCTTTATTGTTTTCTCTTCTTTGACAGTTGTTTCCTTTGTCTCTTCTTATGTCTTTTGACAATGTCCACATTTGTGAGTGGAAATTATTGTACCTAGTTTCTTGCATAGCATCTGTTGTGTTTCTCTGGTCATGTCAACTCTTGCTTCATAAATCGGAGCTTCGAATTGAGCTAACATGGCTTGTTCTTTCTTTTGGATTTTCTCCTTATGTCCAGTGGTTAATAAAATTTTACTGGTTGCAAAATTTATTTTAACTTTTGAGTTTCCATCAATATTTCCTGTCTTTGAGATCATGTCAATCAATGTCTTTATTCTTATCTCAGGAAGTGTTGAGATATCCATTACTGGTTTCTCTTCATTTGATCCTTCAAATAAGAACTTGTCTTTTTGTTTTCGACATTGAATATATACCATTGGTTGATAGAATTTGTTATCATCCCAATCTGGAAGGGTTGAGTGAATACTCAATGTTAATACTGGATCGTCCTTAAAGACTGCTTTCTTGAACTGGATAATACTATTTCTCAGTTGATATGAAAATAGTTCTATCTCTTAATTTTTGGGACTGACTTCTAATCCACTTAATAATCCATTTGAAAGGAATCTTGCGACTTCATGCGCTGGAGAACCCTGCAGTGTTCTTGCTCTTGATATACTCTGTGTGTCACAAGTTTGTAGCCAAGATCCTGCAGATGGTTTGGCTATTCTCAAATAGTTTAGTGTTTCAAAGAATTCAGTCTTGAATTTTTTTGAAAAATTTGTTTTTTCAAAAATTAGTTTTTGTGGTCGCAAATTGACCATCTTTCTTTCTCTTGTTTCAAGCGCTCTTTTAAACGTCCTTTATTCTTTTTCATTTTTCTCGATGTTGGCTGTGACCATCGGTTCTTTCTTTTTTTCTTTTTATTTTTCTGTTTCCTTGTCGTCAGTGCTGGCTGTGACCACTGACTGTTTTTTCATCTCCATTATTTTGTCAAATGGAGCTGCTAACTTAATTGGTGTTCTTGGTGAGGATGATGATGATGTTGTCATCTTTTCTTTTATCCTCTGAATTTTTCCATTTATATCCTTTTTTCTTTGTTGAAGAATCTGAATTTCTTCATCTATGTCAATCAATTGTTCTTTTAATTGATCTAATTGCTCCATCATGCAAAAGAAACATATATATATATATAAAATGGTCAGAAATTTAACTCTTTATCGTGAGTAATTCGGATAGTTTTATTATGCGTATCATTGCATTTATGAATTCTTTTGCAAGAATTGAATCAATCTTCATAAATGAGATTGATTGTTTTACTCATAGAGTAATTCATGTTTCTGAATATAAATCTCATTTCATCAATTTATATTCCCCATGCTTTCTGAGGCATGTTCGGATGACTGAAAGTCATAAAATAATTCATGTCTCTGAATATAAATCTTATTTCATCAATTTATATTTTCCATGCTTTCTGATGCATGTTCGGATGACTCGTGGTCATTTTCTGAATCACTTAGGATCTCCTTTGTTATTCCGTTACTACGGATAGTATAATTTGGATGAAGTTCTCTGGTTAATTCATCGGGTAATGAATTATCCGTTCCTTTGACATGCTGGATCTCGAACTGATAATGGTTCAATTCCAATTGCCATGTAATTAACCTTGTTGCATTTCTCCCTGCATTTCTTGATATTTTTCTTGTCTTGAAATATGTTAAATTCATATTATCCGTTCTTACTAAAAATGATTTAGAAATAAGATAAATTTCATAAGTTCTAATTGTAAATATTAAAGCTAATAATTCTTTTTCATTTGAATGATAATTTAGTTGTGCACTTTGAAAAGTTCCTAATGTATAATTACATAATTTTTCATTATTCCTAGTAGCTGTTTTAGTTAGTTCTTCTAAATTTCTTTCTCTCGTATAAGCTTTTAAACATGCTCCCCAGTATTCATCTGATGCATCTGTCTCAATTATTATTATATCTTTATTTGAAGGAAAATATAACTCAGAAAGATTACTAATTATTTTCTTTTTAATAGTGTCTATGTAATTAGTATCTTCTTTCGACCATTTCTACTTATAGTCCTATTTAAGTTTTACCTGAAGAGGTTTTCTGATTTCTGCAAGTTTCTTAATGTAATTTCCAGAATATGTTAATAATCCTAGAAATATTCTTAATTGATCTTTATCTTTGATTTCACTAGGAAAATCATGAATTTTCTTAATTATATGTTGTTGCAAACAATGTTTTTCGTCTTCTATTTGTAATCCTAGATAATTGATTTTTGTTTTAAATAATTGTGCTTTCTTTTCAGAAAGTATAATTCCATCTTTATGACAAATATCTAATACTGTCATGAGATCTTTATAATGTTGATTTAATGTTTTTGAATAAATTAATATGTCATCTATGTAAACACAACAAAAATCTACATATGGTTTAAAAGATTCATCCATATATCTTTGGAAAATACCTGGTGCTTGTTTAAGTCCGAAAGGTAATACAGTCCATTGATATTGTCCTTTTGGACAACTGAATGCTGCAAGTAATTGTGTTTGTGGTTCTAGCTGGATTTTTCAGAATCCTGATTTACAATCTAGACTGGAGAAATATTTCATTCCTCCTATATAAGATAGTAAATCATCCTTGTTTGGGATGTAATATCCATACATAATTGTTGCATTATTCATTTTTCGATAATCAATTACCATTATTTTTTTATCAGTATCTTTCTTACTGACATAAAAGGCTGGTGAAGAGTGTGGGCTCTTGCTTGGAATGATTATCTTAAGTTTGAGTAATTCTTGAACTTTTTTTTCAAATATTTTTACGTCATCCATGTTGCATCTTCTTGGTGCTTCACGGATTGTGATATTAGGGTCTTTAAGTTTTATTGAAGCAATAAATAATTTTTTTTTCTTTATTTTGTCCTGAGGATTTTCAGAACAAATATCATGAAATTTCTTCATGATTTCCTTTTCAGGATTAACCATTAAAATGTTTTCTATTTTTAATTCTATCAGATTAGTATTTCGTTTATGAAAGTTCTTTGTGAATCCTTCATTTCCTACACGAACTGCTGTTCGTATTTTAGGAATATAAATCATTGAAGATCCCTTGTTTAAAGTTACGTGATCTTCAAATTGCGTGAAAGGAAGATATTGTCTTAAAAAGCTATTTTTTATTATAATATCCATTCCTGATTCTATTTGGTATATAATTGGTATTACAAATTTTGTTTCCTCAATTTCGATATTTAATTTTTCTACTACTGTATCTAGTATAATAATTGATCCATCTTCTATTCGAACTTTTAATCCTTTATCATATTTCTTCCAATAATGACTAGGAAGTATATGTTTACTTGCTAAACACATACTTGCTCCTATATCAATATAAGCATGTATATGATTTGGTTTATGTTCTTTTATTTTTATTTGAATTTTTATGTAAATACTATTTGAATTAGTCTTATTCTTAATATCCATTCTCTCACAATTTTTTTTAATAGAAATTTGGACGCTTTTTTTTTTTTTTTAATAGAGGCTTGGAAGGGTATTTAAGTAAATTGATACACTAAATACTTATTAAGTTAGAAGAGGGCTATTTGCTAAATTGAATATGCGACGAGGGCTATTTCTCTAAATTTTCCGACCTCAGCTGGCATTCAACAACGTAAATTGTTCTTCGGATGCTCTGAATTTCTGAGTTTTTTTTTAAAAAATTTTGATTCCATTCAACAACGTGGTTATGAGCTGGGATATGGAAATGTACATAAGGAGAATTGGTCCTTTCGTTCAAAATGATATATTTGCGGCTGTGTCAAACTCTGTATCAGTTTAAATTACAGATACCACACTTGTTAAAAATCAACACTTAGCACCAAATGATCTTTACTGATCTGATGTACTTGAATCTTGTGCATGCTTGTGTTCTTCGACTTGTGATAGAAATCTTTGAAGTGCTTCTTGTTCGTTTTTCTCGAATGAATAGGTAAACTTAGGTAATGCTTGGATAAAAGGATTTTAAATCCATTTATTTCAAATATATTCAAATGTATTTTGTTGTATATAGAAGTAGCAACATAAATTTCAAATATACTCTTTTCATGTTTATATGATATTTCATGTTAGTTAGGGTAGATTTCAAGTCCACCCAATAATCGATTTATTTGAAATGCATTCTACTTTATATAATTAATGTGTAAATAAGTAGTGTATATATTTATGATTTGATCTATTGTTTCATTGTTAACAATTAAATAGAATCGAAATCCATGGATTTGAAATCCTTCCATCCAAGCGCAACCTAAAGGAATTTAGTTTATGTTTGATAGCTTGAATGCGTATACGAGAATTCTTAAAAAGTCGAATGATTTCTCAGGAATCCTTAATGGAAATTTATATTTGGCGGGCAACGACTCTTTCAAATTCAAATCAAAGCCGTTAGCTTGTATTTTCCACAAAAATTCTCTTACAGTGTAGTACACTGTTGTGCTAGTGCTTTTGCGGCATCTGGTCCTGTACGTTTGATCTTATCCGCAAGGTTTAAGCTGATGAAGCAGTCACTCAGTCTAATGAATGATTCAGTTGAGCATATATATGGTCTTCGGTTGAGTTTTGATGCAGTGTTTGGCTATGATCAACTGACACATTTTAGCTTTTGTGAAACTGATTCAGTTTATTGTCCTAAACTGAATGCAGTTTACTTCATTCGCTTCGGTTGAGCTTTGGTCAATGGTCAACTCAGTTGATGTATGCAGTTTAGCTTTGAGTCTTCATTTTAGCTTTGGGAACTCGTTTTTTGCACTCGAAGCTGGGCAAGATCAGTTGACTTGAGAATTTTCCAATAATCAAAACTCCGCTAGTTCTAACATAAAAACATAAAAATTATAGTATATCGACGAAAATGACATATCCACCTATCCTAATATGTTTATATTAAATATAATAATCAAGATATAATTTTTTTAAAAAAAATAAAATCAGTAGAAAAGTATTTGATATGAATCAAGCAAACTTATCATAAATTTCAATAAAATCATTAACATGTTGGCTGAAAACAAAAGATATTTTATATATTTAAGAAAAACCAAATCATATTAATATTATTAATACATGACAGCACAATTAAACATTGATGAAGTAATATTTTTATTCCAACTTATTAGCATTTTACCAAAGCAGCTGTAAAGAATAGTCATTATATTTTCAAATCTATTCTAATATGAAAGAAAATATTACTTTTTATACAACATAAAATAAAAATTACTGACTATATTTTTAAATAAATTATAAAAATATGAAAATTAAAATTCAATACTAAACTTTTCAGTTTTTCATGTAATTAACATAAATCAACAAATATAATGATTAAATATTAATTTACTCATTATGATACAATATTTAAATAAAAATAAATTTTATAGTGTGTAAACAATGAGGAACGTAAATAAAAATTTGAAGGACAAGAATAATAAAAATATCATGGTAGAGAAAATAAACGTTATGTAATTTTTGTATATAATTAATGAGTTATTTGCATCAAATATCCCTGTGAAATATTGAAAATGCACACTTCTTCCCTATGAAATTTTAATAAGCATCTTCAACCATGACCTTTTATAAAATTAGCACACGTGCCTCTTTATATGAGCGATTATTGCACACGCGCCCCTCATGCGACTGGACAAATATTTTGATTTTTTTAGCACCAAATACCCATGTGAAATATTAAAATTACATATTTTACCCATTGAGAGTATAAATTTTAAATCTAATCCATAAGATCCAATTATAAAATATTTATTAAACATTTACATTTTATGAATTTTTATTTTTATTTTTATTTTAAATTTATTATTATTAATTAATTTGTTTCTAAAATATTTTCTAAATTACAATATTTCAAATATTCACACATTATCGATACATATTATAAAATGTTTCCATATAATTTTATCATTAGGTTTTTTTTAAAAAAAAAAAAGAAATCACACGAAATAAAAAAAATTAGAAATTATAATAAAATAATTATAAACATTTTCGATATAATGATTAAAAAATTAATATAAAATTAAATTAACTTCAAAATATTTATCTAAAAACAAGAAAACAAAATGCACAAGCACAAAAGGTGCAGATAAGAGTGTGCATTATATGGTTAAAACTGATCGGGACGTAAATTTTGGTTTTTTATGATTTTCTTTGAACTGTTTTTTTTATAAGTTGCGATTTTGGTTTTTGACAATTTTGGGTTACTTGTTTTTCAAAAGTTAAAAATTGTGAAAACCGAATCGATAATTTTATATGTAACATAATAAAAGAATAAAAAAAACTCAACTAGGTTGGAGATAGCCCAACATGATTGTGCAAACTCAACTACATAAAGTTTTTTACTTTTGAAGGTAATTGAAGATCCCAAATTCTTAGCCAATTACCTGAAGCTGGCGTGCCACACTCCGGATAGATAAATTCCATAGCGAGGTGGTTGGCCGATTTTATCTAATATTGCACTACAAAAAAAACGCATTTTTAGAAGGGCAAATGGTCAATAAATCCCTATGAGCAAACTTATCTTTGTCTTCAGTCCCCATGTCAGCAAATATATGTTCTCACTCCCTGACAAAGTTCTGGCATGTGTTTCAGCTCCCTATTTGAGCACAAAATACGAAAATGCCCCCACTTTCTTTTGAAACCCAACAATACCCCTTACTCTTTAAAAATAAAATAAAAATTATTTATAAGAGAACGTACAGTATGAGTTTTTTTTTCTCTCATTTTTGTTGAAATTCTCCACAAATTTATCCATCAATCGTAAATGACTAATCCACCGATTGCAATATTGCAGATTTCCTTCGAATCGGATTGAAGAAAGTTGCTAATCGTTGTGAATTGTTTCTGGACCATGAAAATCTTTTTGAAGAATCATTATTTCAAAGATTTTAAGGTACTATTTTAGGTTTTTAAAAATTTGCAGCCAAGAAATTTTATTACAGTGTTTGATGTAGTGTAATTGTTTTTATATATCCTTTTTAATTGAACGAATCTTTGAGATTTGTTATGGTTTTATTGATTGTATTAAATTTTTGTGTTATCGTGTGAACTGTACAGATTTTTTTTTTTTTATCAATCTTTGGTTTTCCCGTCTGTGGGTGAGAATGAATCTCATTTATTGCAATTTTGAGATAGAGTAGCTGAATTCCTTGTTGTTCTCGATTATAACGATTTAATTTCGAACCGTAATGGTTTTAGTGCTGCATTATGACTTAGATATTGATAATTTTTTATCATTAAAATAAAAATAGGCTGCTTGAATTTGTTTTTGTGTACTATTTTTTTTGTATGTCATGTGTTATACGAATGAATATATGATTTTAAATTTAGATCTTATTATATTGAATGTAGTTTTTTTTAATAGTTTGATAATGAAATCTAGAAGTGATTCTTGTAATATCTCCTTTTTTGGTTGCTACAAGTAAAAATACAGATTTCTGTGATTTCAATCTTCATTGGATGTAGCTTGATGGATATTTTTGTGAACCTGAGAACAATGTGCTGAAATTTTATTAGAAACCATGATTTTTCGATATGTATCTACACTACAATTTGAGAAGTATTCTACTTTCATATCAATGCACTCTATTCGACGAGTTCACTTTTTATCGGATTGATATCCTGAGATTATCAAGGCAACTGAACGACTATTTATGGTGAGTCATCATGCTTACTGTTTGTAGCATTTTAGTAGATAATTTTGTGAAGCTAATAATACTAAATTATTTATTATTCTATAATTTTATTAAATTTTCATACACGATTTTATCTTTTTAAGCTCAATGTAAATTATTTTTTTTTTATTTAGGTGTTAAGAACATAACAAAAAATATTGGGCTTTCATAATCAAGAAAGCAATGTATGCTCCATCTTTACACTTGCACAGGAGAAAGCGGTTATGGAACTTGGCTCAAGCACATACCTTCGAGGAGATATTCCTGTTCCAGTGGAAGCATTGTTGGTTTACGCTTGATTTGATGATTCTGTGGAACACACTATTGTTTTATATTAATTTGAGTTTTGGTTGTAGTGTACTATTATGTATTGGGTTCTCTTGTGTAGTGTACTCTTATGTATGAGGTTCTCTTGTGTTGTCGTATTTGACAAAGTTTGTGCATTTGCAAAGAATTAATATCTCATATTCCAAACTGTCTGTCTTCTTATCCCGCAAATATCCGAGATTGTTCCAAATATATTTGAAATTACCCCGAATCAAGGCAATTGAAACTAATTTAATATCTTTTAGGAAGGTCGATCACAGTGGCCCAAAAATTTATCCTGAGAAGTAGAACGTTATGTGCTCAATTGAGACACATTTGTACTCTTCTAGCTCATGTGTTATGCCAGACCCCATTATCACAAATGTTCTTTTAATATTGGAGTTCAAATACACGTGTCGTATTGCAAATTGAGGTAATCGATGTCAAAATATCACACTAAACAATTTTTTAAGTTTAGAATTATATTTAATTATGCAAAGAATGAGTCACTTATATCCAATTTCTTGTATATTTGAGTCTAAAGATATCCGAGATTGTTCTAAATTAATATAGAATGATTCCTAATCTTAGAAAATTCGAAACTAATTTGTTTTCACTAAATGTTAGTGGTCCAAAATTTTATGTGATTACAATAATCTCATAAAATAAGATCATGATTGTTCTACATATTTAATATGAATTAGTTAATTAAATGCACAAAAGAAAATGGATTACCCTTGAATCATGCTTTAACTATTTCTTGTTTTGAACGGATATGCGCCTCTAGCCTCCAAACCCTCAAGACTTCTCCGAGGTTCTCTCAAAATCAAACATAGGATTATTTTTGCGTGATCACAACTTTCTGTCAGCATATACCCTAACCAAACTGGAACCAAGAAGCGAGTGGATGAGATGAAGTGTATTGACAGAGCTTAATAATGAGGGATAGGTGGTAGTCAAAGTCTTTGATTGATCAATGTCTACTAGGAGAGTGTGATTCTCATGACCCACAATGTTTGTCCTACAATCGAAACACATTGTTCTCGATTCAATAATATTTATCCCATCCCTGCGTACTAGTTGTGCTCGATCTCGTAGTCACATGTTCAAAAAAATTAGTGAAATTAGAGTAAATGATAGTCCTCAAAGATGAGAAATCATCATATTAAACAAGTTACGAGTTTGGATTTTGAAAAATATACCTCTATTGTATACATTGGGTGACAATGGACATCCACAAATGGTGCTCTCATTGGGTCATGATCAATGTCTTTCTCCTACATCTTAGACAAGAGTGGGACAAGACACATTACTAGACAAACACTTGGGTGATGGTTTTACCAATCTCTAAGGAATGAAAATTTTTCTTCACTTGTGTGATGCAGTGTATTATTGGATATTGGTGCATGTAAACATGGACATGCCTTCTTATTCCGCAAATCAAAAAGATTATTCTGCATAATTCTGATATTTTTCTTAATACATGACATTTTGATCCAAAGCCAATTTCACTAGGAGAGTGTGATTCTCAAGGCCCACAATGTTTGTCCTACAATCGAAACACATTGTTTTCGATTCAATAATATTTATCTCATCCTTGCGTACTAGTTGTGCTCGATATCGCAGTCAGATATTCAGAAAAATGAGTGGAATTAAAGTAAATAATAGTCCTCAAAGATGAAAAACATCATATTAAACAAGTTATGAGTTTGGATTTTGGAAAATATACCCCTATTGTATACATTGGGTGGCAATGGACATCCATAAATGGTGCTCTCATTGGGTCATGATCAACGTCTTCCTCCTACATCTTAGACAAGAGTGGGACAAGACACATTACTAGACAAACACTTGGGTTATGGTTCTACCAATCTCTAAAGATTGAAAACTCCTCTCCACTTGTGTCATGCAGTGTATTATAGGATATTGATACATGTTAACATGGACATGCCTTTTTGTTCCGCAAATCAAAAAGATTATTCTGCATAATTCTGAGATTGTTCTTAATACATGACATTTTGATCCAAAGTCATTTTCACTAGGAGAGTGTGATTCTCATGGCCCACAATGTTTGTCCTACAATCGAAATACATTGTTCTCGATTCAATAATATTATCCCATCCTTGCGTACTAGTTGTGCTCGATCTCGCAGTCACATATTCAGAAAAATGAGTGGAATTAGAGTAAATGATAGTCCTCAAAGATGAGAAAGCATCATATTAAACAAGTTACGAGTTTGGATTTTGGAAAATATACCCCCATTGTATATATTGGATGACAATGGTCATCCACAAATGGTGCTCTCATTGGGTCATGATCAATGTTTTCTTCCTACAACTTAGACAAGAGTGAGACAAGACACATTACTAGACAAATACTTGGGTGATGGTTTTACCAATCTCTAAGGATTGAAAACTCCTCTCCACTTGTGTCATGCAGTGTATTATAGGATATTGGTACATGTTAACATGGACATGCCTTCTTGTTCCGCAAATCAAAAAAATTATTCTGTATAATTCTGAGATTGTTCTAAATACATGACATTTTGATCCAAAGTCACTTTCACTAGAAGAGTGTGATCCTCATGGCCCACAATGTTTGTCCTAAAATTGGAACACATTGTTCTCGATTGAATAATATTTATATCATCCTTGTGTACTAGTTGTGTTCGATCTCGCACTTACATGTTCTGAAAGATGAGTGAAATTATAGTAAATGATCATCCTCAAAGATGAGAAAACATCATATTAAACAAGTTACAAGTTTGGATTTTGGAAAATATATCTCTATTGTATACATTGGGTGGCAATGAACATCCATAAATGGTGCTCTCATTGGGTCATGATCAATGTCTTCCTCCTACATCTTAGACAAGAGTGGGACAAGACACATTACTAGACAAACACTTGGGTGATGGTTCTACCAATCTCTAAGGATTGAAAACTCTTCTCCACTTGTGTCATGTAGTATATTATAGGATATTGGTGCATGTTAACATGTACATGCCTTCTTGTTCCGCAAATCAAAAAGATTATTCTGCATAATTCTGAGATTGTTTCTAATACATGACATTTTTATCCAAAGCCACTTTCACTAGGAGAGTGTGATCCTCATGGCCCATAATGTTTGTCTTACAATTGGAACACATTGTTCTCGATTGAATAATATTTATCTCATCCCTGCTTACAAGTTGTGCTCGATCTTGCACTCACATGTTCTGAAAGATGAGTGAAATTAGAGTAATTGATATTTCTCAAAGATGAGAAAACATCATATTAAACAAGTTACGAGTTTGGATTTTGGAAAATATACCCCTATTGTATACATTGGGTGACAATTGACATCCACAAATGGTGCTCTCATATACCCCTATTGTTCCAAATTAATTTGGATTTATTCCAAATTCAGAAGAATTCGAACCTAATTAATTATTTTAGTTGGTTGACATGTTCATCTTAGTAAGATTACTCGAATATATATTTATATATTCCATCATAAAATTTATATGTATATATATATATATATATATATATATATATATATATATTCGACCATAAAATTTTTTACTTGGTTGACATATTCAATCTTAGTAAAAAAATTTATCAACCCAAAAAGACGAAGAACAATGTTAAATTATACAAATTATGTACTATTATCTTTATTTTTTGTACCAAAAATACAGAACACAGATACAAATTGGTTTCAGTGAAGCTTAAATAAAATATTAAATCATCTTGAGTTTACAACATGTCTTCCTACTAATTAATTATTGTTATACTTACATCTACCCCAAAAGCATAACCATATAATAAAAATAACTCAAAATTATTTTTCAGCGATCCATGTTCAACAGATTAATATGGTCATTTATTTGGATAACATAATCGCAGCAACACAAGTTCGATTAATGTCTATCTTCACTGTCTTTTAAGTAGTCCTCACTTCTTCTGTGTCACGGGCTACTCCAATAACTCACAAAAAAATGCATTAACAAGCAGATTCAAAAAAAATTCAAGAACCAAAATAAGGTTTAAGAAAAATTTAATTTACCATAATCACTTAATCATTTCAAATGAATAATTATTCCAATGAAGTAGCCAACATTATAAAAGAAATCATATAACAAATTCAAGAACAAAAAAATGAAAATAGAGATAAACACATGAAAATAAATAACTAAAAAAATAATTTATGAACCTTAAAAAAAATTGAAGGATTTAGAGTAAAAAATCCACTGTGACAACCAAATAAATAAATAAATATGTTTTTATGAAATTAAATAACAAAACACTCGCAATTGTCGATAACGAAATCAAAGTCAAGCATTTAAAACAAAATTTACGAACATCAACATAATCATTCAACAATTTCGAACAATTAATCAAAGGAAACAAATAAATAATTTAAACAAGAAAGTGACCACAATCAATACTAGAACACTATAAATTTTGGACAAAGGGACACAATCGAGAATTACAAAAAAAAAACACAAAAAACCAATACCAAAACGCAGAAACCTTCAAATACTTGCGAAAAAACGATATTTAATCGATTTCCAAGATGAAAACATAATTTGAAAAAAAAACCTTCTAAATTTTTCTGGGTTTCATATCTGTCTTCACCTACGACCATTTATAGATTTCATTCTCAATCCAATCAATAAAAAGCATAACATTCAATACAATAAGACTAAAAAATGAAGATCGGAGCTTTATTCATAACACATTTCACAACAACAAATATAATAACAAGATCACACTTTTAGGCAGCTGATTTGAATATTATAAGGCATATTCACATAATATTTATAACCCAGTACTAAACTATGAAAATTGACAATGAAATCATTATAATCGAGAACAATTACAAATTTTAGATAATCAATACACAATTGATTGAGATGAACCACAAACCCACTTATATATATGTAAAACCTAAAAGTTGTCCATCAAATTTGTATAATTCACACGATGTACGAAACTTCAACATAACCACAACACAACATACAAAACACTCAAAGAATCACTCAATTGAAAAAGAAAAAAAAAACCCAATCATCCAGATGGAATTGCATCTAAAAATTTCTTAAATTTTCAAAAAAAAAATCTACCTTAAACTTGTTGTTTCGATGTTGGTTCTTCGAAAAGATTTTCAAAATCTAACGATTCTTCGCTTTAAACTCCTTTCGTCTCAGTTTGTTGCACAAAACATCGACACAAATATATTGATCGTCGTTGATTTAGCCGTCAATGAAGGAATCAAGTAGAAGGAAAATTGGGAAAACTTTGGCTTGAAAAGAGAGAAGAAGAACTATTAAATAAATATTTATTGGTCAATGAGTATTAGTAGGTTTTCATATTATTTGAGGGTAATTTCATAATTTCACCTCAATTGGGGAGTCCAAACAAATGACAGACATTTGTCAGGGAGCTGGAACAAAAAATGTCTTACACAGGGACTGAATAAACATTTAAGTTTCCTTTTGGGAATTTATGGAGAATTTGACCTTTTTAGAACGGAATTAGGGATAGAAACAATCATCGATCTCTAATCAGTAACCGATAGATTAAATTCGATCTTTAAATATGACCTTTTCTAAAAAATTAAAAAATATCTTTTTTGCGACCGAGATTTCATATCTGGTCTCTAATTTTGAAACGTACAATATATTTTGGTCTCAATTTTGGAACAGATTGATTTTCAGTACAAATTAGGTATTGGTAATTATTTTGATCTCTAATTTGAAACCGATAATTAATTTGGTCTCTAATTTGGAACCAAATCCAAATATTGGTCGCTAATAAGTATTTTTCTTAAAAATATATAAAATAAAATCCAGTCTCTCCCTCCGTCAGCTGGCATTCATTATCCAGGGCAGAATTCCACCGCTGCTATGCTCGATCTCCTCCGCCATCCGCCCGTTGCGCCGACTCTCCTCTCCGATTAGAGGTTTTTTGGTCTAATTTTCTATTTGTTTTCTTGTTTTTACAAGATTCGATCTCAACTTTGTTGGTGTTTAGGGAAATCTCTACAAGATTCGATCTGAACCATTCTCATTGCCTGCCCCCTTTTCCGATCAGAGGTTTATTTGAGGTACTCTCTGCTCTGAGTTTTTTTTTTAAAAAATTTTGATTCCATTCAACAACGTGGTTATGAGCTGGGATATGGAAATGTACATAAGGAGAATTGGTCCTTTCGTTCAAAATGATATATTTGCGGCTGTGTCAAACTCTGTATCAGTTTAAATTCATGTTGCTACATCTTTAGTAGCCATCAAGGGAAGAAATTGTAGTGTTTATTTGTGAGCAAACGTCTTAATCGTGACCGATCCATTGTCTTATGGTCATGAATTCTCGTAGCTTTTGTATAGATGTATTAATGAAGGAAAACTGTTAAAAGATTTTTGGTCCAAATTGGCCATCTTTACTGAATTTCCAGATGCGTAGCCCCTCTACAAAGGATAAAGAGATACTGGAGATTTCAAGCACATCCCTTGGTAGAAAAAGTTCTTCCAAAAGTTCGAGAAATTGGAATAAGTAGATATTCAGACACTTTTATTGAGTCAAAACTAGCCGGTATTGAAGTGTCCACATATATAGGAGTTATTGGTATCCTCCACACAAAACTTGGGTTTGCCCCTATGTTCGAACTTCGAACACAAAAATTCCCTTCTTTTGTTTAGTTTTTCACACCTCCGACTCCTCTCTCAAGGTTTTTTTTTTTATAAAATATTCATTTCTAGAGTAAATAATGTGATAACATATTTTTAGTTTGTTCTGAGTTAAATAAAGCTTAATTGTTAAAGAGAATAAGAACACTGGAAAAAATCGACTCATTCATTCACAAGTTTAATTACAAACGGATACATCCTTAATTGAACAGTGAAATTCATTTGCCGGGAGTGAAGTTTGTGGCGTAGGCCCATGCATTGTTGTTGACTGGGTCTGCAAGGTGGTCGGCGAGGTTCTCCAATGGACCCTTTCCGGTGACGATAGCCTGAACGAAGAATCCGAACATGGAGAACATGGCAAGCCTTCCATTCTTGAGTTCCTTCACCTTCAACTCAGCGAATGACTCAGGGTCGTCAGCAAGACCCAATGGGTCGAAGCTGCCACCTGGGTACAGTGGGTCAGTGATTTCTCCCAATGGCCCTCCGGCAATACGGTACCCCTCAACAGCTCCCATCAGTATAACCTGGCTAGCCCAGATGGCCAATATGCTCTGTGCATGCACCAAGCTCGGGTTCCCCAAGTAGTCCAGTCCACCCTCGCTGAAGATCTGTGAACCAGCCTTGAACCACACGGCTTCACCGAATTTCACACCGTTGCGAGACAAGAGCTCTGGGAAGACGCATCCCAGGGCTCCAAGCATGGCCCATCTGCTGTGGATCACCTCCAGCTCACGGTTCTTGGCGAATGTTTCAGGGTCTGCCGAGAGTCCAGCGGTGTCCCACCCGTAGTCTCCGGGGAACTCACCGGTGAGGTAGCTTGGGGACTCACCAGAGAATGGTCCCAAGTACTTGACACGGTCGGGGCCATACCACGGGCTGCCGGATGAAGCAGGTTTTGAAGCAGTCTTCCTCATGGAGATCCTCCCGGCGCCGGTGATCTCTGAAGTTGATGGTGATTTGACCGCCTTTCCGGCCAAGGCTGGGGAAGAGAGAGCCATTGTAGATGAAGCCATTGCTGTTTGTAGAAGGCTGGTTTTGCTAATTGTATTGTTTTGGAGTAGTGGTTGATTTTTGGTTGAAGTGCTAGTAAGGTATTTATACAAGTGGGCTCTATCGTATTCTTTATCTTTGGAAATCAAATGGGGTGTTGTGATTGGTTAGGGACATTTTGATATCACCACTAGATTCAGATTTTTGTATGTTTGGTGACAAAAATCTAAAGATTTGTTGTTGCAACCAATGGGAGTTTGCCAAGCGTACCATTTGATACGATGGAATTTAGATTAGTGGTGAATTTTATCTCAAACGAGGTTGGTAGAGGGGTTGTGTGTGTGTGTGTATATCAATCAATTGACGTTTTCCGATGTTTTAATTGTGTGGAAGAATTAATTCGACACTCGATTTTGTGTAGCGACAAAACGAAAAAAAAATGACAAGAGTGAAAATGTTCCAAACCAATCACAACACACCATTTGATACGATGAAATTTAGATTAGTGGTGAATTTTATCTCAAACGATGTGTGTGAGTATGAATGGATGACAGTGAAACTGTCATCTTTTGACAGCCACGTGGAAATTTCTAGACCTTGGGAAAGCATTAAAATTGGATGAGTTGGTTATTCATTGCCAACTAGACAAGGATAAATTGCCATATATCTTGTGTAGCAACTAAACAAAAAAATGACAAAGTGAAAATGTCATCTTTTGACAGCAACGTGGAAATTTCTCTACTGTGCACAGTAAATTTATTTTTTGTGGGGGTGGATCCCCTACTGTGCACAGTAAATTTCCACCATACTTTCTACCCATTTTTTGTTCATAATTTATCAAAAAATTTATAAATTAAAATTAAAAATAACTTTATTTTTTAATATGTTTAACATTTATGATAAATTTAAAATTATTTTTGTACATATATTACCATTTACATTACTTTCATAGTATTATATCATTTTTGGTAATTTTGAAATAAAAAGATCTTATCATACCAAACACATCAACGTTTTTTAGTTGTTTAAAATAAGTTCTTCCAAACACTTTACTAACCTATTTTTAAAACAATACTTGACAACTTATAAGCTCCTAAAATAATTTATGAGCTTATAAGTTGTTTTTAATAAGTTTAGCCAAACACCCTTTAAGTTTCTAATAGTTGTGAAAAGTATTATGCTTGAGTTTTAAATATTATTTTTCTAATGAAATTTTTTTACTTCTATTCACATTTTTATAGATAAAATATATCACATACAAATTTTATTTTTATAATTTCAATGAAAAATATTTTTTTTCTTGTCAAATATATATTCACTTTTATATATCATTTTTTTAAAAATATTTTCTAAGAATTATGAAGATGTCCATGGAATTAATCCAAACAATATACAATTTAAAGGTAACGTACCAAATCCTCAACGAAAGTTTTTGTTATTTTATTCACGTTTTATCATTTTATTCACACTTTTATAGGTATAATATAATAGTTTAAATATATATATTTTAAAATAATATATATATATTTTTTCTTTTCAAGATTTTAATTAGTAAAAATATATTTTTACCATCGAACATCTAATCATTTTTTTGCTCATTAGATTTTAGATTCATGAGAATTATATTTTGGCAAAATGTTATTTCTCTAATATATTATTATTATTAAATATCTATTAAATTTTGACGTATTATTATTTTCAAATTTTTTTAAAATTATGTTGTAACCAAATGTTATTTTTCTATAAATACTTTGTTCTTGAAATGTTTTGATTTTGTTGTATTAAATTAATATGAAATACATTAAATCAATCAAGTCATTGAAAGCGATTTGTGTAATAAAATAAGAGGTGAGGATCCCGCTCCTTGCCCTTGATTGTACGAGACACGGCTGATGGTGACGCCGACGATGAAAATACTAATTAATATAAAATAATATCTTTTAAAATAAATAAATTGAAAAAATATAAAATAAAATTTATTGAAGATAATATTTTTTTATATATACTCCTATTCTATATACATGTAGGTGATATGAAAAAAAAAAACAGATTTTAATTATTAAAAAAAACAGATCTATGAAGTTGAATGTAATGAAATTATAATAATTACATTGATAACAAAATTAACTATACTAAAAAAATTATTCTCATTAAATTTTGTTTTTGCTTAAAATTCTAAAATAAATTCTTACGAAAAGATGAAGAAAAATTGATAGTCGCGTAAATTAACATTTCATTAAGTGTCAAAAATATTGAAAGAAAATTGTTATATAATAAAGACATATATTAAAATTAAATTCATCAATATAAATAAATTAAATATAGTTATTGAGAATAAAAATTAAAATTTAATTCACATTTAGTGAAACAAACTTAACATATATCCAAACATAAAGCCTTTAGTTACTATTACTCTATTACAAATTTAATACATCTAAAAAATTAAAACAAATAGATTATTTGAAATTTCAATTATACTTATTTTATTTTATTATAATTTTTTTTTTTTTGAAAGAAATCTTGCAATAATATTAAGAGAGTGAAACATCGTTTAATACAAGATTTACTAACCAGAAAGGAAAATTCCCAGATTCCCAAATACAAAGGGAGGGGGAAGAAAGAGCAAATAAAGCAAGTTCATGAGCAATTACATTCGCCGAACGAGGAACATAAATTAGTTTTAGTCCCGGGAAGTAATCCAGACGACATCGAATAGTCATTGCAATATCTCCAGTATAGCTAACATTATCTACTGGTTTGGTGACTGCTTGCACCGCCAGAAGAGAATCAGTCGTGATTTCATGAATTTCCATACCTCTATCTTGCACCAAGCAGATTCCTTTATGAACCGCCACTAAATCCCCATAGATGATGGACTGAGGTTTTGAGATTCTAGTAGCAAATGCTAACAATGCTTGGCCTTCAGAATTTCTCACAATCCCACCAACAGAATAATCACCAGAAAGCTCATTAATCAACGCAGTCACATCTAGTTTCAATTTGTGAGGACCCGATTTGCTCCATCTTACTCGTGGAACTTTGGACTTTTGTACTTCACCCAGATTTAAAGCTGCTCGTGCTTCACGGAAATCACTTAGCAATACATCACCCCATTCAATATCTAACCGAGCAGGTATAGTGTTTTTACCATGAAGAATTCTGAGTCTTTCTTGCCACACTGCCCATGTACGCATCACGAAGCTTTCGAAATCTGATTTAATTAAACCATTCTTCATCCACATAAAAATATCAAGAATGTCCAAAGAAGATGTCTGTTTAAGAATCGGGTGAAACAAGTAATTCGTCCAGCATTTTTTAACCATAGGACAGAAAAACAGTGCATGAGAAGTTGAATCAAAACCATAACGGCATAAAGGGCAGAAGCCAATTACTGGAACGTGATGCTTCATCAAGTTATCTTGTGTCGGAATAATATTCCATATTGCTCGCCACCAAAATATATGGACTTTTGGAGGCACCGACATAGACCATAAGAACTTCTACCAACCTTTTGAAAGCGAAGTTGAGCTATTTTCGTGAGAATCATAAAATCCAATTTCAAGTTTATACCCAACCTTAACTGAGTAATGACCCTTGGGATCAAAATGCCAGAATCTCAAGTCCTCATTCAATGACAAAGAGATAGGGATTTCCAAGATATTTTGCACAATATAATCAGGCAAGATAGTATTTAATATATTAACATTCCAAGATCCATCTAAAATAAGAGATTTTACAGATTCAAAGTGAAGCTGGATACCTTGGGGCCGCCGCAAACAATGAATGCCCGGGATCCAGTGATCTTGAAATGTTGCAATTTTCTCCCCATTATAGACTCGCCATCTAAGTCCTTTGTTCAAAAGTTTTCTGCTCCACATCAAGGAACGCCAAATATACGATGGATTGGTGCCCAACGAAGCTTGCATAATGTCTTGATGCTTGAAATATCTCACCTTAAAAACCCGAGCTACAAGAGAGCTAGGATTTCGGATAATCCTCCAGAGTTGTTTTGCAAGGAGTGCCTTATTAAATGCCTCTAGCTGTCTAAAACCCAGACCTCCCATACATTTTGGAAAACATAAAGATTTCCAAGATTTCCAATGAAGTCGTCTTCTCCCATCATGCATTCCCCACCAAAAATTAGCACACTCCCTCTCTATAGCCGCACAGACAGATTTCGGAATATGGAAACATGACATTGCATATGTAGGGATCGATTGAAGAACCGACTTTATCAATGTTTCTTTTCCTCCAGCCGAGAAAGTCTTATTCTCCCAACCATGTATTCTTTTAACCACACGCTCTATAAGATATCGGAATTGAATCGTCTTCCTTCTAATAGAGAATGTCGGTAAGCCCAAATAGATCTCATGTTCATGAGTTGATGAGATAGAAAGTGCTGATTTGATAAGATCAATCGTGACAACATCAGTGTTTGGGCTAAATGATAAAGAAGATTTTTGAAAGTTTATGAGCTGCCCCAAAGCCTGTTCATATAACCTCAAACAGTTACGAATACCATGACATTCCTGTACAGTAGCCTTGAAGAAAATAAGGCTATCATCGGCAAAAAATAGATGAGAGATTGGAGGACAAGAATTAGCAAGACGGACTCCTGTGATAAATTTTCTGGCTTCGAAAGAACTGAAGATGGAAGATAATCCTTGAGCACACAGTACAAATAGAAATGGAGAAAGTGGATCACCTTGATGCAATCCTCTGCTAGGAGTCACCTTACCAACAATCTCGCCATTAAGCACAAAAGAATGCCTAACAGAGCGAACACACCGCATTACTAATTCCACCCAAGAAGAAGCAAAACCAAGTTTCATCATCACATGTTCCAAAAAGTTCCATTCAATTCGATCATATGTCTTACTCATGTCAAGCTTTAATGCTGCAAATCCTTTTTTCCCCGACTTCTTACTTCGAATCCAATGCAAAGCCTCATAACCCAGCAAGATATTATTAGTTATCAAGCATCCGGGAACAAAAGCACTCTGAAAATCATCAATAGAAATGTTCATAACAGGACGAATTCTGTTTTTCAGTGCTCTAGCAACAATTTTATAGCACACATTGCATAGGCTAATCGGCCGGAACTCCGTGATAGTCAGTGGATTTTTTGTTTTTGGGATAAGAGTTAACAAGGTTTCGTTCCAGTCCAATAGTGGCATGCCATCATTTAAAATTCCCAAAACAGCAGAAGTAACTTCTTTACCAATGATATTCCAATATTTCTGAAAGAAAAAAGTGGACATGCCATCGGGTCCTGGAGCTTTATCTGGGTGCATATCAAACAAAGCTTTCTTCACTTCATCAGCCGAAAACTGAGTACACAGTTGCCGGTTCATCGCATCATCAATTTTGGTCTCAATATGCTCAGTCACATGATGGAGCTCCTGATTCGAAGGATTATTAGATAAGAAGAGATTTGAGAAATAACTTACCACAATATCAGCCATGCTACTTTTATTAGAACACCAGTCGCCATGAGATGATAATAAGCCATGGATAAAATTCCGAACCCTCCTATTGGAAGCACAAGCATGGAAGTACTTTGAGATTCTATCTCCATGAGACAACCAATTAACCCTACTCCTCTGTTTCCAGTAAATCTATTCTTTAGAAGAAAGTGTTTCAATTTCTTTCTCCAGCCTCTGAATAAGATCTATCGATGTCTGCCATTTCTCATGAGTTTTCAGAATATTCAGTTTGGCTCTACTATTTTTTATTTGCCTTGGAATGCATTTAAAACGGCTCCCTGCCCAATTTAACAAGACCTGTTTATAATGAGATATGCGTTCCGAGAGACCCAAGGAAGCATCATGCAAGCACCACCCTGCTGATATGACATCTGAGCAGTCAGCTTCAGATGCCCAATGATTTTCAAATTTTAAATTTTCTGCATAAGAGAAAAAAGGAGAAACTGACTGACCCAATTCGATAAGTATTGGTCGATGGTCGGAATGGAAAAATTCCAGAGATTGAGCTTGTGCAGCTGGGTATAACAGTCTCCATTAAAAATTTCCGAAATAACAATCAAGACGCTCAAAGATAAGGCCATCATCAGAACGCTTATTAACCCAAGTGAAGAACTCACCACTTCCATGCAAATCTTGTAGAGAACATACATCAATTCTATCACGAAACATTTGCATTTGATGGAGGGGTTGCAAGTTACCACCGACTTTCTCTCGGTCATAGCATATTTCGTTAAAATCCCCTCTAACTAGCCATGGAACCCCTTTAAATTCCTGAATATTATGCAACCTAAGTAGAAGATCCCATGAGTGATGATGTTTGTTAGAGGCCAAGTCCCCGTAGAAACCTGTAAATCTCCAATATTTCCCTGAATGTTTGACAGAGCAATCAATATGACCAATAGAATAAGAATGGATTTTGACATCAAGCGGCTCTTTCCAAAACAATAATAGCCCACCACTTCTACCAACACAGTTAACAATAAACAAACCAGAGAAACCAAGAATATGTTTCCAGCTTTTACATTGATAATCCCTCATTTTCGATTCAGAGATAAAAAGAAGGGATGGGTCCTTTTCAGCGACAAGGCGCTTAAGTTCTCTGAATTCTCGTTGGTTCCCAAGCCCTCGAGCATTCCACACTATACAACTCATAAGGATCGGCGGGGTTGCTTAGCAACCGCCGCCGTTTCTTTGATATCAATGCTATCCTCTGATAAAACTAAGGCTCTCTTATTTGATTGTGGATGAATACCTAGAGCAAGGCTTGAATTACCTACTGTTTCATCCATAGGCTGAGTAATGGGGTTAGTATTAAAGTCTGAAGAAGAGCCCATCTCCTTAATCTGTCGTCGCCAGCTCTTTACAGTATAGGCATTGTCATTCGTTTCTTCTCTCTCACAATCAACGTGAGATCCTTGATGAGATCCAACGAAAGGTGTGTTACTATCTTGAAGACAGTCCTGTAAAGTGTCTTGATTAACCAATGGAGCATGTTCTACAGTAGACGAACACCCATTCACTACCACCACATTTTTTCCTTAAGAAAGCAAACTTTCCAGCTGATCAGTAACAATTTTCCCCGAATTCTGATAATGCGGTTCCCCTACAAATTCATCAATTTGTAATTCCTCTGAATATTTATGTGATCTTACTGATGAAATACTCTATTTATTCATGAGGGCATTCGGAGAAGAATATGGGGAAATTTTAGGCCTTCCTCCCCCTCTCGGATTTGCTTTTAACCAGCTCCCAAAATTTAATTTGCCTTTCTGTTGAATAGGTATATCACAGTCACGGAACGAATGTCCAATAAGGCCACAATTATAGCAAAAGTCCGGTAATCTTTCATAAGACAAGATCACTATAACCTCTTCTTTCTCACTGCTAACAAAAAGGCGGATATGTTGCTTTAAAGGTTTTGTAATATCAATACGTACCTTCACTCGAGCATACCGACCCATAACAAAACCATTATCTTTCGTATCAATTTCTTCCACTTCCCCTATAAGCCTGCCCAACTTCTCGAGAAACTGTTTATGCATAAATATCAGGGGAAGGTTATAGCATTGGACCCAAATGGAAATTTATTTTAATGTCATCATACTTGGTGTCTGAAGGCCATTCGGTTCCCCAAAAATAACCAGCTTTCGAAAGATATTCTAGGGGCCACCAATTAATGCACGCCTACGATCCTGTAGAGAAGTGAATTCCAGTAAAAACATATTATCTTCCAAGGCTCCGATCTCAATATGTTTTTGGGCTTGAAAAATGCGAGGGATTTGAGAAACAAATGCATCCCTATTCACAGTTTTTTGAGAGAAGACCTTAGCCACTGGACAATAACCAATTCATTGTTCTCCATCAAGTACTGACTCAACATCAATCATAATTGGTGGAGCATCAGTGTTTGTAGACAGCAATTTGAGTTCCTTGACCAGACGAGAAACTTCGTCTGAATTCATAGATAAGAGAAAAGTGGAGAACTGAAGAAGAAGGCCAAACAAATTTAATAGCAACAACAATTGATCACAGAGAACCTACACCAGGGTAGGAAGAAAGCTCTCACTAGCGGAGTCACAGAAACCCTAGAAGAGATTTTAAGAAAACATTTATTTTATTATAATTGTGAGTGAATTTAAAATTATTTTTTATTTTAGATGATAATTGAATATAAATGAAAAATTAAATACACCTTGGTTACTCATTATGCAATAAATTACTCCTTAAGGTTTGACTAAAATCTTAATTCATTTTTGACCTTGTTTTTTACCTCATCTTTTCATAATTTCCTGTTGGTGATTAAATTATAAGTTTTGATGATAACAGGTAAAAAAAAACCAAGTACTATAATAAATAAGATCTTAAGAACAAACGAAAATTGGATCTCAGATCAATCAAGACAAATGTGTTCATACAGATCGAACTTAACAAAGATTTCTAGATCAAGTTTTCGGTAAAATTGAAGTTCCGGATAAATCAAGCATTTGATCTATGTTTCCCTCACAACGATTTACTTCAACAGATCAAAAGACCATCCTCTAGAAGAGCAACCCAGATCGATCAAAATCTTATATTAGATGAAGTTCAAATCATATTCAATTACTTACGCTACACCCAGATCAAGTGTAGAAGCCAACAATCCAGACCAGATCAAACTAACGGTTGAAAGCATCAGTTGCCGAAGTTGGTTGAGCTAGAAGACAAACTCATTTAATGAAGTTTTGAACGTTGGCTAACTTTCATTGAAGTCAAGATTTGTGAGCCAATTTATGAGATATGTTGGCGGCTCATTCTCAGAAGATGTTGGCGGCTCACTAGCTAGTTTCAAAAGCTATAAATACGCGTTGATTCAAAGATTCAATTGTAGAGTGAACAATACGAGAAACCACGAATTCAAAGCTTTCTCTTCAATTCATCTGAAAAACCAAAAATCCTTCACTCCATATATCAACTCAGAAACTCTGATTACAAAGTTTCGAAGCTCTGAGTTAGAGAATACATCAAGATCGATCGAGCACAAAAGAAATCTATATCACATCGTAAATGAACCAGATCAAAGCTATTTGTAGCTTTCCAGATCAAAGTTTCGAAGCACATTTTGTGGCTTCTTTTTGTAACTCAAGCAGAGTGTTTGATCTGCTTCGAGAGAGTGTGTTGCTAGGAGTTCCTCTTATAGGATTGATTGGATTGGATTTGTACAAAATGTTGTATAAATCAAAGTCTTTTAGTGGAATCCTTCTGGAAACAGAAGAAGAGGAGACGTAGGAGATTCAGCTCCGAACTTTCAGAAACAATCTCTTGCCTTACACTTTTACTTACTGCACTTACAATATTTGATCTGCCTTAGCTTATTTAAGTTCAATCTGCAAGGAAGATCCTTCCGCCTGATTTTTTCAGATCTTTCGAGCAGAACGAAGTTTTAAGCAATTAATTCTTCTGTCTGATTTTCACGAATCAGATTGAAGCATCTTTAAAATTTTAAAATAGTGTATTCACCCCCCCTCTACCTATTTTCGATCCTAACATTGTCCATACATATTTTTTGATCCATACACAATTTGAGGGCGAAATTATAAATTCACAATGAAATTTTTTTGCCCATCATTCATATAAGTTCCTTTAGCTACTATAAGAAATAGAATACATCTCAAAATTATTGTGTATAAAATTTTGATAATTAATTAATAAACTAATTAGGACAAATTTTTGGTTATTTTTACTTTAAATATTTGTGTCATTAGTATTACAAATTTAATATTTCTAAAAAAATTAAAACAAATAGATTATTTGAAATTTCAATTATACTTATTTTATTTTTATTATAACTGTGAGTGAATTTAAAATTATTTTTTATTTGAGATGATAATTGAATATAAATGAAAATTAAATATACTTTCATTAGTCATGAAAGAATGATTCATTTAGAAAATTCAACAATAGTTTATAAGAAAAAATAAATAGTAGAAAAACTTTATATTTATAATTTTTTTAATCATTATTGTATTTTTTTAAGAATGAATTTAGGAATATGATGACAACCATTGAAATGTTGTATTCAATGGATAAAAAAGTAAATAAATGCACCAATTAAATGAATAAGCACACATTGATTTCCAAATTCAATATTCCAAATTTGACATTAATTTTCCACCATTTTTCCACCCATACCCATGCAATTAATAAAAATCATTCATGTTTTTTTAGCAATATAGTAAATACACAATGCAAAAACTTTGCCCACCATTCATATTTTTATAGTAGAAATATATATATATATATATATATATATATATATATATATATATGGGATAATTCCCAAATCAATCTCTCGTTTAGTCGTTTTAAGGTGTGTGCCTGATTTAGTCCGTTTTTCAATTGACTCAATTTAATCCTCTATTTATTGTCGTATTTCCACAATAAATCTCTGTTATAACAAACAGAATTTACCTTCCTAGGCGGTTGAAGGTATTAATTCTCATCTCTTCAACCAAATCTATCAGTCCCCTCGGTACCCCGCAAAGAGTGTTCACAAACTTCAATCTCTTTCTTCAAAATTCAAACAACTCTTCGCTCTCTTAAACACTTAATGGCTTCCCATGTCCAAAAACTCTGCTTCCAAAGCAAAATATTTATCTGTATTTTGCCTTCCCCATCAAATGAAACTGCCCCCAGAATAATGTATTTGTCTTCGTCCTCGTCTTTCGAACCCACCCTTTCTTTCATCTACATTCTCTGTTCTCCCTTGCACACAACCTCTTCTGCAAGCCCCGAATTCCCGATTTCACCTTCCCCACTTCGTGCGACCATAATTGATAATTAAACAATCATTAGACCTAAATTTTGGTGGACAGTCAAGTGAAGTCGAACCTCTAGCATTCATCACTTATTGAATTTTCATCTCGTGAACTCGTGGTTATTTAGTTTTGTTTCTTGCAAATTCTAGTTTTATAAAAATCAAATCAATTTCGTAGCTCTACATAGGATTAAGATTTTATTAGTTGCAAATATTTGATATAATATCATTTATTCATTCTCCGTGTGATAAGTGTATTTTATACACTTAATATATATATGATTTTAATTGTTAATTATTTGTTTCGAGCAGATTTATGTGGTTGCTTTGTTGTTTTTGTGGTTGTAGGAGATTATTGAATTTATTTGAAAAAGAGGAGAAAATGGTGAAAAGAATTAAAGAAAATAAAATAAAAAAGGGAAAAGAATTAAAGAAGAAAGAAGAGAAATAAGAAGTCAGGGAAAGAAACGAGAAGGAACAGAGATGGGCTTTCTTAATTGGGCTTCTTGTTAGCGCTAAAGTTAAGCGCTTGAAGAAGCGCTATCGCGTTGCTGCTATGTTTCTGGAAGATTGAAGTCGAACTTAAGGCGCGCCCGCGCGTGTTTTTGGAGCGCCCGCCCTGATCGCTGCCATCTTAGATTTTTATTATTTCGGGCAATTTTTATGGGCTTGATTTTGTGGGCTTTTGTGCACGCTATAAAAAGATTCTTTTATCAGACAATAGGGGGAGGATCCGCCACACACAAATACACGTACATATCAGAGTTGATCGTGAAGATTTCTGGAGAATCTGGAGCTTTAATTGAAGAACAAAGACGAAGATCGATAGTCCGGACACGGCGTCGACGACGGATTTGTTTTCTTTATCTTTTATTTATTTTATTCTGAATATGTTTGGATTTTTGAACATGTTTTGTTTTATTCAGAATTTAGTTATGAACTAATTTTTTAGAGTCTAGAGGTCGGATGTAACCTGGTGTAGACGCTTTCATGAATTTTTGATTTTATTGAATTGAGTTTCTTCTAGATTAATTATTTTTTCTAGAATTGATTGTCTTTTCAATTATCTGATCAATAATTGATTTGTAATATTTATTTGAAATCTGGAACTCGGGAGAGGAGATTTTGAATAGGACCATTAGAAATTACACTGCTAATTATTTATACAGCTCGGGAGAGTGTATAATTTTAACAGAGCTTTTAAAAAGAACATTGTTTTGTGATAGATCACTGCAAGTAGATTCTTAATAGGGATATTAGAATTGAATTGTAGTTGATAAAAATTATTTGTTGCTCGGGAGAGGGAAATAATAAACTTAAGTGTTCTTGGCTATTAATTGACTGGAATTCATGAAACTAAATTAATTAGGATTGATTGTTGTTGAAACCAGGTGAAAGCTAAACCTCTAGACCATTAATCTCTGATTGATATTTATCTGAAATTTGTGTGCGTGCTATTAAAAAATCATTAATTATTTTATTTTTCTGCAAATCTCTCAAATATTGATTTTCTAGATAAATTTTGGACTATTTTAATTACAAGCACTGAATATTTTCATTTTAATCCCTATGGGATCGATATCTGATTTTATCACTATATTAAAACTTGACACTCGTACTCTTGCGAGCATTTTTCACAACAAGTTTTTGGCGTCGTTGTCGGGGAGTAAATTTTGATTTTTTTTTAGTCTTGTTACCAATTAGTCTAGATTTTAATTTAGAGTTTTTTTATTTTATTTTAAGTTACTAATTGATTTCTTCTTATTTTTTATAATTGCAGTCTATGCGACGATCTCAAAGTGCGAATTCTTTACTGTTTGATCCGGAGATCGAGCGCACTGCACGTGCTTTAAGAAGAGCTAGAGGAGAAGAAATTGAGAGAATGGCTGAACAAGAAGCACAACAAGCTCCCCTGGTGCCAATTAGAGATCACTTCAGGCCGACGATCCAGGCTCACTATTCTGGAATAGCTCGTGGAACTATCAATGCAAATAATTTTGAGCTAAAACCTGCATTGATCAACATGGTTCAACAGAACCAGTTTAATGGGAGCGCCACTGCTGATCCTCACCTACACCTATGCACCTTCTTAGAGATAACCGATACGGTAAAAATTAATGGTGTGTCTGAGGATATTATTCGTTTACGCTTGTTTCCTTTTTCTCTTAGGGATCAAGCCAGAAGTTGGTTGCAATCACTGCCGCTTGAAAGCATCACTACTTGGGAGGGGATGACATAAAAATTTCTTGCTAAATATTTTCCTCCTGCCAAATCCACCCAGTTGAAGATAAAGATTAGCACCTTCTGGCAGATGGACACCGAACAAATATACGAGGCGTGGGAAAGGTACAAAAGAATTACTTAGACGTTGTCCTAACCACAATTTTGCAGATTGGGAACAGATCGAGTGGTTTTACAACGGACTGAATGCGCCTACGAGGATGAACATGGATTCTGCTTCTGGAGGTACTATTTTTGCAAAGGACCCCGCTCAAGCCTATGATATGCTGGAACAGATGACGATAAACAGTTTTCAATGGCCATCTGATCGTACGGGAGTCAAGAAGCCAGCTGGAGTGTATGCAGTGGATCCTCTCACATCCATCACTGCTCAGTTATCTGCACTGACTACACGGGTAGCTTCTTTGAATAAGGTTAATGTTGCAGATTCAACTGGATTTGAAGGATCACATGCCCCAAAGGAAGTCAATTATATCAATCCTAATGGCTACCGAGGTTATGGAGCTTACAGAGGTAATCCGGTTCCTAATGCTTATCACCCTAGTTTGCGAAATAATGAAAATTTTTCATATGCTAATAATACTAATAAGGGTGATGGTAAGTTGTCTTTGGAGGATGTGGTTAGTACCTTTGTGCAGGAATCAGGTAAGAAGATGGCGAGAACTGAGTCTCGCCTTGACAGCTTGGAAACGCACATGGCCAACATGGGTGCTATACTTCAATCCATGGAGACTAGCATTGGGCAGTTGGTGTGAGGACCTCGGGTAGCTAATCTCGTATTAAGGCAACTAATGATTCATGAAACAAATCAATTAGAATATTAAAACCAAGAGCTAAAATATATATTTTTTTAAAATATCCGGGGCCTCGCTCGATCGGGAAAAATCAGCCGATCGAGCGAGCACCAAAGCCCTGCTCTCGGTTCCCAAAATATATTGGCCTCGCTCGATCGGATGAACTTGTCCGATCGAGCGAGCCCAATATTTCATTTCTCTGTTTTTGTAAATTGATGGCCGCGCTCGATCCTAGATTTTCACAGGATCGAACATGCCATCAATTCCAGAAACACCAGAATCATTTTTCTGCTGTCAATCCTCAACTTTCAATCTCAACAATCCAAAACTCAACCTGAATCATGGTTGATCAAGATAGGAACATGCATATAATCATATATAACGACGTGAGCATATAATCATGCGATTCTTACATCAAACGGATATCGTAAAAAGCATTAAATCACAAGCTACACTAAAATCATAAGTGAGCTTCCCGTATCAAGTCTTCTACTAAGTTTGATGTACTCTAATACATATTCGTTCAGCTATAAACCCGAGTCCTCACGTGCTAAATCTTGCTCCCAAGCTATCAATGTCATCTCAGACTAGCTCCTGCCCCACCTGTTGCAATGCACACATACAAAACAAAGCAACAACCGGATAAACTCCGGTGAGAAACATATTTCCCAGTAAAAGAAACTAACATGCAAATCAAGTTATATATATCAAACTCATGATATAAGTACAAGACAATGCATGATTAAAAATAGGCTTCTCTCAAGAAATCTCTCGTTTCATCGGTTGGGATCTCGAGAAGAAGATATCATAACTAACCACCGACTCTCCCGATCGAGGTGGGGTTACTTATCTTACTTCTCTAGACTTTGAAGCCACTATATATGTAAATCAGACGCTAGGCTATCTCAACCACCCAGGCCATACACATATAGTTCCTCAAATCGTCTATTCGAACGTTTCCGTTCATTTCAAAATTCAAAGAACAAGTCTCACAAGATGAATGCAACATATATCATCATAATAGCATTCATTAACATCAAGACTCATTCAAAAATTCATAGAAGATCATATAAAAGCAATCAATCAAATAAGTATGTGATTTAAGGAACTCGATACAAACCATCTCAAGTTATAATCCCATTCAAATAGTAGTCCACTTTTACCTTCGTATTTCTTCTGTTCTGAATTCTTCAAGTCTGAACTGCAATCTCAAAACCTTCACATCAAGCTTCGTTCAATACATTCATTTCAGAATCAAGTCAAAATCATCAACACATATTCGATCAAATGCATTTCAAACCTCCCTTCTTCTTCTTCAATTCGAATTCGGAGTCTTGAGTCGTTAGCCCTCAAAACTAGTCTGAAATCGAGGAATAAAAAAGCTATATCATCGATAAAATTTCAAAGAACATCTCATCTTGATAATCAGCTATCAAACTAGTCTCAAAACATGAATCGACGGCGTAGCGATTCAAAATCGATAGCCGACTTAATATCGACTTCGAAGCTAACTTCTTTAACTTCATAAGAAAATCATGCGTGCATCTAAATCATTAATATATCATTATAATCCTCATAACAGCAGCTAAGTATATCAAATACAAGCTGGACATCATAACAAGTTCATTCCTTAATCCATATTCGATCCGGTTTCGAAAATAAACGATACAACATATCAAGAACATGATCATATGTACCAAAGTACTGATCTCTACCCAATTTCGTTCTTCAAAACATGCCTAGATGATTAAATACTTACATCAAATCGAAGTCCTTGTCGCAAGGATTCCAGAACATCTTTCGGAATCGAAATCGGACGAGCGGATCAAAAGTTACGGCGTTTTGAACAATCAAATTTCAAAGAAAATGAAAGAGCTCGACATGCTCTGTTCTGAATATGTAAATCCCATCTAATAACACGTATCACTTTCTGCTAAGTTTTATAAAAATCGGATATGTATTGTCTAATTGCAATTTAGTCCCTGAAACCTCATAAATTGCGATTCAGTCCTCGGCCTTCGTTTTAATTCACTTTCAATCCAAAATAATTTAAGAATATTAGAATTAAAATCAAAACTCTAAATATTCTCAAATTAAATATACTCGGATTAAAATTAAATAAATTTGGATTAATCAAATAATCCCGGCCTTTTACATTTTAGCCCTTCAACTTCGATATTTGCAAATCAGTCCCTGATCGAGTTGTATCTTCAAAACTAATCTTCTTTAATTCCCGAAACATGGAATTTAATCTTGAATTCCATAAATATTCAAATCGAATATTTATTCTTTTAATTTAAGAATTCCCGGAATTTAATTCTCAAAACCCGTAAAATTCTCAAATTAATATTTTTGGCTCGAAAATTAAATCTATCATTTCCATAACTTCTCAAATCAATATTAGCCCATAATATGGAATTTAATTCTCAATTCCCATAATTAATAATTTAATATTTTCGGGCCTTACAATTCCTCCCCTCTAAGAAATGATTTCGTCCTCGAAATCGTAGTCAAATCAAATATCAAGTCTGATAGACTGAATGATTATCTGAAGTTATTCTCACCTCAATCATATAACTCTGAACTTCGTATCTCATCACTTCATTTCTTATTAGATTCTTTCTTCGGATATGCTTCTATTCTCTTTGGTATCTATTCAGTTGTACATTCAGTCATTGAAAAGAATTCGTTCTGAGCTGCTTCTTTCTTCAATTAAAGATTTGTCGGCTAATAGACTTAACTCAGAATCTTTTCGATATCTATTTCATCTAATTAAAGTACATAGGAAGAATCTACTGATACTTCCTTCACTTATATACATGGAACAATTCAAATTCATTGAATAATTCAGATTCATTGTATCAAGCTGAAAAGAATAAATCTTTCCCATCGTCAATTCCATCTGACATCTCATTCAATGAAGTTCAGTATTTGTGTCGACTTGTTTCTTTCTGAATATCATTCGATGTTATAGATAGAACATATATCAAGTCTAAGCTGTCATTCAATTCAGTGCTCACTACAACAAAAATCCAAATACACATCACCTAAAAGACAACGGTTTTAATTAAAAACGTTGTGTTTTATATTTTAACAACGGTTTTAATGAAAACCGTTGTCTATGGGCGGTTTTTTGTACCAAAAACTAACGGTTTTCCAAAAACCGTTGTCTTTTTGTGGTCAAAACCGTTGTCTATGAGCGTTCTTTTTGCATTTTTTTAATTTTTTATATTATTTTTTTAACTATTGATCTACAACGTTTATTATTATTATATTCAAAGACAAAATAAAAAAAATGGGAGAACTTCTGTCGAACCCATCAATGGAGAAACCCAAATCACATCCGATCCCTTTCAAAACCTAGCCCCAACCCATCTCCTCGAGATTCTGCATAGAAGCTCCAAATTGATTCTTCTTCGATTTTACACCGACGCCGTCGTACACCACCAGAAACAAGCCAAATACCACCGTACATGATAAATTTCGACCTAGAGCTTCAATCTAAGCACTGGAAGGCCAAGGATTCGAGCTCAAAATCACTATCAAAGCCTTGTCGTGACTCGAAGTTAGGCAGGTTTTTTAGTCGCCGTTTCTTCCGATTTCTTCAACTATCTATTCCGATTTGGAGATAATTTATCTTTTTTTCCATGGTTGCTTGTTCTTGTTCGTGCTGATGAAAGATTAATTTTCTTTTACAACTTGTATAAATAGCCACTGAATCGGTTCCGGTCCAGGGTTTTGCGTTTTGTTAATGGGATTTTCTATTCATGATTAACGTATTGGTTTTGGTCTTAATATGGCAGGATATATTTGAATTTTATGAAGGTGGTGGTGCCTTTATCTTTGCTTTTTGCTATGAGGTTAAATTAAAATATTGGTTTTGGTTCCGCTCCCAAGCTCACAGTTCTTATTTTCGGAAAATTGATATTTTGTTGGCTAATTTTTCTCAAAAAAGCCTTTAGAAATTTCAGGATTTTCAGAGGAATATGTGCCTATGTGTGCGTGTGTTAAGAGTGTAATCACAGCTCAGAGTGCAATTCTTGAACAATGAAGTTTACTAGCTCTGTGTGGCTAGCAGGCTAGGTGAGGAAGGATCAAAGAAAACCCATCAGATACTAATGATGATAAAAGTGAGTTTATTATGTGCATTTAACTGTAAGACTGAATTCAGAGGAGTTTTTGTTATGAATTACTTTTGATAACTAACTGGGAACTTTAAATGGTATTTCAGAGATTGTTTGGTATATATCAAGAGACGCTGCGGCAAAACCTTTAGAAAGAGTTAAAAATGGGTCTAACGAAGAAGACGATGTTTATTTGCGGCACTGTGAATCTGTAATTGAGGTATGATTACTACTGTTTTGACTCTTGAGCGTGCATTTGTCTGTTATTCACAAATAGCGATAGTCATGCGCATGCTGCTTCTTCCTCCCCTCCCCCCCTCCCCCTCCCTCTTTAAAAGTGATGTTTTCTTAAATAATGAGAATATTGTTTGTTTCTTTTTCTTTTCTTTTCTTTTTTTTTTGTTGAGTGAATAATAATGTTTGTTAAACATATAGAAAGATGGAGGAATACAAGATAGAAGAATGACAGAGGAGAAGAAGTTAATTATTTATTTCCTCTTTTCAAAGTTGAATTACTTTTCAAGAGTGGATTTAAATTTATTTTATCCAACTGTTGTTTGAGTTTTTCTTTTCACTAATACACCAAAAATGGTTCATAAACGGACATCCCACTTAATAAATAAAGAAAGATTATAATAGTTTACTTCCTACTCCTTTAACTTTTAGCACCCACACAAAACACAGAGAAGACTGCCGAGTGTTGATCTTATTTGGATTTTATTGAGGAGCATATGTAATATGCTACTGTCATTAACTATGATACTTTATGAATACTAACCACTTTATACATATGCCAGATTTTGTGTGTCATGAAGTACTGAATCTTGTGCCTTCTCTTTTGGAGTGAGAATGCACATTGCAGTTATCTAAAAACAATATCATCCTATCAAAACACTTCAAAAAATTACCATGAGCGCTGGATTAAGCATTGCTTTTCACCGATTGATGCAAGTTTTCCAGGTGATTACTTCAAGCTTTTGACATATTCATACTTGTATATTTTCTGTCTAGTGTTATGTTTGTTGTTTAACAGGTGACCTGTAAGTGAGATTATTGTCTGGTTTCTGAATTTTGATGAATATTGATAAGACAAGTCTTAGAATAGGCGTAAAAAATACTCGTGAGCACAACTGGAACTTATGGTTAAAAAATATGGTAAGCTAGTTCTTACTCTTAAGTCTTAACTTTTTATTGCAGTCTGAATACTTTCGTCAGTTGCTTAAACTTGGTATATCATCTATCCAGATTTCTGCATTGAATATATGGATAAATATGAGAGGATAATATGGTCTGGTTTGTTTACTTCATTAACAGCATGTACCCGAGATTGTTTAATTTTGTATCTATGTATGAAACAGAGATCACGAAGCACGCCTAAGCTCAATGGAAAAAGTTGCGAAGGTTTATGAACGAGTTGCTCAAAGCGTAACCTATTCTGTTGACATGTGGTTGCACTATTGTGTATTTTCAATTAGCACATATGGAGATCCTGATGCTATAAGAAGGTAACTTCCAGGAATCAGTTTATTCACGTTTAGCCCATGTGGTTATGCATGATTCCTTGATGTTTTGTTGTTGAAGTGACAATTTATTGTGTTCTAACGTGGTTTCAGCCGTACGCAACAACCATTATTAAGTGTAAGGTTTAAAGGTTTGTTGAGAATGCACGTCAGATAAACAACACTTGTGTTAACCCTTGAATCAGTGGCTACTTTTAAGTGCTATACAATTTTTTTTTACTTGTGACATGACCTCATCACCCCTTTTGTTATACATCTCATTGGGGCTCTGCCGTAATAATTTTTTTCTCCGTGAGTTTGGCTGTGTTTTGTCCATGGCACATGAGGTGCATCAATATACAATTGCTGCCAGGAAGATGGTCCCCATTAAGGCTAATATGACCTTCATGACTACTCCCTTGAGTCTTGACGAGCTGTGTAAGATTCATTAGAGGAAGGTAAATGCAGTGTCATTTGTCCTTAGTTCAGAATTGTCATGTGCTCTTTGAGTCAATTATCACCCCCGCAACACCATTCCTCTTAGAAGGGTAATATTTTAAATTTCGTTTAGTTGCCTTCGTTTCAATTTTTGCCTATAATCACCCTGTCTAGGAAAAGAGGCCTTGGGAATCCCAATGGCATTCCATTTAATTTTGAATAACTGCTTGTTGTGTTTTATATGAAAACATTTTGTTTCTTTGTCAAATATTTTTACTGGTAATAAACACATTTTTCTGAATGAATAGTTTGTGTTATTACAACCATGCTAATGCTTTCTTGATAGCACTGCTGAATGCTGATTTTATCTTGTGATGTTACAGTTTAAAAGAGTTGGTTGCCAATAGGCCTCTATCAGAATTGAGAACAACTTAGGAAGCTGCTGCCACAACTTTTACAAATTCAGAAACTAATGTGAGGAAAACGAGGGAGAGATCCCCCACTGGTGCTTTGGAACAGTCTTTTAAGCTTCATAACACAAGCTTAAAGGATGTCGAGGACTTGGAGAAGTAAATATCCATTAGGGAAGAGATATATAAGAGAGCTAAAGAGTTTGATTCTTAATGCTGCAGAGCTTGAAAACTGGCATAATTATCTTGATTTTTTTTGAAGGCGGAGATGAATTCAATAAGGTATCCGAGTTTGGTTTTTTCATATTTTTTTTGCTCGGTACGTAGCTTGAGTTGTCCTTGTTATAAATTGACTTACAGTGAAGTAATATCTGTTGTTTCGTGTGCTTTATTGGATAATTTGTTGGAGAAGCATCTCATAAATGAGATGTTGAACTTGTTCTAAAGCATGAGCCTTCCTTTGCTATCTGTAAGGCTTAGTACTTAAAACTACGAGTCAAAATTCTGGATTCATGATGCATTGTATGGCAATATATTTGTGTTAAAATTCCTATGTTATGCATGCATTTGTGTTCTTTTCTTCCTAACCATCTATCTGCCAGGCAAAGAGGGTCCCTCTGTATTTGAGGGCCTCCCAATCCAATGACTCAATATTACTTGTGCATTTCTCTGTAGTACTTGTTTTTTCTTTTCGTTTGCGAGACATTGAAATTAAATAAGTTGATTTTGAATTTTATCTGTGTGTTCAGATTGTGAAGCTATATGAAAGATGTCTTACATCATGTGACAATTATCCTGAATACTGGATACGCTATGGTTTGTGCATGGAAGCTAGAGGCAGTATGGAGCTTGTTGATAATGCCCTTGCTCGTGCTACTTAGGTATTCGTTAAGGTATGTGGTTCAATTACAACATCTTCATGCTTAAATTTAAGTACAATCCAATTTCTATTTGAGAGGCTGGTAGTTTTCATCTCCTGTACTGTTTGCATTTATAGTAAAAGGTGAAATCAAAATCTTTCAGTTGAAATTGGTAGAATGTGTCAGTTTGTTTTATGGGCTCTTTTGTATGATATGATTTTTGTTTTCATAGTTACAAATTTTTGTCGAGAGGTAAAAACTATTAGATGTTGTCATAATATGAATAAAAATAACGTTATCCAACTGTTGACCTTGTTTATAAATTATAATAACTGCAAAGGTTGCTAAGTTGATCGAATTTGGCAGGAATTCATCACTTCATGCATTTTAACTTTCTAATTGCTTCTCTGATGACAACTTTGATAAATGGTTGATTGTAACGACCCACTGTATCAAGACGAGTCTTTTCAGCGTGCTTATGTCCTCACTCACACGCATCCTGAGAAACTTCTCAGGGGGTCACCCATTCTATAATTGCCCCAAGTCAAGCACGCTTAACTTTAGAGTTCTTATGTGATGAGATCCCGAAAAAAAGATGCACCTTCTTGATATGAGTAGTACATATGAAATCTTTTAAGCCATCCTCAACTATGTAGTCCCATACCTACACAGTCTCAGAATCCCCCCTCATTCCGGCACGAGATCGGTTCATTCATATCTCCCTCCGCCTAGAAGCCTACCAGGATGTGGGGACCTCGGGTTGCTAATCTCATCTTAGGGAAATTAATGAACAATTAACATTCATTAAACATCAATTAAGAAACCAAAAGCCAAGTAAATTTTTTTTTTTTTTTTATAAAATCAGTGCCTCGCTCGATCGGTGAAAAACACCCGATCGAGCGAGCACAATTGCTCAACTCTCGGATGGAACAAAATTTGGCCTCGCTCGATCCGTCAACTTCCGCGGATCGAGCGAGCCAAAAACTAAAATCTCTGTTTTGCAAAATTAATGGCCGCGCTCGATCCTGGCTTTTCACAGGATCGAGCGTGCCCTCTGTTTCCAGCAAAACCAGCAATTCATTTTGCTGTCAACCCGATTCCTTCCATTCTAAATCATCAAAACATGGTCCAATACATGATATATCAATTCCAAAACATGCATATACATATAACCAAGGTCACAAGCATTTATACATGCATTTTATTACATCGAACAAGTCGCTAAAGATCGTAAACGACCACAACTATATCAAGTTTCATACATGTATTCCAAAACCAACATAACTAAGGTTTAGTGCTTCTAAAGTTCAAGACATCATCTACAACCCGAGTCCTCACGTGCTAGACTCTCTCCCAGCTGTCAATGACGTCGATGACTAGCTCCTGCCCCTTCTGTTGTCATGCACACATACAAAACAAGACAACAGCCGGATAAACTCCGGTGAGAAACAATTCTCAGTATAACCAACATATAGAAAGCGTTAAATAAATCATCTTGACTCTATTTAAACTCGACTCAACAAATAGAGTACGTAAACGCTTTACAAACGAATTGATTCACATAACTTCAAAGCCATCAAGATTCATAACTGATCTTGACATGGATATCCATCTAACGAGTTCGTAACCGACTCGCAAATAAGGTTAACAGCAACCTTGGCATAGAATCAATTCAATATAGCATCATATCAACTCGAACATAAAGATCCACTACCTGAGATGGATCGACAACATCACAATCAAATCTAAACATAAACAATTATGTGATTTTTGCGGGCCAACTCAAAGATAATCGTTCTTGAGTTTCAAAGTCCCTCCTTCGCGATGTCGTCATTATACCTTCGTTTATCTTGGTTCTGAACTCTTCAAATCTGAAAGATACAACCAAAATACATATATCAAACTTCATTCAAGATTATCATTTCAGAAACGAATCAAAACCATTAATCGATCGTCAATCAAACTCATTTCAAACCTCAACTCAACTTCTTCGGTTCAAAGTCGTTGTCTCGAGTCGTTGGCCTTCCAAACTCGACTGAAACGGAAGAATAAAATTCCATAACATTCACATCATCAAGATAAGTGTTTCAGCTTAGCTATCGAATAACAAAACAGTCCAAAAACTCGATTAAACGGCATAGCGATTCAAAATCGATAACCGACGTAATCCCGACTTCGAAACTTGTAACTCAACTCCATATATCCGCATATATATTATAAAACTCAGTCACATAACATCATATCAGCAGCTATACTCATCGATATACATGCTAGAAGTCATATCCACAACATTCAATCATTCAACTTTGATCCGGTTTCAAAAATAGAAGCTATACAAATGCAAGAACACAATCAATAACCAAACATCTGATATCTGCCCTTTATTGATTTCGAAATCCATATAACACAACATAAAAATTACATGAGATCGAAGCCCTCGTCGTAAGGATTCCAGAACAATTTACGAAATCGAAATCGGATAATCGGAGCAAAAGTTATAAGGATTTGAAGATCGGAAAATCAAAAGAAACGAAATATCTCGGCTTGCTCTGTTCTTCAACTTCTGAATTGTCTAAGGCATGTACACGTATCATTCTGATAAAAGAATTAACATCAGATAACTTTCCATCAAAATTGCACTTTAGTCCCTCAATTCTTCAATATTTGCAATTTGGTCCTCAGCCCTTATTTTAATTCAATTTCAATCCTAAATAATTTAAAAATATTAGAATTTAAATCAAAACTCTAAATATCCCCAAATTAAATATACTTGGATTAAAATAAAATTAAATTCAGATTAATTTCTAATTAATCCCGGGCCTTACATTTCCCCCCCCCCCCCACTAAGACATGAGTTCGTCCTCGAATTCATAAACAGTATAGATATGCAGACTGCATGCTCATAAGAATAAAGAATAACTGAAAACTGAATAAGAACTGATATCAGTGGAATAGATAAGGAAATCGTTGCTTCATATCATTTTCAACTTCCCACGTCGCTTCTTCAACTCCGTGCCGACTCCATTGAATCTTCACCAATGGAATGGTCTTCGTTCGGAGTTGCTTCGTCTTCCTATCAAGAATCTGAATAGGTCGTTCGAAATAGCAAAGAGTATCATCCAACTCAGCTTCATCAGATCGAATCACATGAGACGCATCAGATATATACTTCCTCAACATCGATACATGAAAGACATCATGTATCCCAGATAAAGACATAGGAAGAGCGAGTCGATAAGCTAGATTGCCTATCTTCTCGAGAATCTCATACGGCCCAATATACCTCGAAGATAATTTTCCTCGTTTGCCAAATCGAACTGTGCCCCTGAACGGTGAAATCTTCAGAAACACTATATCTCCCTGATCAAAAGATAACGGCCGTCGTCGCACATTTGCATATCTCGTCTGTCTATGCTGCGCTGTTCTCATTCTCTGCTGTATCAATTTCACTTTCTCAATCATTTGTCTGATCATGTCTGGCCCTAACTCAGGTACCTCAGAAACATCATCCCAATACAAAGGCGATCGACACTTCTTCCCATATAATGCTTCCAATGGTGCTATCTCTATACTCGTCTGATAACTGTTGTTATAAGAAAATTCCACGAGTGGTATAGAATTTTGCCATGTAACACCAAAATCAAGTACTAGAGCTCTAAGCATATCCTCAAGCGTCTGAATAGTTCGTTCAGATTGACCGTCAGTTTGAGGATGATAAGCGGTACTCAAATGTAAACGCGTACCTAGAGCTTCCTGTAGGCTATGCCAAAAGTGCGAAGTAAATCTCGGATCTCGATCAGATACAATAGACTTTGGCACACCGTGTAGTCTTACCACTTCTCGAATATAGAGATCCGCCATTTGATCATGACGATAAGTCATTCGATAAGGAATAAAGCACGCAGATTTCGTCAATCTGTCGATGATCACCCAAACAGCATCGCATCCTCGAGATGATCGTGGCAACTTCGTTACAAAGTCCATGGAAATGTGATCCCATTTCCATTCAGGAATTGATAAACTCTGTAATAAGCCACCTGGTTTCTTTCTTTCAGCTTTCACCTGTTGGCAATTCAAACATTTAGATACAAATTCAGTCACATCAGACTTCATTTGTTTCCACCAGTACTGACTCTTCAAGTCGTTGTACATCTTTCTGCCTCCAGGGTGAACACTGAAGCGACTACAATGGGCTTCTTTCAAAATATTCTGTCTCAAGTCTGCAATATCGGGAACAAATATTCGGTCATTCACATACAAGATATCATCATCACTAACCTTGTACTCAGACTGATGTCCTGATCGAATCATTTCAATCGATTTCTGCACATTCTGGTCGGCTTTTTGTGCTTCTTTGATACGAATCAATAACTCTGGCTCAGCACTGATTGCATACACTCTCATCGGCCTTCTATCTGTCTCAAATACATACCCCGAAATACAACAATCTTCAATCAAATTAGATACACCTATCGTAGACAAGGATAAAGCACATACCTTTCTACTTAGGGCATCCGCTGCTGCATTAGATTTTCCCGGATAGTATTTGATTTCACAATCGAAATCCTTCAACATATCAATCCATCGTCGTTGTCTCATATTCAATTCAGATTGTGAGAACAGATACTTCAGACTTTTGTGATCAGAAAAGATTTCGAACTTCTCGCCATATAAGTAATGTCTCCAGATTTTCAATGCAAAGACGATTGCAGCCAATTCAAGATCATGAATCGGATACCTGACTTCATGTGGTTTCAGTTGTCAAGAAGCATAAGCAACAACATGTCCTTTCTGCATTAAAATACATCCCAAACCCTGGTGAGAAGCATCACAATAAACAACAAAATCACCGGTACCTGTAGGGATTATTAAAATCGGCGCTGTCGTCAATCTCTTCTTAAGTTTGACGAAACTTCTTTCACATGCTTCAGACCAAATAAATGGTGCATTCTTCTGTGTAAGCTGTGTAATAGGCTTCGCTATCGATGAAAAATCTCGAATGAATCGACGATAATAACCTGCTAAGCCCATAAAACTTCGAATTTCTGGCACAGATGTCGGTCTCTGCCAACTGATCAAAGCTTCAACCTTACTCGGATCAACTAAAATGTCATCTCCTGAAATTACATGACCAAGAAAAACAACTCGCTGCAACCAAAACTCACATTTGGATAACTTGGCATACAATTTCTCTTCTCTTAATGTTCTCAATACAATTCAGAGATGATCATCATGTTCACACAGATTCTTAGAGTATATCAAAATATCATCGATAAAGATAATCACAAAGTCATCTAAATATCTTTGAAATACTCTATTCATCAATCCCATAAAAATTGCTGGTGCATTTGTTAGACCAAAAGGCATGACTATGAATTCATAATGACCATACCTGGTTCTAAACGCAGTCTTAGGAATGTCTTCATCTCTAACCCTCAACTGATGATATCCGGATCGTAGATCAATCTTTGAATATACTGACGATCCCTGCAATTGATCAAATAAATCATCGATACGAGGTAAAGGATAGCGATTCTTTACCGTTGCTTTGTTCAATTGCCGGTAGTCAATACACAATCTCATCGATCCGTCTTTCTTTCGAACGAATAATACCGGAGCACCCCATGGGGAAACACTCGGTCTGATATATCCCTTAACCAACAAATCTTCGAGTTGGTCTTTTAATTCTTTTAGTTCAATCGGTGCCATACGGTAGGGTGCTTTCGATATCGATTGTGTACCTGGCATCAATTCAATACCGAAATCTACCTCTCTGTACGGTGGCAATCCTGGAATCTCATCAGGGAATACATCTGCAAACTCATTCACCACCGGTATATCCATCAATGTCGGACTAGTCTTCAGTATATCGACTGCATAAATAAGGAATCCTTCCGCCCCTTTCTGTAACAAGTCAGTCATAGAAAGAACAGATATCAAAAGAATTCTGGCTCGTGATCCCTTACCATAAAATTTCCACTCATCAGTCATATCAGGTCTGAACTTCACAATCTTCTGAAAATAGTCCACTGTGGCTCTGTACTTGGTTAGCATATCGATACCGATTATGCAATCAAAATCAGATAAACCAAGAACGATACAGTCAAGCTCAACTTCATTACCTTAAACCAAGAACGATACAGTCAAGCTCAACTTCATTACCTTCATACTGTAGTACACAATTTCTTACAGACTTCACTGATACTATACCTTTTCCCAACGGTGAAGATATAGATACTACAGTATCTAATGACTCAATAGGCAATGAATACAATGTAACAAATTGCTCAGAGATGAAGGTATGCAACGCACCCGTATCCAATAAGACATAGGCAGGATAACCATAAAGAGAACAGTTACCTGCAATCACATCGTCTGGTGCTGCTTGTGCTTGCTCTTCTGTCAATGCAAACACTCATGCTTGTTGCCTCGGAGGTTGATTCACTGTCTAACCTCCTCCTCTACTCGGTGCTGTAGGCTGTGGTTGAAAAGAGTGAACAGAAGATGTAGATTGACCTACCGGTCTCAATGATCCCGTACCCTGTGCACCTTCAGAACCTCGTTGTGGACACACTCGTGCAAAATGTCCCATATTGTTGCAAATATGGCAGCTTCCAAATACACCTCGGCATTGTTCATTGGTATGGCGTCCACCACACTTGGTGCAATACACATCAGACTTTTGTCCAGCCCTAGACTGTCGGGAACTACCTGAACTTGAAGAACTACTACCACCAGATCTCTTGAACTGTTTACTCTTGCCCTTGAAGAAATTCTTCTTTCCACTGCTACTACCTCCAGCTTCAAATCGAGGTGGCGGTGGAATCTGTGACTGTTCTTGAGACTGTCTCACTGGCTGTGGCACAAAATGTGCTCCTCATTGTTTTAATATCCCTGCTTCTGCACCCTTTGCTCGATTCAGAGCATCAGCAAAGGTATTCGGTCTTCTCGAATTCACAAGTGTAAACACATCAATCATTCAAGCCATTGATGAATTGATCGGCTTGAGCTTCATCATTAACAACGATATGTGGAGCAAACTTCAACAGGCTAGTGAAATTTGCAACATATTCTTCGATATTTAACTGCCCCTGTTGCAAACTCGCAAACTCTGCTCCTTTGTCCTTGCGATAAGACACAGGAAATAAACGCTGATAGAAAGCAGTTCGAAATACAGACCAGGTAATAATAGTACCTTGGTTCTCCAATGCTTTCTTTGTCGCTATCCACCAACTCTTGGCAAGGCCATGCAGTTGATGAATAATCAGTCTCACACGACGATCATCTGAATAATCAATGGACTCGAATAACTGCTCAATATCTTCCATCCAATTTTCACATTCCACAGCATTCTCAGTTCCTTGCAACTTCGGTTGTTGGAATGACTGGAATCGTTTCAGAAGTTTCTCCATCGGATTAGCATCACTAAACTCATCAGTAGAAGTACTACCCTGTCCATGTTCAGACACTATCACTGGGACCTGTGCAGCATTGTTTGTTCAGGCTGATTCGTAGACAACGTCTGTCTAACTCTCGGTGCTGGTCGGGGAGGCATATCTGATAATCAAACAGATTAGTCTACAGTTCAATCTCAATTACAACAAGTCTGTTACAGTCCACATTGCCTTCAGAAAAGATCGAGTTTTGATTCATCCTCATAATACATGCGAGTACGTTAATCACATAACCAGATAGCATGTAATTTAAACCATTGTATAGCACATTCTTCGCAAATTATCACAGCATCATGTGACAATTTAATATCTGTAAGTCAATCAATCATATACCATACAATTATAAAAGCAATAAATAAATCAGAATATAAGACTCGATCTACCCCGCTCATCTAATCTCAGTCCAAGAAACTTATCGCTTTGATACCACCTGTTGTGGGGACCTCGGGTTGCTAATCTCATCTTAGGAAAATTAATGAACAATTAACATTCATTAAACATCAATTAAGAAACCAAAAGCCAAGTAAAATTTTTTTTTTTTATAAAATCAGTGCCTCGCTCGATCGGTGAAAAACACCCGATCGAGCGAGCACAATTGCTCAACTCTCGGATGGAACAAAATTTGGCCTCGCTCGATCCGTCAACTTCCGCGGATCGAGCGAGCCAAAAACTAAAATCTATGTTTTGCAAAATTAATGGCCGCGCTCGATCCTGGCTTTTCACAGGATCGAGCGTGCCCTCTGTTTCCAGCAAAACCAGCAATTCATTTTGCTGTCAACCCGATTCCTTCCATTCTAAATCATCAAAACATGGTCCAATACATGATATATCAATTCCAAAACATGCATATACATATAACCAAGGTCACAAGCATTTATACATGCATTTTATTACATCGAACAAGTCGCTAAAGATCGTAAACGACCACAACTATATCAAGTTTCATACATGTATTCCAAAACCAACATAACTAAGGTTTAGTGCTTCTAAAGTTCAAGACATCATCTACAACCCGAGTCCTCATGTGCTAGACTCTCTCCCAGCTGTCAATGACGTCGATGACTAGCTCCTGCCCCTTCTGTTGTCATGCACACATACAAAACAAGACAACAGCCGGATAAACTCCGGTGAGAAACAATTCTCAGTATAACCAACATATAAAAAGCGTTAAATAAATCATCTTGACTCTATTTAAACTCGACTCAACAAATAGAGTACGTAAACGCTTTACAAACGAATTGATTCACATAACTTCAAAGCCATCAAGATTCATAATTGATCTTGACATGGATATCCATCTAACGAGTTCGTAACCGACTCGCAAATAAGGTTAACAGCAACCTTGGCATAGAATCAATTCAATATAGCATCATATCAACTCGAATATAAAGATCCACTACCTGAGATGGATCGACAACATCACAATCAAATCAAAACATAAACAAGTATGTGATTTTTGCGGGCCAACTCAAAGATAATCGTTCTTGAGTTTCAAAGTCCCTCCTTCGCGATGTCGTCATTATACCTTCGTTTATCTCGGTTCTGAACTCTTCAAATCTGAAAGATACAACCAAAATACATATATCAAACTTCATTCAAGATTATCATTTCAGAAACGAATCAAAACCATTAATCGATCGTCAATCAAACACATTTCAAACCTCAACTCAACTTCTTCGGTTCAAAGTCGTTATCTCGAGTCGTTGGCCTTCCAAACTCGACTGAAACGGAAGAATAAAATTCCATAACATTCACATCATCAAGATAAGTATTTCAGCTTAGCTATCGAATAACAAAACAGTCCAAAAACTCGATTAAACGGCATAGCGATTCAAAATCGATAACCGACGTAATCCCGACTTCGAAACTTGTAACTCAAATTCATATATCCGCATATATCTTATAAAACTCAGTCACATAACATCATATCAGCAGCTATACTCATCGATATACATGCTAGAAGTCATATCCACAACATTCAATCATTCAACTTTGATCCGGTTTCAAAAATAGAAGCGATACAAATGCAAGAACACAATCAATAACCAAACATATGGTATCTGCCCTTTATTGATTTCGAAATCCATATAACACAACATAAAACTTACACGAGATCGAAGCCCTTGTCGTAAGGATTCCAGAACAATTTACGAAATCGAAATCGGATAACTGGAGCAAAAGTTATAAGGATTTGAAGATCGGAAAATCAAAAGAAACGAAAGATCTCGGCTTGCTCTGTTCTTCAACTTCTGAATTGTCTAAGGCATGTACATGTATCATGCTGATAAAAGAATTAACATCAGATAACTTTTCATCAAAATTGCACTTTAGTCCCTCAATTCTTCAATATTTGCAATTTGGTCCTCAGCCCTTATTTTAATTCAATTTAAATCCTAAATAATTTAAGAATAATAGAATTTAAATCAAAACTCTAAATATCCCCAAATTAAATATACTTAGATTAAAATCAAATTAAATTTGGATTAATTTCTAATTAATCCCGGGCCTTACACAGGAGCCGCTCATTGTCCGTGCAACCTCTTGGCACCGGCGATCACTCCCTGCCTCCTCACCCCGGGCGTCACATTGATCATGCTAGAATACTTTGTTCAGAGCTCTCAGTAACCTTTCTTGAGATGTGACTATATATGAAATTTGGGCCTCTCGTTTAACTGGTTGAGACATGTGTTGTTCATTTTTTGTCACTTGTTTATTTTTTTTCCTCAGATGTACTAAGAAATGTATGACTCCTACCACAAGCTAATGTTTTATTTTATACATTTTATAGATGAGTTTCGAAACAAATTTGCACGACTGCACTTTTTTTTTTTTTTTTTTTGCGCTTGTGGGGGTTGTTTTGGTGATCTCTAACTGATTATTAAAATTAAACTCATGGTAGATGAGAAGGGGTTAGGAGAAAGCAATTACCCGAGTTTTATAAACTTTTGGTTCAAAAAAAAAATTGAAGGATACTAATTTCTTGCTTTCTGGATTCTTGAATACATTTATAAACTTTTTGTGTTCTAGTTTTATCATTTGAGAGGTGAACATTAATTGGCATGCTTAGTTGATTGGATCGCTTTTTGTGTTCTGGTTTATTAACTTTTTGTATTTTGGTTCTTAAATGTGCTTTTTTTTTTATGCGTGTGGGGATGCTTAGTTGATTGGATTGGCAAATCAAAAGAAAAGATGGATGCGGCTTTCATGAAGAATCTCTATTTAGGAAAAAAGATCGATGCGGTTTCAAGTTTATCAAGATATTAGCATATCTCTAGTTTCTAGTGTGCATGAAATTAGGATTCAAAATTTTGAATATTGAGAAATTTACAATACTGAAAAATTGTATATTAAATTTTATTTTCAAATTTCAAATTTTGAGAAATTTATAATATTTGAAATTGTAATTTTTTTTTATTTTATACTTGAAAAAAGACAGGGTGAAAAACCGTTGTTAAAAGGGTTTTTAAAACTGATGTTAAAGGTCATGTTGTTAAAAGTGTGATAAAAAAACAATGGTTTTTAACCGTTGTCTTTTTGAGCCAACAACAACGGTTTTTCACCGTTGTGAAACCGTTGTTGTTGGCTCAAAAAGACAACGGTTTTTAACCGTTGTCTTTGACCGCACTTTTAACAACATGGCTTTTAACATCGGTTTCAGACCCCCTTTTAACAACGTTTTTTCACCCTTGTCTATTAACTTTTTTGTTGTAGTGGCTTCAAGATCAATAGTCAACTTCATATTCTGAATCTGCAAATTAAACTCTGCTTTTTCTCTATTCTGAATTGAATGATGTTTCAATAATAACTTTTCCGTTTAACGAATCAGTTTCAGCTTCAAAAGTTTTATCTATCATTCAATTACGAATTCTGGTTTTTCTTCTCTGTTTTCATTTCGTACAGATTCATCTTCAAAATCTTTGTGTGTCTCAAATAAAATCTGATCTAATATCAACAATTCATGTCTGATCTGATATTATATACTTCAATAGTAACATTTCAACACAAAGAAATCGGATTTTCTTTCATCATATCCTCATAGCATTATCTCAAACTCGGCTCAATAGCTGTTACAGGAATTATAATCATCAAGTGGCAACACATCAAGTCAAGTAATACCGAATTAGGTATTAAAGTTCTGAGAATAGTCTCAATATCTGGAAAATCAACGCAGATAATCCATCAATCGACGAATGGTATAATGCAATCACATATAACCAACTCTCAGAACTTCAGTCAATCCATCGATGCCACATTCTGTCGAATAAATCTAAAGTCTTAATTCTGACAATAGATTTTAATCATTCATGTATTTTCATCATATTTCTATTTTCTTCACAGCTCTAAATAGATAACTGTTATTCACATCTCATACAGTGTATTCTAAAATTCTGATTAGTCTATTCGGACTATCTATTAATCAGAGTATAATATACTGTCTTCACAAATATCAAAGTATTCAGAACTGTTGATAATTGGTATCACATCAAGTGAAGTTCATTCTCGACATTCGATTCATCTTCTCTGACTATTCTTCCAATTCAAGGATAATATATTGTACCTTTACCTCAAAAAGTACTCAAAGTCTTCGGATCATCTGTATTACAATTTAATAGTAAACCCAATGTTTCAATCTGAAACAATATTTCTTGGCTTACTGTTCATCTTATAACGAACCTAATCACAATTCAGTGACTTGATCATACTGACAGATCATCATATACAGTAACATCCACCAATCTGTTCATAACTACCACCTGTTTACCTCATCTATACTGTTTCATCACAGTAGTTTTCGCAAAATATTCTTTCAAATTATAATCTCGTTTCAATTTTTGGAGTTTCCAAACTATCACTGAAATCATCTGGTGAACGATCTTCAAATTCATCGGAAACTCTCGGTACATTTAACTTCAAAAATGTACTAATTATGTTACTTCTATTTGCTTTATCTTCTGATAAAACAATTATCGAATGAATAGTAAATTCATTGTTGTGCAATACTTCAAATTCTGATATCTCTTTTCGAAAATATCAGGCACAATCAAATAATCAATCATAATCGAATTCATTCATTCGGATCTGAGGCTTCAATTCATATCTCAATCTGGCATTCTTTACTGAATTCTCATCGCTTCAGTTTACTTTCTGTGTTTCTTTCATCTTCTGAACAGTTTTGGCTTACTTCTAATCAAAATCCTTCTGATTGGTGATATATTCGTCTGAATATACTCAAACCAAAATACACAGAAATCTAAAATCAATCCATCGAATGCCTATTTCATTCCTTATTTATATCTCCAAATATCGACAATTCATATCATCTCACCCAAAAATCCTGGATCATATTCTATCAGTTACGAGCTAAAAATCTTAAAATACGCTGAAATATCATCAAAGGATCAATAATTCTCAAATCAAAAGAAATAAATCAAGATTGAGAAAATCCCTCAATCAAGGTCATCCAAAATCAAATCTTCTGGATAACAAACTCTGCAAAGTGAAAACAACTCACTTGCATTACATAACTCAGAATGAGTAAATCACTCAAGCTCTATGAACAAAACAAGGAGAGCCACTCGAAATCAAACATTTCAAGAATTATATGTCCAATTGATGTATTCGATTCAGCATAATCAAAGAAAAGACTCCTCTGTAACGGATTTTCATATTATCCTCTATCTTCTAAACCTCAAGATTAATATTCAGTTCATAATCTCATCAAGTCGGTAATTCATAAATTCATCAATTCGCTATTGAATTCCAGCTCACAACTTAAACTAAAGTCAAAAATCTTACTGGAACATATCTGTAATCTCTATGCATTGGCATACCTATCAATGTTGATTTAGATCTTAAACATATTTAGTGCATCGAATATACTGATTTTGGAATATTTCTGTAATCAAACATCATACATCAATCCGAAATCACAGAATCTTAATTCGAGATTCCATATCATATCATCATATTCATATGCACATCATGTTCTTGTTGATCTAATTTTATCGTTTTTTCTATTCATCAATTCTATTTCAGTTCTCCTTTGATCAGCCTATTCATACTTCTCCTCAATACTCGAGTTTTGACCAAGAACCAATTCTTCTTCATTTTCACGGAATACATGCTTCCAATCAACTCAGATATTCAGGTAAACATGTACTTCGTAAAGCATAAAACATACTGATTGGTTAAATCACAAAATCAAGTGATTCAATCATCTGAAACTATCCCTAATCAGTACTTGGTTATAATCTCATAATCTATCATGCATCGTAACCAAATATTTCCCATATGAACAACATCATGTTCAATTTCATTTCATTGAAGCAATAGTTTCATTCTTCAACTCAATTCACAAATTCTCTTTTCTGACACAGAGGTTAAAATATAACACAGCTTTTAGCTATCATATATCTCTTGCACCTACAACATCAACAGGTGAAAACAACATAAATATGTTACCTGTAAGTCTCATTCTCAGGTGCAATGTTATTCTGATCCTCTGTATACTTCTGCTATTTATTCTTCATTCGAATCTTCTTAGAATCTATGTTTCTTCGAACAGATTCTAGCACATCTACCTAAATTTTCTGTACACTGCTTGGTCGTATATCTTCCTCCACAATTAGTGTAATAATTTCTAATATATTCTGCATTCAGAATCAGACTAATCCATCTCGATTCGCTAGAGTTAAAGATTTATTTTCATATCATGCATTTCATATCTGTTCTGGAAATAAAATTGTAGATAAAGTTGTGAGTATCTCACATACTCTTGCATGTCTAGAATTTCATTCTCTTAAATCATTATTCAGCTTCAATTCTCTTAGACAGGGCTATGTCTTTCAGAAAATGTTTCAATCATCAACATTTATTCAGACATATTCTTAGAATTCAAGCCATTATATAATTCACTCAATCTTGAGCTTTCTTATTATCATCTACAATTCAGAGAATCATAGTAGGCTTGAAAATTCCAATAAGGCATTCCTCAAATTCAAAATATTCAGCTTCTACAGGGTATGTTTTTCTTTCTCATCATTTCTATCTGTTGTGGCAAAGAATAATAAACAAAAGTATGTTCTAAGCACTTATCAACAATCAATATACCTCTGTTATGTCAAAATTCCCTCATCAAAATCTATCAGCTGGTTGCTAGGTTTTGAAGTTGGTATTCAATCAATCTGATCCGATATTCATCTGAATATTTCCAATATTTGAACAACTGGTCAAGTTCTTCGAGCCAACTGTTACCTACAACATCATCTATTCATTTGCTGATATTCTGTTCTATTCAATCAGAGATACTTCATTCAGCTGAGCAATACCGTTCTGTTCCGTTCAGTCTGACCATACCATTCTGTCAATCTGGGGTGCTTACATCACCCAAAAAACACTATTCTCTTCGATTCTGGGTGCTTACATCACCCGGGGGAAATCTTATAACAAAAAAGTATGAAATTCAAAAATTTACAAATCAGTAAATCAGGCAGTTGAATTTTAAAGATAGATCATGCTCACATGAAATTTATCAAATCATTGAATCATCAAATCGAGTAATGCATAATCATGTAACACTAAAAATGCATGTGACTCAATCTACCCCGCTCAGCTTCTATCTCAGTCCAAGAACTTACGCTCTGATACCACCTGTTGTGAGGACCTCGGGTTGCTAATCTCGTATTAAGGCAACTAATGATTCATGAAACAAATCAATTAGAATATTAAAACCAAGAGCTAAATTTTTTTTTTTAAAATATCCGGAGCCTCGCTCGATCAGGCAAAATCAGCCGATCGAGCGAGCACCAAAGCCCTGCTCTCGGTTCCCAAAATATATTGACCTCGCTCGATCTGATGAACTCGTCCGATCGAGCGAGCCCAATATTTCATTTCTCTGTTTTTGTAAATTGATGGCCGCGCTCGATCCTAGCTTTTCACAGGATCGAGCATGCCATCAATTCCAGAAACACCAGAATCATTTTTCTGCTGTCAATCCTCAACTTTCAATCTCAACAATCCAAAACTCAACCTGAATCATGGTTGATCAAGATAGGAACATGCATATAATCATATATAACGACGTGAGCATATAATCATGCGATTCTTACATCAAACGGATATCGTAAAAAGCATTAAATCACAAGCTACACTAAAATCATAAGTGAGCTTCCCGTATCAAGTCTTCTACTAAGTTTGATGTACTCTAATACATATTCGTTCAACTATAAACCTGAGTCCTCACGTGCTAAATCTCGCTCCCAAGCTATCAATGTCATCTCAGACTAGCTCCTGCCCCACCTGTTGCAATGCACACATACAAAACAAAGCAACAGCCGGATAAACTCCGGTGAGAAACATATTTCCAAGTAAAAGAAACTAACATGCAAATCAAGTTATATATATCAAAATCATGATATAAATACAAGACAATGCATGATTAAAAATAGGCTTCTCTCAAGAAATCTCTCATTTCATCGGTTGGGATCCCGAGAAGAAGATATCATAACTAACCACCGACTCTCCCGATCGAGGTGGGGTTACTTATCTTACTTCTCTAGACTTTGAAGACACTATATATGTAAATCAGACGCTAGGCTATCTCAACCACCCAGGCCATACACATATAGTTCCTCAAATCGTCTATTCGAACGTTTCTGTTCATTTCAAAATTCAAAGAACAAGTCTCACAAGATGAATGCAACATATATCATCATAATAGCATTCATTAACATCAAGACTCATTCAACAATTCATAGAAGATCATATAAAAGCAATCAATCAAATAAGTATGTGATTTAAGGAACTCGATACAAACCATCTCGAGTTATAATCCCATTCAAATAGTAGTCCACTTTTACCTTCGTATTTCTTCTGTTCTGAATTCTTCAAATCTGAACTGCAATCTCAAAACCTTCACATCAAGCTTCGTTCAATACATTCTTTTCAGAATCGAGTCAAAATCATCAACACATATTCGATCAAATGCATTTCAAACCTCCCTTCTTCTTCTTCAATTCGAATTCGGAGTCTTGAGTCGTTAGCCCCCAAAACTAGTCTGAAATCGAGGAATAAAAATGGTATATCATCGATAACATTTCAAAGAACATCTCATCTTGATAATCAGCTATCAAACTAGTCTCAAAACATGAATCGGCGGCGTAGCGATTCAAAATCGGTAACCGACTTAATATCAACTTCGAAGCTAACTTCTTTAACTTCATAAGAAAATCATACGTGCATCTAAATCATTAATACATCATTCTAATCCTCATAACAGCAGCTAAGTATATCAAATACAAGCTGAACATCATAACAAGTTCATTTCTTAATCCATATTCGATCCGGTTTCGAAAATAAACGATACAACATATCAAGAACATGATCATATGTACCAAAGTACTGATATCTACCAAATTTCGTTCTTCAAAACATGCCGAGATGATTAAATACTTACATCAAGTCGAATTACTTGTCGCAAGGATTCCAGAACATCTTTCGGAATCGAAATCGGACGAGTGGATCAAAAGTTACGGCGTTTTGAACAATCAAATTTCAAAAAAAATGAAAGAGCTCGACATGCTCTGTTCTGAATATGTAAATCCCATCTAATAACACGTATCACTTTTTGCTAAGTTTTATAAAAATCGGATATGTATTGTCTAATTGCAATTTAGTCCCTGAAACCTCATAAATTGCGATTCAGTCCTCGGCCTTCGTTTTAATTCATTTTCAATCCAAAATAATTTAAGAATATTAGAATTAAAATAAAAAATCTAAATATTCTCAAATTAAATATACTCGAATTAAAATTAAATAAATTCGGATTAATCAAATAATCCCGGCCTTTTGCATTTTAGCCCTTCAACTTCGATATTTGCAAATCAGTCCCTAATCGAGTTGTATCTTCAAAAATAATCTTCTTTAATTCCCGAAACATGGAATTTAATCTTGAATTCCATAAATATTCAAATCGAATATTTATTCTTTTAATTTAAGAATTCCCGGAATTTAATTCTCAAAACCCGTAAAATTCTCAAATTAATATTTTCGGCTCGGAAATTAAATCTATCATTTCCATAACTTCTCAAATCAATATTAGCCCATAATATGGAATTTAATTCTCAATTCCCATAATTAATAATTTAATATTTTCGGGCCTTACAGTTGGCGAACGCACTGAAGGATAATAACAGAGGCCAATTTCAAGCAACACTGAGGTAAATCTCAAGGAGCAGTGCAATGCCATAGAGTTGAGGAGTGGAAAAGAAATTGGAGTACAAATCCCTACTGTTGCAGAGAAGAAAGTTGAGGAAAAAGTCGAGGAAAAAGAGAAGGAGCCTGAACCTGACTCGAAACCGATGTACAAGCCGCCACTCCCCTACCCACAAAGGTTCAAGAAGAAGGCGTTGGATGAGCAGTTTTCCAAGTTCTTGGAGATTTTCAAGAAAATTCACATCAACGTCCCCTTTGCTGAAGCTTTGGAGCAAATGCCGAATTATGCGAAGTTCATCAAGGAGGTGATGTCCAAGAAGAGGAGGCTGCTAGAGAACGAGGTGGTGAATTTAACGGAAGAGTGCAGTGCGGTGCTACAAAAGAAGATGCCACAGAAACTTAAGGATCCAGGGAGTTTTACTATTCCTTGCACTATTGGTTGTTCTTATTTTAATAATGCACTTTGTGATTTAGGGGCCAGTATTAATTTAATGTCATTATCTATTTACAGGGCCTTGGAGTTGGGAGAGATGAAGTCGACTATGATTTCATTGCAATTAGTGGATAGAAGCATCACATATCCACTTGGCATTGTTGAAGATGTTCTAGTCAAGGTGGATAAATTCATCTTCCCAGCGGATATTGTAATTTGGACATAGAAGCAGATCATGGTGCTCCGCTGATTTTTGGAAGACCATTCTTAGCCACAGCGGATGCCAAAATTGAAGTGAAGAAGGGGGAATTGTCGATGGGTGTGGACTGCGAACGAGTGATTTTTAAATTATTCATGAAGACACTTAATCCACCCGTCGAAAAAGTGTGTTTAATTGAGCCAGTTGAGAAGTTGGAAGCGCCAAATTTACCAACAAAGAAAGCCACGAAGAACAAGAAAGCGAAATTTAAAAGGCGGTTCGTCGAATTTATTTGGCGAGTAAAAGAGAAAGGGAAGATCTAACACCGGTGAAAATCGGGCTGACGACTTTAAACCAAGCGCTACTTGGGAGGCAACCCAAGCATTTTCTTTATTTTATTTTATTTGCTTTTATTTTCAGTTAATTTAATTTTTGTTATTTAGATTTTTTTAAAAGTATTTTATTTTAATTTTTTTTAAGATTAATTTTTCTTAATTTTCAAAAAATTTCAGGCTCCAGAAATCTCATTTTCGAGCAGATGGCGCGCCCGCCCAATTAAATTGAGCGCCCGTGCCATACCCTGAAGAAATTTGCGAGCACTAGGCGCGCCCGCGCCACTCCATTCGAGCGCCCGCGCCTCCCCTTCGTTGCACTGATGCACGAACAGCGCTACACCTTGCGCCATCTTACTACCGAACAGAGCCACATCTAGCGCAAACGAGCTCCAACTGCGCCTCCCATAAGCGCTATCGCGCGTCTCAGCCTCCCCATTAGCGCAGCATATAGCTCTGACGCGCTTCTAGACTCGTCATCAGCGCATCATCCATGCGCCATCGCGCGCCTCGTTAGCGCAGCAACCATGCGGGTAACAACCCCCAGCAGCATCATCCCAAGCGATACAGCTCTCCAAATATGTAACACTAGCACTACTCATGTCCACGGCAAGGCTCTCAAGGACACACTCATATGCTCACAGGCATCACAGCAGCGCAACTTATGTGCTAACGTGCATATGCCATGCTCACTTCCATGAACTATCGCACAACCTTGTGCACTTGCACTCTCCACAATTATCTTATTCCATGCGCCAAGCAGCTACTCGAACATCACTTGAATCAAGCTTTCTAGCGCTTATTAAATGGTTAATTTGGACATTCATGTTGCGCTTATCACCTCTCAAATGGTCTTGCGGTTGCGAATTATTTTTTACTGGAAATTTTGATAACACCGAGTACTGATGCTTGGTGTCGAAGGTATGTGTCCCTTGTTCTTTTTCTTGTTTTTTTTAATAATTAGGGACAATGATTACATTAAGTTTTTTTTTTGGGGGGGGGGGGGGGGCGGGGGGGTAAATCAATGTTTGATTTAGTTGTTTGGTGGATAGTTGAATAGTTGAGTTTTATTGTGTGCTTCATGGATAAAATTTTTTGTTTGAGTTTATTTGTTGTTTAAGTGAGTGAGTTGAGTTTTGAAAAGAAGTCGATAAAGAATTGGATGCATGACCAATGATGAAAAAAAATTTGTGCTATAACTGAAATCCATGATTGTCTACCTATCTGACAAATATTTTTGGAAAAAAAAAATGGAACCAATTAGATGAACAGTTTCCTATATACTCTGTGATTAATACTTGAATCTGATTTTGGAAAGATATAGACATAGATATGATTGAGGCATTGTTTGAAAATTTTTGGGCCAGAATTTTATTGATGAAATTTATCCTTAGTTGCCCAGTTGAGCTACACTTATATGAGTACATTGAGGTACAATCTAAACTTGTTGTGAAAATCATCGTTTACTGCTGATGATTGTTATTTCTGCACTGATTGATATTTGTATGATTTAATTGTGGATTGAGACTTGTCTAGAACTAGTTCAAACACTCTTCGAGGCGAAATACGGGCAAAACTGTGATTAGGAATGATTTAGGCGATTTTTCTGAATTCGTTTGAGCCTTTCAAGCTACCTATTAATTTATGTTATCTCTAGTACCTTATTTGAGCCTTATTGAAAATCGAATGGCATGCGTGTAAACGTGTGATAAACCCCCATTCGTCATTATTTCAAGGTCTTACATTGACTACCTGAATAGCCTAAACAATATTTCCTACCTTTAAGGGAGTAATTTGAATGCTAAAATGTTATATGCTCCTAGTTTTATTTGTGAAAATATGGAATGGTGCGGTGGATGATTTGAAAAGATGAAAAGAGGTAGTAGTAGAAAAAAAAAAGAGATGAAAAAAAAATAGTAAAAAAAATTGTGAAAGAAGTTGTGTGAAGTGGAAAGAAATAGTGTGAAATTGTGAATGAAAAGGAGTTGAAGTTAGATTGAGCATGAATATAAATTATACTCCTTATTTTGAATTCTTATCCTTCGTTTGTAGCCATGATCCAGGCCTTACGTTACAAGCTGATTAAGTCCTATTGACCGAGTCTCAGTTGCCCAATATATTAGTGGAGAAAATTTGCGAGAATTTAGCCTATGGACTGTTGATTGATACTTTTAATGATTATGAATTTTGTTCTAAACACGCACACACTCTTATTCTTTGCATTTACCTATTTGTGAGTGTTTTTTATTTATATCCTATATTTTGCTCCTATTCTACCTTGAAAAGTCATCATGATCTATGAATGTCTGAATTGAATTTGGATAGGGTGTTTTGAAATGTGAGTTGCGGAGATTGTGAGTTTATGCGGTTATTTTGTTGTAACTGAAATTTTCAAGTGTTAGTAGGTTGGATGTGATTGGATTTGATTTTTTTTTTTTGAAATCATTGCTGAGGTTATTGCTCCATAATATTTCTTGACTAGTCTTGTTGATTTTTGATGATTTGAGTTTTGGAAGTTATTGGTTTTGAATAGTTTTGCTCGGAACTAGCAAAAGTCTAAGTTTGGGGGTATTTGATAAGTGTATTTTATACACTTAATATATATATGATTTTAATTGTTAATTATTTGTTTCGAGAAGATTTATGTGGTTGTTTTGTTGTTTTTGTGGTTGTAGGAGATTATTGAATTTATTTGGAAAAGAGGAAAAAATGGTGAAAAGAATTAAAGAAAAGAAAATAAAAAAAGGAAAAAAAATTAAAGAAGAAAGAAGAGAAATAAGAAATCAGGGAAAGAAACGAGAAGGAACAGAGATGGGATTTCTTAATTGGGCTTCTTGTTAGCGCTAAAGTTAAGCGCTTGAAGAAGCGCTATCGCGTTGCTGCTATGTTTCTGGAAGATTGAAGTCGAACTTAAGGCGCGCCCGTGCGTGTTTTTGGAGCGCCCGCCCCGATCGCTGCCATCTCAGATTTTTATTATTTCGGGCAATTTTTATGGGCTTGATTTTGTGGGCTTTTGTGCACGCTATAAAAAGATTCTTTTATCAGACAATAGGGGGAGGAGCCGCCACACACAAATAAACGTACATATCAGAGTTGATCGTGAAGATTTCTGGAGAATCTTGAGCTTTAATTGAAGAACAAAGACGGAGATCGATAGTCCGGACACGGCATCGACGACGGATTTGTTTCCTTTATCTTTTATTTATTTTATTCTGAATATGTTTGGATTTTTGAACATGTTTTGTTTTATTCAGAATTTAGTTATGAACTAATTTTTTAGAGTCTAGAGGTCGGATGGAACCTGCTGTAGACGCTTTCATGAATTTTTGATTTTATTGAATTGAGTTTCTTCTAGATTAATTGTTTTTTTAAGAATTGATTGTCTTTTCAATTATCTGATCAATAATTGATTTGTAATATTTATTTGAAATCTGGCACTCGGGAGAGGAGATTTTGAATAGGACCATTAGAAATTACACTGTTAATTATTTATACAGCTCGGGAGAGTGTATAATTTTAACAGAGCTTTTAAAAAGAACATTGTTTTGTGATAGATCACTGCAAGTAGATTCTTAATAGGGATATTGGAATTGAATTGTAGTTGATAAAAATTATTTGTTGCTCGGGAGAGGGAAATAATAAACTTAAGTGTTCTTGGCTATTAATTGACTGGAATTCATGAAACTAAATTAATTAGGATTGATTGCTGTTGAAACCAGGTGAAATCTAAACCTCTAGACCATTATTCTCTGGTTGATATTTATCTGAAATTTGTGTGCGTGCTATTAAAAAATCATTAATTATTTTATTTTTTTGCAAATATCTCAAATATTGATTTTCTAGATAAAGTTTGGACTATTTTAATTACAAGCACTAAATATTTTCATTTTACTCCCTGTGGGATCGATATATGATTTTATCACTATATTAAAACTTGACACTCGTACGCTTGCGAGCATTTTTCACAACACCGTGGGATCGACTTGGACTTAATTCCTATATTATAACTTGACATCGTGCGCTTGCGAGCGAAAAACACGCAACATCAGCCATTTGAAGTTCGCACAATTAGTTTATCAATAGTCAGAGAATATTCAGTTGACAGTCTGTTTACCTCAACAGATAAAGTCTTCCGTACACTAACATTCTGCAACAACCGTTCCGCACTCATATTGTACTATTGCGGCAGAGAATGATGACGTGGCGCATACAAACAATGCAACGAGAATAATTTAGAGACATCAGATATTACTTAAAATTATGACCGTTGACACCCAATTCTATAAATAGGTGCATCGATTAGTTGAGGAAATCTCTCTCACAAGTATTGCATACGAACTCGTATTCTAAGAAGTCTATCAAGAAGCTTTCAAAGTTCTTCAAGCGAAACTAATCAAAACTCGAAGCACACACTTGCAGACTTTATCTGATCATTAAAGGATCAATTTGTGCACTTGTAATCGAGTTGTAATCTCTTTGTATTGAATTCAATCGAGAACTATATTTGTTGTCGTTGTTACTAGGAGTTTTGAGATAGGCGATTGTGTATAAGTTCTAGTCATTGAGTGGGATACTTTTGCAAAGTGTTGTAAAATTCAAAGTCTTCTAGTACTATCCTTTCGAGGAGGAAGAAATGGTGACGTAGGAGCTAGTATTGAAATCTCCAAACATCCAGAACATTTGACTGTGTCTTTCATTTCAGTTAGTGAACAGTGAAAACATATTAGAATCAAGAGAAGTAAATATAGCATTAAGGGCTTTGTTGTTCATATTCGAAGAAGCAGTTTCATCGGCATTCCAGTCTGTTTCTGGTTTGAGGAGAAAATCTCCTTCTCCATCAGTTCTCCTTGGTGGATTCCAGCCTTGTAGCACACGTTGCCAGACCTTTTCATCAATCGAATTGATGTAGACACGCATCCTGACTTTCCAGATAGCGTATTTGGATCCATCCAAGATTGGAGGACGTTGAGCAGTTCCTGAATAAGGTATCTCCATTGTGATGTCCTGTCAAACACAAAAACAGAATCACACTTAGTATCGTCAAGTAAATGTCTCTGACGCCACTTGTTAGGTTTGGACAGTCTGAAATCACAGAAATACCAGAAATAACTTTTTGACTTGAAGAGATTGTGTTATCTTTCAGTGTTGTCAACACTTCAAGAAAACACTATGCAGCGGAATAAATAAATAACGGTAAATAACACGAAGATATTTATGCACAAGTATTAAATACTTGTGCGATGCCTCATGGCGAAATAATCACTAGAAAATCAAATCAATTTACAAAACCCAACTAGTGATTGTTTATTAAAAATCTAATTTTCTCAACAGATTGAGAAAATAAATGACTTCCTAAAAACTAGTAAGAACTAGAATAATAAACCAATAGGAAGTTTTAAGCCGAAAAACAAAAACCAAGGATCCACTTTCAGAACAACACTTCACTCGTGTGTTCTTCAGTGTTTCCAACACTTCTCGAAAACACAGTGTAACAGCGACGAACACTCCAGAAATTCTTCAACAATCGATCTTCCAAGCTCCAGAATTTTCGTAGTGAATTATTTATGTATTTTGCTCTTAATGTTCCACTCTCTTGTCTCTCGTCTGTTCTGATCGGTCCATGCACTACATTTTATAGATCTTCAATATATTTCCATAAATAAGATCCTACAAAGCATGGAAACAATGTATAATCAGAAATCAAATAATTCCATGAAGTAATAATAAATATCACCAAATTTCAAAATTGTCTAAAAAAGACAAAACTCTAGAATTAAAAATTGAATGCAATTAGGAAATAATTTAAAAGGCACGACATGTTCTTTCACACACACACATATATATATATATATATATATATATATATTATTGCATATAACCGATTTTTGAAAAAAATATATATACAATGCAAAGAAATAATAGATTTAATATTTTCTACTTAATTTACCCTTTCCCTCGTACATAGTTGAAAATGTCATATAAACCAAAAATTTTGGTATAGTTTCTATCTATAACAACATTATATGCTGGTTTTTCTTTTTGTTGCTAACATTATATGCTGGTTTTACATATTCACTTCTTGTGAAACAAAGATCTACAAATTCAATATATTTACATCTTGTATAATTCTTTGTGTGGAAGTTGGATGTCATTGGCTTTGGAATGTGATATGATCTACAAACTGTAATATTCAAAAGGTAAATTCAAAAGACTGTAATATTCTAAGTTATCGTTATGTGTAAGAGGTCAAGTACACACAATGAAGGTAAATTAATATTCCTGAATTATGGATCCTGTAATTTACATTTTTTTATTTTGATATGTTAATAATGAATTTTCGTTTTCAATCTTGAAACTTGTTTTTTTTTTATTTTATTTATTAGAGACCATCCTGTTAGCGAGAAATTTCTTCTGTTGTGATCACAGATGGCGACATGTATTTTTGAAAGGCCACATAATATTCTAAAAAAATCACAAAGTTTCATTCCAAAATCTATGAAAATATCCATGTCGATCACATAAGTAATTTCTGATAAACAATATGGTCTCCGATCAAAGGAAAACACTAATCACTACAAAAAAAAAATTGCTACGATTTTTTGTAGCAAATTGTGTCGCAAATGTGGACTTACGACGCTTTTTCCAACGATTTTCGAAGGCATCGCTTAATAGTTCGTCGGGAACACATTGCTACAGTTTTCTAGAAACTGTCGCATTTTACGACGGTTTTGCAACGATTTTACCATACAAGACATTACTACGGTTTTTGAAAAACTGTAGCAATTTTGCTACGCTTTTTTAAAAATCTTTGTATTAAATTAAATTTCACTAAAAATTGAATTTATTCCTAACATGGAATAGAAACATGAATACATTGCGATCGGAAGAAATCTATTCCAAATACAAATATTGAATACAAATTTAATTTTTTTAGGGAAAGAAGTATAATTAAACAGTAAATGGTTTATTGGTAAAAATAATGTTAAAGTAAGATGAAATTCAGCAATACAATTGAGAAAGAATAAAATTTTTCTGGCGGCACATATTAAAAAATTAACGAATTTTAATTAATGAAATCAGTGCAAAAGCAGAAATTTCAAATCTTAATAAAAATTAGCAACTGTCAAAGTACCAGGGGCTTTTGTTCATCTGCATCGGCCAGCACAACGCTTGTATTTTTTTATTCTGGACATTGGGCGGCGGTGCGCTGTGGTTGTGACGGATGGAAGAGGACACATTAGAAAACCATTAATGAGAACCAAGAACAAAGAATTCCAAAAATAAATCTTTACTAAATCTGGGATTATAAGAGAAAAGTACCATCGATTGATTCGTAGCGTTAGAGAGCAGAATTTGGGAGAGGAAGCGTAAATCTAAAGTCGAAGAAACCTCAATAGCGTTGGGATAGTGGACGCAAAGAAGCCAAATTTGGGGAGGAAGCGTAAATCTGGAGTCGAAGAAACCTCAATAGTGGTGGGAGAGTGGAACCGAAGAAGCATCAATAGAGTTGGGAGAATAAGAGTGGAGTGGTGAGTGGGTGGATCATGAGAAATAAGAAATCAGAAGCAAACGTGAATGAGGGTCGGGGTAAAAATGGTATAAAAAATGGTGTCCTCACTTGGGTGATTTTTATAAGCCTCTAATCTTTTATAATATAGTAAAGATAATATAACTATGTAATATTGCTTGGAAAATAAAGTTATACTAGCTACACACGCACACACAACATGTGTGAAATATAATCTATAAAAAATAAAGGATAGTGAGAAAAGTGGAGAGAACATGGGCTTGAGTAGAGAAACTGAATTTAAAATGAGTCATGTAAATTACAATATTGTTATTCAATTATTTTTATTAATAAATAAAATTAAAGAGTATTTTAGTCTACACACATAAATTACCAAATCAGTAACAATAAGAGGTTGAGACTTTATTAAATAGTAAGATATATGTGTGTGTTATTGTTTCACAAATGGAAATTCCGTCCAATAACGAATAATAAAGAGTGTTTCAATAACACAAAAGTGATTATTGGATTTCAATTTTTTTAAAAAAATTAGTATTGTGTCTTACAACTATTGGCTATTTTCATTGGTTTTTTTTTTTTAATTTAATTGAAATAAAAAAATTGTTGGGATGTTGATTCTGTTTCTACAAAAATGATTAATAAAAAGTTAGTATTAGAATCACTTCTTTAAAAGTAGAAGTGCTTGCAAACAATCCCAAAATGGAATGAAGTAATAATAAAAGGACTAGTTTGAGTGTAGGAGAAATAACTTTTTAGGCTATTAATTTTTCCTATATAGGATTTTGATTAGGGATGGCAATGGGGCGGTTCGGGGACGGGGATGCCTTCTCCATCCCCATCCCCGAATTCAAATCCGATCCCCATACCCGCCCCAATCCCCATTAATTCTTATCGGGTATTCCCCATACCCATCCCCGCGGGGATCAAATCCCCATCCTCATACTCATACCCGAAAATATATATATTTATCTATATTATAAATAAATTTATATATATATATATATATATATATATGAATTAGTAAATTTTATTATATAAAAATATAAAAATTATTATTCAATTTTATAATAAAATACCTAAAATATTTTGATTCAAATTTTTTATTATAAAACTAACTTTTAAAATTAATAAAAATATTTTAAATACAAAATATTTCTATAAATAAAAATTAATATTTTAAAGAAAAATACTATGTATCAAAAATTTATTAAGATTATATATTGTTTTTAAATTTATCAAAATAAATAATATATATTTAGACTAATATAAATATTTTATATGTGTATGTAACATGAATGAGATTCAAATAATATTTTTATGTTATACAAAACTAAGCTATCATAAAAGAATGTATTATATATAATGTATAAAAAAATATATTAACGAAATAATAATAATACTTTAATTTTAATTTTTTAATAATATTTTAGATTTAATAAAATTTTATAATTAAAATATTTGTATTATTATTATTATTATTATTATTATCGGGGCAGGTTCGGGGATGGGGATAGCATCCCCATACCCGCCCCAATATATTTCGGGGATTTTTAAAAATTCACGAACCCGAACCCATACCCGAAAATACTCCCCCAAACCCGTTCCGTTTCGGATTTTCCCCGCAGGTACCCGAACCCGCGGAAAAAATTGTCATCCCTAATTTTGATTGGGTAAGTTTTTGAAGTTTAGTTTTGATGTATTATTTTTGATTTTTTTTTTGTTTGATTTCAATCTCATTTAATCAGAGTGTTGATGTGACACAAAAAAATATCAACATGACATCGAAAATTTTTTAATTATCAAATGTTATGTTAATAATTCAACTAAAATAACTAAAAGTTAAAAGTTATAGTCAAAAATTGAAACGTGAAAACTTAATGAACCAAAATCTAAGATGAAACAAAATAGTGAACCCAATTTTTTTCCCTTTTGGTTTATGTTGGATTTTGGAGAAATTATATTGTAAAATAAAATAATTTTATTTTGTTTGTTTTTTGATTTGGAAAGATGAATGAAAAATTACGTCAGAATTTATTTAAATTAATATTAAATTGGTTTATTTTAATTAATATATAATGTAAACTAGAGTATTTAGGAATTGAAGAAAAATGAATAATTATATTTTTTTCTTGTAATTTGTATTTTTTCTAATTTTGATTATATTAACTGTAAATTTTCATTTTTAATATCGTAATTTGTAGGTTTTTCATTTACATTCATGTTAAAAGTGAATTGTATTTTTACTACGATAATTTACATGTTTTTTTGCCCCCCCCCCCCCCCCCCCCCCCCCCCCCCCCCCCCCCCCCCCCCCCCCCCCCCCCCCCCCCGTCCCCACTATTTACTACAAAAAAAACGGAGATTTTGCTTGCAACGATTTTTAACATTTGCGACGGTTTTTAAAAACCGTTGCAAAAAATTTCAATGGTTTTTTAAAAACCGTCGCAAAAAATGGTACAATTTAATTAATCTTTGTTGGGATCGGTTCAGAGGGTAGAGAGGGGGGGGGTGAATACACTCTGAAACTTATTTTCTTTCTTTTCAAAATGATCAAGTGAAGTTTAGTTCACTTAATCTGTTTTCTCAACTTCTAAAACGGTTTGAACAACTTAAATAGTGCGAAAATAGTTCAGAGGTTTTAGTGATGCAAAAACAAGTTATAACACGATGTATGAGCAATATATAAGATAAATATGCAGTAAAGACTAAGGCACGATTTATGAAAGTTCGAAGGCTTAATCCTTCTACGTCTCCCCTTCTTCCACTTAGGAAGGAATTCACTAGAAGACTTTGGTTATTACAACGTCTTGCAATACACCCACTTCAGACTTAGGACTTATCCAATGCTTAATCCGAAACTCCTAGATTTACACAGATAAGATTCTCAGTTCTTATCAGACTGGTGGAAGCTTTCAGAGTAGCTTCAAGTCTCTTCAATAATGAATACAGTCTGGTTGAGCTTCTCAAACTGCAGAGCGGTCGAGAGGCTTGGAAACCCTAGGATGATCCTTGAAGATCATATATGTAAACTGTAGGCGAGGGTTTATTTGAGCAGCAAGTGAATGATCTTGTAAGTGTGCTCAAGTATTGCTTCAGTATATCAGATGAGGACTTCTGATAGTATTCAAGTGATTGAGTTGATTGAGATTTTTCGTGTTGCTTGTCTTCTTGTCACTTCTTGAGCAATCTTCCCTTTATATAGGTCAATCATCAACGTCTTTATTTTGAACGTTCTGATGCTGCATTGAATGCACATTTAATGCTTCATAAATGCATTGATGCTTCTGCATGAAGATCGTACACTTCTTTAAATGCAGACAACTTCCAGGGTCCAAAACTGGTATAAATGGTCGAATGCTTTATCTATAGCCATTCTGCGTTTTTGCCATTTTAGTGCAACCTGTTGTCTCGATGCAAGAGTTAACAGATCTTCTGATACGCCGGTTCTTCTTTTGATAAAAGATCTTGCAATGAACATCTTGTCACAAGTATTTGTCTTGAGATATCTTGATAAGCAGTTGGCATTCTACCGGTAGATAGATTTATCCTCTGCTGGTTTGAATAACCAGTCGATAGGCTTGTGACTGCAACCGATCGAGAGACAAAGGCGGTTGACAAGCTTCCGGTAGATAACTTGAAGGGTTTAGACGGTTGCGGTAGGAGTTGTAGTAGATTCCTGAAATACAAAAGATTGGCAGCACATTCCTATACAATGAGTTGTTGTTTGTTATCACCAAAATGTCGGATTCAAAAATTTCCCCCTTTTTGGTGATGACAAAACTTAAGTGCTCCGAAAACAATATGAAAGCATTAAAATGAACTTCATTGAGAGAATGAATTTCATTAATTACAATAAGCATTCTTATTACACCTACTGAAGAAAAACAAAAATGAGATACAGCTGCGATAAGTAAAGAAGAGACAAGTTGTTCATCTTTTGAACCAACTGGCTTCTCCTGACCTATCGCCTTCTCTTCTTCTTCTGTCGGCTTCTTCCTTTCTTCTGGATTCTTCTTCACGTCTTCTTGCCTCTGCTGCTCTTCGTTGCTCTTCTTCCCCCTTTTTGGCATCACCTTGGTTGAGTCGAAGGATGATCTCAGTGAGTTGAGTGCCAAGGCAGGTTGCATAGTATCAATTTTTGCATCTAGTTGAGCAATTAGAGTAGCTTGCATAGTGTCCATCCGATCATTCAACTGCCTATGAAGGTGGTTTTCGGATCTGACAAATTGTTCGGAGACGGTAGAGAGCGTTTGGATTTGAGTGCGATGATGGGCAGTGATCTCTTTGGACAGATGAGCAAGGTCTCTAGACACGGTCTCAAAATGCCGAATCATCATCGTGCGTGAATTGTCAACCCATGAGGATGTGTTTGTGATGGTTTGTGAAACGGATCGAACTGTTTGCATGAGCTCATGAAGCCTATTTATCAATGTGTGATCCAGAGCTGCTGCCATGGCTTCAATATATGAGTCATCAGTCTGAAGCATTTGACTCTGTGTGTCATTCCTTGGTGAAGCCGGGCCAGACTCAAGATGATGTGATGCTGGTGATCTGGCTGGTGAGCTAGCTGATGAACCTTCCAATAGTGGTACAGTTGGAGATGTAGGGGTCTCGACTGCAGCCAAGATGGTTGGTGGAGTAGCAGGATCAGCACTCGGTTCATCCATTAGGAGATCTTCCACAAACTTTTCAGTAGATGGAGACGGTTGAAGTGCTGGGTCAGCATCAGTCACTGGCTGTTCTGGAGGTGCAAGTGATACAATAGTGCTTGGTATCTCTGTTGGGGGCACTACTGCTTCACTGCTGCAAGGAGCCTCTGTCACAGAGGTGACAGGAATTTCTTGTTCAATCACTTCTAAAGAATCTTGTAGACGACTGGGAGAGGTGTGAGCGGTCGCCGCTGGAGATGAGTGAGCAGTCACAGCTGCTTCCGGTTGAATTACTGCTTGGACTGCGGTTGAGGCGGGGTCGACCGATGAAGATGCTGCCACACTCGATCTTAGAGCGGATGATTGAAACAGGTCAGCAGTGATGAGACCGGTCAGAATCCCATCTGAAAGAGTAATAGCAGAGACGTCTTCTTCACCCTGATCTTGGGTAAGAAAAGTCTTCATCATCACCTGTGCTTCCAGTCCATAAGCCTGTATACAAGCTACTGAAGCTGTCGTCTTTACGTTGTTAAGAGCTTGGAAGTGCTAAAGTAGTTGAGTGATTTGACGTAGACTATTCTGTAGTCCAGTCAAAATCACAAAGTCATCGGCGGCGGTAGGACTCTTGGATTTGAAGTTATTGACACGCTCAGTAATCAACAGAGATATCAGGCTTCCTCGAAGCTTCAAGTCAATGAGCTGTCTTCTTCCCAGAGCCTCCACAATGTCTTCAGTGTCAGCAAAAAGAAGCATCTTCTGCTCAATAACGTTCAGAGCTTTCTACTTAGGAAATATTTGAGCAAGCGTCAGGTGAGTACGGGAATGATGCCATCTGTCAAAGCGCTGTAGGTGACGCTTGACAGTACGGAGAACGTGAGAGATGATCAAGTTGAGCTCTACAGTAGCTGCTGGTTGATCCTTAGGTGAGTAGATCATCACACATTTCCCTTTGTCCTTGGGATCAGCGAGAGTGACCTTTGGAGTTGATGAGGCACCTTCCATGATTATCACACCCTTGGTAGGACGTGGAGCAGTAGTAGCAGTAGTGGTAGTAGTCTCGACCGTTGGCAGAATTGGTGTTGGAACGGTAGGAGCAAGTCCAGAAAGGGACTTTAACTTCTTGTGCTGCCTCTTCTTCTCGCCTGCAGGCGTGGATGGCACAGCTGCTTTGGAGACAGAATGAGATGACTTGCTGAAGGCTTGAATCAGTGGAACGTTCTCACGTGATTCTTCTTCAGAGTCAGACTCTATGATAAGTTGACGCTTGGCAGATTTCTTGGTATGAGCTGGTTTGGCCGCTACTGGGACTGTTGAAAGCGGTTGAGTGACAGCAACAACACTTGCGGTTGAAGGCAGAGTGTCGACCGAAACCTCTTTCTTGTTCAGAAACTTGAAGATTGTAGACTTGTTGAGCCATTTGGTGGGATGCAGAGGCTCAGTCTTGGAGAAGTCTACTCCAAGGACGCTCAAGGTGTGGCAAATTTGCAGAGCAAATCCCTCGGATTTCCCTTTTCCCCTGATCATTTCACATAAAGTAGTGAACAATATGTCTGACCAGTTGATGTTGATTTTGGAGGCGATACAAGCCATGTATTGGAATTTCTCCATCGTCACCTTGTCGGTCGATCCAGCCTTGGCAAGAAGATTCTTGGCCACGATGTTGGTCAATAGCCTGAATGGAGCTTTAAGAGATGTCTTCTGAGCCGGCAGTTTGATCGGAGCATCAGTGGTTGAGAATTCCTTCAACCAGTATGAGCAGTTACCATCGGGAAGATCCGCGCATTTTGTCAAACCCCTGGAGGGCAGATCAAATGTGCTGGCGAAGAACTTTTTATTGAAGGAGTAGGACTCTGTCTGGATCAAGCATTTGACAGTCCCATGCTCGATTTGAGCGGTTGCAAAGAACTCCTTCAAGACAGGCAGATCGCAGATGGCGCTGCTTCCCAAAAACTTCTTCAGTCCAGAGGCTTCAAGCATGGTGAAGACCTCAGTGATTCCTGCATTGTTTGCCTCAAGAACGGAATCAAAGTTGATTGCAAGGCAAGTCTTCTGGATCGACATGATAGCTGTAGATAAGAACTCGAGCAGAGAGTAAGCAAAGGCTTGATAGTAATACGATAGAACTTTTAATGCAATATGAAAGCTTTAGCAACGGTGAAAGGTTGATATACGAGTGTAAAGAAGTATATATATAGGAACCTATGGGCCATATGGTGATGTCATGAAAAGTATTTTTAAAATTCAAAAAGTTTTGAAGAGTATAATCACCGCGCCCAATTAATGTCATTTGGTTCAAAACACAAAGCTGTTAGTACGGAGCCTGTCAGAGACTAGCTAAAGGCGGATGATATGCCAACATTTATGGCAATGTAACAGCTAAGCTATTAAAGTCATACTAGCAATCATTCCCCCTAAAAGCATGCATACTAACTTAGATCTACTAATCCAAGAATATTTCGAAAATATGAAAACTTAGCGTCCGGTAAAGGCTTGGTGAATATGTCTGCTGCTTGCTGATCGGTAGAGATGTATTCCAGCCTGATTTCCTTCTTTAAGACATGATCTCGGATAAAGTGATGCCTGACATCAATGTGCTTTGTCCTAGAGTGCATCACTGGATTGTGAGTGATGGCTATGGCACTTGTATTGTCACAGTAGATTGGAGCTTCACTCGACCGGATTCCATAATCATTAAGCTGCTGTTGAATCCAAAGTATTTGAGCACAACAGCTGCCAGCAGCAAGGTATTCTGCTTCGGCGGTCGAGGTAGCAATTGATGTCTGCTTCTTACTTGACCACGAAATTAGTCTATCTCCAAGGAATTGACATGTGCCACCTGTACTTTTGCGATCAATTCTACAACCTGCATAATCTGCATCTGAATAGCCAATAAGATTAAGATTTGAATCTTTGGGATACCAAAGACCCACATTAGTATTTCCTTTAATATATTTAATTATTCTTTTGGCGGCAATGAAATGAGATTGCTTAGGTGCTTCTTGAAATCTAGCACATAAACAAACTGAATACATGATATCCGGTCGACTGGCAGTCAAATAAAGCAATGAGCCAATAAGGCCTCGATACATTGTTACCTCAACCGGGATTCCCCCTTCATCTTTATCAAGCTTGATTGATGTACTCATGGGGGTAGATACAGTTGAGCACTGTTCCATTCCAAACTTCTTTACCAATTCCTTGGCATACTTGGATTGATTGATAAATATTCCAGTTTCAAGTTGCTTCACTTGCAATCCAAGAAAAAAAATTTAGCTCGCCCATCATGCTCATTTCAAATTTCTCCTGCATCATCTTAGAGAACTTTGAGCACAACTTGGGGTTAGTTGACCCAAATATAATGTCATCAACATAAATTTGTACTAGTAACACATGATCACCTTTTACAAATTTAAACAAGGTCTTATCGATCGTTCCAATTTGGAAATCATGTTCCAGTAAAAATTTTAGTAATGTATCATACCATGCACGCGGTGCTTGTTTTAATCCATAGAGGGCTTTGTCAAGTTTATAGATATATTGAGGATGAGTAGGATTGACAAAACCTGGTGGTTGTTCAACGTACACCTCTTCTTGAAGTAGACCATTGAGGAATGCAGACTTGACATCCATTTGATAAACTTTAAAGTCTTTGAAAGCTGCATAGGAAAGAAAGATGCGGATTGCTTCTAGTCTTGCAACTGGTGCGAAGGATTCCTCAAAGTCTATGCCTTCTTCTTGTCTGAATCCTTGTGCAACAAGCCGAGCTTTGTTACGCACAACAGTGCCATGTTCATCGAGCTTGTTACGAGACACCCATCTAGTTCCAATCACATTTTGATTTTCCGGTCGAGGAACTAGATGCCAAACATTGTTGCGGGTGAATTGATTCAAATCTTCTTGCATAGCTTCAATCCAGCTGGCATCTGATAGAGCTTCATCTATCTTCTTGGGCTCTACCTGAGATATGAAAGCTGCATGCAAGAATTCATTAATCATTTGACCACGTGTTTTTCGAGGAGCAGAAGGGTCACCTATGACCAACCCAGGTGGATGATCTTTGTTCCACCTAAAATAATTCCCTAAAGGGTTGTCATCAATTGGTTGATGAACGTCCTCGTTTACTGGATCATCATTGGCAGGAGGATCGTTATCAACCGGTGGATCCTCTTCTGGCCTTGTTTGATCACACACGGTAGAGGGAACTAGATCATCCTTCTTTGGAGGATATGGATCACTGTCACTCTCTTCCTGTAGATTTGTGTTTTCTAGTCTATGACTCAGATCATTTATGCTCCCTTGAGTTTGTTCTGTACAAAGAGTAGATTCATCAAAAACAACATGAATGGTTTCCTCGACCGTTAGTGATCTTTGATTGAACACTCGATAAGCTCTGCTAACGGCTGAGTAACCAATAAAATTTCATTCGTCTGCTTTGGCATCGAAGGCTGTCAAATGATTTTTGCCATTGTTGTGGATAAAACATTTGCACCCAAAAATTTTGAAGTATGAAATATCAGGTTTTGTGCCATTCCAGATCTCATATGGAGTTTTGTTAAATCGTTTATTAATCATAGATCTGTTTTGAGTATAGCAAGCTGTGTTAACTGCTTCTGCCCAAAGTCTTTGAGAAACATTTGAATCAGCAATCATAGTTCTGGCTGCTTCTTTTAAAGTACGGTTCCTTCTTTCAGCCACCCCATTTTGTTGTGGGGATCTAGCAGCTGACAACTCATGCTTGATTCCCTGATCATCTAGATAAGTTATAAGAGTGGTGTTTAAAAATTCAGTCCCTCTATCACTCCTGATTCTATCTATCACAGTAGATTGTTCATTTTGCAAGCGTTTAAAAAGCTTAATCAGGTGAGGTGCAGTTTGATCTTTTGAAGAGAGAAAGATGACCCAAGTAAATCGAGAAAAGTCATCTATAACAACAAGAGTATATCTCATTCCCCCTATGCTTCTTACTGGTATAGGACCAAATAGGTCCATGTGAAGTAAATCTAAGCATTTGGAAGAAGACATACACCCTTTATTTTTAAAGGTTGCTCTCACCTGCTTCCCTAGTTGACAAGCAGGACAAACTTTGTCTTTTATAAAATCTCCTTCAGGCAGACCAGAAACCAAATCATGCTTCCTCAAGTTAGAGATGGACTTAAAATTTAGATGATTTAACCGCTTATGCCACAACCAATGTTTATCATGATGAGCAGTAAGAAAAGTAGGTGAAGAAATATGTGAGCAAGACCAGTTTACCTTGTAGGTGTTTAGGTCTCTTACACCGGTCATAAGAGTCTCACCTTTGTCATTTTTGATGATGCAAGTGTGTTTGTGAAACTCGACCGAATGATCATTGTCACATAGTTGACTAATACTTATCAAATTATAGCACAGTTTGTCAACAAGCAACACATCTTTAATAATGATGTTACCATGGATAATCTTACCCTTACCCACGGTTTTACCTTTGGAGTTGTCTCCAAAGCTGATCTTTGGTCCTTTGCACAACACAACTTCTGTTAGAAGTTCTGGATTCCCTGTCATGTGCCGTGAGCAACCACTATCTAAGTACCAGGTAGTGTCCTTGATAGAAGTGGTCTTCTCGCCCGTTTGGACTTTTAGTACCTGCAAAAAGTGAACTTTTGGTACCCATATCTAGTAGGGTCCAGGTTGGATTAGCCCTTTCGGGACCCACACCTGGAACACCCTTACAGGTTTGCCCGTGTGTGTGTCCAGAAATCTGTGCGGTCGATAAGCAGTAAATGTGTGTGCTTGTGAGGTTGCTGTGTGCTGCTTGCCTTTTTTTATCTTTATCAGTTAGCCTGTACCTCTTTTGAACTGGCCTGCAATTAAAATACTAGTAAGGCTTCTCTTTTGACCATCTTCTCTTAGAGTAGTTAGACTCATTCCATGGCCTTTTGAAATTAGATTGGTTTCCCTTTCTTCTTTCATTAGGTTTTGGTTTAATCCAAGTTCCTCTTTGATTAGAGATCTGGGGATCCACATATCCCAGCCCTCTATGCTTAGAGCTTCGTTCGTTAGATACTTTTTGATTTTTGTCAAAGCTGCACTCATCATGTTCATATATCGTGCTGGACCTGACAAATCTTATTTTGTTAAGATTGCCTTTGTCCAGGCTTGACTGAATACAAGATTCCATAGACTGTTCATTTGTTCCAAACCCTAGACCGGTTTTGTCATGTGCCGGTCTTTGGATTTCTTGAATCTTGTCAATGGTTACAGAAGATTTATTCCAAGCCTTAATTGTTTCAAGTAGTTTTTTGTTCTCAGTCAAGGTTGCTTGGAACACTCTTTTCAAGGTGTCATTCTCAGTAGCCAGCAGACTTAGCTTGACCTTAAGACCATCAAGCTCTTTTCGCTGCATGCAGCTTGATTCGCTTGACTTATCTTTTAGGTCAGCTCTTTCTGCCTTTACCTCCTCGAATTCCTTGGATAATGCTTTTTATTCATTAGTCATTTCATGTAAAGCAGTAACTAGATCACTGTGAGTAAATTCAGGTGAACTAAAGTCAAATACCTCCTCAGCTTCTTCTTCGATGTCAGCCATAAGGCATTCCACCTTTTCATCATCGCTGTCATCTGAAGAGCTTCCGGTATTGGGGTTGTCAGAGTCAGACTCAGCCCACTTGCTTTTGCTTTCGTCTGCTACTAGAACCCTTTGGTCTCTTCCTTTTCTAAACGTCCTCTTGTCCTCCTTGCCCCTTCTTCTTTCGAAGAATTTCTTCTGATCATTGCTCTTAGGCTTGGTGCAATCTGCAATGAAGTGGCCTGGCTTGCCACAGTTAAAACAAGTAGGACCATCGTCTGTATGGTCCGATTTATGATAATTTTTAAATTTAGAACTGTTTTTACGCATAAATCTACCAAATTTCTTGACAAAGAGTGTCATGGCTTCGTTGCTGATTTGCTCAGCTGATCTCTTTGGAGCTTCCTCGACCGGTGGACGTATCACCGTTGAGGTTAAGGCCTTGGTTGGTTGAGAGGTAGATGGTTCATCTTCTGTCCTCATGTTGAGCTCGAACTCGTAGGCTTTGAGATCTGCAAAGAGATCATGCAATTCAACCTTGCTTAAGTCTTTTGACTCCCTCATGGCCACTGTCTTGATCTCCCATTCTTTGGGCAAAGCTCTCATAACCTTCACAGCAATTTCACGGTTAGTATAAGTTTTTCCTAAAGCAATAAGATCACAAATGATACTACTGAACCGTTCATAAAATTCAGCCATGGTTTCCCCTGGCTTCATTTTGGCATTGTCATATTTTTGAATGGCCATGGTGAGCTTGTTTTCCTTGGTCTGGTCATTTCCTTCACACAGCTGAGTGAGCTTCTCCCAAATCTCCTTTGCTGTGGAGCATGACTTGATTTTGCTGAACATGTTCTTGTCCAGTGTTTTGTATAGGATGTCCCGGGCCACATTGTCAAGATTGGCCTTTTTTTTGTCCTCAGTAGTCCACTCAGCTCTTGGTTTCTCAATCATTTGTCTTGCACCATCGGTTAGAGCTGGGTTGACCTTCATGATTTTGATAGGACCGTCTGTTATGACATATAGCATGTCATCGTCCTGTGCTGCAAGATGTGCCTGCATGCGAATTTTCCAGTCATCATAATCTTCTTTAGAAAACATAGGAATTTTGTTGAAAAAAGTCATGATTTTAAAACTTTAGATCAGCAGTTGAGAAAGGAACCCGCTCTGATACCACTTGTTGGGATCGGTTCAGAGGGTAGAGGGGGGGGGTGAATACACTCTGAAACTTATTTTCTTTCTTTTCAAAATGATCAAGTGAAGTTTAGTTCACTTAATCTATTTTCTCAACTTCTAAAACGGTTTGAACAACTTAAATAGTGCGGAAATAGTTCAGAGGTTTTAGTGATGCAAAAGCAAGTTATAACACGATGTATGAGCAATATATAAGATAAATATGCAGTAAAGACTAAGGCACGATTTATGGAAGTTCGAAGGCTTAATCCTTCTACGTCTCCCCTTCTTCCACTTAGGAAGGAATTCACTAGAAGACTTTGGTTATTACAACGTCTTGCAATACACTCACTTCAGACTTAGGACTTATCCAATGCTTAATCCGAAACTCCTAGATTTACACAGATAAGATTCTCAGTTCTTATCAGACTGGTGGAAGCTTTCAGAGTAGCTTCAAGTCTCTTCAATAATGAATACAGTCCGGTTGAGCTTCTCAAACTGCAGAGCGGTCGAGAGGCTTGGAAACCCTAGGATGATCCTTGAAGATCAGATATGTAAACTGTAGGCGAGGGTTTATTTGAGCAGCAAGTGAATGATCTTGTAAGTGTGCTCAAGTATTGCTTCAGTATATCAGATGAGGACTTCTGATAGTATTCAAGTGATTGAGTTGATTGAGATTTTTCGTGTTGCTTGTCTTCTTGTCACTTCTTGAGCAATCTTCCCTTTATATAGGTCAATCATCAACGTCTTTATTTTGAACGTTCTGATGCTGCATTGAATGCACATTTAATGCTTCATAAATGCATTGATGCTTCTGCATGAAGATCGTACACTTCTTTAAATGCAGACAACTTCCAGGGTCCAAAACTGGTATAAATGGTCGAATGCTTTATCTGTAGCCATTCTGCGTTTTTGCCATTTTAGTGCAACCTGTTGTCTCGATGCTAGAGTCAACAGATCTTCTGATACGCCGGTTCTTCTTTTGATAAAAGATCTTGCAATGAACGTCTTGTCACAAGTATTTGTCTTGAGATATCTTGATAAGCAGTTGGCATTCTACCGGTAGATAGATTTATCCTCTGCTGGTTTGAATAACCAGCCGATAGGCTTGTGACTGCAACCGGTCAAGAGACAAAGGCGGTTGACAAGCTTCCGGTAGATAACTTGAAGGGTTTAGACGGTTGCGGTAGGAGTTGTAGTAGATTCCTGAAATACAAAAGATTGGCAGCACATTCCTATACAATGAGTTGTTGTTTGTTATCACCAAAATGTCGGATTCAACAATCTTTTACTATTTATTAAGTCTACACACCTTTTAAAAACTGTAGTGTCTTGGTCTGATTTTTGATATCCCATAATTGCCCCTGATACCATTCACGTTTTTCCTTTCTCAGATTATTTTTCAAATTCCAATTTCAGATCGTGTATAAGAAGTTTTATTTTATTTGGGATAAGTCGGTTTATTCTCTCCTCTCTTCAATATTCAAACCTTAGGTCAAATTCATCCGTCTCTCTCAAACAGAAAAATCGCAACAGGCAGATTTTGTGCAACAGTACAATCGAAATTCCTAGATGGTGGTTGCTTCTTCTTCGGCTTTCACAGATTATCAATTCCACCGTCTGTTTTTTCCACTTCCAATACTTATAGTAAACACCCCACGTCACTATTCCTTATCAAAATCTTCGGCTGTATTCTCTGCACGAAATCCATTTCCGAATACGCTGCGTCTCATGATAGCCGATTTGAATGTGATTTTCTACTTGGGTTCTTGCAAGATTGTTTTAATTTTGCTTTTGTTATCTTTGCGTCTTTAATCATAATTTTTTTGGTTACTTGCAGGATTCTTTTAATTTCCCTTTTGTTCCCTTTGATTTCCTTTCACATACCATAACAATTGATTTTAGGCTCACGGAGCATTTTATTAAGGATTTTCAATGTGTTTCTGAGTTTATTCAGACAAGCAACCCCACTACGATTTAAGGTAATTTGCTTCGATTTGGTCTTTCTTTGCTTCTTCTTCTACATGGGATTGTATCGACACGTCGTTGTTGTTTACTTAATTTTTCTGAAAATTTTTGATGCTTCGTAATATTACACATCTTGGTTGCTGTTGTTGGATTAAACTACATGATACATAAAGCTTTGACATTTATATAGAAAATATAATTTTTTAATGCTGATGTTTATACTTGAATGAAATGTAAACAGAATATTGAATTTTGCCTACCTTTAGTAAAAGATATGGCTCAATCTTTCATTTTAATAATGCTACACAATAGTGCATATGAAGTGTTTCCAATGGAACATTTGTGTATTGATATGTGATTGCTCTCAGGCATGTCAGGCATCCTCAAGACCTTCTGCTGCTGCCAATCCTCCTGTACATAAGCCCGTTTTAGATCGCCCTGTTGACGTCACCTAACTTGCTCAGGTATCAATTGTTAATCCGATGTTACTACTTCTCACATTTTTAAGTAATCAATCTGTGTCGATTTTTTGTATTTTTCTACCTTTGGGAGCTTATTTAATGTTGTGTATGCAAAGAACTATAGTTTCTGAATTTTCAAATCTTAATGCCTATGCATGTTGAACGAGATTTTATTTATGGTGATGAATTCATAAACAATTTCTAAGTCGTGGATTTTTTTATAGGTGTACGGGAGTATTGTTCTTATTTATATTTCTGGGCATCTATAATTACGAAAATTTTTCATAAAAAAGTAAATATACAAGTTCCTCTGTAATGAAGAATGATTCCACACAAAATCTTCTATTACTTTCACGATTCTAGATTAATTGATGCTTTTAAACAATATTGTATTTTTTAAAATATTTTCAAAAAAGCTTCTAACCAATATAGTATTTTTTTTTTGTAAATTTTGAAATATTTCAAACCAATATCGAACAATGGAGCTTCAATTTTAATTCAAGGACCCTCAATTAAGAGAAACTTGAGCCCGATATCATCAGTTCGTCACCTACAATTATTTAATTAATTGTTTTGGAAAGAATGGCGATGAAACCCACATGAAGTTCAAAGAAATGCGGTAAAGGGGATTGAATCATAATTTGCTCACGTACAGTACATTAATAGAATGTTTTTGCAAGTCTGATAATGTTAAAATATTTTGTAATATCTTGACTTTACAATTCACTTATTTTTAAAATTTTGTGTTCATAGACCACAATGAAATTTACCATAATTTATTCCTTATTTTTTAAGTTTCTTCAAATATTTTAATTATATTTTATATTGTCAACATCGGTTTACCTTGAACTTTATGTTAGCTTTGTTCGGATATTAATATATTTCTCTTCCAGAAGATTAATTTTTTAAAAATGGAGGCCAGTGGTTCGGGACAACATAGACCTGACAATTATGTCAATAACACAATTTCTATCCAAAATGACATCGCACATCAAGAACAAAGGTCACAACAGGTATTTTAATTTTTCTTTTCAACAAATTTCAAATAATTTTAAACATTCTATTTTTATTTTGAGTTTTATATATTGACAAAATTTTTATAAAAAAAGATCAAAACTAAATAATTTTATACTCTTACTTTTGTTTTAAGTGGTTTTTATACTTTTGCTTTCATCTCAATATATTTACGAATTCTTCTTTAAATATATTAAATTAAAGATAGAGCAAAGTAATGAGTAAAAATAATCCTTAAAATTTCAAAAAAAAATTGTAACTATTGGTCTATGGTGCTATGTAGGACATGACAAACTCCAACTCTTACGATAATGAAAGACGTCAAATGCTAGCACTAACTGAGCGTCGAAGAATACATTCTTTGACCCAAGAACAACGACAATCCTACCTTGCTCGATGTCGATCAAATTACCAAGCAAGAAGAAGAATGAATTTCACTTCCCCAGATTCTACGTCAAACCAACATTGTATGTTATATAATTCAAAATTTAGTTATACAACTGCTCCACTTACAATATAAAAATATTGTTCAACAGCTCAGCAACTAAATTGGAGATTGGCGCAGCGTAATAGACGACAGTCAATGAATGAACAAACAAGAAACGCGGAATTGGCTCGATCTCGTGAAACTTACTGGAGGAGACAAAATAATTCAAGCTCATCAATTCCCGATGTATCTTCTCATGCTAATAATGATTTACTTGCACCAACTACTGGGATTCATGAATCAACTGATAACCTCGGTCAAAATTGTATGTACCTTTTATAATATTTGGAATTAAATTATTAGTTTATTGTAAAATAATTGATAAATATAAAAAATTAAAATAATTTTATATAATATACAACACCTCATAAATGATTCTCATTCTCAGATATTATCACATCAATCAATTTTTAAAAAGTTTATGTCTGTTATTCATGCTAGCTGTTGATGCAACTATGGTGCGCCAAACATGTCGCACAGAGTCAATATCTTATCGAACTTTCACATCAAATTTTGAGCGTGGAAGTAGTAGCACCCGTCCACCACAAACAAATTATGTTCCTCGAGGTATTCTACTATATCTTTATATATAATTGATGCAGTATATACACGTAATATTTTTTTGCATTATTCATGATCTGTTCCAGTTTAACCGATTTATTCCCAAATTATAAATTTTATTTCAAAACATACTTTCTTTGCAAGTACGTAAAATACAAAATATAATTTTAAATTATTTGTATTACCTTTCAAAACAACCCGGTCACCAATCGTTGTCTTCATTCAATAAACTGATTTAATACCACTTCAACAGTTCAACAGTTTGTCTTCAAAAAATAATATTATTTTATCTTATTTTTATTTATTTTTGGTATATAAATATAAACATATTAATAAACATTTTTATATTTAAAAATATATATGTCTTTATATTAGGTTTTAAATTTAAAATTTGTTAAATATATTTTTTAAATAAACAAATTTGCTGAACCATTTTAAATTTTTCACCGTTACGCTTATAAAAACATAAGTTAAAAATGTAAACAAAATTATAGTACTGTTGATATACGTTTCATACCTGTCATATTTAAAGAACAAAAAACAACAGTTTTATTTTTAATTAAAATTCTAATCACAATCTTATTGTATCACACTGAAAAGATATTCACTACTTTTGCAATATACACTTCTTCTGCCACCTGCCATAATATCCACTCTATATCATAACTCATTAGTTTAATAATTACAATACAAAGTATGTCTTCACAATCCAAGTCTTATCAAGTGCATTGAATTAAGCTCTTGAATAATGTTTTTATTAATGGATCTGCCATCAATATTCTCTCTCAAATTCTTTATTCACTATTTTATAATTTCATAAAAATCAACTTTAATATCTCAAATTCTATTGAATAATATTTTTATTAATGGATCTGCCATCAATTTAATATCTCAAATTCTCTTTTTTACTTTTTAGTAATTTCATAAAAGTCTATCTGCCAGGTGAATAGATTTTTCTTCATCTTCTCTAAATTTTATGCTCAATTATAATATATTTGTATTACTTCAAAACATTTGAAATAGTTTAACTTTTATATGTAAAATACAAAACATGGTTGTAAATAGTTCATATTAACCTTCAAAACAACTAATATAGAACTTTTCTGTTGAAAAAAAACAACCTATTGCTAAAATATAGGATTAAAATATATATATTTAGAAAATACATAATGTAAAATATAAATTATAAAAATTATGCAAATATGCTACCTTAAATGTACATATGGTTTTTAAAAAATATGTAATAATAATTGGGAAAATTGCAAATTTAGTCCTGTATGTTTGTCACTTTGCGATTTTGGTCCTTTATGTTTTCACATTTCAGTTTTAGTCCTGTATGTTTCGATTTTTGGCAATTTCGGTCCTTTTTCTTCGAAAATGCTGACGTGGCACTGTACACGTCAGCTCCACATCAGCATTGAATTGGTGCCACGTCAGCGCCACATCGGAAAAAGGACTAAAATTGCCAAAAAAATAAAGATAGCGGACTAAAACTGCAATCTGAAAATATAAAGGACCAAAATCGCAAAGTGACAAACATACAGGACCAAAAAAGCAATTTTCCCATAATAATTTGTCTCCATATTTTTATCGGTTCACTGTTCTATATGTATATTTCAATTAATTTTTATTTTTCCAAATTCAATCTTGCAGAAATCAACTTCAATGAAAACAATGTAACTACTAACGTACAACGAGGCCCACGTACACGTCCAGTTCCACGTCCACGTAGATATCATAACCTAGCAAGAAATTTCAGCGAATTTGAGAATAATTATCAGTGGCAGTTGCCTCACCCATCACTTTGTGTACACTGTCAAGCTCTATTATTTCATGGTGAAACATCACAATTTTTTTGTCGAAATGGAAATACAAAGTTAGATCCTATTCCATCTCCAGTTGAATTTCAAGAGCTTTATTCTATGAACAATGAAGAGGGCAAACATTTTCGGCAATACATAAGGGCATACAACCATGTTTTCTCTTTTACATCTATGGGAGTCAACGTGGATGAGTCTTTAGCAACACGTACAAATGGAGTTTACTCATTTCGTGTGCATGGATCAATATATCACTCCATTGGAAGTCTTCTACCAAATGAGAACTGTAGGCCACGGTACATGCAGATGTGGATTGTAGACACAGATCATGATATAAACAATAGACTTCAAGAAAATCCAGAACTAAGGCGAGAACTCTTGATCAAGATACAAAAAATTCTTGATGAACACAATCCATTTGTACACGTGTTTCGACAAATTGGCCAGCGTGAAGACATACCTAACTGTAGGCTCATCATTAGGCAACAACAACCTAATGAACATCAATACAATCTACCAACAGCATCTCAAGTTGCAGCTATCATTGTCGACAATGAATGTGAAGAAAATTTGAATGCTCGAGATATTATTATACAAGGAATAGGTGGAAATCTAATCAGCATTCAAGATATAGTTGGCTACTATGATCCTCTGCAGTATCCACTCCTTCTGCCACATGGTACATATGGTTGGGACATAAATAGTCAAAATATCGATGGTACTCGGCTAACATGCTTAAATTACTAAGCGTATATTCTACAGGTTAGCAAAAAAAACCTATCATACTCTATCATTATCCTTCTTAATTAAATTTTTTTTAACATATACATCTAAACTCATATATTCTAATTCTCAATTCACCCAGATAAGAGAACATTCACCATCACTGTTGCTGCGAGGAGGGCGTCTATTTCAACAATATGTAGTTGACAATTATGTAAAGATTGAATCTCAAAGGCTACGATGGATACGTTCAAATCAACGTGAAATACGTTCAGAACTTTATCAAGGACTACAAGATTGCTTACATGGAGGTGAAAATAATGCAGGTACAATAACATAATAATTATAATATTATTATGCTTTAAACCATATATTACAACACACACACATCTCATGCAATGTTATAAAAATAAATTCGCCAGGAAATGTTGGTACCAGAATCGTACTACCGTCATCGTTTGGTGGAAGTCCACGTGATATGTACCAGCGATATCAAGATGCCATGAATTTGGTACAAACATATGGAAAACCCGATATAATGCTTACAATGACTTGCAATCCAAATTGGAGTGAGATAAAGTATCAACTACTCCCTGGGCAATCACCTCAAGACCGTCCTGACTTGATTACAAGGATATTTAGGTCAAATTTTGAAGAGTTTAAGAAAGATATTGTAGATCGAGGAGTTTTAGGAAAGATTCTCTCTTATTCGTATGTCATTGAGTATCAGAAAAGAGGTCTTCCTCATGTCCATATGTTGATCATATTTCAAAATAATGACAAATTGTGCAGTCCAGATCAATTTGACTCAATTGTGCGTGCTGAAATACCTTCAAAGACAGAAGAACCCAATTTACACAAATCAGTTCTCGCCCATATGGTACATGGCCCATGTGGATTACTCAATCCTAATTCTCCATGCATGATAAATGGAAAATGTAAGAAGAACTTTCCAAAGCCATTTGTCGAGTATACATCTCAAGGAAATGATTCATATCCTTTGTATCAAAGAAGTGAAGGTGCACAAGTATCAGTTCCAAACAATCATGAATTTTTCATTGATAATGGTTGGGTTGTCCCATATAATCCGTACCTATTATTGAAATATGATTGTCATATTAATGTTGAAGTGTGTGGAGGAATCAAATGTGTCAAGTACATATACAAGTACATCCATAAAGGTCCTGATCGGGTTGCACTAGAGATACGAAATGGGCAAAACTGTGATGAAATCCAATAATACGTGGATGGAAGGTGGATTTGTGCACCTGAAGCATTGTGGAGAATTTTCTCTTTTGACTTCAGTAGGATGTATCCTTCAGTAATTAGGCTGCAATTACATACACCTAACCAACATTTGATTTATTTTCATCCCGAACAACACGTAAGTGACCTAATTGCAGATGATGGTAACTCTAAGACAATGCTTACTGAGTTTTTCAAAATGAATTGTGATTCTCAGTTGACTGGAAAGTATTTATATCAAGAATTTCCACAATATTACACATGGATAAAAGCGGGAAAAAAGTGGATTCGTCGAAGAAGCAACAATAAAGTGGTCGGAAGAGTATATGTCGTGTCTCCATCTGAAGGTGAGAGGTTTTATCTTCGTGTCCTTCTAAATCATGTGAGGGGACCAAGATCCTTTGAGGAACTGATGACTGTAAATGAGGTTCGATATTCAACATTTAAAGAGGCTGCTGAAAATAGAGGACTTTTGCAACAAGATGATTATGTCCACCAATGTATGCGAGAAGCATGCTCTGTTAGAATGCCATCTTCCCTAAGAAGATTATTTGTATCCATATTGGTGTTCTGTGAACCAGGCAGAGTTCGAGAACTATGGGATGAGTATCATCCTTATATGTGTGAAGATTATGGTAGAGCAATTTCATCAAGTAACTTCATTATAAACAAATTATTGCTTGAGCTACGAAGGTTGTTGCATCAGTACAACAAAAAACTTGATGATTTCGATTTGCCATCATTAAGTGCTGAGTTTCTTGAAGACACACCACTACCTAGAATAATTGAATATGAACTTTCTATCCAGATTTCTAATGATGATTTGAGATCAATTGAACGTTTAAATCCTAAACAAAGAATTGCATTTGACACCATCATGGAAAGTATTATGCAAAACCAATCAAAACTTTTTTTCATTGATGGTCCTGGAGGTACTGGTAAGACGTTTTTGTACCGCTCAATGTTGGCACAATTAAGAAAAACCGGTAAAATAATCATTGCGGTAGCAACATCTGGAATTGCTGCTACATTGTTGCCAGGGGAAGAACTGCACATTCACGTTTTCAAATTCCACTTACACCAACCGCATCAACACTTTGCAGAATAAAAAAACAGACAGATCTTGCAGAACTCATAAGGCGTGCATCAGCTGTAGTTTGGGACGAGGCTCCAATGGCAAATCGCTATGCTTTTGAGAGTGTTAATAAGAGTTTTCAAGATATTATGGAAAACCAATTTCCATTTGGAGGGAAGACAATTATTTTTGGTGGTGATTTTCGGCAAGTACTACCGGTTGTTAAACGAGGATCAAAAGCAGCACAGATTGCTGCAAGCATTTCAAGGTCAACATTCTGGCATTGCGTTTAGATAATACGCCTTCAAGAAAATATGAGATCTGCTCAAGATATGGAGTTTTCACAATTCCTCTTGCGTGTAGGTGATGGATTGCAACATACTGTGAATGAGGATTTTATAAAATTACCAGATTCGATTATCATACCATGGGAAGGTGAACAATCTATTCATCAATTGATTGACTCTGTTTTCCCTAATATGATAGATCATGTGAATGATGAAAACTATATGGTTGGAAGAGCCATCATCACTCCAAAAAATGTTGATGTTGACATTATTAATGAATTGCTCATTCACACATTTCCGGGAGAGGAAAGAGAGTATACATCTTGGGATAGTGTAGCAGACGACAATCACAACCTTTTTCAAGAAGAATTCTTGAATTCCCTTAGTCCCAGTGGTTTGCCTCCACATAGAATCATATTGAAAGTAGGAAGCCCTATCATGCTCTTGAGAAATGTTGCACCAGAACTAGGTCTATGCAATGGAACAAGATTAATTTGTCGCAATCTTGGTAGAAATTTTATAGATGCTGAGATCATAACAGGTCCTTATAAGGGTACGAGATATTTTCTACATCGAATGCCTTTGAAAAGTGAAGAAACATCTGGATTACCATTTGAGTTGACACGTCGACAGTTTCCTATTAGACTTAGTTTTGCTTTGACAATAAACAAAGCACAAGGTCAAACGATCCCAAATATTGGCATATTTTTGCGTAACCATGTGTTCAGCCACGGTCAGCTCTATGTTGCACTTTCAAGAGGAGTCTCACAAAATTCTACAAAAATCTTGGTCAAAGATGGAAAATTAGAGCGTCGATCCGGTGTTTACACAAGAAACGTGATTTTCAGAGACGTATTGCTACCTAATGGAGGATGATCAAATTGTAAGTAAGCCAACTTGCTTAGTTAAAAATTACATTCTACACAAATATTAAAATAACTCATCCTTTTCATTTGTTGTACAGGTGTGCACTAAATTACAAATATTTTTCAAGACGTTGCCATATACAAATGGACAATACAAATAGTGTGTTACACAAAATTTCCTCTGACAACATCGTCAACCATAATTGATTTGCTTCAGTTAGTTCAAGTAAGAAACTCCATAACAATGATTTTTTTCCACAAATTTAACCCCATACTAAAATTGTTGTTTACTAATCATAAAATCCGATGCGCACATGTTATTGAGCCTCAGGCTTCTACGTAAACGAAAAACACAAACCAAAGCAAAACACATGATCCTAGGAGCCAACTGACGTAAGTAACTCTTTAACCTTGCTATGTTTTGTTTTTCAATGTGGGTTGTTCACAAGTATTATTATTTGTTATTTCTCATAAAATAAATCATAAAATGAGGCTGATTATTTGGTGTTTTTTTTGATAATATATTCGAATTATAAGTTTATAAAAATTTCCATACGAACATTGCATATTATATGATTATAATATTGTTTGTTACATTTTCAAAATATACTTTACTTTACATTGTCAAATTTTTTTTACAATTCCAACAATGACAAGTGTTTTAATGTATGTTATATGTTTTTTTGTTTATTTGTGTATTTGAATTCCTGTTATTTTTTTCAATATTGTTCAGTTTGTGATTTTAATATTATATTTATGGATACAATTATGTGCCATTTTAATTTTTATTAGTATTTTGCATTGTATGTCTCAGCATTTGACCTTTTATCTCAAGATTTTTTAACTTCTTTTCCAATATTTCTTATTAACGTTAGCATGACATTAAATTTATCATATTAATTTCCTCATATTTTTTTAATTCTATTTCATGGTTTAGTAAATAAATTCTATATTTCTCATTGTCAATTTATGTGGGAGTGTTATTTATGTCGGATTTGATAGTTTATTGGATAGATTTTAATTGAAATAATTCTTTTATTTTCAATAGTTTTTTTCTTCATCTATTTCTTACACTAAAGTTGGATGCAGGTAAAAACCTTAGGATATCAAAGGTCATTTCACTAAATTTCAGCAGTTTATTTTCTACTCTATGTGCTGGGTAGATATTGTCGAATACACTTTTCCATCAAACTTCAAGATATTGAAGGTGATTTTGCTAGCTCCATCTATGGATAATAAATTTTTTTTCAGTATTCACTAATACTCAATTCAAAATTTCAGAGCAGTCATGCAAAGAAATGGTTGCGGGCTATCAAAACCTAATGCTTGGAGTATAAGTATCACTCTTAAAAGGAAATCTATGTTGTGTGAAATTGTGATGTAGTTACTTTATACAACTATATATTCGATGATGGTGAATTGATCTACTTGGATCAAGTGGATGTAGGATCACATTGATCCGAACCACTATACGTCTTTTTGTAGTCTTTATATTTGCACATCACATGCTTTAGAAAACACCAAAACTCAATCAAAAATTAAATATTTAATACACTAATTATATTGCACTCCAACTAAAATATTCAAAATTTTAAAACACACGCAACTCAATAAACTACTTTTATAATAAAAAGTTCATATACAAATATGTACACCCAAAGTTTATATATTTCGTTATACACATGCAACGCATGTGCCTCGATTGCTAGTGGTAATAATGGTTGGGCGTTGGGGATAATAAATTGCGAAGCACTTTATTGCTATGGTTTTAGAAAAAACCGTAGAAAATTTTGATATAATTCCACCGACCTCGACCTTCTTCCCCATTTCTTCTCCACTTTTTCTCTCTCTGATTTCTCCCCATTTTCGATCATTCAACTGACCCATTACTCCTCTGTTTTTGGCTAGAATTTGAAAATAATCATAGATTCGGAAACCCCACAATGTAGGCCTTCTTGTGATACGCATTTTTAGATTTTTTGAGATTGATTTGGTCGAAGCATTTTTTCCTGCCGCCGCCGAACACCGCCTGTTGTGGGAGGAAGGTGATTTCGGTTTCTCGGATTTTTATTTCAAAGTTTATGTATAATTTTGATTTTAGGGTTTAAAATTTGGGGATTTTGTGTGTATTTTAGTGTGTATTTGTGTATCAGTGTGTGCGCGTGTGTATTTGTATAAGAAATTGATATAATAAATAAGAAGTACAATTTTTTAAAAAAAAATATTGGGTAAATTTGAAAAAAATCCCTCTGCACACGTTGAACTTATGATTCAGTACCTAGCCAGAATTTTTTAAGATTCAGTACCTGACAATGCCATTGATTTAGTATTAACTCCCTACAAAAATAAACTTATATTTTTTTCATTTTTATTTAAATAAATATATAATTTTATTCACAAAAAAATACATGTTTCATCTCCTTTTGAAATATAATTTTTTTAAAAAACATTGTTTCTCAATTATCATGGATTAAAAGTAAATACTTATTTTGACCTACAAACTACGTATTTTTGGGTTCTAAATACTTGATTTGACACTTTGAATACCTCAAATGTGTAATAAAATACTGGATATTCGAGCGATCGTTATAAATTCAATAATTGTTCGTCTTTTCGTGAAAAATACATTGGGATGACATTTTCACGTCATTTAATTTTTTTTAAAAAAAAATAATTCCTCACTAATGGAATATGGGTGTCAAATATGGACACGGCCTGTCAACCTGACGCGGTCCAACACGAAAAAGATCAGGTTCGGGTTGGCGTATTTTGGGTTCGGGTTAAAAACATGTTAGGCCCAACCACTTGAACATCAAACGTATTTTTTCATTTCCAAACAAATTATTTAGTGTATTTTCAAACAAAATATGGATATCAGATTTAGTGTTTTTTTCATTTCCAAAAAAATTATTTAATATTTTTTAAGTACTTATTTTTACTATCAAAATACATAATTTTAATTTTTAAATACTTGATTTGGTCTGTTCGATACTCATAATTTTTAACAAAATACCGGATCTCCGAGTGAACAACACAAATTCATCAAGTCCTGATATTTCCATGGATATTGTATATACATGACTTATTCAAGTTATTTACATTTTTAAAAAACCATTTTCAAACAAATTATTAATATTTTTTAAGTACTTAATTATTTTTACTATCAAAATACCTAAGTTCAGTTTTCAAATACTTGATTTGGTCTCTTCAATACTCATAATTTCTACCAAAATACTGGATCTTCAAGTGAACAAGACAAATTCATCAAGTCTTGATATTTTCATGGATTGAATTTACGTGACTTATTTATGTCATTTATTTTTGGGAAAATTGCAAATTTAGTCCTATATATTTGTCACTTTGCGATTTTGGTCCTCTATGTTTTCACATTTCATTTTTAGTCCTGCATGTTCTGATTTTTGGCAATTTCGGTCCTTTTTATTCAAAAATGCTTACGTGGCAATGTACACGCCAGCTCCACATCAGCACTGAATTTGTGCCACATCAGCGCCACGTCGGAAAAAGAATTAAAATTGCCAAAAAAATAAAGATAGCGGACTAGACCTGAAATCTAAAAATATAAAGGACTGAAATCGCAAAGTGACAAACATACAGGACTAAAATAGCAATTTTCCCTTTATTTTTTTAAAAAATAAAATAAACCATTTCAACAAATTATTTAATATTTTTAAGTACTTATTTTTACTATCAAAATACCTAATTTTAGATTTCAAATGCTTGATTTGGTTTCTTCGATACTTATAATTTCTATCAAAATATTGAATATTCGAGTGAACAACACAAATTCACCATGTCTTGATATTTACATGGAGATTGCATTTATGTGACTTATTCATGTCATTTAAATTTTTGTTAAAAAAAATTTATATTTCCAAATACTCATAAAGTTTAGGGTTTAGGTTATTGGTTTTAGGGGTTAGAGTTTAGGGTTTAGGGTAACTATCATATGATATATAATCTTGTGTTTTGTTTATTATAAACTCGAGCGACCACCAATATCAATCATTTATTACACTTAATTTACATGACTTATTCATGTCATTATTTTGTTTTTCAAAAAAAAAATCATTTATTTTTTAAGTACTTTTTTCATCAACAAAATACTTAATTTCAATTGTAAAATACTTGATTTGGTCTCATAGATACTCATTATTTGTAGTAAAATACTGGATCTTCAAGTGTTCAACACAAATTTATCAACTTTCTTCCATTTCAATGGAGGATGCATTTACATGACTTATTCATGTCATTTAACTTTTTGTTAAAAAAATTTATATTTCCAAATACTCATAAGGTTTAGGGTTTAGGTTATTGGTTTTAGGGTTAGAGTTTAGGGTTTAGGGTAACTATCATATGATATAAACTTGTGTTTGGTTTATTATAAACTCCAGTTACCATCAATATTAATAATCTATTATGCCTAATTTACATGACTTATTCATGTCATTATTTTATTTTTCAAAAACAATCATTTAATTTTTAAATACTTTTTTTCACCAATAAAATACCTAATTTAAGTTGTAAAATACTTGCTTTGGTCTCATAGACACTCATAATTTGTAGTAAAATACTGGATCTTCGAGTGCACAACACAAATTATATAATGGACGAATATCAATAATATTGTGATGAATACTAATAAGTATAATATCAAAATAATTATATTATTGTATGATCATAATAACAATAAGTATTATGAATGAATATTATAAAATATAATACAAATATATTTTATAACAAAACATGGGTATCAGATGAGTTAAATCAGGTATCTTGCATCGCAATTAGATACTTTTAGGTTAAATTTAGCATTTACTCTTATTTAATTTGATAGTGGAGAACATGTTTCTTTTTTTTTTTTTGTATTAAATTACATGAATACTTCATCACAATGCATCTTCAATGGAAACTCTAGAAGGACTTCGTTTATGGTGACCACTCGAATATCAAATGTATTTTAAAACAAAATATGTGTATCAAATATACCAAATTAGTTATTTGATATATCAATTTAGGTATTTTGTAGGTTAAATTAAGTATTTACTCAATTCAATTATTTGGTGTTCTAAAAAATATACATTTTAGTGGTTGAAGTGACAACATTTGCCAATAACAAGATGATACAAAATTGCTTTCAATAATACTTGAGTATTGTCTAATAATGCTCAATTATTCAAAATAAACACTTACTCTTACTCTATGATCAGTGAAGACTTATGTTTTTTTAAAAATTTAATGACATGGAAAAGTCATCATAATGCATTTTCCATGAAAAGAACAACAATTACTGAATTTATGGTGATCGCTCGAAAATTCAATATTTCTTACATATTTGTAATATTCAAATAGTTAAATCAAGTATCTGAAACCCAAAAATAGGTACTTTGTAGGTAAAATTAAGTATTTACTCTTATTTCATGCTGAATGATGAACTATTTTTTTAAAATTAAATGATATGAAAGAGTCATCCTAATTCATTTTTCATGAAAATACCAACAATGATTAAATATATGGTTATCGCTCGAAGATCCAATATTTTATTAAAAATTTTGAGTATTCAAATAGACAAATCAAGTATAAGAAACCCAAAATTAATTGGTACTTTGTAACTCATAATAAGTACTTAATTTTATTCCACGACGAGTGATTAACTACGTTTTAATTAAAATTAAATGACATAAAAAAGTCATCTCAATACATTTTTCATGAAAAACCCAACAATGAATGAATTTATAGTGATCGCTAGAAGATCCATTATTTTTTAACACATTTGGTGTATTCAAATAGCCAAATCAAGTATCTGAAATTTTAAAATAGATATTTTGTAGGTCAAAATAAGTAGTTACTCTTATTCCATGATTAATTGAGAACTATGTTTTTTTTTAAAAAATAAATGATATGAAAAATTCATCGTTATGAATTTTTCATGAAAAAAAACAACAGTGACTGAATTTATGGTGATCAATCAAAGATCCAGTATCTAGATTTAAGTATTTACTTTATTCCATGATAAGCGAGGAACTGTGTTTTTTTTAAAAAAAAATTAAATGACATGAAAGAGTCAACTCAATGCATTTTCCATGATAACCGAATAATGACTGAATTATGGTGATCGCTCGGATTTAGGGGTGTCAATTCTGATTGGCCGGTCGAGTTCGGGTCGAGTTGACAAAAAAATTTAAAAAATTGCTCAATCCAAACTCTCTTAACCTGATTTTCGATTTTTTTTAATTTTTTTTAATTGAATAAAAATTTAAAAAAAATAATAAAAATATAATTTTTTTAATTTAAACACATAATAACAAAATCCCTCTTATATATTATTTAAATTTGAAGGTCTAATTGTATAAAATTTAAAGTATATTCACTAAATCAAATAAATAATTGTTTAAAAAAATAAAAAAAAATATATACAAAATAAATAGTAAATGATGAAAATTTATAATATAAATATACAATAAATTTTGTTTAAATATACAGTATATAAAAATATAGGTAAAATTTTTAAAAAAAGTACAAAAAAAAATTCGAATCAACCCGTCAACCCGATTAGAACCGACCCGAACCTGTATAACCCGATACTAACCCGAACCCACCCAACCCAAACCCAAAATACCCGAACCCGAATCTGATTTTTTTTTTTTTTGGATTGGGTCTTGTCGGGTTGGCGGGTCGCGTTACTTTTTGACACCCCTGCTGAGATTTTCAGTATTTTCTTATACATTTGAAGTATTCAAAGTGTCAAATCAAGTATCCGAAACCCCAAAATAGGTACTTTGTATGTCAAAATAAGTATTTACTCCTATTTCATGATAATCGAGAAACAACATTTTTTAAAAATTGTATTTTTGAGGGAGAAGACACCTGTTTTTTTTGTGGATAAAATTATATATTTATTTAAATAAAAAGGTGTAAAAATGTAAATTTCTCTTTCTAGGGAGTTAAAACTAAGTTTATTTTATTGTCAGGTACTGATTTCAAAAGAATTTTATGTAGGTACTGAATCTTAATTCAGATGTTGGCAGAGGGATTTTTGATAAATTTACCGAAAAATATATTCAAAACTAGCTACATTTTTTTAAAAAATCGTAGCAAGCTTTGCTACTTTTTATTAAAAACCGTAGCAATTTTGCTACGGTTTTTTAAAAACTGTAGTAATGTATTGTACGGTAAAACCGTTGGGAAATGCAACTGTTTCTAAAAAAAACGAAGCAATGTGTTCCCGACGAACCATTACACGATGCCTTCAAAAATCGTTGGAAAAAGCGTCGCAAATCCACATATGCGATGCAACCGTTGGAAAAAAGTGTCGCAAATCCACATTTGCGACACAGTTTGCTACGAAAAAACCATAGAATTTTTTTTTGGTAGTGATTAGTGTTTTCCTTTGATAGGAGACTATATTGTTTGTCAGAAATTACTTATGTGATCGACATGGATGATGACATGGATTTTAGAATGAAACTTTGTGATTTTTTTAGAATATTATGTGACCTTTCAAAAATACATGTCGGCATCCACGACCACCACAGAAGCAATTTCTCGCTAACAGGATGGACCCCAATAAAAAAAAAAACAAGTTTCAAGATTGAAAACGAAAATTCATTATTAACATATCAAAATAAAAAAATGTAAATTACAGGATCCATAATTCAGGATTATTTATTTACCTTCATTGTGTGTACTTGACCTCTTACATAGAACGATAACTTAGAATAATACAGTCTTTTGAATTTACCTTTTGAATATTACGGTTTCTAGATCATATCACATTTTTTTAAAAAAAATATATTCAAAATTAGCTACGATTTTTAAAAAAAGCGTAGCAAAATTGCTACGGTTTTTTTAAAAACCGTAGTAATGTTTTGTATGGTAAAATCATTGCCAAACCGTCGCAAAATACGACAGTTTCTAAAAACTGTAGAAATGTGTTCCCGACGAACCATTATGCGATGCCTTCGAAAACCGTGGAAAAAGCGTCACAAATTTGCTACGAAAAAACCGTAGCAAATTTTATTTATTTATTTATTTTTGTAGTGATTAGTGTTTTCCTTTGATCGGATACTATATTGTTTGTCAGAAATTACTTATGTGATCGACATGGAAATTGACATGGATTTTGGAATGAAACTTTGTGATTTTTTAGAATATGATGCGGCCTTTCAAAAATACATGTCGGCATCTGCGACCATCACAGAAGTAATTTCTCGCTAACAGGATGGACTCCAATAAAAAAAACAAGTTTCAAGATTGAAAACGAAAATTAATTATTAACATATGAAAATAAAAAATGTAAATTACAGGATCCATAATTCAGGAATATTAATTTACCTTTATTAACTTGACCTCTTACACAGAATGATAACTTAGAATGAATATTACGGTAGTTTGAATTAGCCTTTTGAATATTACAGTTTCTAGATCATATCACAAATATTTTTTTAAAAAATATATTCAAAATTAGCTACGGTTTTTAAAAAAGCGTAGCAAAATTGCTACAGTTTTTAAAAAACCATAGTAATGTCTTGTATGATAAAATCGTTGCAAAACCGTCGTAAAATGCGACAGTTTCTAGAAAACTGTAGAAATGTGTTCCCGACTAACCATTATGTGATGCCTTCGAAAATCATTAACTTGACCTCTTACACAGAATGATAACTTAGAATTAATATTACAGTATTTTGAATTTACCTTTTGAATATTATAGTTTATAGATCATATCACAATTTTTTTTTAAAAAAATATATTCAATATTAGCTACGGTTTTTAAAAAAGCGTAGCAAAATTGCTACAGTTTTTTAAAAACCGCTGTAATGTCTTGTATGGTAAAATCGTTATAAAACTGTCGTAAAATGTGACCGTTTCTAAAAAACTGTAGCAATATGTTCCCGACGAACCATTATGTGATGCCTTCGAAAATCGTTGGAAAAAGCGTCGTAAATCTACATTTGCGACACAATTTGTTACAAAAAATCGTAGCAATTTATTTTATTTTTTGTAGTGATTGGTGTTTTTCTTTGATCGGAGACCATATTGTTTGTCAAAAATTACTTATCTAATCGACATGGATATTGACATGGATTTTGGAATGTGTATCAATGGAAGTTTTCTGTTGTATAGAAATTTCCACGTTGCTGTCAAAAGATATATAGCATTTTCACTGTCATTATTTTTTTTTTTGTTTAATTGCTACACAAAATCAAGTGTCGAATTAATTATTCCGCACAATTAATACATCAGAAAACGTCCATTGATAAACACACACACATCGTTTGATATAAAATTCACCACTAATCTAAATTTCATCGTATCAAATGGCAGGCTTGGCAAACTCCCATTGGTTGCAACAACAAATCTTTAGATTTTTGTCACCAAACACACAAAAATCTGAATCTAGTGGTGATATCAAAATATTGTAACAGATTAAAAAGTCCTACAACAATGTCTTTGATCTCTTCCTACACGAACAAATGATAGACGACAATTAAATACAGTGCAAAGACGAGAACAAAGACAATTAATGACACAAGAAGACAAGTTTTGAACAGTTATTCAAATAATTATATCTCATTTTTATGAGACGATACATTTAATAGTTTTATGTCTAGCTATTATAAATAAGTAAAAATTAGTGTATTTAAACATGTTGCAATGTGTTGGGATCGGTTCAGAGGGTAGAGGGGGGGTGAATACACTCTGAAACTTTTCTTCTTCTTCTTTAAAATGATCAAGTGAGGTTTAGTTCACTTAATCAGTTTTCTCAACTTCTAAAACGTTTTGAACAACTTAAATAGTGCGGAAATAGTTCAGAGGTTTTAGTGATGCAAAGTTTATAATGCAATGTATGAGCAGGATGTAAGATAAATGGCAGTAAATGCTAAAGCACGATTTTATGGAAGTTCGAAGGCTTAATCCTTCTACGTCTCCCCTTCTTCCACTTAGGAAGGAATTCACTAGAAGACTTTGGTTATTACAACGTCTTGTAATACACCCACTTCAGACTTAGGACTTATCCAATGCCTAATCCGAAACTCCTAGATTTACACAGATAAGATTCTCAGTTCTTATCAGACTGGTGGAAGCTTTCAGAGCAGCTTCAAGTCTCTTCAACACTGAGTATAGTTGAGTTGAGCTTCTCAGACTGCAGAGCGGTCGAGAGGCTTGAAAACCCTAGGATGATCCTTGACGATCAGATATGTGAACTGTAGGCGAGGGTTTATTTGAGCAGCAGATGAATGATCTTGTAAGTGTGCTCAGGTATATCAGATGAGGACTTCTGATATTAGTCAAGTGATTGAAATTTTTCTGAGTTGCTTGTCTCTCTTCGTTGTCTCGTATCACTTGTTGTTGTTCACGTTGTATCTCTTTTCTTTTTGAGCAATCTTCCCTTTATATAGGTCAATCATCAACGTCTTTATTTTGAACGTTCTGATGCTGCATTGAATGCACATTTAATGCTCATAAATGCATTGATGATTCTGCATGAGGATCGTACACTGCAGACAACTTCCAGGGTCCAAAACTGGAATAAACGGTCGAATGCTTTATCTGCAGTCATTCTGTGTTTTTGCCATTTTGGTACAACCTGTTGTCTTGATTTGCAGGAGTCAACAAATCTTCTGAAACGCCGGTTCTGCTTTTAATAAAAGATCCTGCAAAGAACATCTTGTCACAGGTACTTGTCTCGAGATATCTAGATAGGCAGTTGGCATTCTACCGGTAGAGATATTTGTCCTCTGCTAGTTTGAATAACCAGTCGATAAGCTTGTGACTTCAACCGGTCGAGAGATAAAGGCGGTTGACAAGCTTCCGGTAGATAGATTTATCCTCTGCTGGTTTTGATAGCCAGTCGATAGGCTTGTGACTTCAGCCGGTCGAGAGCAAAGGCGGTTGACAAGCTTCCGGTAGAAGTTGTAGTAGATTCCTGAAATACAATGGTTGGCAGCACATTCCTATACAATGAGTTGTTGTTTGTTATCACCAAAATATCGGATTCAACAATTTCCCCCTTTTTGGTGATGACAAAACTTAAGTGCTCCAAGAACAATATGAAAGCATTAAAATGAACTTCATTGAGAGAATGAATTTCATTAAGTACAATAAGCATTTTTATTACACCTACAGAAAAAAAATAAGATGCGGCTGCGATAAGTAAAGAAGAGATAAGTTGTTCATCTTTTGAACCAACTGGCTCCTCCTGACCTATCGCCTTCTCTTCTTCTTCTGTCGGCTTCTTCTTTTCTTCTGGACTCTTCTTCACGTCTTCTTGCCTCTGCTGCTCTACGTTGCTCTTCTTCCCCCTTTTTGGCATCACCTTGGTTGAGCCGAAGGATGACCTCAGTGAGTTGAGTGCCAAGGCAGGCTTGCATAGTGTCTATTTTTGCATCGATTTGAGCAAGTAGAGTGGCTTGCATAGTGTCCATCCGATCATTCAACTGCTTATGAAGGCGATTTTCGGATCGGATAACTTGTTCGGAGACGGTAGAGAGCGTGTTGATTTGAGTGCGATGATGATTAGTGATCTCTGTGGACAGACGAGCAAGGTCTCGAGACACGGTCTCGAAATGTCGAATCATCGTCTGGCGTGAATTATCGACCGATAAGGATGAGTTTGTTATGTCTTGAGAGAAGGACCTAACCGTTTGCATGAGCTCATGAAGCCGATTTATCAAGGTATGATCTAGAGCTGCGGCCATGGCTTCAATTAAAGAATCATCAGTCTGAAGCATTTGCCCTTCTGGGTCATTTCTTGGTGAAACCGGGCTAGACTCACGATGATGTGGTGCGGGTGAATTTGCTGGAGAGCTACCCGATGGACCTTCCAATAATGGTACAGTTGGAGATGTAATAGTTTCGACTGCAGCCAATATGATTGGTGGAGTACCAGGATCAGCACTTGGTTCATCCATAATGAGATCTTCCATAAACTTTTCAGTAGATGGAGACGGTTGAAGTGCTGGATCAGCATCAGTCACTTGCTGTTCTGGAGATGCAGGTGATACAATAGTGCTTGATATCTCCGTTGGGGGCACTGTTGCTTCACTACTGCAAGGAGCCTCTGTCACAGAGGTGACAGGTATCTCTTGTGCAACCACTTCTAAAACATCTTGTGAATGACCGGGAGAAGTGTGAGCGGTCGTCACGGGAGAGGAGTGAGCAATCACAACTGCTTCCGGTTGAGTAACTGCTTGGACTGCGGTTGAGGAGGGGTCGACCGATGAAGATGCTGCTACACTCGATCTTAGAGCATATGATTGAAAGAGGTCAGCAGTGATGAGATCGGTCAGAATCCCATCTGAAGAAGGGAGAGCATAGACGTCTTCTTCACCCTGATCTTGAGTGAGAAAGGTTTTCATCACTTGTGCTTCCAGCACATAAGCTTGTAAACAGGCTGCTGAAGCTGGTGTTTTGACATTGTTGAGAGCTTGGAAGTGCTGAAGTAGTTGAGTGATTTGACGTAGACTATCCTGTAGTCCAGTCAAAATCACAAAGTCATCGGCAGCGGTAGGACTCTTGGATTTGAAATTCTTGACACGCTCATTAATTAGCAGTGATAGCAGGCTTCCTCGAAGCTTCAAGTCTATGAGATGTCTTCTTCCCAGAGCCTCCACGATGTCTTCAGTATCAGCAAATAGAAGCATCTTCTGCTCAATGACGTTTAGAGATTTCCATTTAGGAAATATTTGAGCGAGTGTCAAGTGAGTGCGGGAGTGATGCCATCTGTCAAAACGTTGTAGATGACGCTTGACAGTACGGAGCACGTGAGAGATGATCATATTGAGTTCTATCGTAGCTGCTGGTTGAGCCTTGGGTGTGTAGATCATCACACCTTTCCCTTTGTCTTTGGGATCAGCTAGAGTGACCTCAGGAGCTGATGAGGCACCTTCCCGGATTATCACACCTTTTGTAGGACGAGGAGCAGTAGAAGCAACAACGGTAGTAGTCTCGACCGTTGGCAGGGTAGGAGCAAGTCCAGAAAGAGACTTTAGCTTCTTGTGCTGCCTCTTCTTCTCGCCTGCAGGCGTGGATGACACAGCTGCTTTGGAGACCGAAGGGGATGACTTGCTGAAGGCTTGAATCAGTGGAACATTCTCACGTGATTCATCTTCAGAGTCAGATTCGATGATCAGTTGACGCTTGGCAGACTTTTTGGTATGGACTGGTTTGGCCACGACCGGAACCGTTGAAAGCGGTTGAGGGATAGCAATAACCTTTGCGGTTGAGGGCAAGGTGTCGACCGCAGTCTCTTTCTTGTTCAGGAATTTGAGAATCGTAGACTTGTTGAGCCATTTGGTGGGATGCAGAGGCTCAGTCTTGGAAAAGTCCACTCCAAGGACGCCCAAGATGTGGCAGATTTGCAAAGCAAATCCCTCGGATTGCCCTTTGCCCCTGATCATTTCACATAGAATATTGAACAGAATGTCTGACCAGTTTATGTTGATCTTGGAGGCAATACAAGCCATGTATTGAAATTTCTCCAGCGTCACCTTGTCGTAAGATCCAGCCTTGGCCAGAAGATTCTTGGCCACGATATTAGTCAGTAGCCTGAATGGAGCTTTGAGAGATGTCTTCTGGGCCGGCAGTTTGATCGGAGCATCAGTAGTTGAGAACTCCTTCAACCAATAAGAGCAGTTACCATCTGGAAGATCCGTGCATTTTGTCAAACCCCTGGAGGGCAGATCAAATGTGCTGGCGAAGAACTTCTGATTGAAGGAGTAGACCTCTGTCTTGATCAAGCATTTGATAGTCCCATGCTCGATTTGAGCGGTTGCGAAGAACTCCTTCAAAACAGGCAAATCGCAGATGGCGCTGCATTCCAAAAATTTCTTCAGTCCAGAGGCTTCAAGCATGGTGAAGACCTCAGTTATTCCTGCGTTGTTTGCCTTAACAACGGAATCAAAGTTGATGGCGAGGCAAGTCTTCTGGATCGACATGATATCTGTAGATAAGAACTCGAGCAAAGAGTAAGCAAAAGCTTGAGAGTAATTTGATGGAGCGTTTAATACAATATGAAAGTTTTTAGCAAAGGTGAAAGATTGATATACGAGTGTAAAGAAGTATATATAGGAACCTATGGGCCATAGGGTGATGTCATGAAAAGTATTTTTGAAATTCAAAAAGTTTTGAAGAGCATAATCACGGCGCCCAATTAATGTCATTTGGTTCAAAGCACCAAGCTGCTAGTACGAAGCCTGTCAGAGACTAGTTAAAGGCGGATGATATGCCAATATTAATGGCAACGTAACAGCTAATCTATTAATGTCATATTGACAATCATTCCCCCTAAACACATGCATACTAACTTAAATCTACTAAGCCAAGAATATTTCGAAAATATGAAAACTTAGCGTCCGGTAGAGGCTTGGTGAATATGTCTGCTGCTTGCTGATCGGTAGAGATGTATTCCAGCCTGATTTCCTTCTTTAAGACATGATCTCGGATAAAGTGATGCCTGACATCAATGTGCTTTGTCCGAGAGTGCATCACTGGATTGTGAGTGATGGCTATGGCACTTGTATTGTCACAGTAGATTGGAGCTTCACTCGACCGAATCCCATAATCATTAAGCTGCTGTTGAATCCAGAGTATTTGAGCACAACAGCTGCCAGCAGCAAGGTATTCTGCTTCGGCGGTCGAGGTAGCAATTGATGTCTGCTTCTTACTTGACCACGAAATTAGTCTATCTCCAAGGAATTGACATGTGCCACTTGTACTTTTGCGATCAATTCTACAACCTGCATAATCTGCATCTGAATAGCCAATAAGATTAAGATTTGAATCTTTGGGATACCAAAGACCCACATTAGTAGTTCCTTTAATATATTTAAGTATTGTTTGGTAGCAATGAAATGAGATTGCTTAGGTGCGGCTTGAAATCTAGCACATAAACAAACTGAATACATGATATCCGGTCGACTGGCAGTCAAATAGAGCAGTGAACCAATAAGGCCTCGATACATGGTTACCTCGACCGGAATTCCCCCTTCATCTTTATCAAGCTTAATTGATGTACTCATGGGGGTAGATACAGTTGAGCATTGTTCCATTCCAAACTTCTTTACCAATTCCTTGGCATACTTGGACTGATTGATGAATATTCCAGTTTCAAGTTGCTTTACTTGAAGTCCAAGAAAGAAGTTTAGCTCGCCCATCATGCTCATTTCAAACTTCTCCTTCATCAGTTTAGAGAACTTTGAGCACAACTTGGGGTTAGTTGACCCAAATATAATGTCATCAACATAAATTTGTACTAGTAACACATGATCACCTTTTACAAATTTAAACAGGGTCTTATCGACCGTTCCAATTTGGAAATCATGTTCCAGTAAAAATTTTAGCAAAGTGTCATACCAAGCACGCGGTGCTTGTTTTAATCCATAGAGAGCTTTGTCAAGTTTATAGATATATTGAGGATGAGTAGGATTGACAAAACCTGGTGGTTGTTCAACGTACACCTCTTCTTGAAGTAGACCATTGAGGAATGCAGACCTCACATCCATTTGATAAACTTTAAAATTCTTGAAGGCTGCATAAGCAAGAAAGATGCGGATTGCTTCTAGTCTTGCAACTGGCGCGAAGGATTCCTCAAAGTCTATGCCTTCTTCTTGTCTGAATCCTTGAGCAACAAGTCGAGCTTTGTTACGCACAACAGTGCCATGTTCATCGAGCTTGTTACGAAACACCCATCTAGTTCCAATCACATTTTGATTTTTCGGTCGAGGAACTAGATGCCAAACATTGTTGCAGGTGAATTGATTCAACTCTTCTTGCATAGCTTCAATCCAGCTGGCATCTGATAGAGCTTCATCTATTTTCTTGGGCTCTACCTGAGATATGAAAGCGGCATGCAAGAATTCATTAATCATTTGACCACGTGTTTTTCGAGGAGCAGAAGGGTCACCTATGACCAACCCAGGTGGATGATCTTTGTTCCACCTAAAATAATTCCCTAAAGGGTTGTCATCAATTGGTTGATGAACGTCCTCGTTTACTGGATCATCATTGGCTGGAGGATTGTTATCAACCGGTGGATCCACTTCTGGCCTTGTTTGATCACACCCGGTAGAGGGAACTGGATCATCCTTCTTTGGAGGATATAGATCACTGTCACTCTCTTCCTGTAGATTTGTGTTTTCCAGTCTGTGACTCAGATCATTTATGCTCCCTTGAGTTTGTTCTGTACATAGAGTAGATTCATCAAAAACAACATGAATGGTTTCCTCGACCGTTAGTGATCTTTGATTGAACACTCGATAAGCTCTGCTAACGGCTGAGTAACCAATAAAAGTTCCTTCGTCTGCTTTGGCATCGAAGGCTGTCAAATGGTTTTTGCCATTGTTGTGGATAAAGCATTTGCACCCAAAAATTTTGAAATAAGAAATATCAGGTTTTGTGCCATTCCAGATCTCATATGGAGTTTTGTTAAATCGTTTATTAATCATAGATCTGTTTTGAGTATAGCAAGCTGTGTTAACTGCTTCTGCCCAAATTCTTTGAGAAACATTTGAATCAGCAATCATAGTTCTGGCTGCTTCTTTTAAAGTACGGTTCCTTCTTTCAGCCACCCCATTTTGCTGTGGGGATCTAGCAGCTGACAACTCATGCTTGATTCCCTGATCATCTAGATAAGTCATAAGAGTGGTGTTTAAAAATTCAGTCCCTCTATCACTCCTGATTCTATCTATCACAGTAGATTGTTCATTTTGCAAGCGTTTAAAAAGCTTAATCAGGTGAGGTGCAGTTTGATCTTTTGAAGAGAGAAAGATGACCCAAGTAAATCGAGAAAAGTCATCTATAACAACAAGAGCATATCTCATTCCCCCTATGCTTCTTACTGGTATAGGACCAAATAGGTCCATGTGAAGTAAGTCTAAACATTTGGAAGAAGACATACACCCTTTTTTTAAAAGTTGCTCTCACCTGCTTTCCTAGTTGACAAGCAGGACAAACTTTGTCTTTTATAAAATCTCCTTCGGGCAGACCAGAAACCAAATCATGCTTCCTCAGGTTAAAAATGGACTTAAAATTTAGATGATTTAATCGCTTATGTCACAACCAATGTTTATCATGATGAGCAGTAAGACAAGTAGGTGAAGAAATATGTGAGCAAGACCAGTTTACCTTGTAGGTGTTTAGGTCTCGTACACCGGTCATAAGAGTCTCACCTTTGTCATTTTTTATGAGGCAAGTGTGTTTGTGAAACTCGACCGAATGATCATTGTCACATAGTTGACTAATACTTATCAAATTATAGCATAGTTTGTCAACAAGTAACACATCTTTAATAATGATGTTACCATGGATGATCTTACCCTTACCCACGGTTTTACCTTTGGAGTTGTCTCCAAAGCTGATCTTTGGTCCTTTGCACAACACCACTTCTGTTAGAAGTTCTGGATTCCCTGTCATGTGTCGTGAGCAACCGCTATCTAAATACCAGGTAGTGTCCTTGATAGAAGTGGTTTTCTCGCCCGTTTGGACTTTTAGTACCTGCAAAGAGTGAAGAACTTTTGGTACCCATATCTAGTAGGGTCCAGGTCGGATTAGCCCTTTCGGGACCACACCTGGAACACCCTTACAGGTTTGCCCGTGTGTGTGTCCAGAAATCTGTGCGGTCGATAGGCAGTAAATGTGTGTGCTTGTGAGGTTGCTGTGTGCTGCTTGCCTTTTTTATTTTCATCAGTTAGCATGTACCTCTTTTGAACTGGCCTGCAATTAAAGTACTGGTAAGGCTTCTCCTTTGACCATCTTTTCTTAGAGTAGTTAGACTCATTCCATGGCCTTTTGAAATTAGATTGGTTTCCCTTTCTTCTTTCATTAGGTTTTGGTTTGATCCAAGTTCCTCTTTGATTAGAGGTCTGGGGATCCACATATCCCAGCCCTCTATGCTTAGAGCTTCGTTCGTTCGATACTTTCTGATTTTTGTCAAAGCTGCACTTATCGTGTTCATATATCGTGCTGGACCTGACAAATCTTATTTTGTTAAGATTGCCTTTGTCCAGGCTTGACTGAATACAGGATTCCATAGACTGTTCATTTGTTCCAAACCCTAGACCGGTTTTATCATGTACCGGTCTTTGGATTTCTTGAATCTTGTCAATGGTTACCGAAGATTTATTCCAAGCCTTAATGGTTTCAAGTAGTTTTTTATTCTCAATCAAGGTAGCTTGGAATACTCTTTTCAAGGTGTCGTTCTCAGTAGCCAGCAGACTTAGCTTGACCTTAAGACCATCAAGCTCTTTTTGCTGCATGCAGCTTGATTTGCTTGACTTATCTTTTAGGTCAGCTCTTTCTGCCTTTACTTCCTCGAACTCCTTGGATAATGCTTTGTATTCATTAGCCATTTCGTGTAAAGCAGTAACTAAATCACTGTGAGTAAATTCAGGTGAGCCAAAGTCAAATACCTCCTCAGCTTCTTCTTCGATGTCGGCCATAAGGCATTCCACTTTTTCATCATCGCTGTCATCTGAAGAGCTTCCGGTATTGGAGTTGTCAGAGTCAGACTCAGCCCACTTGTTTTTGCTTTCGTCTGCTACTAGAACCCTTTGGTCTCTTCTTTTTCTAAACGTCCTTTTATCCTCCTTACCCCTTCTTCTTTCGGAGAATTGCTTCTGATCATTGTTCTTAGGCTTGGTGCAGTCTGCAATGAAGTGGCCTGGCTTTCCACAGTTAAAACAAGTAGGACCATCGTTTGTATGGTCCGATTTATGATAATTTTTAAATTTAGAATTGTTTTTTACGCATAAATTTACCAAATTTCTTGACAAAGAGTGTCATGGCTTCATTGCTGATTTGCTCAGCTGATCTCTTTGGAGCTTCCTCGACCGGTGGACATATCACGGTTGAGGTTAAGGCCTTGGTTGGTTGAGAAGTAGATGGTTCATCTTCTGTTCTCATGTTGAGCTCGAACTCATAGGCTTTGAGATCTGCAAAGAGATCATGCAGTTCAACCTTGCTCAAGTCTTTTGACTCTCTCATGGCCACTGTCTTGATCTCCCATTCTTTGGGCAGAGCTCTCATAACCTTCACAGCAATTTCACGGTTAGTATAAGTTTTACCTAAAGCAATAAGATCACAGATGATACTACTGAACCGTTCATCAAATTCAGCCATGGTTTCCCCTGGCTTCATTTTGGCGTTGTCATATTTTTGAATGGCCAGAGTGAGCTTGTTTTCCTTTGTCTGGTCATTCCCTTCACACAGCTGAGTGAGCTTCTCCCAAATCTCCTTTGCTGTGGAACATGACTTGATTTTGCTGAACATATTCTTGTCCAGTGTTTTGTATAGGATGTCCCGGGCCACATTGTCAAGATTGGCCTTCTTTTTGTCCTCAGTGGTCCACTCAGCTCTTGGTTTCTCAATCATTTGTCCTGCACCATCGGCTAGAGCTGGGTTGACCTTCATAATTTTGATAGGACCGTCTGTTATGACATATAGCATGTCATCATCCTGTGCTGCAAGATGTGCCTGCATGCGAATTTTCCAATCATCATACTCTTCTTTAGAGAACATAGGAATTCTGTTGAAAGAAGTCATGATTTGAAAACTTCAGATCAGCAGTTGAGAAAGGAACCCGCTCTGATACCACTTGTTGGGATCGGTTCAGAGGGTAGAGGGGGGGTGAATACACTCTGAAACTTTTCTTCTTCTTCTTTAAAATGATCAAGTGAGGTTTAGTTCACTTAATCAGTTTTCTCAACTTCTAAAACGTTTTGAACAACTTAAATAGTGCGGAAATAGTTCAGAGGTTTTAGTGTGATGCAAAGTTTATAATGCAATGTATGAGCAGGATGTAAGATAAATGGCAGTAAATGCTAAAGCACGATTTTATGGAAGTTCGAAGGCTTAATCCTTCTACGTCTCCCCTTCTTCCACTTAGGAAGGAATTCACTAGAAGACTTTGGTTATTACAACGTCTTGTAATACACCCACTTCAGACTTAGGACTTATCCAATGCCTAATCCGAAACTCCTAGATTTACACAGATAAGATTCTCAGTTCTTATCAGACTGGTGGAAGCTTTCAGAGCAGCTTCAAGTCTCTTCAACACTGAGTATAGTTGAGTTGAGCTTCTCAGACTGCAGAGCGGTCGAGAGGCTTGAAAACCCTAGGATGATCCTTGACGATCAGATATGTGAACTGTAGGCGAGGGTTTATTTGAGCAGCAGATGAATGATCTTGTAAGTGTGCTCAGGTATATCAGATGAGGACTTCTGATATTAGTCAAGTGATTGAAATTTTTCTGAGTTGCTTGTCTCTCTTCGTTGTCTCGTATCACTTGTTGTTGTTCACGTTGTATCTCTTTTCTTTTTGAGCAATCTTCCCTTTATATAGGTCAATCATCAACGTCTTTATTTTGAACGTTCTGATGCTGCATTGAATGCACATTTAATGCTCATAAATGCATTGATGATTCTGCATGAGGATCGTACACTGCAGACAACTTCCAGGGTCCAAAACTGGAATAAACGGTCGAATGCTTTATCTGCAGTCATTCTGTGTTTTTGCCATTTTGGTACAACCTGTTGTCTTGATTTGCAGGAGTCAACAAATCTTCTGAAACGCCGGTTCTGCTTTTAATAAAAGATCCTGCAAAGAACATCTTGTCACAGGTACTTGTCTCGAGATATCTAGATAGGCAGTTGGCATTCTACCGGTAGAGATATTTGTCCTCTGCTGGTTTGAATAACCAGTCGATAAGCTTGTGACTTCAACCGGTCGAGAGATAAAGGCGGTTGACAAGCTTCCGGTAGATAGATTTATCCTCTGCTGGTTTTGATAGCCAGTCGATAGGCTTGTGACTTCAGCCGATCGAGAGCAAAGGCGGTTGACAAGCTTCCGGTAGAAGTTGTAGTAGATTCCTGAAATACAATGGTTGGCAGCACATTCCTATACAATGAGTTGTTGTTTGTTATCACCAAAATATCGGATTCAACACAATGTGAAGGTGAAGATGAATATTTTCTTCTTTCGATAATTTTTAAATAATGGTAGATATTCAATTTTAATAATTTATTGATTTTTTATGTTTGCATAGTGATGGTGAATTGGTTATATTGATTTCAATATAATTATTGTTTTAAAAAATTGTCAAGTAGATCGATGACTATATTTAATGTAAGTACATATCATACACAAAATTTTCATTATAAAAACGTCATTGTTTCATATTAAAATATACTTTAAACTTTAATCATCTCGCAGACGCAGCGCGTGTGCCTCGGTCGCTAGTTCTAAATAAAGAAACAATTTATTGTAAAAAAAAAAATAAAGAAAAAAATGATTTTTGTCTAGTTGGCAATGAATAACCAAGTCATCCAAAGTCTTCAAGATTTTAAGGCTTGCCAATCTTTTCCCAAGGTCTAGAAATTTCCACGTTGCTGTCAAAATAGCAACTAAACAAAAAAGATGACATGTAAAAAATCTAAGGTCGAATTAATTCTTCCACACAATTAGTACATCAGAAAACGTCCATTGATACACACACACACACATCGTTTGAGATTCCACCACTAATCTAAATTTCATGGTATCAAATGGCAGGCTTGGCAACAACAAATCTTTAGATTTTTGTCACCAAACATACAAAAATCTGAATCTAGTGGTGATATCAAAATGTCCCTAACCAATCACAACACCCCATTTGATTTCCAAAGATAAAGAATACGATAGAGCCCACTTGTATAAATACCTTACTAGCACTTCAACCAAAAATCAACCACTACTCCAAAACAATACAATTAGCAAAACCAGCCTTCTACAAACAGCAATGGCTTCATCTACAATGGCTCTCTCTTCCCCAGCCTTGGCCGGAAAGGCGGTCAAATCACCATCAACTTCAGAGATCACCGGCGCCGGGAGGATCTCCATGAGGAAGACTGCTTCAAAACCTGCTTCATCCGGCAGCCCGTGGTATGGCCCCGACCGTGTCAAGTACTTGGGACCATTCTCTGGTGAGTCCCCAAGCTACCTCACCGGTGAGTTCCCCGGAGACTACGGGTGGGACACCGCTGGACTCTCGGCAGACCCTGAAACATTCGCCAAGAACCGTGAGCTGGAGGTGATCCACAGCAGATGGGCCATGCTTGGAGCCCTGGGATGCGTCTTCCCAGAGCTCTTGTCTCGCAACGGTGTGAAATTCGGTGAAGCCGTGTGGTTCAAGGCTGGTTCACAGATCTTCAGCGAGGGTGGACTGGACTACTTGGGGAACCCGAGCTTGGTGCATGCACAGAGCATATTGGCCATCTGGGCTAGCCAGGTTATACTGATGGGAGCTGTTGAGGGGTACCGTATTGCCGGAGGGCCATTGGGAGAAATCACTGACCCACTGTACCCAGGTGGCAGCTTCGACCCATTGGGTCTTGCTGACGACCCTGAGTCATTCGCTGAGTTGAAGGTGAAGGAACTCAAGAATGGAAGGCTTGCCATGTTCTCCATGTTCGGATTCTTCGTTCAGGCTATCGTCACCGGAAAGGGTCCATTGGAGAACCTCGCCGACCACCTTGCAGACCCAGTCAACAACAATGCATGGGCCTACGCCACAAACTTCACTCCCGGCAAATGAATTTCACTGTTCAATTAAGGATGTATCCGTTTGTAATTAAACTTGTGAATGAATGAGTCGATTTTTTCCAGTGTTCTTATTCTCTTTAACAATTAAGCTTTATTTAACTCAGAACAAACTAAAAATATGTTATCACATTATTTACTCTAGAAATGAATATTTTATAAAAAAAAAAACCTTGAGAGAGGAGTCGGAGGTGTGAAAAACTAAACAAAAGAAGGGAATTTTTGTGTTCGAAGTTCGAACATAGGGGCAAACCCAAGTTTTGTGTGGAGGATACCAATAACTCCTATATATGTGGACACTTCAATACCGGCTAGTTTTGACTCAATAAAAGTGTCTGAATATCTACTTATTCCAATTTCTCGAACTTTTGGAAGAACTTTTTCTACCAAGGGATGTGCTTGAAATCTCCAGTATCTCTTTATCCTTTGTAGAGGGGCTACGCATCTGGAAATTCAGTAAAGATGGCCAATTTGGACCAAAAATCTTTTAACAGTTTTCCTTCATTAATACATCTATACAAAAGCTACGAGAATTCATGACCATAAGACAATGGATCGGTCACGATTAAGACGTTTGCTCACAAATAAACACTACAATTTCTTCCCTTGATGGCTACTAAAGATGTAGCAACATGAATTTAAACTGATACAGAGTTTGACACAGCCGCAAATATATCATTTTGAACGAAAGGACCAATTCTCCTTATGTACATTTCCATATCCCAGCTCATAACCACGTTGTTGAATGGAATCAAAATTTTTTAAAAAAAAAACTCAGAGCAGAGAGTACCTCAAATAAACCTCTGATCGGAAAAGGGGGCAGGCAATGAGAATGGTTCAGATCGAATCTTGTAGAGATTTCCCTAAACACCAACAAAGTTGAGATCGAATCTTGTAAAAACAAGAAAACAAATAGAAAATTAGACCAAAAAACCTCTAATCGGAGAGGAGAGTCGGCGCAACGGGCGGATGGCGGAGGAGATCGAGCATAGCAGCGGTGGAATTCTGCCCTGGATAATGAATGCCAGCTGACGGAGGGAGAGACTGGATTTTATTTTATATATTTTAAAAAAAAATATTTCTTATTAGCGATCAATATTTGGATTTGGTTCCAAATTAGAGACCAAAATAATTACCAAGACCTAATTTGCACGGAAAATCACTCTGTTCCAAAATTGAGACAAAAAATATATATTATCCATTTCAAAATTAGAGACCAGATATTATCCGTCTCAAAATTAGAGACCAGATATAAAATCTCGGTCGCAAAAAAACTTTAAATTTCTTTTTGTGGTATATGAGATTTCTGTGATTTTTTTTCACAAAACTAACTGAAAAGACAAGTTATCATATAATAAAAGACAATGTGATTTCTTTACACAAAATATTATTCAAAAGTTTTGGTCGTATATGAGATTTATGTTTAAAATTCAACTTAATTAATGACATTTGTGAGATTATGTGATAGACTTAAATTAAAATTAGATTTTTCGTATACTCGTATGCTATATTTTTTTTTAAGAATTAATCCAATTTTAAATTTTGTTTTAATTAAATTTTGAATTAGTCCAATTTATGAGCAAGAATTATATTTATTTTCAAAAATTGTTCGTTGGAATGTTTTTTCTCATTTAAATTGATTTTTAATTTAAAATTCGGGAAATGATCAATAAATCTCTAACATAAACTTGAGATTTGCTCTCAGTCCCCATGTCAGAAATATTGTGTTGTAACTCCCTGACAAAACATTGGCATGCGTTTAAACTCCCCATTTAAGGTAAATTACGAAATTGCCATCAAAAAATATGAAAACACATTAAGGCTCACTTGAACAATAAATAATATTTTAATAATAATTCTCTCACCTTCCAATCTTTCGTCTCTCCAACCTCATTCTATTTGATCCTTCACAATTGAACTAGCAATGATTTGTACATTTAAGTCGAATTTTGATGCCAAAAAATGAGGCAAAATAGTTTAAAGTGAAGAACGGCCGGATTTTTGAAATCTTTGTGAAAAACCGTCATCGAAACAACAACTTCAGGGTATGCTTTTTTTTTTTTGCTGGAAAAATTAAGAAACTTTTTAGATGTAATTTCATCTTGATGATTTTTTTTCTTTTTTTTAAATATTTTTCAATTGAGTGATTCTTTGAGGTTTGTGTTTAATGTGCAGTGAAGTTTCATACATTGTTTGAATTATACATATTTGATGGACAATATTTAGGTTTTACGTATCTCAGTGGGTTTATGGTTCATCTCAACCAATTATAGATTGATTATCTGAAATTCGTTATTGTTCTTTATTATAACGATTTCATTGCCAATTTTTATAGTTTAGTACTGATTATAAAAATTATATAGATAGTCTTTATAGTATTCGAATCTGCTACTTAAAAATGTGATTTTGTGATATTTTTTGTTTTGGAATGTGTTATGAATAAAGTCATGATCTTCATTTTTTTTATCTTATTGTATTGAATGCATGTTATGTTTTTATTGATTATGTTGAAAATAAAATCTGAAAGTGGTTCTTACAACCCTACACTTTTTGTTGTTATGAATACAATAACATATATTTGTGATCTCAATCTATAGTGGGTTTATTTGATAGATATATTTGTGAGTCTCGACAAAAACGTGCAAAAAATTCTTCGAAATTCATTATTATGCAATACATAACACCACGTCATAAGATGTTCGTGTTTCTAAACGATAACGATAATGTCCTTATTAATTATAATTCATTTTTATATGTGAATGAAACTCACAATGATCGAATTGAGATCAAAGAGCAAACATGAAAATCTCAACTTTTTTTTAGAGGTAACGTGTGTGTGTGTGTGTGTGTGTGTGTCTTCATATTTCGGTTTTGATCATGGTCTATGTTTCATCTATTAAGATTGAAATTGTGTTTTAATATTATTGTTTTGTATATTTGATCAATGTTTTAGTACGTACTAATATTATGTACATTATGTACTTTGTATATGAGATTTTATCATTACTGTTTCATCTTATTGATATTTTTATTTATATTAAATTGATAGAGATTCGTGAGGAAGACACAAAATTAAAGATCACAAATTCGATCATGCATTGAAAACAAGCTATATAATAGATGACATCGTAGAGCCGATACATAATAGTTCGCGAACGTGGTGAAATAAAAATTGAGTTGTGAGATCTCTTATCATTCTTCTACTATTCAGAACAACTTGCAAATAGATTACAGGGTAGAGTTAAACTATCACAAAGTGTGAAAATACAAGAAGTTGGCGAGACATGATATTCATGGCACATATAAAGAAAACTAAGATTGATTATGATGGTACTGTCAGAGATCCAGAGATTAATGTATTACATGGTTGCATTTGATCAAATTTTGAACTGCCTGAATGATTACTTAAAGGTCATAAATTTTGATATAGTGCTCGATTTTTATTATATTGTTCCCAAATTTGATAATTTTGTTCTTGTTATTGTTTATTGTATATTTGATGTTGTGATCAATGATAATGTTAATATTTTATATATTTTTAAAAATGAAGTTAATTCAGACAGCGTCCATATTTTATTCGATTTTTTTAGAAAAAAAATTCAGACTTTATTAATTACGTATTATTGTAGTTTGTATTACGGATTTTGAAGCAACAAGAAGGCACTTATGATACTTGTAAACTCGAAAAAAATGTGAAATAACAAATGGATGAGATAAAAATGGTTAAACGAATTTTTGATCAATTTCAACGTGAAAGTGAAAGACTTTGAGTGAGATCACATGGGGTGATATCATTCATTGTCCAATGTCTACGCGCAATTATATTAGTATTAGTCGTCTAATATCATGTGCACTACTTTGACAAATGTAAAAGATCAATGTATTGTTCATTATTGATGAAAACAGATGTGTTTATATCATTCATTGTCCAATATCTACAATTGTATAACGAAATATAATTATGAACTTAAAATTTTTTTGAATACGATATTTAGACATCGATTAGTCCAATTTATAAGATAACGCATATATTTGAACTCCAATATTAAAATACATGTCTGATCATGATGTTTGGAACAACACATGAACAATAAAAGTACAAATACCACTTAATTCAACATAAATTGTTCTACTTATCGGGATAATATTTTAGGCCACCAAGACCAACCTTGCAAAGTAAAAATAAATTAAGACAAATTGTCCCGGATTCAGAATAATTCCATATTAATTTGGAAAAATCTCGAATATTTACGACATAAACAAAGAAACAATTGAGTATAAAATAAACTCATTCTACGCACGCAAGCACACAAACAAACAAAGATGTTATGATTTTATGCAAAACACATATTATTATATGTTTATAATAAGTTTTCATTGTCGTATGAATTATCGTCAAATGGTGTTGGTCATATAATATCATGTGCACTACCTTGGAAAATGTAGAATATTAATGCATTGTTCATTCTAGACGTCATTATAAACTTTAAAAAGTGTTAAATATAATATTTAGACATTGATTAGCTTGATTAGTAATATTAAGCTTATATTTGAACTTCACTATTAAAAGAGCATGTCGATCATGTTGTTTGGCATAACACGTGAAAAAAAAAGAGTAAAAATGCGGCCTAAATCAGCATAAATTGTTCTAATCATTGGGATAAAATTTTAGGCCACCAAAACCAACCTTGCCAAGCAAAAATAAATTAAGATCAAATTGTCCCAGATTCAGAATCATTCCATATCAATTTAGAACAATCTCGAACTTTTACGGCATAAACAAAAAAACAATTGGGTATGAGAGACTCATTCTCCGCATACACACGAAGATGTTATGATTTTGTGCATAACACATAATGTTTATTATTAATTTTTATTGTCGTAAGAATTGTGATCAAATTACATTGGTATTGATCATGTAATATCATGTGCACTACTTTGGAAAATGTAGAAGATGAATGCATTATTCATTATTAAATTAGATCACATATGGTGATATTATTCATTGTACAATGACTACAATTACATAACTATATGACATTATAAACTTTAAAGATTGTTGAATATAATATTTAGACATTGATGCTTGATTAGTAAGATTAAACTTATATTTGAACTTCACTATTAAAAGAACATATCTTAACATGTTGTTTGACACAACACATGAACAATAAGAGTACAAATACAACGTAATTCAGCATAAATTATTCTACTTATCAGGATAAAATTTTATACCACCAAGACCAACCTTGCCATGTAAAAATAAATTAAGATAAAATTATCTCGTATTCAAAATCATTCCGTATTAATTTGGAATAATCTCAAACATTTACGGTATAAACAAAGAAATAATTGGGTATGAGAGAGACTCATTCTCCGCACACACATTCGAAGATGTTATGATTTTGTGCATAACACATATTATAATGTTTACAATAAGTTTTTATTGTCGTATGAATTGTCATAAAATTACGTTGGTGTTGGTCATATAATATCATGTACACTAATTTGGTAAATGTACAAGATGAATGCATTGTTCAGTATTCAATTAGATCACATATGGTGATATTATTCATTGTACAAAGACATTAAATTAATGCTAGCTCTTAAATCACAAAGTGCTTTATTAAAATTAGAAGAACCAATAGTGCAAAGAATCGTAAAACTCCCTGGATCTTTTAGTTTTTGTGGTTTCTTCTTTTGAAGGATAACACTACATTCCTCAGTCAGGTTCACTGTATCGAGCTCCTCCAATTTCCACTTCTTAGACATTACATCTTTCAATAATTTGACATAGTTCGGCATTTGCACCAAAGTATAGGCGAATGGGATATTGATATGAAATTTCTTGAAGATCTTAAGAAATTTGCAAACTGTTCATCCAACGATTTATTCTTGAATCTCTGCGGATAAACATTAGTTATGCAATTTTATAATGAATAATATCATCATATGTGATATCATTCAATAATGAACAATTTATTCATCTTCTACATTTGTCATAGTATTGCACATGATATTATATGACTAACACTTATGTAGTTTGATGACAATTCTCATGACAATGAAAACATATTATAAACATTATAATATGTGTTATGCAGAAAATCATAACATCTTCATGTGTGTGTGTGTGCAGAGAACGAGTCTCTCTCATACCCAATTGTTTATTTGTTATGCCGTAAATATTTGAGATTGTTCCAAAATAATATGGAATGATTCTGAATCCGGGACAATTTGATCCTAATTTATTTTCACTTGGCAAGGTTGGTTTTGGTGGCCTAAAATTTTATCCCTGTAAGTAAACAATTTATGCTGAATTATGTCGCATTTGTACTCTTATTGTTCATGTGTTGTGCCAAATAATATTATCAAACATGCTCTTTTAATAGTTGATTTCATAAGTTTCATCTTACTAATTAAGCTAATCAATGTCCAAATATTATATTTTACAATTTTTAAAGTTAATAATGACATCTAATTATGCAATTGTAGTCATTATACAATAAATAATGTCACCAATATTGATCTCATTCAATAATGAACAATGCATTCATCTTCTTATTTACCAAAGTAGTGCACATGATATTATATGACCAACACCAATGTAATTTGACAAAAATTCATACGATAATGAAAAGTTATTATAAACATTATGCATAAAATCATAACATCTTTGTGTGTGTAGAAAATGAGTTTCTCTCATACTTAATTGTTTTTTTGTTTATACCCTAAATATTTGAGATTGTTCTAAATTGTCATCCAATTATATTTATGTTGGTCATTATAATCTATCATATACATTAATTTGTCAAATGTAAGAGTTGAATTCATTGTTCGTTATTCAATGAAATCACATATGGTGATATCGTTCATTGCTCAATGTCTACAATTGCATAATTAAATGTAATTCTGACTTTAAAAACTGTTGAATATGATATTTTGGCATCGATTACCTCAATTTTTAATACGATACATGTATTTGAACTCTACTATTAAAATAATATGCGTGATCATGCAATCACAACACATGAACTAGAAGAGTACAAATGCATCTTACTTGAGCACATAATGTTCTACTTCTCAGGATAAAATTTCGGGCCACTATGATTGACCTTCTCAAGTGATAGTAAATCAGTTTCGAATTGTCTTTGATTTGAGATAATTTTAAATATATTTAGAACAATCTCGGATAATTTTTAGATAAGCAGATAGACAATTTGGAATATGATACTCATTCTTTACACATGCACAAACTTTGTCAAAATATACGAGACACATGCATTGTCCCTGATTTGGGATAATTCCAAATATATTTGGAACAATCTCATACATTTGTGGAATAAAAAAATAGATAATTGAGAATGAAATACTCGTTTTTTTGGCAATATCACACTTTTATGATTCATTCTTTCGAGGCAGTATGAAACTCACTTTTTTGACACTATATGATTCATATTTCCGAGTTAAAATGTTCTAACGTGTCAAGTTCTAGGATAAAAAGACAGAGATCAGTCGCATAAGTGTTAATATGTGATACTCATAGTACGTACATTTAATACAAAAAGTCTATATGATTTACAATCATAAAATTACATTTTACTCTCACAATACAAACAAAAAGTATCATCATTATGACATGCACCGCATCACCATATACGAAATGTGTCTTAATAAAAAATCAAACATCGATTGTGCCTCAAATCATAAATCAAATATTATAATTTAAATAAAAATTAAATTAAACAAGGAACACATTTTATAAATTAATCACTGAAAGTACACATCATTCAAGTGTATATCATCATCCATAAACACATAAATATGTTACAACCAAAAAAATTCTAAGTAAACTACAACTTACGAAACAGCTTCACACAATACGACAACACAAGAGAACACGATACATAAGAGTACACTACAAACAAAACTCAAATTAATATAAAACAACAGTGTGTTCCACAAAATCATTAAAACAAACTAAACGAACAATGCTTCCACTGGAACGTGTATATCTCCTTGAAGGTAAGGTCGTGCTCGAGCCAACTTACAATAACCGCTTTCTCATGTGCAAGTGTAAAGACGGAGCATGCGTCACTTTTTTGATTATGTAAGCCCAATATTTTTTTGTTATCTCAGTGGTAATTTGTCAACACCTAAAATGAAAGCAAAATAATTTACATTGAGCTTAAAAGGATAAAATCGTGTATGAAAATTTTAATAAAATTGGAGAATATTCACATTTATTTATGTAACACATTACACACAAAAAAAATCACATAATAACAAATTCAAGCAGTTCATTTTTATTTTAATGATAAAATTATCAATATTTAAGTCATAATGTAGAACTAAAATCATTATGATTAGGAATTAAATCGATATAATCAAGAATAAGGAATTTCAGCTACTATATCCCAAAATTGCAATAAATGAGCTTCATTTCCACACACAGACCGAGAAACTAAAAATTGACCAATAATATGTACAATTCACACGATGACACAAAAATTTAATATAATCACTAAAACCATGGCAAATCTCTAAATAATAGCTCAATTGCAAAGGATAAAAATAATTAAACTACATGTTATTGTATTCATAACAACAAAAAGTGTAAGGTTGTAATAACCACTTCCAGATTTTATTTTCTACATAATCAGTAAAAACATAACATGCATTCAGTACAATAAGATCAAAAATGAAGATCATGACTTTATTCATAACCCATTCCGCAATAAAAAATATCACAAAATCACATTTCTAAGTAGCAGATTAAAATACTATAAAGACTATCTATATAATATTTATAATCAGTACTAAACTATAAAAATTGGCAATGAAATCGTTATAATCAAGAACAATAACTAATTTCAGATAATCAATCTATAATTGGTTGAGATGAACCATAAAGCCACATAGATACATAAAACCTAAATATTGCCCATCAAATATGTATAATTCAAACGATGTATGAAATTTCACTGCACAATAAACACAAACCTCAAAGAATCACTCAATTGAAAAAGATTAAAAAAAGAAAAAATCCCCAAAGAATCACTCAATTGGAAAAGATTAAAAAAATCATCAAGATGAAATTACATATAAAAAGTTTCTTAATTTTCCAGAAAAAAATAATTGTAATAATAATCATACCTTGAAGTTGTTTCGATGACGGTTCTTCACTTTCAAAATCCGACCGTTCTTCACTTTGAACTCCTCTCGCCTCATTTTTTGGCACCTGAATTCGACTTAAATGTACAAATCATTGCTAGTTGCTATTATGGATCAAGTAGAATGAGGTTGGGGAGACTGCATATTGGGAGGTGGAAGAATTGTTATTAAAATATTATTTATTGTTCAAGTGGGCCTTAATGTGTTTTCATATATTTTTGATGGCAATTTCGTAATTTATCTTAAATGGGGAGTTTAAACACATGCAAGTGTTTTGTCAGGATTTGCAACACAACAATTATGGCATGGGGACTGAGAGCAAATCTCAAGTTTCTATTAGGGATTTATTGATTATTTCCCCTTTAAAATTTATATCTTGATAGTTATATGAGTGGATTATGAATGCCAGCTGAGGGAGGGAGAGACTGGATTTTATTTTATATATTTTTAAGAAAAATACTTATTAGCGACCAATATTTGGATTTGGTTCCAAATTAGAGACCAAATTAATTATCGGTTTCAAATTAGAGACCAAAATAATTACCAATACCTAATTTGTACTGAAAATCAATCTGTTCCAAAATTGAGACCAAAATATATATTATCCGTCTCAAAATTAGAGACTAGATATTATCCGTCTCAAAATTAGAGACCAGATATAAAATCTCGGTCGCAAAAAAACTTTAAATTTCTTTTGGTGGTATATGAGATTTCTGTGATTTTTTTTCACAAAACTAACTGAAAAGACAAATTATCACAAGTTATCATATAATAAAAGACAATATGATTTTTTTTCACAAAATATTATTCAAAAGTTTTGATGGTATATGAGATTTCTGTTTAAAATTCAACTTAACTAATGATATTTGTGAGATATGTGATAGACTTAAATTAAAATTAGATTTTTCGTATACTCGTATGCTATTTTTTTTTTAAGAATTAATCCAATTTTAAATTTTGTTTTAATTAAATTTTGAATTAGTCCAATTTATGAGCAAGAGCCGAAGAACACGATTGAGCATAGTATTATATCAGATAAATTAGGATAATATATTTCTCAAGTGTTGAGTTGTATTTCAAGTGTTGTGATTCCAGTATTATTTGTTGAGGTGTTGCAAACCTTATTGAAAAACAAATATCTGTTAGTTGACCACATTTCGCACTTATCAAGTTGGTCAATTAACATCGACACACGAGAAAGAAAGTATTCAGTTGACCAACCTCAATTGAAATCTATTTTGAAGTTTAAGGGATCAACTGCTACAGTGATTTACCCAAGTGATCACCCCTCAAACACGATCCCATTAAGTGATATCTAAGCAGTTTATCTCACCGAGCAAATCCTAACAAGTGGTATCAGAGCGATGTCTCTTCTCATTTCTGAACTTATTTCTATAAACGCATTTGGAGATATATCCAAAAGTTTCTGGAACACAACCATTTTCGACTGCACCGCCAAAATCGCTGAGACGTGTTCAACAACCAAGAATATTTGGTAGCAGTTGATCGAACTAGGTGATAAGGAGATGAAACCCAAAGAGAGCAGGAGTCAATTAAATAAACCCATTGAAGAACCCTGCTGCTTAGAAGAATCCAGGAAATATAGCGAGGAAAACTGCTTCATGGCTAATGATGATCAAACTTTCACCAGTGAGCAAGTTGATGAGAAAGCTTCAGAGGAACCCTCCACAAGTGGACATGTATTTGACTTTAAATCAAAGAATTTTACACGAAAAGATTTAGCTGAATCATTGCATGACATGGTTAATGAGTACCAGAGACTGTACTTAGCATTCAAAAAAGTTAAAGCAAAGCAAAATGACTTGCCAGACTGTTCAACTGAACCTTATTGGGAAATGTCGGTTGAGAAGATTAGTCTAGAGGCAGAGATTGCCAAGCTTAAGACAGAGAATGATAAGATACAAGTTGAGAATCAACATTTGAAATCAAAAAATCTGAGAATTACTGAACTGATTAAAACTTAGAATAAGTTTTCAGTTTTGTTGACAGAATTGCAGGAGTCACAAAAGCCAATAGAAGAAAAAACGGGTCTCGGGTTTATTTATAAGGACTGCAGACCAACTAAGGTTAGTACTCAACCTAAACTGAATATGTGCAAAGAGAAATACATTGTAGTAACCCATATCCAGAATTAATGATTAACCGATAATTAATCAAGTGATCATGTTAGATTAAGTAAAACATGATTAAGGGATTTCCAAAAGGGTCTAAGGAGTTCAAAATGGATCCAGAACACTCGAAATTATCCGGTAAGGTTCCGAGTCTTCGGAGGGATCGGAGGCTCCGAACTAAGATCGGAGCCAATGACCCAAGATCGGAAGCTCTGTTGAGTTCGGAGGCTCCGATCGTGAATAGTTCCAACTGCCCAAAATATTACGTAATCAATGACATCACTAAGGGGACTTTGAACGCTTCAAAGGGATATCGGAGGCTCGAACAGCTGTTGGAAGGCGTCCTCTGGAAGCTAGACACATGGTTGGCTGAGGGAGTTCGGACGCAGGGATCGGACGCTCCGATCGCTGTCTATGAATACGGGTGCCAAGCTCATTTCTCAAGTGCACTTTTCATCTTTTTTTCTCTCCTCTCCTAGTTAGTCTTCAAGCTTTTTAGGGGCTTTCTAGGCGTCCTACTGAAGGGCCGGAAGTGGCTAGGCGCTACTCATTTACCAAATATTTTTCATCGACGAGCAAATGCTGAGTTTTATGTTCAACTAAACTCAAGTCTCCCAAAATCCCATCCAAGTTTCTCATTCTACTCTTGAAACCACGTCTGCTAAATTTAGAAGGAAAGAGAAGAACATTGTTTTTGGCGATGGGGTGAAGGCATAAAAAAGATACACCTTTGAAAAAGGCCGAAGATGAACGTCTCACAAAGACATGGTGCAACGCTTCCACCAATTGGAAATATTCAGAGCAACACTAGTTTCTTGAGATTAGTTTGAAATGAATGTAACCATGAGTTTTCGAATGGAAACTAAGCTTACCAGACAAAATGCGACAACATTTCAATGATGTTGCAAGACCAGTGTTCGCATTCCAAAGAAAATTGAGATAAATTGAATCAATAAACCAAAGAAGATCTTTATTTGGTGTGAATGTATGAATACATAATTTTTTATTTAAGTTCAACACATTCCAAACTCGGTTTTTTTTAGTTTCGTATGTGTTGGAACATGCGTTCTCTGATCACACGGATGTGATACCCGGAGCAGCGGAAGTTTAAAAATTTTATTTTTTGATATGGAACGATTCCATATCGTGGGTATCAAATCCTAACGATTAAAATTGTTGCAAGAAAAATAATAAACACAGTTAAATATTTTACCTCTTCAAGCTAAGGCTTGATTATGGACTCCAACAGAATTTAATCTGCTCTTCTTGTATATCCCGGGAACCGATGACTACTCGATCAATCTCCGGAATCAGGCCCACGAATAGAAAACAAAAACCCTCTGATTGATTGTACTAGAAATCAATCAGATGTTTATCGTAGAGAATAAACAGATTTGATCTGTCAATTCAGAATGTAATTTTTCACAAAAATCACAGCCTGAATTATCTCAAAAAGAAGAAGAGAATTTCAAAAATTCCCTTATAATATTATAAGTGATTTTCGAAAATTTCAAGGATGGAATACCTCTAATTTTCGAACACTACACCTATATTTATAGATAATTTCTAGACTAGATTAAGTTATAATTATATTAGGACTCTAACTCCTTAGGGCCCATAATCCATAACTTAAGCCCAACAAGCCAAGCCTGTTATTATAGAAATTAATATAAAATTCATCATGACTACGATTGATAAACTGATTTTACCAATGTGCACAGAAACCATTTCTGCATCTTTTAAAGTCAAGATAATTTTTCTGAATCCGAATTCAGTGATTTCCAAAAATGCCCATCCATATGTCATTTTAGGAAATTCCACTCCCTTTAGTTAAGAAGTCCAACTTCTCTTTCATTAAATTTAACTCTTTAAATTTAACTATCTCAACGGGGTTTAGTAATCCATTACTTGTGTGACCCTCAATGGTTCAGGGATACAGCTAGCCGTGGGCTCACAACTCCTTGTGACTCAGAACAACAATTTCCTACTTACCCATCGAATCATGGTAAGAGCGCCTAGCAACATCGCCCCATGATTCCCTATGTATCACTGATAGTGCCTGCAAGAACCAGTAGATTTTGGTTAGCGTACAGTACGGTCCCTTCATCCATATATCCCGATCAAATCAACAACCATTGGTGCATCGAGAGTCGTTCGAGATTCGATAACTATGCATTACATTTTGGAGATCAAATAGTGGCATCGCATGTGTTACTAGGAAAACCGAGTAACCTAAAACACATCATGTACTCTGGTCAGAGATTCGTCACACTATTTTCCTCAGATCGCATAGGATATCCACACTCGCAAGTATGTGGTGAATCCTTGACAACAAAGCATCGACTCCTATATGTGTTGTAACTGTACCCAATCCCGACACCTGATGACCCCAATAGAGTCGGTAAACGAGTCAAAGTACAGTACTAGCATATAGAGTCTCAATGATGTTTCAAGTAGTAAGGACTAATGGTGTAAAACCAAAACCGCGGACTTTATCCACTCGATAAGTGATAACCACTTGGAAAGTCCGAATAGGGTAGTTCGATCATTCATCATATGAATATCCATTTGCATGCTTTGAACATCTCCATGTTCATTACCAATGAAACGTGGTACTTGGCATCACAAATGCTAGTCTCAATCTCGAGCGATCCTTATCCTTATTAGCGGACGGCTCAATTGACTAGGAACTGTTTAGAATATACAGTGACTATAAGATGTGTTTCATAATAGTGATCTCTCTTTATTCACTATCTCATCTTACTTACACTATATTATATTCAAGGTCTTTATCAAAACAACAATAGTATATCACAATATAACAATATGAAGAAAGACAAAGAAAATGCCATTAATGAATGTAAATTATATTAAACAAAGATTGTTTATACATAGAGTCATAAAAGCCCTTAGCCACAAGTTGGCTAACCGGGCACCCACTCTTTCAATCTCCCACTTGCCCTAAAGCCAACTAGTCATACTACGTAACCCCATTGCTTCGCGATGTTTGTCAAACAATGGTCCTGGCAAGGGCTTAGTAAGTGGATCAGCGATATTGTCTGTAGAGGCCACTCTCTCGACAGTGATGTCTCCTCTTTCCACAATCTCCCGGATGATGTGGTATTTCCTCAGTACGTGTTTGGATCTTTGATGAGACCTTGGTTCCTTTGCCTGAGCAACGACACCAGTGTTGTTGCAGTACACCGGAACTGGACCAACAGCTTCAGGAATTACGCCCAACTCTTGGACGAAATTCCTCGTCCAACGGCCTCTTTAGCAGCAGCTGATGCTGCAATGTATTCTTCCTCAATGGTGGAATCCACTGTGGTGTCCTGCTTGGAACTCTTCCAAGAGACAGAACCGCCATTGAGTATGAATACAAATCCAGAGGTTGACTTCGAGTCATCCACGTCACTTTGGAAGCTAGAGTCGGTATAGCCTTCCAATTTCAATTCTCTTCCTCTATAAACCATGAATATATTCTTAGTCCTTCTCAAGTACTTAAGAATATCCTTCACGGCTTTCAAATGCATTTGACCGAGGTTGGCCTGATATCTGCTCGTGACACTCAGAGCAAAGGCTACATCCGGTCTGGTAGATATCATCCCATACATAATACTACCTATGGCTGACGCATATGGTATGTGTGTCATTTTCTCTATCTCTTTGTCAGTTTTGGGACACATAGACTTGGATAGAGAAACTCCATGACATATAGGTAGATGTCCTCTCTTGGACTCATCCATAGAAAACCTTTTCAATATGGTGTCGATGTAGGTTGCTTGAGTGAGTCCTATCATTCTCTTAGATCTATCTCTATAGATCTGTATCCCTAGAATATAGGAGGCCTCACCCAAATCCTTCATCGAGAATCTACCTGATAACCATATCTTTGTTGACTGCAACATCCCTACGTCATTCCCAACGAGTAGGATGTCATCAACATAAAGCACTAAGAACGTCACCGTATCCTTAACTACTTTCTTGTACACGCATGGTTCCTCCGGGTTTTTGATGAAACCAAAGTCCTTTATTGTTTCATCAAATTTCTGGTTCCAACTTCTTGATGCTTGTTTGAGACCATAAATTAATCTCTGAAGCTTGCATACCTTATGCTCGCTTCCCATGGATGTGAATCCCTCGGTCTGCATCATATAGATTTCTTCCTTAATGTTTCCATTAAGAAATGCAGTCTTCACATCCATTTTCCATATCTCATAGTCATACCATGCTGCTATGGCAATAAGGATTCTTATGGACTTGAACATTGCAACTGGTGAAAAGGTTTCATCATAGTCAACTCCTTGTCTTTGAGTATAACCTTTTGCTACCAATCGTGCCTTGTAGGTGAGTACCTTGCCATCAGGCCCAAGTTTTCTCTTGTAGATCCATTTACACCCTATTGGAACAATTCCATCGGGAGGATCTACTAAAGACCAAACTTGGTTTGTATGCATTGAGTCTATTTCCGACTGCATAGCATCAAGCCATAAATTCGAATCCGCATCAGAAATTGCTTCCTTGAAGTTTCTTGGATCACATCCAATGTCGGGTTCACTTTGATCCCCTTCAAGAAGAAGACCATATCGAATAGGAGGTCTAGAAGTCCTCTCGGATCTCCTAGATGTAGGCGTGTCCGTTGAAGGTTCTTGAGGTGTGTGATCGTTATTTTGTATCTCAGGTTCTTCTCGAATTTCTTCGAGTTCCATCATCTTGCCTTTCTTATCTAATAAGAACTCCTTCTCCATGAAGGTGGCATTCCTCGAAACAAACACTTTTGTTTCATTAGGATGATAGAAATAATATCCGATTGAATTCTTCGGATATCCTACAAAATAACATAAGGTGGATCGACTATCCAACTTATCTCCCACTGTCCGCTTCACGTAAGCAGGACATCCCCAAATCCTTAAGTACGAATACTTAGGAGCTTTGCCTTTCCATAACTCGTATGGAGTTTTATCTACTGCTTTGGTGTGAACATTGTTCAATAATAATACCGCCGTTTCAAGTGCATAGCCCCAAAACGAAGGAGGGAGCTCAGTGAAGCTCATCATAGATCGAACCATGTCCAACAAAGTTCGATTGCGACGCTTCGAGACACCATTCAGCTAAGGTGTCATAGGACGAGTCCACTGAGAGAGAATCTCATTCTCTTTTAGATAGCTCAAAAACTCGGTACTTAAGTATTCTCCACCTCGATCCGATCGAAGTGCTTTAATACTTCTACCTTGTTTGTTTTCTACTTCAGCCTTGAATTCTTTGAACTTTTCAAATGATTCAGACTTATATTTCATTAAATATAAATACCCATACCTAGAATAATCATCAGTAAAGGTAATGAAGTAGGTGTGACCAAATTTAGTACTGATACTAAATGGTCCGCAAACATCTGTATGGATCAAATCCAACAGATTTTGACTACGCTCAGGCTTCCCTTTGAAAGGAGATTTAGTCATTTTTCCTTTTAGGCAGGACTCACAAGTAGGTAGAGATTTAATATCAGACATATCAAACATGCCCTCTCCCACTAGCTTGTTCATCCTCCTTGAGGAAATATGACCTAGCCTAGCATGCCAAAGGTTTGCCGGGTTTTGACTATCGTTTTTCCTTTTATTTGTTGTTTCCGTTTTATCAACATAATCAACTGGAACGTCTTTTAATTTTAAGTTATATAGATCGTTTTTAAATTGTCCATTTCAAATCAAACATTCATTCTTGTAAATATTGCAAATCTCATTCGCAAAATTGCAAGAAAGATCTTCTCTATCAAGAATAGAAATAGAAATAATGTTTTAATGAAATCTTGGTACAAATAAAAAACATCTCTCTCAAAATATAGCTTAAAATCATTTTGCAAAATTAAACGAATATTTCCCATAGCTTTGGATTCAACTCTGGAACCATTCCTGAGCCTTAACTGGGTCTCACCCATCCTTAGCCTATTACTTCTTGTCATCATCTGCAACTCATTGCAAATGTGAGATCTACATCTGGTATCCAATACCCAAAAAGTATTATTAAGTGAAACATTTATAAAATATATCCTCTGCAGTTTGTAACTACTCGATATATATTCTTTGCAGTTGCGCTTCCAGTAATCGGGTTTCTTGCAGTGATGGCAAACTTCTTTAGACTTGTCTAGTTTTGCATGTAAAATTTGGCCTTGAGATCATGGTCCAACCATTTCTCTAGTTTGGCCAACCTTTCCAAATAGTTTGCGCCAGAAAGTTTATTTTGTTCGAGAATTGAAACATGTGGATTACGAAGATTCATCATAATGATATACTGAGATGAAACAGGCAATAACCGATGATTGTTTAATTAATTTACTAAGACATAAAATATGGCGAAATTTATTTTATGAATTTCACTCCCACTATTTTAACGGTTTCACTACCCTCTAGTGAAAACGGGAAACTAGTTTTCTTAGTGGGAACATGGAGTCCAATTGACAAACTATAGTCCCGAATAATATCAGCCAACCATAATTTTCAAAAGGTAGAGCCCAATTGCTTCCAAAGCAACCCCCATGTTTTTACCTTATATCCAATAAGGGCCCAATAATATGACGTCGTTTATTGTGACATGTCAAGATTACCCATCAATATTAAGTTGTGATGGACGGTCGCCATGTGGATCCTCAATAATATGAGCCAATCTCATGGGAGTTCCACCCAACTTACAACATGTGTCGATCCAATGTACAGCTTTCCGACGAACGGGCCCCCCCCCCCAATAATATGAGCCGGACCGTGCCCGCGGGTAGCATCTCATACATTGATCGTTGATGGAAGGTAGGAATATTTAAACAATATTTAAATTCCCTTTTATAAATCTTGATATTAATTTTAAATCATATTTAAAATGAGGGATTTTTAATTTTGAAAATTCGTCTCATATTTTAAAGTTTGTATGCTTGCGGGATTCATACAATTTAGTCTAAACATGCATACAACAATAATATCATATATTATTTAAAGGATGATCGATCTCAATCACTAATCAACTCGTGGTTGCCAATCACGAGTCTAAGTCCAATCCTAGGTGATATGCAAGTATGCAATGCAATCCTATTACATTGAGCTTCCAATTTACATTTCTTCGGTCTTTATTGTCTGCTGAGCCCACCTTTGTCTTCAAATCTTTACCTCCCACTAAGTCTAATAAATTTCGATGACAAGTAGGGATACATATTTAAGGGTGGGAACGGGCCATAAACCAGACCCACTTTTTATTACAAATGACAATTCAAATTGGGCCATAAACCAAGCCCATTAATAAAACCCAACAACAATAAAACCAAATGTAAACAACCTAACATACACCTATAATATTGGTCATGGCAATCGATCATCCTTTTATCCAATAATTAATTCAATAATTAAATAATTGGATAACATGCAATGGCATCATAATTAAAAAGATAAAATCAAATTTTATCTTATCCTTTCATAAGATCATATCTTATCATCAATTTTACCAAAATAATTAATTTTATAAAATCTAATTTAACGGATAAAATTTACAAATTTTCCAAAAATTCAAATTTATCCAAAAATCAATTTTAAAAATTTCGGACTCAAACAATTTGATCCGACGCCTCGCGGACCAATCAAAAACAATTTTTGATCGGACCAAAAATTAAAATTTCAAAAATTTAAAATTCTGGAAAAATAAAAAATTTAATTTTCCGGGCTGCCCGGGACATTCCCGGGCAGCCCCGCCCCCACGTGGGGCAGGGCAGCCCCCACGTGGGGTGTAGGGCAGCCCCTTGGCTGCCCTGGGCAGCGATCTCGCTGCCCTTGGGCAGCAACGATTGCTGCCCTTGGGCAGCGAACATGCTGCCCTTTTGGGCAGCGATCTCGCTGCCCCGTTGCTCTGTTCAAATTTAATTTTAAAAATTTTCCGTTTTGTTTCAAAAACCGAGGCTAAAAATTTTGTATAATCGATTAATTTTAATCGTTTGATCAAAGTTTACGACCTGGCTCTGATACTACTGTTGGAACATGTGTTCTCTGATCACACGGATGTGATACCCGGAGCAGCGGAAGTTTAAAAATTTTATTTTTCGATATGGAACGATTCCATATCGTGGGTATCAAATCCTAACGATTAAAATTGTTGCAAGTAAAATAATAAATACAGTTAAATAACTCCAACAGAATTTAATCTGCTCTTCTTGTATATCCCAGGAACCGATGACTACTCGATCAATCTCCGAACTCAGGCCCACGAATAGAAAACAGAAACCCTCTGATTGATTGCACTAGAAATCAGTCAGATGTTTATCGTAGAGAATAAACAGATTTGATCTGTCAATTCAGAATGTAATTTTTCACAAAAATCACAGCCTGAATTATCTCAAAAAGGAGAAGAGAATTTCGAAAATTCCCTTATAATATTATAAGTGATTTTCGAAAATTTCAAGGATGGAATACCTCTAATTTTCGAACACTACACCTATATTTATAGATAATTTCTAGACTAGATTAAGTTATAATTATATTAGGACTCTAACTCCTTAGGGCCCATAATCCATAACTTAAGCCCAACAAGCCAAGCCTGTTATTATAGAAATTAATATAAAATTCATCATTACTCCGATTGATAAACTGATTTCACCAATGTGCACAGAAACCATTTCTGCATCTTTTAAAGTCAATATAATTTTTCTGAATCCGAATTCAGTGATTTCCAAAAATGCCCATCCATATGTCATTTTAGGAAATTCCACTCCCTTTAGTTAAGAAGTCCAACTTCTCTTTCATTAAATTTAACTCTTTAAATTTAACTATCTCAACGGGGTTTAGTAATCCATTACTTGTGTGACCCTCAATGGTTCAGGGATACAGCTAGCCGTGGGCTCACAACTCCTTGTGACTCAGAACAACAATTTCCTACTTACCCATCGAATCATGGTAAGAGCGCCTAGCAACATCGCCCCATGATTCCCTATGTATCACTGATAGTGCCTGCAAGAACCAGTAGATTTTGGTTAGCGTACAGTACGGTCCCTTCATCCATATATCCCGATCAAATCAACAACCATTGGTGCATCGAGAGTCGTTCGAGATTCGATAACTATGCATTACATTTTGGAGATCAAATAGTGGCATCGCATGTGTTACTAGGAAAACCGAGTAACCTAAAACACATCATGTACTCTGGTCAGAGATTCGTCACACTAATATTTCCTCAGATCGCATAGGATATCCACACTCGCAAGTATGTGGTGAATCCTTGACAACAAAGCATCGACTCCTATATGTGTTGTAACTGTACCCAATCCCGACACCTGATGACCCCAATAGAGTCGGTAAACGAGTCAAAGTACAGTACTAGCATATAGAGTCTCAATGATGTTTCAAGTAGTAAGGACTAATGGTGTACAACCAAAACCGCGGACTTTATCCACTCGATAAGTGATAACCACTTGGAAAGTTCGAATAGGGTAGTTCGATCATTCATCATATGAATATCCATTTGCATGCTTTGAACATCTCCATGTTCATTACCAATGAAACGTGGTACTTGGCATCACAAATGCTAGTCTCAATCTCGAGCGATCCTTATCCTTATTAGCGGACGGCTCAATTGACTAGGAACTGTTTAAAATATACAGTGACTATAAGATGTATTTCATAATAGTGATCTCTCTTTATTCACTATCTCATCTTACTTACACTATAGTATATTCAAGGTCTTTATCAAAACAACAATAGTATATCACAATATAACAATATGAAGAAAGACAAAGAAAATGCCATTAATGAATGTAAATTATATTAAACAAAGATTGTTTATACATAGAGTCATAAAAGCCCTTAGCCACAAGTTGGCTAACCGGGCACCCACTCTTTCAGTATGCTCAAGCTCAGACGATGTTCGAGAAAGATCATAAGAATTCATGGTCCGATGAGAAAGTTTGGTTAGTGTTGAGGGATCAACAAAAATTTAGATATTGGTGTTCGAAAAATTTATAAGAGGTTCGACGAATGCTACGAAGAAGCTGAATAATATTGACAGTGAATCCTAGATCTCCATCTTCTTTCTCCATACCATCTGAAACACAAACCGCCGATGAACTAGACGACAATATGCAGGATGTGAGTAAAACCATATAGACTAGTGGAAAGGAAGACATTCAAAGGGCCATGAAAGGAGAAAGATCGAAAGATATAAAAACGATGGAAATGTTGAAAACAATAGATGAAGGAGGGAAAAAGGGATGATGAGAGGATTATATTAACAAAAGAGCATTATGCAAAAATGACTCAAATTTTGGAAAAGAATTGAGCACTAGATAAGGGTGAGGGGACAAAAAATAATGGAGGTTGGACAAAAAAATCAAATCATGTAGAAAGATATTAGTGATATAGGTTGACTGACGTTCAATGTCAGTATTATATGAAGATTCAAGAACAAATTCTTGGTAAAAGATTCAATCAATAATTTATTTAGTTCGTATTTCATTATATATTAATTAGTTGCATTTTTTAATCTGTGTATTTTTTTATTTTTGTCTTATGTTACTTCGTGTATTTTTTATTTTGAGTTGTAGTTTTAATTTGTTATATTATGTGCAATTTCATTATGTTTAAAAATAATTATTTAATGAAATAAAAATTAATAATAGTTCAACATCATCACACCAATGTAAGAACATACAATGAAGTTATCAGCGCTGACATTATCATGCGATCAAGTTATGAATTTGAACACAACAACTTCTTCGTACATTGTTGTATATGTTGTAACTGGGATAGTCAACAGGATTAATTTTTAAGCTTCACTGCATCACATGGTTTTTCTTCTCTTGTAATGAGCACATCGAGAATGTGAATTTTGAAATAATTCATCTCTATCAGAACAATCCTTATGAGTTAGAAGGCGGACTTTTATATTGGGCCAGTTTACAGTATTATATAATAAATTTAGATTTTTTTTTGTTTATGTTGCCCAAGAAAAATAATATTTTGGGAAAGAAATTTATCAAGAAGCCAAGGATAAAATAAATATCAAGAGGCCTAGTAATTAAAAAAAAAGTTTATATTGAGTTCAAAAAAATACATTTTTAAAACATGTAAGGGGAAAAAATTCAGGAATTATACATTTATATTGGACTTATACAACTATGTAATATATTTTTTTCTCAAACTTATGAGCCTTCCAAAAAAAATGGCCTGAGTTGGATGATATTTAGGCCTCTTAATAGGAATGGTTGTGGGACTATAGCCAGTTACAAACATGGCGGATTGAGAAAACTTTGGCCCAACGTCACTACAAGAAAAACGGCAAACGACAACGCTTTTTCGCGTTGTTATTGTCACAAAAAAGTGTTGTCGTAGCCAGTGTAGTGAAAGACAGCGGTCAAAGACAACGCGGAAAAAGCATTGTCGTTTTGAGCAAAACCCAACTCGTAAAAGATTGCGGGTTAAGCGGGGCCAACAATACCTTTAAAATTTTAAAATAAATTTGTGATATATATATATATATCATACAAAAATTGTTATATATAACATAAACATTTCAAACATCCACTGATAACCATCCATAAAATATTATAAATAATACAAATCTTTTAAATTTCATCGAATATACAAAAACCACTGTAAATAATATAAATATTTCAATACTCATCAACCATACATAAATCATTAAAAACTAATCAATCATATATAAACAATCATAATTCGGTCAAGATGTTGTCTGAGATCAGTCGGCCCGCCACAAATCCACTTTGCGAAGGAGATATAATTCGGTCAAGAAGTACGTGGTTTCATGCAAAGCTTGATCAGTTTTTTTGCAATTTTGTTCGTGACATTGCAAAGGTTGATAGGCCTGTAGATTCTTGGACATCCATTGGATTATCTAAGCATACCCCCTCATCCCAAATACGATAGATTTTTTTGTCGCCCTTCTCTTATTCACCATATTATGGAACATATTTGTATCGCTCTCTCCCTCAACCAACCAATTAATGGACGCTTTTTGTTTCCAAAATTCTTCCTCCATCGAAAGAGCCTGAGATAAATTAGCTTGTGCCAAAGAGAGGGTCGCACGATTGCATTCTGATGGGTCTTGATCAAAAACATTCTCGGCTTCAGTAGAGAGGCGATCAAGGTTTCGGATAAGAAGTTGTATAATATTGTACTATGTAACTAAATATCTTTTTTTATATATTGTTTATCTAATAAAATTACAAGATAATATATGGATACCTAAAATAAGTAGATACATGCACAGTGTACTACTTAATATCCCTATTTTAAATATTATTTTTCTATTGATCCTACAAGATAGTATACTAGATATCTAAAACAAGAATTTGCATATTATACTTTAATTGTTTAATTTTATCTTTCAATTGGTATATGGATATTAAAAATAAGAAGTTCGTAGCGTACTTTTTGTTCGTCAGTATTATTGATCATAGATTTTTTTACGCTTGATAATGTAATAAGATTTAGGAAAAATTGCTTTTTTGGTCCTGTATGTTTCTCATTTTGCGATTTCAGTCCTTTATATTTTTAAATTTCAGTTTTAGTCCACTATCTTTATTTTTTTGGCAATTTTAGTCTTTTTTCCGACGTGGTGCTGACGTGGCACCAATTCAGTGCTGATGTGAAGCTAACGTGTACAGTGCCACGTAAGCATTTTCGAATAAAAATTATCGAAATTGCCAAAAATCGGAACATGCAGGACTAAAACTGAAATATAAAAACATAGAGGCCCAAAATCGCAAAGTGAAAAATTTACAGGACCAAATTTGCAGTTTTTCCTAAGATTTATATAAAACTATCAACAAAGTATAAAAAAACTATAAGTATCTCAAAAACAAAATGTGATAAGAAAATTTGGAAAACTCAATAATATTTATGATCACACTACCAACAAGTTATTTAATTATTAATTAAATTAAATATTTAAAAATTTATCTCCTGATATTTATATGTATATTAAATATCTAATTATTGAGTTTTCGAGTTTCTTATATTTACATTATATGCGAATAACGGCAAATGAAGCTGCACATATGCTAAATCGTGAAAAGCATTCAATGCTAAAACAAGTATCGAGTGGCATAATTCTGTTTAAACTTCTTGAGTTTCTAACGGTGTATCTTGTGACTTATTTCAAGAGTTTTATTTGATGATTTCTTATCTCAAAAAATGTTAAATATCTATATATAATATTATTAAATTATATCGATTTTCAATCAAAAATTTCTCATGTAAAGGGAGAATATCATCTTGATTTTAAAATTGTGATATTACTACTTTGTCCATAAATTAATGTTTGTTGTTGGGATATTTTTGCTTTGGTAGTCATTCGAAATTGAGTGTCAAGGAATTGTGACTTTCAATTTCTGAAAATATGGTCGATCGTTAACATATTACTTTTAAAAAGTGTTCTAACAAGCATGAAAAAACACTAATTAAGAGCGATGTGTGATGAAAAATCTTTGCTTTGGACAAAAGCGTGAAAAACGGTCAACTCTTTGGTTGACTGTATTAAGCGTGAAAAAGCGCGAAATAAAAAATGTGAAACACACAATTTTGCTAAATAAATTTTTAAGTTTCTTTTTGTAATAATTTTTTAATAAAAAATTTTTTTAAATAAAAAAACATTTAAACAAAAAAATTTATGAATGCATTTAAATAAATTTTCCCAACTAAACCCTTCTTTTCTTTGCGATTAACGGGTGATACTTGATCCAATCGTGATCGAAAAAAGTTATTCTCCACATAAATTGTGATTTTGATATTCATGTGTTTGGTAACTTGAAAATTTATGCATTTATTCACAGAGTCGAGGGCAAAACTAGGATTGTGTGGTAGGAGAAGGTAAAATATAAATTAATAAATTTTTAGTGAATTCATCAACATTATATGTTGGGTGCAATAATTGTCTCTGCTAGGTAGAGCAATCGAAACATGACGCTTGAGATGTTGTGTGGTTTAAAAATTTTAGTTGTACCGTTACCACCATCTATAGAATTTGGTAAAACGATAAGTGTTTGGTCCAACAATTGGTATTAGAGCCAAGTTACGGGTTCAATTCTCATTGATTGCAAGAAGTGCAATTATTGAGAGGGGGATTATTGAGTGCAATAATTGGTCATGTTGGGTAGATCAATCGAATCGTGGTACTTGAGCTATTGTACAGTTTAAAAGATTTGAGTCGCATCGTTAGAACCAGTTGTAGCTTTTGGAAAAAAAAAAATAAGAATTCGGTCCAATAGTTAAGATGCATAATAAATCTTATATCATGATATATAAATTTTCAACCTTATAAATGAAATAAGTCAAACATATATGAAATATAAAATATTGCACTACAAATACTATCAAGTAGTTTTACTGAAATTGTGTTTTATTCTACGTGATTTCCTGTCAAACTCATCGAATATGAGTTCAACATATATTAAATTAACAAACGAACGAACATGTTACTAATCGAATAACCACATATTCTTGAATCGCATAATTAGTTTTATCTTGATAATTTGTTTTATTTGATATTTAACTCACAAGACACTATTATTAGAACTTCAGGTAGGGAAAACAAATTCAAAACATGCTCATAAGGACTCAATCACTAACTCATACACACAAAAATCATCAACATACTATATTGAAATTTTCTAATTAATTAAGCACGTATATTAAAAAATTTCTAACTATTTAACCAAAAGTCATTTACAAATTATCATATTTAGAGTCTTTTGAACTAACTCCATTTGCTTCTTAAGATTTTCACCACAATTCTATGTCAGTATGTTAATCTTTAAATCTTAATTAGGATTTATAGTTTAGTTTCTAAATAGTTATTAAATAACGATTCAATACATTTATTTTGACACTTAAATATTAATATTTCGGAATATATTAATTTCAGATGTATATTGTATGCGTGCATCACATATAATCATGATTATAAAAGTTCAAAAAAACTCTAAAACATGAATTAGATATGCGATATTTTTTTTTACATAATTAAAAAAAATCATAAAATAAAAACTAAATAATTATCTATTATTTATAAATTACAAATGAATACTGAAGATTGCGATTGGCGAGAGTGGGAGGCTTCATTTAGTAAAAAAAAAAAATGAAAAACTAACGTTTGAATGAGCTACAATGACTCACTACAAAAAAGTTAGTAGAGTAAAAGATTATAATAACTCGGTTCCATTTTATAAGATTAAGTGATTTAAACATGTTAGAAAATGACATATAACTTTAAAAGTGTCAAAACATGTTTAAGGAGTCATTATTTGGTAAAAATAATTAGAAAATCAGATCCGGAACGTCAAAAAATGGTAGAAAAGGTCTCGGGGGTCTTAGACAATCCAGTAACAGCCAAACGAGAACGTTGCATCCGATCCAGAACAGAAGCAACGATCTGAGAGCTGTCCAGGTGTCCTTGATGAGATCAGCAAGATGACGACAACAGTGATGTCATGGCCAGAACGGATGCAACGTTCTAGGTCATGGACACGTGTGCGGTTTTGCATATAATTGGATCGACATGTGGCAGGACAGGTGGAGAATGGACGCAACGTTCCCAAGAACGGACACAACGTTCTTCGCCTATAAATAGAGGTTTCGAGGGCCACATTTTCACACCAAAATAAAGTCTTCTCTCTCGGTTTCTGCCTAGTTTTAGGTGGTTTGGAGGTAATTCTATCCTTCCTAGGCTTGGTCCGGAGGTTAGCAAGGTGCTTGGGGGTTCCAGCGGAGAGGTGCCTAAGTTCTAGGGCAGTCGTCATCAGCGAGCTGACGACGAACGCAGGTATAGATTTGGCTCATTATAGTAAATAGGGAGTATGCTATAGATTAGTTAAGGCTTTTATAATAAGGTTATAATGCATGAGTATTTTGCATTATAGTACGGACGATAGGCTTGGACATAGTGCTGGTCTAGCTTTCCTAATTTATGAGGTACAGAAGTATTATTCGAGATATCCAGATTGAGTATGCATGTATTATGTGTTTGCATGGATTATGTGATTGCATGTTTTATATGTCTTTATATACAGTATGTCATGATTGTATGTTGCATACATGAGCATATTGAGCCTTTACCTTAGAGGTATCCTGTAGTAGGGTGCTCACCCTACGAGTTTGTGGGTGGTTGGATACGTAAGTCTTGTGTCAGGTCACCGTGATGGTTGGACACATGTACTAGTATCAGGTCACCAATATTGACTGGGTATATGAGCCACCTCTTGAGTAGATGGCGCAGCATGCTATACCCAGGGCCCGGTCTATGAGCGAGTTTCTTGACCTAAGTGTCTTGGTACTCAGTTCACTTGCATACATGCACATATAATTATGTATACTCATATTCTCATACTGAGTTTGTTATGCTCACGTCCCGTACTTTGTTGTATCTGGACACCCTATTTCCATGGGGCAGGTCTACGGCTGGATGAGGTAGGTGGTTCTAGGAGGGCTTAGGCGATTGATGGCCAGCAGGGTTGTAGTGACCCAGCATTGAATCATCTACTAACTGGAAACTATGACATGCATTAAAATTAATTAAAGCATAAATACTAAACAGAGAAAAACGTGCGGAAACATAACCCATAATTTACATAACAGCTTAGTACAAAAGTTCAAGGCTTAATACTGTAGTGATACAACCATATCGAAATAACTTAAAGTAAACATTATACAGCTATAATGAAATCCTGTTGTATAAAATATCCCATGTAGGCTTTTGCTCCCTAGTCCTGCCTCGAACTACCGGCTCCGTCCATCCTGCGACCTGCCCCGTGGATAGGGGTGAGCAAAATTTCGGTTAAACCGAATTAACCGATCGAACCGAATCAATTCAAAAATTTGGTTCAGTTAATTCGGAAATTCGGTTTTTATATTAGAAAATTTCGGTTAATTCGGTTCGGTTTTCGGTTTTCTTAAAACAAATTCGGTTAATTCGGTTAACCGAATTATAAATAATTAAATTTTGATTTTTTTATTATACCTTATATATAATTTATAATATACTTTTAATGGGTTTATATTTAATATTTTACTTAATTTTTCATATTTTAATTTTTTTAAGCTTAATATATTTTTATAATGATAAAAAAATCAAATTTAAATTATTAATTTTATAAAATTTTTAATTTTTTAAATTTTTTTAAAAAAATCGGTACCGACCGAATTAACCGATTTTTAATTCGGTTCGGTTCAATCGGTTTTAATATAAATTCGGTTTGGTTCAGTTAACCAAAAAACAATTCGGTTTCGATTAATTCGGTTTGGTTTTTGACCGAATTAACCGAATGCTCAACCCTACCCGTGGAATGGGGTATCCAAGATAAAAACTAGGACGTGAACGCTAACGTCCAGTACATTAACATGAGTAAACATATGCATATGATGCATGCAATCGTGATGACTGGTAAAGGGTCATCTAATAAGTCATGCTCAGTACAGGCGCCACATGAGTGATGTAACCTCGTGGATCAACCTCTGGGTACAACCACACTTGTCTAGTACACCAGAGTAGTCAGACATACATGCTCCCGCCGTCGCGGTACTCTCAGTGACAGACTAATTACAAGTATAGAGCTGAGCGGCTCTATAATCAGGTATAATAAGGTATAGGCTCAACGTGTATATGTAACACCCGGTATTTTTAAAATACGTAAATCCGCATGCATAATTAGGATATTTAATTATTTAAATTTTAGATTTATGGGTTAAATAATTATGTGAATTAATTGTGCATGATTTAATTTATTTTTAAGCATTTAACCCATAATTAGTGATTTTGGTCATGGGTCAAGTTAGTTGGGTCCGGGTCCGGGTTAAGTTAGTTGGGCTCGGGTATTTTTATTTTTAAGTTTTCAAGTTTAATTAAAGGTTTAATGGGCCTATTTAAATCTTAAAATTTTATTAGGCTCAATTTAATTATTTTGGGGTTAAGTTTAATTTATTTGGGCTTAATTAAATTAATTAAGTGAGTTCAATAATTTTTATGGGCTTTAGGGCCCGTGAAAGTTATTGGGCCAGTCTTTGGGCTTTTGGGCCCATTGGGCCAAATTTGAGTTGTTATTGGGCCTAGAGTGTTTTAATGGGCTTTATTAATTTAATTGGGCTTAGAACAATTTTATTGGGCTTAAGCATATTAATGTGTCAGTCTCAGTGTTAATGGGCCAGATTTAAGTAATTGGGCTTGAGAGTTAGGGCCAGTAGTCCAGTACGATCCATGAGAAATTTGCATGTGTCCTGAATATATATTTAATTATTTTTATGCATTTAAGTTATTTTAATATTTATATGTTAGTAATAAATTAAATTAAATATATATGAAGGACACACATTTTATTCAAGTACATGCATTCATGAAATAATATTTTATGCATGATTTAATGTTTAAGGTTGAGCAAGAAAATATTTTATTTTGGAAGTTGAAGTAGTGTGACAATTTAAGGGGGATTCGTCCCCATATGATTGAAGGGCAGTTTACTGCCAATTTAAGAGGTGATTCGTCACCGGCCACGTACGTTGGTTTCCACACTGATCAGTATTTAATGTATGATTTAAGGTTACACTATGGATACAACCATGCTATGTTAGAAAAATTAATTTGCTCAACAATGTTATGTATTATGTTATTTAAGTTTATTTAAGTTAAGTTATGTTATGAAATTTTTAAGCATGCTCATTCATGTATATTTATGTATTAGTATTTAATTGTTTTAAATTATTTTTAAACCCTTGTTATGTTAGCATGTTGGGCCTCTAGGCTCACTACACTGGTATGGTGCAGGTGAGGACGTTGAGTGAGGATGATGTTGTACCCACCGGAGGCGAGGATGTATGAGCAGACATGCAGTGACCCCGTGACCGTGATAGATGTCTGAGTCACGTGCATGTTTATTTTTGTCAGCATGCTACATTTTATATTATTTTTCAGTGGTTGGGAATTTTGAATATTTTATGGAATATGGTTAGTGCATGAAAATTTTAATCATTTTATTTATGCAGTACTTTTAATTAAATATTTGACTCAGATATTTATTTTATTTTAAAGAATGCATTTTTTTTTCTTAAGTATTTAGTTGTTTATTTATTTATTCATTATTTTTAAAACTTTTTATTCTGTGCGTATATGTATGGGCATATATGTACATATTTTATTTAGTAAGTATAAAAAAAAAAAAATTCCGCATATTTATTTATTAATTATAGAGTTAGGGTCGTTTCAGTTGGTATCAAAGCACGGTCCTTGGAGGGGTCATTACTGCTATGCGAGCTCAGAAATCCACGCTACCGGTCTGTAAGTTTTAAGTGTTTATAGCATGATTTAATTTTTAGAATTTAAGTTAGCATTAAATTTTAAACAACTTAGTTATGCATGGCGATTTACGTAAATAAATATGTGGTGGTGCAGAATGCCTCCGAGACCAGTTAACAGACGTGGGGGACCTCCACCTCCACCTCCGCAGAACCCTATTGCAGCATTGGAGCAGGCCAATGCAAATATGATGGCAGGGATTACTGCTCTGTTAGAGCAGCAGGCTACTCGTCCCAGGTTGTCCCACGAGGAGGATGTTGCTGAGAGGTTCCAGAAGAAGGGACCCAAGGAGTTTGTGGGGACCACCGATCCTTTGGTGGCGGAGGGATGGATTCGCTCTCTGGAGTCCATCTTTGCTTATATGGGGATCACAGACGCCGACAGGGTGAACTGTGCGACGTACATGCTGCGGGGTGATGCAGCGCTCTGGTGGGAGGGTGCAGCCAGGGGAGTTCACCTTCCTACACTGACCTGGGCAGAGTTTAGGCGTATCTTCTACGCCAAGTACTTTACTGAGGATGTGCGCAGTCGCATGATCCGTGAGTTTATGAGTCTCCGTCAGGGGGACAAGGCCGTGGTTGAGTATGTGAGGCTGTTCGAGAGGGGCTGTCACTTTGTGCCCTTGATTGCTGATAGTCCGCAGGAGAAGATGAGACAGTTTGTGGAGGGCCTGAAGGCTGATATCAGGCATGATGTTCGTATGGAAGACTTCCTTACTTATGAGTCTGCAGTCAGTAGAGCCTTGCGTTCCGAGGAGGGTCGGAGAGAGATCCAGAGAGAGCAGCAGGGGAAGAGGCAGTTTCAGGCTGGGTACCAGCGACCATCTTCGCAGCCTCCTGCGAAGAAGCAGTATACAGGGCCGGCTAAGGGCCCGAATCAGCAGCAGAGGCCACAGCAGCAGAGGCCGCAGCAGCAGAGGGGCGGGGCCCCTAATGCCATAGCTTATCCTACCTGCCCGAAGTGCCAGAAGATGCATTCGGGACCTTGTCTATTGGGAGCAGGAGTTTGCTACCACTGTAGGGAGCCAGGGCATCAGATAGCTAACTGCCCCAGGAAGAAGAACACCGCTGGTAGGGTGTTTGTGATGCAGGCTGAGGAGGTAGATCCAGACACCTCCTTGATCACCGGTATATCTTATCCCTAGCATTTTAATAATTTTCCTTTGGTTAAAAATTTAGTCTTTAATTTGGAATTCTTGTTATTTGGGTTATTTAACTGCATGTTAGAATAGGAAGCATGTTTTACTTGTGATTAGAATTAAGAATTTGTAGTGACTCGTTGGGGAAAATTTAGTAGTGGTATGAAACTGTTGGGAATTTTCTGCGTGCAGGGAGAATTCTAGTTGGAGGCAACTCCACGTTTGCGTTGCTAGATTCAGGGGCTACGCATTCGTTTATCTCCCTGGAGTTTATCAGGCGGGTAGGCATCACACCTGAGAGTAGTGACAGTGGGTATGATGTTACTATGCCGTCAGGGCAGATTATTTCTACCTCGAAGGTTATTCGAGGACTGGAGTTAGAGCTGCAGGGACACTCCATTCGAGCAGATGTAGTAGTTTTGCCTTTAAGTGGTTTTGATCTTATTTTGGGTATGGACTGGTTGACAGTCAATGGAGCTTCGATTGATTTTCGTCGGAGATCAGTGTCAGTGAGACCTGCAGTGGGCGACCCGTTCACTTTTCATGCATCTCAGAGCAGTGATATGCCTCAGGTGATATCTCTTATTCAGGCAAGGAAGTTGTTGAGACGGGGTTGCCAGGGGTTTCTAGCGAGTATTGTCACGACTTCAGAGCCATCTAGCAGATCATTATCAGAGATAGAGGTGGTTCGTGACTTTTCGGATGTCTTTCCGGAGGATGTTGCCGGAATTCCACCAGTGAGAGAGGTAGGAGTTCAGCATCGACTTAGTGCCAGACACCGTGCCTATCTCTAAGGCACCGTACAGACTTGCTCCTACCGAGATGAAAGAGTTGAAGGAGCAGATTCAGGAGTTGTTAGAGAAAGGCTTTGTTCGTCCTAGCTTTTCTCCGTGGGGGGCTCCGGTGTTATTTGTGAAGAAGAAGGATGGCAGTATGAGACTGTGCATCGATTACCGGGAGCTCAACAGGGTCACAGTGAAGAACAAGTATCCATTGCCGAGGATAGAGGATTTATTTGACCAGTTGCAGGGAGCTTCAGTGTTTTCCAAGATCGACCTGCGATCTGGTTATCATCAGTTGCGCGTTAGAGATGCAGATGTGTCCAAGACTGCTTTCAGGACACGATATGGGCATTACGAGTTCTTAGTGATGCCATTTGGGATGACCAATGCTCCAGCGGTTTTCATGGATCTCATGAACCGAGTCTTTCAGCCGTATTTAGATCAGTTCATCATAGTCTTTATTGATGATATTTTGATCTATTCTAGGAGCATCGAGGAGCATAGACAGCATCTTCAGACGGCCTTGCAGACTTTGAGGGAGCATCGGTTGTATGCCAAGTTTAGCAAGTGCGAGTTTTGGCTTGAGCAGGTGGCATTTCTTGGCCACATTATTTCGAAGGATGGGATTGCAGTTGATCAGTCTAAGGTTGAGGCAGTGCAGAATTGGGGTATTCCGAAGAATGCTTCAGAGATTCGCAGTTTCTTGGGTTTGGCAGGATATTATAGGAAGTTTATCAAGGGTTTTTCCTCTATTGCAGTACCCTTGACTTCCTTGACCAAGAAGAATGCGAAGTTTATCTGGAGTTCAGCCTGTCAGAGGAGCTTCGATCAGCTGAAGGAAGCACTCACTACAGCACCAGTGTTAGCGATGACAGTACCACACGAGGAGTTAGTGGTGTACACCGACGCGTCTAAACTAGGTTTAGGCGCAGTGCTTATGCAGTGTGGTAAGGTTATTGCGTATGCATCGAGGCAGCTGAAGATTCACGAGCAGAATTATCCGACGCATGACTTGGAGTTAGCAGCAGTGGTCTTCGCTTTAAAAATCTGGAGGCACTATCTGTATGGCGAGAAGTGCAAGATTTTCACAGACCACAAGAGTCTCAAGTACTTCTTCACACAGAAGGAGTTGAACATGAGACAGCGCAGATGGTTGGAGTTGGTGAAGGACTATGACTGTGACATTAGCTACCATCCGGGTAAAGCTAATGTGGTGGCCGATGCTTTGAGTCGGAAGTCGTCAGTGGTATCATGTTTGACTGTACAGTTACCACTACAGAGTGAGATTCAGAGATTTGGCTTGGAGTGTTATCCGAGTGGCCATGCACCGAGCTTGTCAGTGTTGACGGTGCAGCCAGTTCTGAGAGCTCGGATTAGAGAGGGACAGTCTACTGATGAGGAGTTACAGCGATGGAGACAGAGAGATGAGGCTAGAGGTAACCTCTTGTATACAGTGGAGGATGGTATCGTTCAGTACCGTGGTAGGATGTGGGTACCGAACGTCGATCAGTTGAGAGCTGAGATTTTGGCAGAGGCTCACACATCTCCGTACTCCATTCACCCCGGAAGTACGAAGATGTACAGAGATTTACAGCTATTGTATTGGTGGCCCGGGATGAAGAGTGACATCGGGAGAGTAGTGTCAGAGTGCTTGACTTGTCAGCAAGTCAAGGCAGAGCATCAGCGTCCAGCAGGACTTCTTAGACCTATTCCTATTCCGGAATGGAAATGGGAGAATATTACGATGGACTTTGTGGTTGGCTTACCGAGGAGCGCCAGAGGTTGCACAGCGATTTGGGTGATTGTGGATAGACTCATCAAGTCAGCTCATTTCTTGCCGGTGAAAACTACTTATACTTTGACACAGTATGCAGAGCTTTACATCAGAGAGATTGTTAGACTGCATGGCATACCAGTGTCTATTGTGTCAGACAGAGATCCGAGATTCAAATCAGCGTTTTGGAAGAGTCTGCACACAGCTTTGGGGACGAGGCTTTTGTTCAGTACAGCGTTTCATCCCCAGACAGATGGTCAGTCTGAGAGAGTGATCCAGGTTCTCGAGGATCTTCTGAGAGCTTGTGTCATTGATTTTCGGGGCTCTTGGGAGACTAGACTACCATTAGTGGAGTTTACCTATAACAACAGCTTTCAGTCGTCTATAGGTATGGCTCCGTATGCAGCATTGTATGGGAGGAGATGCAGATCTCCTGTGCATTGGGATGAGGTTGGTGAGCGGATTTTGTTGGGTCCTGAGATTGTGCAGCAGACAGCTGACATAGTGACTCAGATTCGAGATCGGATGAGGACAGCTCAGAGTCGGCAGAAGAGTTATGCAGATGCCAGACGACGAGATTTGGAGTTCGCTGTAGGTGATCACGTATTCCTGAAGGTGTCACCTATGAAGGGAGTAGTGCATTTTGGCCGGAGAGGCAAGCTTAATCCGAGGTATATAGGGCCATTCGAGATCTTGGAGAGAGTTGGCACGTTGGCCTACCGTTTAGCTCTACCTCCAGGGTTAGCGGCAGTGCACAACGTTTTCCATGTATCCATGCTTCGGAGATATGTCTCCAACCCGTCGCATGTGTTGGATTTCGAGCCCTTACAGTTGCCACCAGATCTAGTGTATGAGGAGAGGCCAGTGCGGATCTTGGCAAGGGAGGAGCGGAGGCTTAGGACGCGGGTCATACCGATGGTCAGAGTCCAGTGGCTGAATCACTCGGAGGAGGAAGCTACTTGGGAGACCGAGGCAGATATGAGGACTCGCTACCCGGAGTTGTTCGGGTAAGTACTTTAATTTCGAGGACGAAATTCAATTTAAGGGGGGGAGAATTGTAACACCCGGTATTTTTAAAATACGTAAATCCGCATGCATAATTAGGATATTTAATTATTTAAATTTTAGATTTATGGGTTAAATAATTATGTGAATTAATTGTGCATGATTTAATTTATTTTTAAGCATTTAACCCATAATTAGTGATTTTACGATTTTTAGTATTTTAATTGTTTTGATCGCGTAGACGGGACCGTGGACGGACGAGATACCAAAATATTTAGCCAAAAATATTTTTATACGTTTTTGAGCCTTAAAATATTATTTTAAGACTTTTTTCCAAGAAAAGTTTAGTATTTATTTAGGTATTTATTTAATGGCCTATTTTTAGCCAAAATAAGTCCTTTTGTTGACTTTTATTAATTTTTATAAATAGCCTAAATGATTATTTCGAGATTTACTAATTATTATCAGATTTGTACGTATTTTTAAAGTTTAAAAGTTTGTGTTTTTATGGTATATTATCTATCAAAATTTAATTATATCAAATCATATCTTAATTATCCTAACCATCTACCCAAAAATCACTCCCTAATCCCACGACCCAAACCCCTAGCCGCCACCATCAGAATCCTCCTCCACCATCCTCACGTTTCAGCAGACATACAAGCCTCCATAGCCGTGTTCCTTTGAGCTTTCTTGGAGATTCTTCACCGTCCCGTCGTCCCGAGGCCCGTACACGCGTATATCTTCGTAAAAAAAAAAAAATCAAAGGCATGTTTCTTTTCATTTTTAATGTGCCATGTTAGTGATTATGTGGGTGTGTGCGTGATCAGTAGGATTTTTCAAAGAATTTTCAGAAAACTCGGTGGGTTTTGTTGGATTGAAGCATGTGTATTCGTTGCTAATTCATCTCACGTTTTTGTCCTTCATGGATCGTTCCTAGCTGCTGGTTACTGTCGTTAAGTGGTCTAGGTTGGGTCTAGGCTCGAGTGGCTCGGGTGGCTCGAGCCAAACGAGCCCAGAAATCTGCCAAGGAGGGTTCGGCCGAGGAGACGCGCAGAATAGGGTTCGTGGGAAGGGGGCTCGGTAGTGATGGCTGGGGCTGCATGGTTTGGGTTTAAGGGCTGGGTTCAAACCGCCCAGACGTGGGCTACGTTTGGGCGGCGGCGCTCCGGCCAGGGGCGGCCGGAGCAGGCCGGCAGCAGCCAAGGAGTGGCTGCTGCTCTCGGCCGCGGCAGAAACGGGAGATGGGTGGGGGTTTCGGGCTAGGGTTGCAGATAGGTTCGGGCCGGGTTCGGTGGTCCGGGTCGAGTCCTTGGGTCATGGGTCAAGTTAGTTGGGTCCGGGTCCGGGTTAAGTTAGTTGGGCTCGGGTATTTTTATTTTTAAGTTTTCAAGTTTAATTAAAGATTTAATGGGCCTATTTAAATCTTAAAATTTTATTAGGCTCAATTTAATTATTTTGGGGTTAAGTTTAATTTATTTGGGCTTAATTAAATTAATTAAGTGAGTTCAATGATTTTTATGGGCTTTAGGGCCCGTGAAAGTTATTGGGCCAGTCTTTGGGCTTTTGGGCCCATTGGGCCAAATTTGAGTTGTTATTGGGCCTAGAGTGTTTTAATGGGCTTTATTAATTTAATTGGGCTTAGAACAATTTTATTGGGCTTAAGCATATTAATGGGTCAGTCTCAGTGTTAATGGGCCAGATTTAAGTAATTGGGCTTGAGAGTTAGGGCCAGTAGTCCAGTACGATCCATGAGAAATTTGCATGTGTCCTGAATATATATTTAATTATTTTTATGCATTTAAGTTATTTTAATATTTATATGTTAGTAATAAATTAAATTAAATATATATGAAGGACACACATTTTATTCAAGTACATGCATTCATGAAATAATATTTTATGCATGATTTAATGTTTAAGGTTGAGTAAGAAAATATTTTATTTTGGAAGTTGAAGTAGTGTGACAATTTAAGGGGGATTCGTCTCCATATGATTGAAGGGCAGTTTACTGCCAATTTAAGAGGTGATTCGTCACCGGCCACGTACGTTGGTTTCCACGCTGATCAGTATTTAATGTATGATTTAAGGTTACACTATGGATACAACCATGCTATGTTAGAAAAATTAATTTGCTCAACAATGTTATGTATTATGTTATTTAAGTTTATTTAAGTTAAGTTATGTTATGAAATTTTTAAGCATGCTCATTCATGTATATGTATGTATTAGTATTTAATTGTTTTAAATTATTTTTAAACCCTTGTTATGTTAGCATGTTGGGCCTCTAGGCTCACTACACTGGTATGGTGCAGGTGAGGACGTTGAGGATGATGTTGTACCCACCGGAGGCGAGGATGTATGAGCAGACATGCAGTGACCCCGTGACCGTGATAGATGTCTGAGTCACGTGCATGTTTATTTTTGTCAGCATGCTACATTTTATATTATTTTTCAGTGGTTGGAAATTTTGAATATTTTATGGAATATGGTTAGTGCATGAAAATTTTAATCATTTTATTTATGCAGTACTTTTAATTAAACATTTGACTCAGATATTTATTTTATTTTAAAGAATGCATTTTTTTTTCTTAAGTATTTAGTTGTTTATTTATTTATTCATTATTTTTAAAACTTTTTATTCTGTGCGTATATGTATGGGCATATATGTACATATTTTATTTAGTAAGTATAAAAAAAAAAAAATTCGTTTCAGTATATGCACATGACGTATGAATATGGAAAGCGGTAAATCATATATCATGTCATATAATAATGCCAAATAAATGCAACACATAAACATGTATACTCGCTGGCAATCTCAGTCAATGTGTATGTACTTCTAGGCTAGTTCAAGTCTAGTAGGATCTTAGGTTCCAAGCCTATATTCAAAAGTTTACGGTATCACTACACAAGTTCTATAAGTCTTAACTAAGCTAATAAATACTCCCAAAACTTAAATAGATTCACGAACCATACCTTCGTCTGTAGTAAGCCCTTTGGAGTCGCTAGTCCCGGATGACTATAAGCACGCTTTGGTTATTCCAGAACTTCTATAATATCCGATAGGGCCCTCAAGTGTATATCTCATACTATATAACTGAAGAAGGAAACTCGAGAATTCGTAATTCAAAATGAATTCTGAAGACCCCTATTTATAGGAAAATTCCCGGTCATGTTCGGATCCTCTAAACTCGAGTTCGGATCGTCCGATCCAGCTCAATGAATGCATGCAAAACACGTCAAGTTCGGACCGTCCGATCGTCACTTCGGATCGTCCAAAGTGTTCAAAGTTCGACACTTGTCAAAATCCATGGCTGAGTAATCCTGCCTGCTTGGCCTAAGGGAGTTCGGACCGTTCGATCGTGGGTTCAAATTGTCCGAACGTGCCTTCACTCCGAAGTCAACAAACCCTCTTCGGAGCCCCCGGACTACTGAGTTCGGGTCGTCCGAAGTCCTCTTCGGACCATCCGAACTGACTCAATTCTTGGAAGCCCAATTCTTAATTCTGAAGTCCGATTAAGCCCTGGAATTGGTTAATTATCAACTTTTAATCATGTTTAACATATTATTATCTTAAAATAGAATATGGGTTACTATAAGAGTTATTGTCTAGGCTTTTGTTTCTGGTGTATTTGGGTTAATACATTTTGGATATTCGATATGGTTGTATAAATATTTTATTTGTGAATTTATTTATGTTTTCCGTTGTTTAATTTCTGATGATTTGTTTAATTAAGTTAAATGCATGCTTAAGTTTTTTATTAGTAGGTGATCACGGCGCGTGTAATGGGCTGGGTGCGTCCCTCTGCTTCTAGCTCATCTGGCCTTCTGCTCTGGGAGCCCAGACCCATACTCATGGCCTTCTCTCCACCTGGAAAAGAGAGTTTTTGCCCTCCCCAGGATTCGAACTTGGACCACCAGGCATATATCCAAATTCAACTCAATCCTGGTACCTTCTCTCCACCTGGAAAGGAGAGTTTTTGCCCTCCCCAGGATTCGAACTTGGACCACCAGGCATATATCCAAATTCAACTCAATCCTGGTACCTTCTCTCCACCTGGAAAGGAGAGTTTTTCCCTCCCCAGGATTCGAACTTGGACCACCAGGCATATATCCAAATTCAACTCAATCCTGGTACCAGGATTGAGTTGAATTTGAGTTGAATTTGAATATATGCCTGGTGGTCCAAGTTCGAATCCTGGGGAGGGCAAAAACTCCCCTTTCCAGGTGAAGAGAAGGCCATGAGTATGGGCCTGGGCCCCCAGAGCAGAAGGCCAGATGGGCCAGAAGCAGAGGGACGCACCCAGCCCATTACAGCGCGGGTCACTACAAAGATGCAACACAAAGTTGACTAATAAAAATATTAAATGGGTTAAGCTGAATAAACATAAAATATATAAGTATCTCATTTGGTGTGGAGAGTTCACTCACCTTATGTTGCATCAGTGCACAAAGTCAAAGTTTATAGACTGTACTTGTAACGTCCAGAGCTTACAAGAGGGTGGAAAGTGATCGCTGGTGCCACAAGATTGCTCGAAGTGACTCTTGACAGGCTTCTAAGCGAAGGAGAATATGAATGAACCGATTTCGTACCATAATGAGAGAGATTTTGAGACTGTGTAGGTATGAAATTGTACAGTTGAGAAGAAATTAAAAGATTTGATAAGCACTACTCATATTATCAAGATGTATCTTCTTTTCGGGAGCTCATCATATGATAACTCTAAAGTTAAGGATGCTTGATTTGAGGCAATTATGAGATGAGTGACCTCTTGGATAGTTTCTCATGATATGTGTAAGTAGGGACAAAAGCATGCTGAAAACTAGGAATGGCAATGGGTCGGGTATGGGTAGGATATCGTGCCTCCATCCCCATATTCATTTATTAAATCCATCCCCATACCCATCGGATATTTAATTTTATCTCCATCCCCATATCCGTTGGATGATCGGATATCCATACCCTACCCATATATCCATTTATTGTATATACTCCATAAAAATAATTTTTTTAAAATTTTAATTATTTGATAAAACTATACTTATTTACTAGATTTTTATATCAAAATTTTTAAGATAATAAAAAACTAAAACATCGAAGAAAATTTACAACCAAAGACTTATATAAAAAATAAAACTTCTAAAAAATAGCATTAGTTTTATATTAATAATTTTCATTATTTCATCCAACTAACATAATTCAACAAAAAAAAATTAAATTAGCATTTATTTAATATAAATTAATATGTATATATATATATATATATATATAATTGGGTATCGGGTCGGGTATGGGTAGGATACCACTACATCCTCCTCCATCCCCATTTACGAGATCCCCATACTCATTTACCCATTTATTTAATCGGGTCCAAAAAATGCCTCCATACCCTCCTTCGTTCGGGTCGGATATCGGGTTTCCCATCGGGTTCGGAGAAAATTGTCATCCCTACTGGAAACACCCATGTTGATATAGTAGGACAATCGTCGGATCTCAAATGTTACAGTAGCGTATCATTGATTGCGCAAAAAAATATATTAATAGAATAACACAAATAACAACGGACCGAAAAAAATATATTGAGATCTAGAATAAGACAAATAACAAAAAATAATAATACGATAAAAAAAGACATGACAAAAACTAAGTAATCCATTTTTTTTAAAAAAAATTAAACAAATATGTTTATTTCAAAACCAATTATATATGAATAATATTTAGGAAAAATTGCTTTTTTAGTCATGTATGTTGGTCACTTTGCGATTTTGGTTCTCTATATTTTCAAATTTCAGTTTTAGTCTGCTATCTTTATTTTTTTGGCAATTTTAGTCCTTTTTCTGAAGTGGTGCTGATGTGACACCAAAACAGTGTTGATGTGGATTTGACGTGTATAGTGCCACGTAAACATTTTTGAATAAAAAGGATTGAAATTGCCAAAAATTATAACATATAGGACTAAAACTGAAATATGAAAATATAGAGGACCAAAATCGCAAAGTGACAAACATAAATGACCAAAATTGCAGTTTTCCCTAATATTTAACATGAATTGTCAAAAATTCATTTTATAGAGTTATCTGATTTTGTTTCGGATTATATTATTTCAACGTGTGTTTCTCACGTGCTAACGCATAGTTTCTCGTTTCTGGTTATTCTAAACAAAGAAACAATTTATTCTTGTCTAGTTGGCAATGAATAAACCAACTCATCCAATTTTAGTGCTTTCCCAGGGTCTAGAAATTTCGGATTTGGATCCCCTACTGTGAGGATCTCCACAGTAGGGGCTACTGTGCCATAATTATGGTAAGTTATCAATTGAGATCTCAATTGAAATTCACTATTGGTGGTAAGTTTTTTTGGAATTTATTAATATGGGTTTTTTTAATTTAGCAAAACGTTTTTAGGTTTAAATTTATTTCTTTTTTTTTTTCCTTCTAACAATTCGTCATTATTCTTCTTTTCTTTTCCGACCAATATATTAAATTTTTGTAAAATTTATTTTATATAAAATAATATATAGTATAATTCATATAAGTTAGATTAATCGTTAATCGGAAAAAAGTTAAATTAATGATTTTAATATTAAATATTATTATATTGATAATAATACTTTTTATCATTTAATAATGTCTCCGTATCATTTTTCCAAATTTTATGAGTTTTGTCAAAAAAAATATTCGATTAATTCAGCTCGATTTTTTGTTTCCATACAAAAATTTCGATTTCATAATTATAAATAATTAATTATATTTTGATTTTTTATATGGTATTTGTTAATATTTATATTTTTAATCTTTTTCTTATTTTTAATTTTTTCAAGCATAATGTGTTTTATTATTATAAATCCCATATTAAATTTTTTATTTTTTTAATTTTAAAACTATTTTAAAAAACTAAATTAGTTAATGCGGATACCAACCGAACTAACCGAGTTTAATTCGGTTCGGTTACGCAGATTTTAAAAGAAATTAAGTTAAGTTTCATTAATAAAAATTTTAAAAGAAATTAAGTTAAGTTTCATTAATTAAAAAAAAATCCGGTTAAACCAATTTCGGTTAATTCGATTCGTGTTTTAACCAAAGTAACCAAATGCTCACATCTAAAAAAGAATATTTAGAATGATCAAGTAGTGCTTACATATAATAAAAATAAAGATTGTGACAAAAGCTTTTTACTTTATATGGCTGATTTTAAATTTTTTACATGTCAAAAATTTTCTTAAATATATATCGTTAAAATTTAAATACAAAATAAAATATTCGACAATCAAAACAATTAAAGAAAAAGTGGACATATAAATGATCAAAAAATAATATTTTTGATACAGAAGAAATATGAAACAAAATCCAAAAACATGAAGGAAAAAAGAAAATTTTAAAATATATTAAAAAAGCAAAAAAAAAAAAAATTGGATTGTGGGGGTAAACGCTCGTTTACCCCACAGTACCCCAGTAGGGATCCAAATCCAGAAATTTCCACGTTGCTTTCAAAAGAAGATTTTCGTTTTGTCGCTACACAAAATCAAGTGTCGAATTAATTCTCCCACACAATTAAAACATCAGAAAACGTCAATTGATTGATACACACACACAACCCCTCTACCAACCTCGTTTGAGATAAAATTCACCACTAATCTAAATTCCATCGTATCAAATGGTACGCTTGGCAAACTCCCATTGGTTGCAACAACAAATCTTTAGATTTTTGTCACCAAACATACAAAAATCTGAATCTAGTGGTGATATCAAAATGTCCCTAACCAATCACAACACCCCATTTGATTTCCAAAGATAAAGAATACGATAGAGCCCACTTGTATAAATACCTTACTAGCACTTCAACCAAAAATCAACCACTACTCCAAAACAATACAATTAGCAAAACCAGCCTTCTACAAACAGCAATGGCTTCATCTACAATGGCTCTCTCTTCCCCAGCCTTGGCCGGAAAGGCGGTCAAATCACCATCAACTTCAGAGATCACCGGCGCCGGGAGGATCTCCATGAGGAAGACTGCTTCAAAACCTGCTTCATCCGGCAGCCCGTGGTATGGCCCCGACCGTGTCAAGTACTTGGGACCATTCTCTGGTGAGTCCCCAAGCTACCTCACCGGTGAGTTCCCCGGAGACTACGGGTGGGACACCGCTGGACTCTCGGCAGACCCTGAAACATTCGCCAAGAACCGTGAGCTGGAGGTGATCCACAGCAGATGGGCCATGCTTGGAGCCCTGGGATGCGTCTTCCCAGAGCTCTTGTCTCGCAACGGTGTGAAATTCGGTGAAGCCGTGTGGTTCAAGGCTGGTTCACAGATCTTCAGCGAGGGTGGACTGGACTACTTGGGGAACCCGAGCTTGGTGCATGCACAGAGCATATTGGCCATCTGGGCTAGCCAGGTTATACTGATGGGAGCTGTTGAGGGGTACCGTATTGCCGGAGGGCCATTGGGAGAAATCACTGACCCACTGTACCCAGGTGGCAGCTTCGACCCATTGGGTCTTGCTGACGACCCTGAGTCATTCGCTGAGTTGAAGGTGAAGGAACTCAAGAATGGAAGGCTTGCCATGTTCTCCATGTTCGGATTCTTCGTTCAGGCTATCGTCACCGGAAAGGGTCCATTGGAGAACCTCGCCGACCACCTTGCAGACCCAGTCAACAACAATGCATGGGCCTACGCCACAAACTTCACTCCCGGCAAATGAATTTCACTGTTCAATTAAGGATGTATCCGTTTGTAATTAAACTTGTGAATGAATGAGTCGATTTTTTCCAGTGTTCTTATTCTCTTTAACAATTAAGCTTTATTTAACTCAGAACAAACTAAAAATATGTTATCACATTATTTACTCTAGAAATGAATATTTTATAAAAAAAAAAACCTTGAGAGAGGAGTCGGAGGTGTGAAAAACTAAACAAAAGAAGGGAATTTTTGTGTTCGAAGTTCGAACATAGGGGCAAACCCAAGTTTTGTGTGGAGGATACCAATAACTCCTATATATGTGGACACTTCAATACCGGCTAGTTTTGACTCAATAAAAGTGTCTGAATATCTACTTATTCCAATTTCTCGAACTTTTGGAAGAACTTTTTCTACCAAGGGATGTGCTTGAAATCTCCAGTATCTCTTTATCCTTTGTAGAGGGGCTACGCATCTGGAAATTCAGTAAAGATGGCCAATTTGGACCAAAAATCTTTTAACAGTTTTCCTTCATTAATACATCTATACAAAAGCTACGAGAATTCATGACCATAAGACAATGGATCGGTCACGATTAAGACGTTTGCTCACAAATAAACACTACAATTTCTTCCCTTGATGGCTACTAAAGATGTAGCAACATGAATTTAAACTGATACAGAGTTTGACACAGCCGCAAATATATCATTTTGAACGAAAGGACCAATTCTCCTTATGTACATTTCCATATCCCAGCTCATAACCACGTTGTTGAATGGAATCAAAATTTTTTAAAAAAAAAACTCAGAGCAGAGAGTACCTCAAATAAACCTCTGATCGGAAAAGGGGGCAGGCAATGAGAATGGTTCAGATCGAATCTTGTAGAGATTTCCCTAAACACCAACAAAGTTGAGATCGAATCTTGTAAAAACAAGAAAACAAATAGAAAATTAGACCAAAAAACCTCTAATCGGAGAGGAGAGTCGGCGCAACGGGCGGATGGCGGAGGAGATCGAGCATAGCAGCGGTGGAATTCTGCCCTGGATAATGAATGCCAGCTGACGGAGGGAGAGACTGGATTTTATTTTATATATTTTTAAGAAAAATACTTATTAGCGACCAATATTTGGATTTGGTTCCAAATTAGAGACCAAATTAATTATCGGTTTCAAATTAGAGATCAAAATAATTACCAATACCTAATTTGTACCGAAAATCAATCTGTTCCAAAATTGAGACCAAAATATATTGTACGTTTCAAAATTAGAGATCAGATATGAAATCTCGGTCGCAAAAAAGATATTTTTTAATTTTTTAAAAAAGGTCATATTTAAAGATCGAATTTAATCTATTGGTTACTGATTAGAGATCGATGATTGTTTCTATCCCTAATTCCGTTCTAAAAAGGTCAAATTCCCCATAAATTCCCAAAAGGAAACTTAAATGTTTATTCAGTCCCTGTGTAAGACATTTTTTGTTCCAGCTCCCTGACAAATGTCTGTCATTTGTTTGGACTCCCCAATTGAGGTGAAATTATGAAATTACCCTCAAATAATATGAAAACTTACTAATACTCATTGACCAATAAATATTTATTTAATAGTTCTTCTTCTCTCTTTTCAAGCCAAAGTTTTCCCAATTTTCCTTCTACTTGATTCCTTCATTGACGGCTAAATCAACGACGATCAATATATTTGTGTCGATGTTTTGTGCAACAAACTGAGACGAAAGGAGTTTAAAGCGAAGAATCGTTAGATTTTAAAAATCTTTTCGAAGAACCAACATCGAAACAACAAGTTTAAGGTAGATTTTTTTTTTGAAAATTTAAGAAATTTTTAGATGCAATTCCATCTGGATGATTGGGTTTTTTTTTTTCTTTTTCAATTGAGTGATTCTTTGAGTGTTTTATATGTTGTGTTGTGGTTATGTTGAAGTTTCGTACATCGTGTGAATTATACAAATTTGATGGACAACTTTTAGGTTTTACATATATATAAGTGGGTCTGTGGTTCATCTCAATCAATTGTGTATTGATTATCTAAAATTTGTAATTGTTCTCGATTATAATGATTTCATTGTCAATTTTCGTAGTTTAGTACTAGGTTATAAATATTATGTGGATATGCCTTGTAATATTCAAATCAGCTGCCTAAAAGTGTGATCTTGTTATTATTTTTGTTGTTGTGGAATGTGTTATGAATAAAGCTTCGATCTTCATTTTTTAGTCTTATTGTATTGAATGTTATGCTTTTTATTGATTGGATTGAGAATGAAATCTATAAATGGTCGTAGGTGAAGACAGATATGAAACCCAGAAAAATTTAGAAGGTTTTTTTTTCAAATTATGTTTTCATCCTGGAAATCGATTAAATATCGTTTTTTCGCACGTATTTGAAGGTTTCTGCGTTTTGGTATTGGTTTTTTGTGTTTTTTTTTTGTAATTCTCGATTGTGTCCCTTTGTCCAAAATTTATAGTGTTCTAGTATTGATTGTGGTCACTTTCTTGTTTAAATTATTTATTTGTTTCCTTTGATTAATTGTTCGAAATTGTTGAATGATTATGTTGATGTTCGTAAATTTTGTTTTAAATGCTTGACTTTGATTTCGTTATCGATAATTGCGAGTGTTTTGTTATTTAATTTGATAAAAACATATTTATTTATTTATTTGGTTGTCACAGTGGATTTTTTACTCTAAATCCTTCAATTGTTTTTTAAGGTTCATAAATTATTTTTTTAGTTATTTATTTTCATGTGTTTATCTCTATTTTCATTTTTTTGTTCTTGAATTTGTTATATGATTTCTTTTATAATGTTGGCTACTTCATTGGAATAATTATTCATTTGAAATGATTAAGTGATTATGGTAAATTAAATTTTTCTTAAACCTTATTTTGGTTCTTGAATTTTTTTTGAATCTGCTTGTTAATGCATTTTTTTGTGAGTTATTGGAGTAGCCCGTGACACAGAAGAAGTGAGGACTACTTAAAAGACAGTGAAGATAGACATTAATCGAACTTGTGTTGCTGCGATTATGTTATCCAAATAAATGACCATATTAATCTGTTGAACATAGATCGCTGAAAAATAATTTTGAGTTATTTTTATTATATGGTTATGCTTTTGGGGTAGATGTAAGTATAACAATAATTAATTAGTAGGAAGACATGTTGTAAACTCAAGATGATTTAATATTTTATTTAAGCTTCACTGAAACCAATTTGTATCTGTGTTCTGTATTTTTGGTACAAAAAATAAAGATAATAGTACATAATTTGTATAATTTAACATTGTTCTTCGTCTTTTGGGTTGATAAATTTTTTTACTAAGATTGAATATGTCAACCAAGTAAAAAATTTTATGGTCGAATATATATATATATATATATATATATATATATATATATATATACATACATATAAATTTTATGATGGAATATATAAATATATATTCGAGTAATCTTACTAAGATGAACATGTCAACCAACTAAAATAATTAATTAGGTTCGAATTCTTCTGAATTTGGAATAAATCCAAATTAATTTGGAACACCATTTGTGGATGTCAATTGTCACCCAATGTATACAATAGGGGTATATTTTCCAAAATCCAAACTCGTAACTTGTTTAATATGATGTTTTCTCATCTTTGAGAAATATCAATTACTCTAATTTCACTCATCTTTCAGAACATGTGAGTGCAAGATCGAGCACAACTTGTAAGCAGGGATGAGATAAATATTATTCAATCGAGAACAATGTGTTCCAATTGTAAGACAAACATTATGGGCCATGAGGATCACACTCTCCTAGTGAAAGTGGCTTTGGATAAAAATGTCATGTATTAGAAACAATCTCAGAATTATGCAGAATAATCTTTTTGATTTGCGGAACAAGAAGGCATGTACATGTTAACATGCACCAATATCCTATAATATACTACATGACACAAGTGGAGAAGAGTTTTCAATCCTTAGAGATTGGTAGAACCATCACTCAAGTGTTTGTCTAGTAATGTGTCTTGTCCCACTTTTGTCTAAGATGTAGGAGGAAGACATTGATCATGACCCAATGAGAGCACCATTTATGGATGTTCATTGTCACCCAATGTATACAATAGAGATATATTTTCCAAAATCCAAACTTGTAACTTGTTTAATATGATGTTTTCTCATCTTTGAGGATGATCATTTACTATAATTTCACTCATCTTTCAGAACATGTAAGTGCGAGATCGAACACAACTAGTACACAAGGATGATATAAATATTATTCAATCGAGAACAATGTGTTCCAATTTTAGGACAAACATTGTGGGCCATGAGGATCACACTCTTCTAGTGAAAGTGGCTTTGGATCAAAATGTCATGTATTAAGAACAATCTCAGAATTATACAGAATAATTTTTTTGATTTGCGGAACAAGAAGGCATGTCCATGTTAACATGTACCAATATCCTATAATACACTGCATGACACAAGTGGAGAGGAGTTTTCAATCCTTAGAGATTGGTAAAACCATCACCCAAGTGTTTGTCTAGTAATGTGTCTTGTCTCACTCTTGTCTAAGTTGTAGGAAGAAAACATTGATCATGACCCAATGAGAGCACCATTTGTGGATGACCATTGTCACCCAATATATACAATGGGGGTATATTTTCCAAAATCCAAACTCGTAACTTGTTTAATATGATGTTTTCTCATCTTTGAGGACTATCATTTACTCTAATTCCACTCATTTTTCTGAATATGTGACTGCGAGATCGAGCACAACTAGTACGCAAGGATGGGATAATATTATTGAATCGAGAACAATGTATTTCGATTGTAGGACAAACATTGTGGGCCATGAGAATCACACTCTCCTAGTGAAAATGACTTTGGATCAAAATGTCATGTATTAAGAACAATCTCAGAATTATGCAGAATAATCTTTTTGATTTGCGGAACAAAAAGGCATGTCCATGTTAACATGTATCAATATCCTATAATACACTGCATGACACAAGTGGAGAGGAGTTTTCAATCTTTAGAGATTGGTAGAACCATAACCCAAGTGTTTGTCTAGTAATGTGTCTTGCCCCACTCTTGTCTAAGATGTAGGAGGAAGACGTTGATCATGACCCAATGAGAGCACCATTTATGGATGTCCATTGCCACCCAATGTATACAATAGGGGTATATTTTCCAAAATCCAAACTCATAACTTGTTTAATATGATGTTTTTCATCTTTGAGGACTATTATTTACTTTAATTCCACTCATTTTTCTGAATATGTGACTGCGAGATCGAGCACAACTAGTACGCAAGGATGAGATAAATATTATTGAATCGAAAACAATGTGTTTCGATTGTAGGACAAACATTGTGGGCCTTGAAAATCACACTCTCCTAGTGAAATTGGCTTTGGATCAAAATGTCATGTATTAAGAAAAATATCAGAATTATGCAGAATAATCTTTTTGATTTGCGGAATAAGAAGGCATGTCCATGTTTACATGCACCAATATCCTATAATACACTGCATCACACAAGTGAAAAAAAATTTTCATTCCTTAGAGATTGGTAAAACCATCACCCAAGTGTTTGTCTAGTAATGTGTCTTGTCCCACTCTTGTCTAAGATGTAGGAGGAAGACATTGATCATGACCCAATGAGAGCACCATTTGTGGATGTCCATTGTCACCCAATGTATACAATAGAGGTATATTTTTCAAAATCCAAACTCGTAACTTGTTTAATTTGATGATTTCTCATCTTTGAGGACTATCATTTACTCTAATTTCACTAATTTTTTTGAACATGTGACTACGAGATCGAGCACAACTAGTACGCAGGGATGGGATAAATATTATTGAATCGAGAACAATGTGTTGCGATTGTAGGACAAACATTGTGGGTCATGAGAATCACACTCTCCTAGTAGATATTGATCAATCAAAGACTTTGACTACCACCTATCCCTCATTATTAAGCTCTGTCAATACACTTCATCTCATCCACTCGCTTCTTGGTTCCAGTTTGGTTAGGGTATATGCTGACAGAAAGTTGTGATCACGCAAAAATAATCCTATGTTTGATTTTGAGAGAACCTCGGAGAAGTCTTGAGGGTTTGGAGGCTAGAGGCGCATATCCGTTCAAAACAAGAAATAGTTAAAGCATGATTCAAGGGTAATCCATTTTTTTTGTGCATTTAATTAACTAATTCATATTAAATATGTAGAACAATCATGATCTTATTTTATGAGATTATTGTAATCACATAAAATTTTGGACCACTAACATTTAGTGAAAACAAATTAGTTTCGAATTTTCTAAGATTAGGAATCATTCTATATTAATTTAGAACAATCTCGGATATCTTTAGACTCAAATATACAAGCAATTGGATATAAGTGACTCATTCTTTGCATAATTAAATATAATTATAAACTTAAAAAATTGTTTAGTGTGATATTTTGACATCGATTACCTCAATTTGCAATACGACACGTGTATTTGAACTTCAATATTAAAAGAACATTTGTGATAATGGGGTCTGGCATAACACATGAGCTAGAAGAGTACAAATGTGTCTCAATTGAGCACATAACGTTCTACTTCTCAGGATAAATTTTTGGGCCACTGTGATCGACCTTCCTAAGAGATATTAAATTAGTTTCAATTGCCTTGATTCGGGGTAATTTCAAATATATTTGGAACAATCTCGGATATTTGCGGGATAAGAAGACAGACAGTTTGAAATATGAGATATTAATTCTTTGCAAATGCACAAACTTTGTCAAATACGACAACACAAGAGAACCTCATACATAAGAGTACACTACACAAGAGAACCCAATACATAATAGTACACTACAACCAAAACTCAAATTAATATAAAACAATAGTGTGTTCCACAGAATCATCAAATCAAGCGTAAACCAACAATGTTTCCACTGGAACAGGAATATCTCCTCGAAGGTATGTGCTTGAGCCAAGTTCCATAACCGCTTTCTCCTGTGCAAGTGTAAAGATGGAGCATACATTGCTTTCTTGATTATGAAAGCCCAAAATTTTTTGTTATGTTCTTAACACCTAAATAAAAACAAAATAATTTACATTGAACTTAAAAAGATAAAATCGTGTATGAAAATTTAATAAAATTATAGAATAATAAATAATTTAGTATTATTAGCTTCACAAAATTATCTACTAAAATGCTACAAACAGTAAGCATGATGACTCACCATAAATAGTCGTTCAGTTGCCTTGATAATCTCAGGATATCAATCCGATAAAAAGTGAACTCGTCGAATAGAGTGCATTGATATGAAAGTAGAATACTTCTCAAATTGTAGTGTAGATACATATCGAAAAATCATGGTTTCTAATAAAATTTCAGCACATTGTTCTCAGGTTCACAAAAATATCCATCAAGCTACATCCAATGAAGATTGAAATCACAGAAATCTGTATTTTTACTTGTAGCAACCAAAAAAAGAGATATTACAAGAATCACTTCTAGATTTCATTATCAAACTATTAAAAAAAACTACATTCAATATAATAAGATCTAAATTTAAAATCATATATTCATTCGTATAACACATGACATACAAAAAAAATAGTACACAAAAACAAATTCAAGTAGCCTATTTTTATTTTAATGATAAAAAATTATCAATATCTAAGTCATAATGCAGCATTAAAACCATTACGGTTCGAAATTAAATCGTTATAATCGAGAACAACAAGGAATTCAGCTACTCTATCTCAAAATTGCAATAAATGAGATTCATTCTCACCCACAGACGGGAAAACCAAAGATTGATAAAATAAAAAAAAAATCTGTACAGTTCACACGATAACACAAAAATTTAATACAATCAATAAAACCATAACAAATCTCAAAGATTCGTTCAATTAAAAAGGATATATAAAAACAATTACACTACATCAAACACTGTAATACAATTTCTTGGCTGCAAATTTTTAAAAACCTAAAATAGTACCTTAAAATCTTTGAAATAATGATTCTTCAAAAAGATTTTCATGGTCCAGAAACAATTCACAACGATTAGCAACTTTCTTCAATCCGATTCGAAGGAAATCTGCAATATTGCAATCGGTGGATTAGTCATTTACGATTGATGGATAAATTTGTGGAGAATTTCAACAAAAATGAGAGAAAAAAAAACTCATACTGTACGTTCTCTTATAAATAATTTTTATTTTATTTTTAAAGAGTAAGGGGTATTGTTGGGTTTCAAAAGAAAGTGGGGGCATTTTCGTATTTTGTGCTCAAATAGGGAGCTGAAACACATGCCAGAACTTTGTCAGGGAGTGAGAACATATATTTGCTGACATGGGGACTGAAGACAAAGATAAGTTTGCTCATAGGGATTTATTGACCATTTGCCCTTCTAAAAATGCGTTTTTTTTTTGTAGTGCAATATTAGATAAAATGGGCCAACCACCTCGCTATGGAATTTATCTATCCGGAGTGTGGCACGCCAGCTTCAGGTAATTGGCTAAGAATTTGGGATCTTCAATTACCTTCAAAAGTAAAAAACTTTATGTAGTTGAGTTTGCACAATCATGTTGGGCTATCTCCAACCTAGTTGAGTTTTTTTTTATTCTTTTATTATGTTACATATAAAATTATCGATTCGGTTTTCACAATTTTTAACTTTTGAAAAACAAGTAACCCAAAATTGTCAAAAACCAAAATCGCAACTTATAAAAAAAACAGTTCAAAGAAAATCATAAAAAACCAAAATTTACGTCCCGATCAGTTTTAACCATATAATGCACACTCCTATCTGCACCTTTTGTGCTTGTGCATTTTGTTTTCTTGTTTTTAGATAAATATTTTGAAGTTAATTTAATTTTATATTAATTTTTTAATCATTATATCGAAAATGTTTATAATTATTTTATTATAATTTCTAATTTTTTTTATTTCGTGTGATTTCTTTTTTTTAAAAAAAAAACCTAATGATAAAATTATATGGAAACATTTTATAATATGTATCGATAATGTGTGAATATTTGAAATATTGTAATTTAGCAAATATTTTAGAAACAAATTAATTAATAATAATAAATTTAAAATAAAAATAAAAATAAAAATTCATAAAATGTAAATGTTTAATAAATATTTTATAATTGGATCTTATGGATTAGATTTAAAATTTATACTCTCAATGGGTAAAATATGTAATTTTAATATTTCACATGGGTATTTGGTGCTAAAAAAATCAAAATATTTGTCCAGTCGCATTAGGGGCGCGTGTGCAATAATCGCTCATATAAAGAGGCACGTGTGCTAATTTTATAAAAGGTCATGGTTGAAGATGCTTATTAAAATTTCATAGGGAAGAAGTGTGCATTTTTAATATTTCACAGGGATATTTGATGCAAATAACTCATTAATTATATAAAAAAAATTACATAACGTTTATTTTCTCTACCATGATATTTTTATTATTCTTGTCCTTCAAATTTTTATTTACGTTCCTCATTGTTTACACACTATAAAATTTATTTTTATTTAAATATTGTATCATAATGAGTAAATTAATATTTAATCATTATATTTGTTGATTTATGTTAATTACATGAAAAACTGAAAAGTTTAGTATTGAATTTTAATTTTCATATTTTTATAATTTATTTAAAAATATAGTCAGTAATTTTTATTTTATGTTGTATAAAAAGTAATATTTTCTTTCATATTAGAATAGATTTGAAAATATAATGACTATTCTTTACAGCTGCTTTGGTAAAATGCTAATAAGTTGGAATAAAAATATTACTTCATCAATGTTTAATTGTGCTGTCATGTATTAATAATATTAATATGATTTGGTTTTTCTTAAATATATAAAATATCTTTTGTTTTCAGCCAACATGTTAATGATTTTATTGAAATTTATGATAAGTTTGCTTGATTCATATCAAATACTTTTCTACTGATTTTATTTTTTAAAAAAAAATTATATCTTGATTATTATATTTAATATAAACATATTAGGATAGGTGGATATGTCATTTTCGTCGATATACTATAATTTTTATGTTTTTATGTTAGAACTAGCGGAGTTTTGATTATTGGAAAATTCTCAAGTCAACTGATCTTGCCCAGCTTCGAGTGCAAAAAACGAGTTCCCAAAGCTAAAATGAAGACTCAAAGCTAAACTGCATACATCAACTGAGTTGACCATTGACCAAAGCTCAACCGAAGCGAATGAAGTAAACTGCATTCAGTTTAGGACAATAAACTGAATCAGTTTCACAAAAGCTAAAATGTGTCAGTTGATCATAGCCAAACACTGCATCAAAACTCAACCGAAGACCATATATATGCTCAACTGAATCATTCATTAGACTGAGTGACTGCTTCATCAGCTTAAACCTTGCGGATAAGATCAAACGTACAGGACCAGATGCCGCAAAAGCACTAGCACAACAGTGTACTACACTGTAAGAGAATTTTTGTGGAAAATACAAGCTAACCGCTTTGATTTGAATTTGAAAGAGTCGTTGCCCGCCAAATATAAATTTCCATTAAGGATTCCTGAGGAATCATTCGACTTTTTAAGAATTCTCGTATACGCATTCAAGCTATCAAACATAAACTAAATTCCTTTAGGTTGCGCTTGGATGGAAGGATTTCAAATCCATGGATTTTGATTCTATTTAATTGTTAACAATGAAACAATAGATCAAATCATAAATCTATACACTACTTATTTACACATTAATTATATAAAGTAGAATGCATTTCAAATAAATCGATTATTGGGTGGACTTGAAATCTACCCTAACTAACATGAAATATCATATAAACATGAAAAGAGTATATTTGAAATTTATGTTGCTACTTCTATATAAAACAAAATACATTTGAATATATTTGAAATAAATGGATTTAAAATCCTTTTATCCAAGCATTACCTAAGTTTACCTATTCATTCGAGAAAAACGAACAAGAAGCACTTCAAAGATTTCTATCACAAGTCGAAGAACACAAGCATGCACAAGATTCAAGTACATCAGATCAGTAAAGATCATTTGGTGCTAAGTGTTGATTTTTAACAAGTGTGGTATCTGTAATTTATCAGTTGAGGTTCTGAAAACCTCGTCGTAACAAGAATCAATCGAGGGATGAGATCTTGAGTGTCTAAGAGTTCTGAGATAGGCGATTGTGTGTAAGTCCTAAACTCGAAGTATGGGATGTTGCAAGTTGATTGTAATAGTCAAAATTTTCTAGAGTGAATCCTTTCGAGGTAAAAAAAGGGTGACGTATGAGTCTTTAAAATCTCTGAACATCCATAACAAACACGTATGTCTTTCATTTTCAGTCTATCACTCTTACCCATGCACTCACGATTCCATTTGATCTATGTTCTAATAGTCGAACTCATTCCACACTTTACAAGTTAATTGATTAACATAGACACGCGAGAAGAAAATGATTTAGTTGACCAACGTCAACTGAAATCTATCTTGAAGTTTAAGGGGTCAATTGTTACGGTGATTTACCCAACTGATCACCTCCAAACACGATCCCATCAAGTGATATCTAAGCAGTTCACCTCACCAAAATCAACATCTTCAATATCGTTCAAGTTATAAAATCTATAGAATTCCATTAAAAAAAATTAAAATGTCTGTAAAAATATACCAAAAAGTCGGTCAAAAAGTCTGCAGAAATCTATAGAATTTTTTTCACAATTCTGTAGCATTCAATAAAATTCAATAAAAATCTATTAACTCCACAAAATTATATCATTTAAAAAAAGTCACTGAAAGTCATTAAAACTCTGAATTGAATACATCCCTGTAAAACACACGTAGTTTGACAATTTTGACCACATTATAATAATTGATTTTACAAAAACAACATTCAGCTACAATGATAAAGTTGACAATGCACAATATAAAAATTTGATATTGATTCACACTTTTATAATAACTAGGAAAATAACACGTGCGCTGCACGTGAAAAATATGTATATGAAAGAAATGTGTCAAAACTAAAAAAAAATTCTAAACGAATCATTCATCAATACCACTTATATCAAAACCCACTCACAATTTCAATGACATACGTACATAAGTTCAAAACTAAATTTCTGCGAAAAGTGCAGGAAAAAGGGCTTAATAATGCTATCAACAACAGGAGTGACTTGCTTTCCTACAAAGTTTTGGTCATGAATGACCTTTGAGTTCGATGTAGGGAGAACATAGTTAGTCCACATTCTTAACTGTGTCTTCTTTGTCTGAAGCTCAGCATTCTTCAACTTTCTTGTAGCATCATCTTCCAATAAACTTGCACTCCAGTCCACATATTTAGCTAAACCCTGTAAAATCATAACAGGAAATTCTCTAAGGAATGAATATCAGTGAATGCTCGTAATGCAAGTGGTAATTTAAATAAAACTAATGTAAATTTTTTAAAACTTGCAGAAAACAAAATACATCTTGTATTTTATTATTAGGGTGTTCAAAATAAAATGAATTCTGCTTTTTTTTTTGTTTATAACAATTTTATTGCCCATGAGAAGGGTGGGTTTCGTGAGTCTCGGGTTTGAAGAGTGAATATTTGTGAGTATGGGGATTGTGAAGGGTGAAGAGGCGTGGAGCAGGGGAGTAGTTTTCTGGTCGTGGTGGTTGGGTTTTTTTTTCTTGTTTGTTTGCTTTATTTATTGTTTTTTGGTAAGGGTTAAAAGTGTAAATTCACAATTGATGTAGTAGAAATTTATTCAAGGAGATAGATTTATTGTTTTTTGGTAAGAGTTAAAAGTGTAAATTCACAATTGATGTAGTAAATATTTATTCACACATTTATAAAGGAGATAGATTATTTTTTCTCTTGTTTGTTTGTTTTATTTATTGTTTTTTGGTAAGGGTTAAAAGTGTAAATTCACAATTAATGTATTAGAAATTTATTCACACATTTATAAGAGAGATAGATTTGTTTGTTTTATTTATTGTTTTTTTGGTAAGGGTTAAAAGTGTAAATTCACAATTGATGTAGTAAAAATTTATTCACACATTTATAAAGGAGATAAAAAATTTATTGTTTTTTGGTAAGGGTTAAAAGTGTAAATTCACAATTGATGTAGTAGAAATTTATTCACAAATTTATAAAGGAGATAAAAAATTTATTATTTTTTGGTAAGGGTTAAAAGTATAAATTTACAATTGATGTAGTAGAAATTTATTCACTCATTTATAAAGGAGATAAATTTTGATTGTGTTGGTATTTCGATGAGAAGGGTGGATTTTGTGAGTCTCGGGTTGTGATGAGTAAAAATTTGTGAGTATTGGGGTTGTGAAGGGTGAAGAGGCATGGAACAGGGGAGTAGTTTGTGGTGGTGGTGGTTGGATTTTTTTTTTTCTTTTCTTGTTTGTTTGTTTTATTATTGTTTTTTGGTAAGAGTTAAAAGTGTAAATTCACAATTGATGTAGTAAAAATTTATTCACACATTTATAAAGGAGATAGATTTTTTTTTTTCTCTTGTTTGTTTGTGTTTATTTATTGTTTTTTGGTAAGGGTTAAAACTGTAAATTTACAATTGATATAATAGAAATTTATTCACACATTTATAAAGGAGAAATAGAAAAAGCATAGAGTATGTATATATATATATATATATATATATAGATACATAGATAATAGTATTATATTTTAAAATGAGTTAGCTACCAGAGCCAAGCCCAACATTAGAAAGTGACTAGTTTGAAGTTTCTGGTTTGGTATTTCTTTTCAAAAAAAAAAAAAATTAAAAAATTGCAAGATAACCCCTATCCTCGTTGGAGTCGATCTATATTCCTAGTCAACGTACTTGGCAAGCTCTTATTGGTTTTGAAGGGGGGAAAACTCAGACATTTGAGATTTGTTCCCAATATGATTTGTGATGATATCCTTTGCCAAATGGACGCACAACATCAACTCCTCAAATGCCAACACCCAATAATATTGCAGCATCTGATCCTCAACTACTCATTTTTGATAGAGCCCGCTTAGTATAAATACCTTCTTAGCTCTCCAATACTTGTCAACCCACAAACACTATTTCACAATCTTGCAATACAATCACCCTTTCCACAGCCATGGCTTCATCTACGATGGCTCTCTCCTCCCCAACCTTGTCCGGGAAGGCGGTCAAATCGCCATCTGTTTCCGAGATCACCGGCACCGGTAGGGTCTCCATGAGGAAGACTGCTTCCAAGCCTGCTTCATCCGGCAGCCCGTGGTATGGCCCCGACCGTGTCAAGTACTTGGGACCATTCTCAGGTGAACCCCCAAGCTACCTCACCGGTGAGTTCCCCGGCGACTACGGGTGGGACACCGCTGGACTCTCGGCAGACCCTGAAACATTCGCCAAGAACCGTGAGCTGGAGGTGATCCACAGCAGATGGGCCATGCTTGGAGCCCTGGGATGCGTCTTCCCAGAGCTCTTGTCTCGCAACGGTGTGAAATTCGGTGAAGCCGTGTGGTTCAAGGCTGGTTCACAGATCTTCAGCGAGGGTGGACTGGACTACTTGGGGAACCCGAGCTTGGTGCATGCACAGAGCATATTGGCCATCTGGGCTAGCCAGGTTATACTGATGGGAGCTGTTGAGGGGTACCGTATTGCCGGAGGGCCATTGGGAGAAATCACTGACCCACTGTACCCAGGTGGCAGCTTCGACCCATTGGGTCTTGCTGACGACCCTGAGTCATTCGCTGAGTTGAAGGTGAAGGAACTCAAGAATGGAAGGCTTGCCATGTTCTCCATGTTCGGATTCTTCGTTCAGGCTATCGTCACCGGAAAGGGTCCGTTGGAGAACCTCGCCGACCACCTTGCCGACCCAGTCAACAACAATGCATGGGCTTACGCCACAAACTTCACTCCCGGCAAATGAATTTCACTGTTGAAACCACACTCAATATTTAAGTTGGTCCAAGTGTAACTAAATTTATGGAATTATTGGAGTACAGTGCAAAATTGAATCTGAATTTTCAAGCTTGCAAAATTACTTATGGAATTGTTATTTAATACGTTTCAATTACTTATAACTTGATAATTCAAACTGGAAGCATAAAATATTATGTTGACACTAAGCTTTTTAAAGCGACTGATATAATATGAGCCGGCCTCTGAAACGATCGCCTAAATTTATTTCAAATCATTATACGTATCTATTAATAATTTACCTTTCGAACCGTGATCAAGCACAAACACCTAGCACCAACAATGCATCCACAGGTATCAAGATTCAAAAAACGCTTTAGAACTAAATGAAACCATGTTCACCGAAATAGAGTAACGCGGGATTAAGGAGAGGGGAGGATACACCATTGATCATGCTGAACTGCAACAGAACTAAAAGAATAAAAACGTGGAAATAAACGTTCCGGGACATGCTTTCGTATCGGTTTTTCGTTCTTCACTTTCAAGCTAATAACTTGATTTACTATCAGTAACTAAAATCAACCAACACCGTGTGAGTGTGACGATGCTCAACAAAATTGGTAGCAAGCTCTGGCCTCGTGTAGTTCCGAGGTAAAACCTTTCCTATAACCATAATGTTCATGATTTTTCCACTTCTATGGTGTCACCAGTATCTCTTTTCGTAACAGCTCCACTTTCACATTTTAGATTTAGAAAATGCCTGCAAAAATAATTATTATATTATACATAAACTGAAGAGTGGAAATAAAAGGGTCGGCAAATTATTGAGAAAAACACAAAAGGATGGAACTGCGGTGCATGGAGGTTCCGTTCAAAAACTGTGAACCATTCGAATTCAGGTGCTTGACAAGCCGCGTCCATTGACAAAGTCTACTGGTCAACCATTTGGTTCAACAAAATTATTACAAGGTTAAATTTCTAATGGTTCCAGCAGATAAAAGTTTTGACTGCTTAAAACACTTTTCTGGTTGAAGTTGAGAAGTGAATCCTGGGTTAGTAGCTTCAAGCGTGTTTAAGCACACCCTGTGAAGCCAACTTTTTTCATCACTAACTATACAGCGTACACTGATCATCCAGGGATAAAGAACTAACCTGTCATGTTAGTAAGTGATTTGAAGAAGGGCTAATGCGATGCAATATAAACAGACACAGATGCATGTTCCAGCAACGGAATTGTAAAACAGCTTCTTATTGTCTCTTATGGGTATGAAAGCTCCCTTAAATGTGTTGGTCAGATCAAAAAGCCGGTAAGACACCTGCGGTGGTGAGCATATCGAAAACAGAAATTCCTTTAGGCAAGGAACAATTAATCAGTGATTAAATTAAAGAATTGGAACAAAACAGCCTCCACGCATGTGGTGAAGTTGCACAGTCCTATCCCATTGTGGGAGAGGTCAGAGTTCAAACCTGTTAGAACAAACCCCCTCCCCACCTCTTCCTCCAAGTTCTAATTTAAAAAAAGAAAAGAATTGGAACAAAACGAAAATTTACATACCAAAATGTAAATGAATGTAGTGAGCATGAAGTTAAGTAGTGGATAATCTGGAATGAAGCAGAGCAACCATTTAGGCTGTCCATTTGGCATATTTGATCTGCATATTGTAGGAAACTTGTTAGCCATGTAATTTAGATTGTGTGAGCTGTCGCGGCAAATTTCACAAGTCCCTAATTCCTTGTATGAACAAGACGAGAACATCTTAGAATCAGCACTGTAAACATTTTATAGACAAATTTTAAAATTTTAGATTAGATTAGATGCCTTCTACTGGGAAGAAAAACCTTCTCGTTTATTATATTGATAGAAACAATCAAGTACATTTGTATGACAGACCGTGTATAAGCAATATAATTTGTATTAAATAATCATTCCAATAAGTAAATATCAACAAACAAGCAAGAGAATAAATCCACACACCTCAGCCAGATATGAAACTGGGAAATGTAGGTTTCCAGAGTAATTTTTCCAAGCCACCTGGTACCCAAAAACAGTGGTACAACAAGGGAAAACAACCCCCAGATTTAGCTTTAGCCAAAAAGAACGTGACAATTTTTGTCACCGAAAAAGAGTTGCACAATTGAAATAAAAAATATAACCAGAAAAAATACAACTTACGCAAAAAGGGTCAAAGAGAAATTTCGAATATGCTGACTGAAATTCCTCAAACATAAGTAGACACTGAAAGATAGAAAAAAAAAAACATAAATGATTTCCACCAATGGGCAAGCTAAATTAATGGTTATGGACATTGCAATAAAGCCTCTTTTTTGCCAAAATAGAAATAAGTTTAACATTCAAATAGAATGAAAAAATAATTTAGAAACAGGCATAAACTAAGAAAAAATATCGATATACGCACGCTATTGGCATCCATGATGTGTAAGGATGAAGCTTGTTATAAGCAACCTTGTCCAGCTTGTAAATGCATTCATACCAGAAATAGCCCACCTTAAGACAGGAAAATAGCAGGAAATTAGATTTCAAAGTAAAAACGAATCATCCAAAATCCTGTTTCTTGAATGAGATGATTTACAAATAAGGCGACAGTAACGACAGATGTCTTAATTGTCCGTCTCCGCTTGGTCTCACACTCCTCCAGTTTCTCCATCCACTTTTCAACCTACAAGGATAAAATTGATAAAAATATCATAATAGAAGGTACAATCAGCAAATTTAATATCTCTCTTCGGCAGTACATTTGGGTGGTAATGGGCATAAATCATTCCAATGATCCATATATAGCGATCAAGCCCAGATCTAAAATGCCATTCATGCATTAATGGAAGATTTGGTTTGGCAGGATCCCTGTACCCTGTCATCGAGATTAAACAACAATCAGGTGGCCGAGGCTTCAGACTAGAAATTAAAACAAGAAATTTAAATTTATCTCCTTTTGGCCAATTATGATTTAATTCTTAATACGTGCAACATATTGCCACTGGAAAACCCAAAAAGTACAAGGTCGCTGATGGCTACGTACCGAACAGAAAAGTGAGAGGACTCCAGACAATGTCAAAAACTCCAGGTATTTCCCACACCAAAATCACCACAATGAAGCATATAAAAAATTTCAAAACAATGACCGATCTTATCTCATTATATTGGTGGCCAATCCCAAGGGCCCCATATACCATAAGAGTGAATAGAGTATGCATTGGGCAGATATAGTAAAGCATATAGTCGTTGTTGAGAGCAATACAACAAAATGCCACGAAAAAATTTAGCCTCCACATCATCTGCACAGACAACAAATCATATTTTTTTAAGAAAGTTGTTTTAATAAACAAAATCCAAAATAAAACATAAACAAAATATGTGAAATCAAGTTCAACGAAAAAATATAAAGCAGATTACAATTTCACCTGAGCAAATCGGGCAATACTAAAATCTTTTCTGACATAGTAATAGGAGAAGTTCCCAAATCCAGTCATCCATACATATGCAGCAATCAAAACACGAACTGCATTGTAAATTTCTGATGCCGCAAAGTAATGGTACATCAAAAACAGAACCTATAAAAGACGTGGCAAATGGCATACAACTGTCAAAGGCTTTGTGCACAAGGTGTGTTAGTGCGCAGCAGCAGCCACGCAGGCTAGACAAAATTATCTACCAGTGCCTGATTACTACTGAGCAGAAGATATATCATACACAAGGCAAAAATTAAACTTTGCACACAGTGTGTGTGAATGCACAGCAATAACAGGCACCCAGGCAGTATCAAAATCAAAATAATATAAAGGTATCTTTCTGGTGACTAGAAGATAGTTGTGTATAGGTGCCAAGAAAAAAATCTCAACTTCCATCTGGCAAGGAAGAACATAGTTAGAGCTTAAACATTTCTGTGCAAGTGCAACTTATGAAAGAGAACTTGAAAGCAGTACTTTTTATTCTGTTTTTTCTCCTTTCTTAGTATTCAACCAGATAAATGCTTCAAACCCAACTCTTGCAAGATTCTAAACCATATTTATGAATGGTTTGCCACAAATACTTGCCTGCATCCATCCTTTCCACTCTTCAGTCTGATGGCGGTTAAGATAAAGTATGGATTTTCCAGAAATTGCCGACTTGTCATTATGTTTCTTCATAGATGTCATTGCTGAAGCTATGATGAGAAGAATGTACAAAAAACAGAATACATCTCGACTGTAACTCTGTAGAACAGGGAAAAAAATAATAATAAGCTTACACTGAAAGAGGAAGATTATAATCAATGTATAACATGCATCACAAGTCAAGAGAACAGAAATTTGGCTTTAGTCGATATACCTGTTATGATCATTTACAGGGTTAATTAAAAGGTTGAAAAAAGTACATTAAAATATAGTTGATAATAAGAATAACAGTTTGTACTTCGTATGATACTTTAATAACAATAGAAATTAATGAAATGCTAATTAATAATATCAGAATCAAGTTACTCACACATTGCATAAACAAAAGAATGAAAAGTTCCAACAAAAAAGGATGGATAAAGATTTAGGGCACCTTTTTGGAATCCGCAAAAAAATTCGTGCGGTCACACAAATAGAAATAAAATATAATTCCCCCAAATTCAGCCCTGCATAAGATCTTAACATCATTCACAATATGAAACCTTATGTGATGCAATCAAAGTAATCGAAAAACTCACATTGATCTCAAAAGTAGTCGATTTTCAAGCAAAAATGAGTCCTCCATCGTGAGAAACCTAAAATGTGAAATACACAAAGGGTTGAAGGGCTTCTTAATGTGGCAAAACCCCTCTAAAGTTACCATTCAAAATCGTCACACTCACCTGATTAAGTTTGTTCTAATGGACGGGATGGGCAACTTTTGCGGTGCTGAGTTAGCAAGACCACCTTCCAGCAGCACAGCGCGATCATCCTCCTTCTCAATTTTATTTTCCGATTCGAGAAGATTTATATCTGAATGACTGCTGTCATAAAAACAGCTCAGTACCATAAGATGAGATATAATGCAGAAGAATCATTTTCTACCCTTCCATTTCTCAGAGTCCAAAATTTCTGATTTGGAAAAGGCCACACATTTCAATTGCCAGGTATAATAATGCTTCAAGATATGGAAAATCTAGAGACTGCAAATAAGAACAGAACAAAAGAGCCAATGACGCTTACACTTTTGGAGGGGATGATGACTTCTGATATTCCAACCACTCGGAATATATCCATGCAATACAAATTGGGATAATTCCAAGCAAAAATGACACCTGAAATATCGTAAGTAATGATTTCACAGTTTATCCAGTGATTCACAAGGAAATATTAACATTGACAAGCAGTACAGATGATCAAGAAGCAAAAGCAGATTTATAAAAAATAAAATTAAGAAGAATAACTAACAAAGCAACTGATGTCACAACATAACAGCATTCAAAATTCGGGACTGAAACACTAAAAACTTCCCAAAACTGCACCCCAACATCAAACAACTGCAACGTAAACTTATTCAAATGCACCCCACCAATGCAAGAAGAGAAACTGAAATAACCATCACCAGCTCAAAATTCGTAAAACAAAAAAACAACACTTATACCTGCCCAGGCGTCATAGGTCCAGAATCCACCGACATTCCCTCGTAAAATTCCAACGAACAAACGATCCAAGACGCAAATGTAGAGAATTATGGCCGATCAAGCGAATGCAACACGAGTATACGTGTACAGAATCCAAACTCCAAAAAGAGTTCAACCACTGATGGAGAAGATAAAGAGATTGCGGGAATATATACATATATATACACACACAAGAAAGAATGAAAGCAAAAATGGGAAACAATTGCAGAGATCTGAAGCGTTAAATGAGGACCGAAGAGGGAGTGTGGGGTTAGTGAGAGTTCCAATACGGCATCGTTTGTTTTCTTTTTTTTCTTTTTTTCAATCAAAATTTAATTTAAATTTAAATAAATAAATAAATAAAACTCCCAAAATATACTAAAACTTTTTCTATTCTTATTTTTTTATATAAATAAAAAATCGAGGGGAAAAAAAACTCAAACATATAACTCATTTGTAACGGATTTTATGTCTGATTTTTAAAGAAATAGTTTTTAAAATATATTTATTTATTTATATATATATATACGTATGTTTTTTAAAAGACAGATCCAATTTATATTTATAATAAAAATTAAAATTTTTTATGAGTTTAAATTTAAATTGGTTGGAGATCGGTTGCACAATATTGACATCTGACACAAACTCGGTTTAGTACATGTCGCCCGCATGGCACTACCCTGCGGGTGATGTGTAACCCCATGATTGGTCAAAATTAATGGGTTCCACGTGGGGCCCACTGATTTTAACCAATCATGAGCCGCCACGTCACCCGCACTACCCTGCGGGTAGCATCTACTCAACCAACAAACTCATAACAATTTTTGTGAGTGCATTTATGATTTTGAAATTGAAGCAAATCCAATTAATCGACAAAATTTATGATAAATATTTCCACAATTATCTTATCATCATAGTTCAAATAGACGAAACACTAGATTTTATAATATATCTATTTTTATTTTTTTATTTTTTTGATCCTATACTATATCTATTTAGCATAAATTTAGATATTCCATTAATTAAATAGGATGATAAATATCATAGGTTAAACGTGATTATAATGCCAATTTGCTTTCATAAATAAACATGATCACTGTGACATAAATAATAAATATTTATAAAGAAAAAACCATTTGGAGTAATTAATTTGTTCTTTATTTTGCCTAATTTCCTTACATTACCGATCCTTTGCTAATTTTAGAGTACAAACGAAGGAACGGTCTTTTATTAGGTGCGCTATAACGGGAAACATGATATTCCAGATATTAATGTTTTCTTCTAGCTTATAATATATTTCTTGAAAGCTTTAATTGCCCATGTTTAAATATTGACAAGAAATTAATAGTTACAATTTGTGATTGTTTTTTCTTTTTTCAAAATTTACATTTTTGGAAAAGGTTTCAGAAAACGTGTAACGCCAGGCCGAAAATCCATAAATTCAATCACGAGTGTTAACGGAATTTTAAATGAAATTTAAATGATTTTATTTTTAATATTTATGATTTAAAAGTTATATTTAATTAAATGATTTTATTGTGATGTATTCATTATTTAAAAGATTAGGTTTAAAAGATTTCATGCTATTTATAATGCATGAGATTTTATATTTTAAATTTGAATTTTTAGGTGTTAAAATATATGTTTAAATGTTGTGTTAAATGATTTAATATTAGGTAATATGTCTAATGTTTAATGGTCGCAAGTTAATTTTAATGTGTTTCAGGTATGGGTTTAATCCCGATGACGAAAGAATCGAGACTAGCCTACGAATGAGGTTTTAGAATTTTAAAGAGATAAATTGTCACTATTCAGATTCTCATTAAAAATTATGCATGTTATTTAAAGTTTTAAGTTAAAAGCGTTTTTAGTGCAAATTATTTAAAGTTGAGTAAGGTTTAAGAAAAATTTAAATCAAGTATGTTTTATGAATATTTTTATTTTAATAGTGGTGCACGATATTCAATTTTTGAGATTATATAAATATATTTTAAAAGCTGTTTTTTTTTAAGTTTTATGGGCTGATGTCCGGCTCATGAGCTTGTCTTTCAAAGATTTGAGAGTCCAACTTAACCAGTCAAACTTAGCGTCAAAATTTTTCGCCCTTCCTCTCCCCATTCACGTTGCAGTCGCCATCATCCCCTCTCCCAAGGGTTAAATTTCTCTCGAAAGTTTTCATGATTTTTTGTTTCGTTCGATCATAAGAGGGCTAGGATCGTGTTCCCGTAGTCCGGATTTCCAAACCAAGCAAAGAGAAAGGCAAATTTAAATGCTTTTGAATCCACCAATCGAGAATATAAATATTTTGATATAAAAAAAATGTATGTTGACGTGTAAGTTATGTATATTGCATTGATTCTATGAGTTTTTTATGAGCATGATGTAGAACTGTGAAACGTGAATCGTTCTTTGACTTTTTGGTTCAGGATTTTTGAGATGTTAAAGATTTCTGAGAAAGACGTTTTGTGTATGAGTATTTTTTATGTATGTATTTTTAGTTTAAAGCTTTTGAAAGTTTGATGTTTTTAGTCGAATTTTTTCAAGTTTTGAAGATTTTTCATGTGGGAAATCAAGTTCCCAACGAGTATATGTTTGTATAAAGATTTTGAGAGTTGATGAAAAAGTTGTTTAAATCTGGGAATTTTTTTGTGTGTTGACTGTGTGTGTTGACTGTTGATGTATGAGAAGTTTTTGGTTCAAACCTTTGAAGGATGGGTTGTGTTTTGTGAATCTTTTGAAGTTTTTAAGTTGTTTGACCACAAGTTTCAATGGGTAAGTGTGTAGGCTTGAAAATAGATCAAAAAGGGTCGAGAAAATATCGAAAAAAAAAGCGAGGAAGTCGGGTTCGCACCCTGCGTGCGCAGTCAGCAGCCGAGCAGTGATGGGCGCACCCGCGCTCTGGGTAGGGATGGCAATGGGTCGGGTCTAAACCCAGCCCCGCATTGAATCCGACCCGGAGGGGCGGGTTTAGACCCGGCCAAGAGGGTCCACATGCGGGTCCGGGGCGGGTCCTGGGTTTGGCCGAACCCGCCCCGCCAAAAATATATATTAAATATACTTTAATATAAATATAAAATATACATGTATATATATTAATAATATATAATTATATTATTTATATTACATAATCAATATTTTATGTCTAATTTGAGTTTATAATATTTTTGGATTTAAATAATTTTAATATATATGATATTTTAAATATGAAAATATATTATTATAATTTTTTTTTTTATTAATTATTAATTAAATAAAAAATGATATATTTTAACTTGTAGGAATATTTTTTTGTCCTAAATATTATTAATATAAATTTAAAAAATAAATTTAATGATGATTTGTTAATTTGTTAATTTATTTAATTTTTTATTTAATAAAATTTAAAGTATATTTAATTTGGCGGGTTCATCATGTCTAACCCGGATTGGACCCGTCGGGTTCACGGGGCGGGTCCATGGGTTGGCGGGGCGGGTCTCGGGTTTGCCCAAACCCGCCCCGTTGCCATCCCTAGCCCTGGGAAGCTCGCGTCCGCGCTCGGGCGGGCATTTCTTGCCGCTCAAGCGCAATTAGTTCTGTCCAGGATGCACAAACCCGCCCCGTTGCCATCCCTAGCCCTGGGAAGCTCGCGTTCGCGCTCGGGCGGGCATTTCTTGCCGCTCAAGCGCAATTAGTTCTGTCCAGGATTTTTAAGTTGTGAGGGCCCGTGCTCCTGATTAATGTTTAATGACCAAACAATTAGGATTAATTATTGTAAACAGCGAAAACGATTAAAAATTTTCCTTTTTTGGGCCTATAGAAATTTCGGCATGACCTCCCCGTAAATAGGAAATCCCGAAAAATCTAAACAACACAACACAACATCATATACTCGAAAATAGAGTCATTCGACAAACACAATTCCTACAGCCGCACTGGCCAGGACTAAACACAAACAGAGCCGGTAAGACTCGATCACTCCACAATCAAATCAAACCAACAACAGAGTTTATTACAACTACTCGGGGCATCTCCTCGGCAAAATACCAAACCAGGACACAATACATATAAGTATATCTGGGAACACAACAACTACTAGCCGTCACTGGGCACCGCTACCTGACGCTCCAACAAACGCGTCAGAAGTCCCTAGAAATCCTGCCATGGCATCAAAAACAACCACGACATAAAAGAAAAACAGGGGTCGGACCCCAGTACGAAAAACCCGTAAATTACGATGTAATAAATTACATGTAATAATACCAAGTAAATGCAATGCAATGATATGCAACGTGTGAATGGTGACAATGGAATAACGGGTACCAAGAGGAGTACAAACAAATAGCATCATCACCAGTGGCCACCCGTGTCAGGAATGCAGCATCAAGTCGCCGCTCGTCCATGCACGTAGCATCGAGGGTACGGGAGCTACCCGCTCGCCCTCATGCTATCATCTGGGAATATGGCTAATCCTATCCCACTCGTCCCTCTGATGACTCAACAAATCTCAACAGATCGATATCAACAACAATCAAAGGAGTCAAGGCTCAATATGATATGCCAGTAGATTAATGTGTCTAGTTGACGAATATCCCTTTTTAATTTATTTAAAAAGAAAATATATTATTTATTTAAAAATAAAAACTAGGGATAATTACTCAACTTAGCACATAATCTCAAATTATGCATGAATGCACATGCAAGTCATCCAAGGCACATAATAGCAATTAACAAAGCACTTAATACAATTACATAACTTCATAAACATCGTCAGATACAGGTTTGAGCGTACCTCAAAGTCAAACAAATTACCACAATAATTCTTACGAAACTCTGAACGGTTCTTGGTTATCCAAACCTTAAACTCCTCCAAATGTCGAACCTACAACAATAAATCCATAATCTATCAATAACGGTGCGATATAACCAGCCAAATGAATTAAATTCAAGCGATTAAAATCCCAATTCCGAGCAGTCTATAATACCTTGATTGAACCAGCTGGAAATTGAGTTTAAAAGCTTTAATACTCGGAGCTAAACTGAACTGGAACCAAAAAGCTACTGTATCGAGGCGGTGGCATGGCGGCAGCCCACCGGAGAAGCTCAAAACGCAGCTGACATGTATTGAAATGCAGGAACTAGTTCAATTAAAGCTTCCTAACTCGAAATACAACAAGTTAAAACAGGGACGGCAACGACTCGCCGGAAAACTCGCCGGAAAGTGGCTGGAAAAGAGTCAAATGAACAGGGCTGGTTCAACTACTCCTAAGTTATGAAATACAGCCCAAATACGGTCCAAAATCTCCAAGAACGAAGCTTGATCCTAAGAGAAAACGCAACAGAAACCAGCATGCAGAATCAGAATATTTACAGGGTTCGATTCAGGCCTAAACCAGCATCAAATCACGCGATTCATGGCTTAAATCGAAGCTACGGATGAAAGGAAGAAAACCCAACAAACGAATTGAAGTTTGGATACCAGACGAGGGAGATACGAGCGAAATATGCAGGCTGCTCCAAGGGTGACGGGAACGAGTTTGGGGTTTGGTGAAGAGCTTTTCTCTCTCTTTCTTATGCTTTATACGTGTATATGTATGTATATAAAGATGTGTGTGTCCCTTTTTATCCTTATTATTGGCCAACTTGACAAGATTCAATTATGTCAACTCTGGTGTGCCATAAAAATTTAATATGTACTCTTGTATCATTTATATTCCGATATCTACTAAATACATATTTTTATAACACAACCATAATATTTGGCTTAATTATTCTAATTTAACACTTCTAAAATAATTAACCATAAATCCTGTCAAATAATTGGGTAATTAATATCGGGTCCTTACATAAGTACATGTTTTTTAAGTCCGAAATTCATGTTTTTGATATTTTAAGGTGTTTTAAGTATTTTTAAGAGTTCATATGCAAAAAATTTCAAATTTTGATGTCAAGAACGGATCGAACAATTTACGTGAATCGATTTAGTTATATAATACATCCATATGCTATAGTTCTTCATGAAAGCTATGTTCTCTATGACAACATGAAAGATTTATGAACATGTTTATCTTTATTTCATTCAGATGACATGATAAGTTTCAAGTTAATTTCAAGGTTCATGATGATATGATGTATTTGAGATATTTTTAAGTATGATTCATGAATGATGAGAATTTTTATGATGCAAATGTTTTATTATTGATATGATAAAGTTTACGTAAAAAATGTTATGACGACGATGTTATGATGATGATGTTTATAAATAGAAAGAATGATGAAGTTTACAAAGTTATGATGTTGAATGATGTAATGTATGCATGCAAATATTTTGATATTGTATGTGACTTTGTAGTGGCAAAACAAAACGGAAATGACGGGATTTGGACTTTCAGGATGAGGTACGAAAGGGCCTATCCAAAGTACGACTCAAGAGAATGTGGAAACGGCCCCTTGGGATGAGCTCCGAGGATGACTTTTCCAAACATGACTCAAGAGATAGAGGAATTGACTCTCTAGGATGAGCTCTGGGGATGACCGTTCCAAAACACGTGCTCATACTACTGTTGCCACAAATGCACATATTTCATCACAACTATATGACAGTTTTATGTTATGTTCAGTTAAGTTTATGTTTATGTTATTTACTGCATGATGTTCATGTTCATATGTTGTACATTCAAAGCATGATAATTTTTTAAAAATATGTAGTAGCTATGTAATATATGTTTCTTGCTGAGTCTTTAGACTCACTATACTTGATTGGTGCAGTTAGATTTGAGATGTTTAAAAGTCTCGGTGGAAAGGATGAATAGTCCAAGAGGCGAAGACATTACATGTCACCATAGTTTCTAAGCTCTGACGTTTTTTTTAAGCAAGAAGTTTTGATTATGTTTACTCATGTTTTGTTGTTACATTATTTTTATGCGCGACCTTTGAAAGTTAGTTTAAAAAAAAAGTTAGATTTAAGTATTTTCATTGACAGTCTCGTGTTGATGAGTTTCAATGATTTTAAGTCGTGATCTTTTTAGTTGATTATTTCATTTGATAGTTTATGTTTTGTTTTCACGAAGGTTTTATAAATTATTTTTTCGCATTTAGTATATTTTATTTAAACTCATGTTATGTTTGTCTTCCCAAGGTTCAAATTGCCAGTTCAGGTAATAAGTGTGAAATTAAATTTATTTATTAATTATTGACATAATTCATCAAGTTGCAATATACTTCTTTCGTCCCAATTATATTGTCCATGTTTTTTTTTGTCTCAAATATAGTCATATATCATATTTAGTAATATTTTTTGCACTATTTTACTAATATACGCATATTAACTACACTTTGAAAATTGTGCAATCATTTTTGAATACATTAAATAAGGATAAAATAGAAAGTTTGTATAAAATTTGTTTTCCCAATGATTTTTCTTAATCTGTGTGAAAAAAAAGTATGACTATATAATCGAGACGGGGGAGTATGTATATATATATATATATACAATCTGATCATCTGCACCCTAGGGTGCATAGCATCTGTGTGCGACCACTAAAACCCGATATTGCGTTTTAGTTTTTTTTTTCTTTTGCGCCACCCGTTTCTAGTGGTCGCACACAGAACAAATATATATATATAAATATATATATATATATATATATATATATATATATATATATATAATTTTGATCACCTGCACCCTGGGTGCAGGGTTTTTCGTGAGCGACTAAAATCCGATACCGGGTTTTAGTGTAAAAAAAAAAGACACTGCACCCTAGGATGCAGGTGATCATTACTGTATATATATACTAGGTAAAAATTTATATATAAACAATAATAAGAAAATAATTTGTTGCTAAACAATGCCAAAGGTATTCTTTAAAGCTGAACAGTCAAATAATATAACGATCTATAATGCAGGAAAACTATACTTTTTTATCATTATAATGATCTTTCATTAATAAGTTCAGAGATTTACTCGTAAAGGTAACTTCTGTTTTTTTTTTTTTTCAATTATTCAGTATACTCTTCTAGTTTGGTAGTACCAAGTTACGGGAACAGTAAAAACTTGTTATGTAACCGATTATCGTCTTATCATTTGCGCCTTTTCTTATCATTTGCGTCAAACGATGACAAATGGTACCAGTGCTTTGGCACAAATAATACCAATGCTTTTGTCTAATACGCATGTGCGTGGAAACTGGAAACTTCAAACACACTAAACAAGTCAATAGCACAGTTCTCAAACTTCTACATGGCATAGTTTTATCTTTTCCGTCTTTTGTTCATCTTTCTGGGAAATACAGCAGAAATGGAAAGACTCGAACTCACAGCCACCACAGTGTATCCAGGTATGATGGATATCTCAACCATGATATCAAACGAGAATCTAGATAAGACATCGATAGATACATAAGAACGATGTTTCCACCCATGATCTTCACCTCAAATTAGTCGCACAAGCAATCCATATAAACAAGAGGTGGATCACCGAAATACATCTAGTCTAGTCATCATCAAGAATACTTTGACGCCTCTTAATCTGGAAAATTTCAGAATAAAACTCGATGATTAGAGAATGAATCACAGGATTGTAGTGAATGAGAGAAGAGTACCATAACATTAGAGACAATTTGACTTACTGTTACTTTGGTTTCTTTAGTAGTTTGGGTGTTGATTTGTTCAAGCAATGATATGAGTCTCTCCTCAGATACCTACATCAAAGTAAGTGTTCATCGGGTTGCAATATAGGGCATGACATACATTTATGCATATAGCATGTAGCAAAGAGCAATGTACCTTCTCTGTAATCTGACCCATTTGAGCAGCTCTTATGATAACATCCTCAACCCCTCTGGCCTTCTCAGGTTTTACTAGTGCAATCCTAGCAACTGCATACACAAATTTATAAAAAAAAAAGCATATATCGAATTCGAATCGAGTGTGAAGCACATGATTAGCAAGACATTGAAACCAATAAATTAAGACAAAGAAAGTGGTAACAGATACTTGTCTCGTATTTTGGACCATTTGATTAGCACGTGAAACATCAAATTGTTGCAAAACAAAGAAACTGAGGCAAATAAATCAATGATAAAAATGCTTATTCAGAATAAACTCTCAACTGAAACATGAGACAAGGATAGTAGATTATGAAATAACACAATGTAATCAAGCTCGATTCATTATCCAACATACGTCTCTCTCGTGCTTCTGATGTCAACAGCTGAGTAAGCATCAATTGCCTTTGTTCCTCTGCATCCCTAACTCAATCAAATTTCCCAGTTCAGATATTTCAACACATACATAAACATCCGTAATTGCTCAACAACCTAAACAGTAACAGAATATGAGCAAGTTCACCTTTTGGCATCCTCCTGAGCTTTCTGCTGTTCAGGGTTTTGATGATTACCCTACAAATTAACAAGTCCATCAGCGCACATAAACTAAAAAAAACGGAAGCTAAGCAAGAACAATTATATGCTTAAATAATAATGTCCTACCGCACCACCACCACGCTGAGCCATTAGCTCCTGCATTCTTCTTTGCCTGATGGCCTCTAATTCTGGGTCAGCCTGGAAATACAAAAATTGGGATCACTAAGATTTTTATAGCAAATCAATGTGCTGCACAGTAACGAGTAACATTCTCTTGTTCATAACTCATCGTTAACAAATTATGGCACAAAACCAATTGCAAGATACTTAGACAAGATAACCTGACCCAACTACTTGTTCATTCTCCCATTTCATGTGATTCACTTTCTTCCACATCACCTAATACCTTCTCTTGACTTTCTCAAGGAGAAGGAGTCATTTCATGTGGAGGAGCTATCTAACTTACAACACAGAAACTAGGATTCTCGACTTATTTCCATCCACAGTTATTCTGCATTTTCTCCACAAAACCATATAATTACTGATGGGAGCCATCCTATTCCAATTGTTTGGAAATCAACCATTTGGAGAGGTCGTGACTGTCATATTCAAAATGGTGGCATTCTGGACCAAATTCAAGAAGTTAAGAAGAAGCCCAACTGAGATCCATTAATTGTCAGCAGGTCCAATTACAAGAACGAAATTCACGGGATGAGAAAGTTTATAAAGGGGATAATTTAAGTGTTGGTAGGTCTTAGTGGGATAATTTAAGAGCCGCTGTGTCAAGTTAGCAACTTAAGCCAATATAACGAGTAAGAGCCGAAGTGGATCAACTTAGATCAAATCCAAGAGTAGAAATTGTGGGCCTGATTTCACATTATGCTCGATTAGGACCTATTTAGTCTTATATTTTGGTTTTCATCTATGATCCATGGATGATCTATTTGGTAAGAGTTCTGGCCTAGTATAGGCATTATTCTAATTTCTAGGTTCATGCTGCTTGATTTAAGTGAACCCTATGGATGTACATAATGGACAAGCTTTTGATAGGAATTATTAAATATATTTCGAGTTTTTACATGTATTATTTTAATCAAAATTTTGAGAATTTGCCACTGAAACAAACTTATCAAAATCTAGATCCTTTTGGCTTTCAATTGCAAGCCCTGATCAATTGCCTAGCATAATTTCCTGAGAAACAGGGGAGATCAAATGAATCATACTGGACCGGGCCAGTGCTATAATGAAAGCATTATGTTTGAGGCGCCAAAAACGTGTTCGGGTTAAAGGATTTCCTTTAAAACATGGATCTGGAGGAGACTTGATCTCAAATTGCTTTAAATATTAAGAATTTGAAATTCATAATCATAACATAAAAATAACTACAAATACCATCTAAAGGGTTCGAAAAGGATCCATACAAGTGGAGTGGATTTCTTTGAATGATTTGAACACAAGGTTCGTCCGCCTGTCTAATTTTCCTTCCACATATTTACTATCCCTGATTTCGAAAAAAACTAAGTAGCACTTTGAATAGATCTACAAATAGGCAATTACGTTTGGAACCAAAAGACTAAGTTATAGCCGCCACCCCTAGCGGACAGGACAGAGACCTAAGTTCGAACCAAGCTTAAAAACAAAAAATCACCCCACCCCCAAAGATACTAACATAAAAAAAGACTAAGCTACATGTCTTCCAAGTCCACAGTCCACAGCACTTGGGACCTTTTATAGTTTCCTGGGTATTAGAATATCTAACTCGAGCCTTAATTTGACATCCCGAGCGTTATATCATTCTAATCATCTTTTTTTTTTTTCGAAACAATATGAGCTAGACACGCATGATCAGAAAACGCCCAAAATTCCCAAATTACGAAGTTTAAATTTACGTTTCTTCGCAGAAAATCCTCGAGAACAGAAAGTACAATGTAATCAAAGAGGAGGACAAAGCGCCATAATGATTCAATAGAAATAACAAACCCTAACAGGAATTTGATAACGAAATCGAGACATAAAATATAAGAAAGTTCGGAAATGCGTACCATTTGTTTCTGCAGATTAGAAAGCCACTGCTTGTGCGAGTAAAATAATTCTTTGAAATATTTATAAATGGGAAGAACACGGGCCCGCGCTAGCGTCCGAATAACGCGGTGGGTGCTATTTTATCCGCATTGAATCGGATCCGGGTTCTCTCTCTTGCTTTTCGTACAATTCCCTGCAATTTGTTCTTACGTTTACATTTTAATTTCATAATAATAGAAGTCCACGTTGAACATGGACTCATCCGGTGGTTCGGTTCGGGTTGATAAAAATATTGTTAAAAATTTCTCAATTTGACCTCGACTCAATCCAAAAATGACAAATCTGAACCCAAACTCGGCTAATCTGACTAACTCGAACCAACCTAATTTTATTTTTTAAAAAAATAATAAATAAAAATTCAAAACACGCAATAATAATAGTAATATTTAGTTAATTTAAACATATAATAACAAAATCTAAGCTTATATATAAACATGAAAGTTTAGTCATAGAAAATTTAAAGAATATTCAATACAAAAAATAAAAATATATTTTAAAAAATCAAAATTGTACAAAATAAACATTAATAACGAAAATCTAGTATATAAACCTACAATAAATTTTTTTTAAACATACAACATTTAAAAATGTAACAAATCTTTTTAAATTTTTATAAATAATGATAATAATAAAAATTTCGGATCATCTCGGGTCAACACGGGTTGACCCGAACCCAACCCAAACCCGACTAATTTTTCGAGTTAGCTTTTGAGTCAACCCGAACCAAAAACCCTCAATACTAAGACTCTACCCCCGATATTTTTCAGATCAACTTATATCGGGTTGACAGTTGGGTTCATTTTTTACACCCCTAAACATGGTTATATTTGATTCACCCATTTTATTTTTTTATTTTATTTATATATCCATTCCTCTACGAATTGGGATATTTGATTTTCATTCCAGATTTTAAGGGTTCTTTTTTTAAAAAAAATTAAAATTTTCAAAAATATATAGATTTTGAAATTTGCATTTATATGGATAAAATCATAAGCTATTGTATTTTATATATTTTATCTATTCTATTTTATTAAAGTTGAGGGGTTGATACTTGATACGTTGATATGATCAACCCATCTTTTAATTAGTCATTTAGTATATTAATTACAATAATATCATTTTATTTTGTCTATTAATAACTATTTATTTACGAGAATGTCATTCTCATAATATTTTTTTGTTCTTTATGGATATTTATTTCAAAAATGTTATTTTTTTATTTTCATATGTATTATTATTATTCATTATTTTCAGTTAAAAATTGAACATAAAAAACAAGCAAAGCATGCGTCGGAATACTAGTTTATAATTAATTATAAGCGGGTCATGTGTGCGTAGAAAATGGGATAATGAATATTTTATTAAATAATAATAATAACAATACAAAATATAAAAAATAAGGGTATAATTGGCAGTTTGCATCTCACTAGCAATACTCATTAAGAAGTGAAGTACAAAACCTGGAACACCAGCAGCAGCAGATCAAGAAAATCTGAGATCCATGGGGTTCACAATGGGTCTAAATCTTCTGCTCTTGCTGGCTATGGTTGCCACCAACATTCTATCCCTCTACCACCTCTCCTCCACCGTCAACTCCAGTCCCGCCGCCGCTCCTCCTCCTGTCCCCGACCACCTCCTCCACCAGCTCACCGCCATACGAGCCACCATCAACCACCTCACCACCCTCCAATCCTCTACTCCACCAACCAAGAAAACGCCCTCCTCCGCCGCCGCTTCCCCCTCCGAACTTCTCCTCTACACCCATATCTTACCCATAGCCTCATCTTGCAGAGATCACCCCAAACTCCTCCACCTGTTCATGACCTACACGCCCTTCTCAGTTTGCCCCGATGATGCCTCCATAGCCGAGGATCTCATTCTCCGCGGCTGCCACCCTCTCCCCCGCCGCCGCTGCTTTTCAAGAACCCTTTCCAGTATTCCCACTTCACTTCCCAGTAACCCCTTTTCAGCTCTCCCAGAGAAGACGGCTCTACTCAGCCGCTACAGCTGTAAGACTTTCTCTTGCTTTTCCGGGATGAAACCCGACATGGGTTTTGACATGAAAACCGAGCAATCAAGATTTTTAACTTATAAATCAGATCTTGATCTCCCAATCCCTCAGCTTTTTCAGCTGGCTGCTTCAGCTAAAAGTGTCATTCGTCTCGCACTCGACATTGGTGGTGGTACCGGCACGTTTGCAGCCCATATGAAGCTGCGGAATGTCACAGTAGTAACCACTACAATGAATCTTGGTGCGCCGTATAACGAGGCTGTGGCAATTAGGGGATTAGTGCCACTCCATGTGCCATTGCAGCAGAGGCTGCCGATTTTCGATGGGGTGATGGATCTTGTGCGGTGTGGGCACGCTGTGAACCGGTGGATACCTACCACAGCTATGGAGTTCTTGCTTTTCGACGTGGATAGAGTGTTGAGGGGTGGAGGATACTTGTTGGTGGATCATTTCTTCAGTAAAAGAGTGGATCTTGAAAAGGTGTTTACACCATTGATAGGTAAGTTGGGGTACAAGAAGGTCAAGTGGGCTGTGGGAAACAAGACGGATTCTAGCGGAGTCAAGAATGGGGAAGTTTATCTGACTGCCCTTTTACAGAAGCCATTGACAAGATCATAAAACTCCATCGAAGGTAATTTTACATATCCTAGATTTGGTGAATAGTTCTGGATTTGGACAAAGATATTGAATACCTGGTTTCTTTATGAGAAGATGTGTCATTTATACTCCATGTGATTGAAGTTAGAAAACGAAATTGCAGAATTCATTTGTAACATCTATATATCTTTAGCCTGTTATCATTTTGCGAATATGGCATTTGATCGCTTCGTTGTAAAATCGTCGAAGAGAAAAAGCTGGAAAAGAATAAATTTGACGCTCCGGATCCATTGGTTGGTGGCCGTACAAACTGGATTGTGCAAAATGGATTCAGCTTACAATTAATTTGTGAATTCAATCACATTTTCTCAATTTCTCCATATGGGTAAGCATATTACGAAAAATTATGTCGAAGTTCATGTTGTGACTATGATCCTCTCTAGTTAAATACATTATGAACCGTTTCCTGCACCGTCATTTTGTTTGCCTCAATTGTCATGTATCTGAATCGGGGAACTATTTATCCACATTATCATTTAACTTTAGAAGAAATGAACTAGGTAAGCGTGTATGCCATCAAAACCATGGAATACAAGTTCCTGTTGTATGGTATTGATGCATGCATATGCAGTAACAAGTTTTCCGCTAACCAGTGAATTATTAAGAGATCCAGCTACATGCATGATTTTATTTTGACACGGCACATTCAACATTGATGCATGCGATGTGACATGAATTGAGAAGTAACTTTCTCAACTGCATTAAACAGAAAATCAGGGACTCGATTATCAACCAAAACCTAGTTAATATCAACAGGGGGTGATTCCAATTTCATAAAAGATGCAGAACCAGGATTAGACATTAAAGTTTCGCAAAGTTAACAAGATAAGATTTCTCGAAGTAAAAGGGATGAAACTAAATTAAGAGTGGAACAGAGAAAAAAAAAAAAAGCGTCTCCACCAACAGACAGACTATAACACCCATGCCCACATCGCATCGACGAGGATAGATATATAAATACAAGCTCAAAGCATGGGGTAGAGGCCAGTCAAATCATATCGAGCTTTCCTTGAAAGACCTCTTTCAAACCCACTGCAATCCTGGAGAGCCAGGAGGGGATGAGATCAGTAGCCGTTTTGCCAAATCTGGGAAAGCTTAGGTTGTCCTTGGGAGCTGCCAAGTGACCCTTCTCTTGGGTTCTGCTGATGCTGATCAAGTGAAGTAACAGTTTGAGGATGATAGAAATTAGGGTAGCCTGGAGTTCCATAATTCTGTGATGGCTGCTGGCTTTGCCCATATCCGCCAGATTGCTGATTTTGGCCCGGGTAGTTATAAAATGTATTGGCTGGAACAGCTGACATAGTTCTGGAATTAAGCCCATGAAGCCACGAGGTCGAGTTATCATTCTGAAAATAAATTCAGTTATTTCATAAGCCTTACAATCAGCTGATTAAATAAATACGTTAATCGCTTCTATGGAGAAAATAGGAAGCTTGAAAATCATTGATGTAGAAGACCAACATACCTGCTGTAATGAGATTGAACGATTATTATCCTTGTATTGGGAACTCAAAGCATCATCATAACTTAGAGTTGCACCAGATGGGACAGAAGGTGGATTCATCTGAAAGTTTCCAGGAATGGCAGTCGAATTCCCAAAGGCGGCATAACCAGAAGCAATAGTAGATGACTGAGGTAAACTACTTACAGAAATGCTATTTTTATATGGAGGAAGTACTCCAGCCAGAGATTGATGATATGTACCATTTCCTGGAAAAGCTTGTTGAAAAGCAGAGGGCATGTAAGTATAACTTTGAGGCAAGAATGGGTAGCCAATCATGTTGGTAAATGGCCCTAGAGGAAGAGAGGGCTGAGAATATGGATGTAGAGTAAGGTGTTGAGGAACAGGAGGTCCAGTGGCAACATTAGTTCCAGAAATGGCCTGTGGAGCAGACTGCATTGATGAAAAACCAGCAGTCTTCAAGGCCTACAGGATCCCAATTACACAATCAGCTACTGTACTTGGTAAGAAACAATCAAATCTTTATCACAACTCAATCAATCATACCCTAAAGAGGTTAAATTTTTCTGCAGAGAATGGTGGACATAAAATTTTTTATGTCCAATATGTCATTCGGGATTCATGTCCATATCCAGTTATTTCATTGATACAATAAAAATAATAACAATAATAATACAACAGATTATGACATAGACACTAGATGTAGAAGGTAAGGTAAGAGGCATTTGTTGATAGTGGCAGGCAAGGAAGTGATTTGTCAAAATGATGGGGAGTGCGCAGCAGTGAAGCACTAAAGAGCTCATTTGACAGATAATTATTATATAATAATTCCAGTAATTGAGTATGGAAATTCGAATACAGGAAATGGGAAATCTAGATATTTTGGAGATAATAAAGTTTCAAAACAAACCGAAACAAAGGTACAAGATACAGAACAGAAAATGACTGGGAAAGTTTCGGCACGAAGTTTATTTGGGTTACCTCAGACATGGAAATTGCTGAGCCACCGATAGAAGAGACAGAACTGCCATATTTAGCTGATAATGATTGTGCAACTGAGAATGGTGAGAACTGAAGATCGGATTCCCTACTGGAAGGTACATTTGATGCCAGCAGCGTACTTGGTAATGGTGTTGTGTATGATTGCTATCAAGAAACAATACAAGTAAGAAACAAATCCGAGAAAAAATTCCTATAATAAAGCCCTATATCCCAGTAGGAGTCAAAAATGAAAAGAATGATAAAAAATAAGAAAAGCAAAATACGAACCTAATGGACTAGAAAAGCAACAGATGATCATAGATATAATAGAGTTAAATCATGTAAGTGGGTGAAGAATAAAAAAAACTGGAATTAAACACAACATTCCTACTTTCAATCACCATAACGTAATTAAAGATCCAAACAGATATCGCCACTTCTTGAACTCTAAATCTACTCCCAAGTATAAGCCAACTTTAGAGTGCTTTACCGAACAATCAGAGGGCGCATGTTACAATACCTCGCATTGAAATATATATATATATATATATATATATATTAAACTAATAAATAGTGACTTATAAACCCAAGAAGTGTTCTATCCCAAAACCATGAGGTGACACCACCGAATTGGTAAGCTTTTTTAGATGAAACACCTCTTTGGTTTAAAAGTCAATTTTTATTAGTTTAATATTTCAACGTGGGGTATTGTAACAGTGTATCTTCGTATATAGAACCCAAACATCAAATCTACGGAGTCATCAAAATTCAGAGCAACTACGCATAGGGAATCATAAGCACCTAAACTCCTCAGAACTCTAGCTCAAAGACGCAAATACACAGTAATAGAATGGCCAAAACTGATATCAACAGATTTCAACATAACTCGTATCAACAGATTCATTAAGCTGGTGTAACTTTCTGTCCAACTACATGTATTTCTTGACAAAAATATTTAAAAGTCGGAGTTGGAATTTTCCTTGAATATTAAATGAACTAAGCAAGAAGAATGGTAAACCAAGGAAGATCTGTAACAAGCATTTGAATGTAACAGATTCCTTTGATACAATTGTATAATGCAAGAACCTCATCCTTAATAAATGCAGAGAAGTGATTACCATAGAAACAATTTTTCACTTCATTACGTGCAAGATCAAAATGACCAAAGGCATGATATAAGCAAACAGACACAGATAGTGCATCAACTTTGGAATCTATGGAATCCTTTCTTTTTCCAACCAAAAAAAGGTAGATAATGAATGTTCATTAATCGTAAATCATGTTATTTTCCTTTCTTACTTGCCAATGACAAAAATGAAGATGAATTCAAACCTCAGACACTACGTAATGATACCAATGTCATCAAAAGAATCATTTCGAAGAGAATATCCCAAATATATATTACCATAACGTTAGCAAAGGGAGTAAGTGTTTGCATCTGGGAGTTTGTTTGGGACTGATTGAACGCTGCATTCAGCTGTTGGACCTCATTATAGGTATAATCAGGGTTGGGTGCTGGAAAGGGATACTGGTTTCCGTGAGCCACTTCAACATGCTCTGGCTTCAAATCTTCTGGTTGTGATGCAGATGATGCATCATAACTCCCAGAACTTACACCAGTGGTATGAAACAAATTACCATTGGAAGTATTTCGGATAGAATCATCAACGAAATACACAGTATTTCTGCCACAAAATTGGGAATTTAGGATGAAAAATATTTGGAGTGAATATTTAAAATATATATAAACAAGGAAAAGAACAACATTTTCCAGGAATATAAATAATTTCTATACCTAGAGTTCGTATACCCTGCCGATGACAAATCAGCCTCACCATGTGTCTCTTCCAAAGAAATTTTTAGCGGCACGGATGTCATAGGCCCGGAAGAATGTGCAGCATTGATGCCAGATCCGAAACTACCAAAGCTCAAGTGTGCGCAGTCCAAATTTTGAACAAGCAAATGTTTTGGAATTATAACAGATGGGGCATCTGTTTCAGATGGTAATCCTCTCATGTCCTTTATATTTAACTGTTCTAGGTTTCTGGCGACTGATGACACTGAAGCACCAGGTTCATCTGAAAAAATATCACATTAAGGAGTCGGCTTTCCAAAACACTAATCTTTACTGAACCACAAACATTAGTATATACAGACAGTTGTGAAACAAAATAGTTTGCCACATGGTTAACCACACATTTTGAAATCCTCAATTAAAGCAACACAAGATTAATTTTTTTAAAAAATGTAGCAAAATTAACAAATAAGGACTAGAATGGAATGACTTAATTTACCAAGCAAGGGTCATTAATAACATTTTCGATTTTTAATTGCATATTGTCAAAATCTAATTTAGCATAAACTAATCTTTAATCAACATTAATGAAAGGCATCACGAGAATCAGGAGGTAAGTACTTAGACTCGCAAGGGAAAAATATACCTCTTATTTAGAGGCTAAAGTAAAATGGAATTCAAGAGAAATTCACCTTCATGATGCTCAAAATCACGAACTTGATGTTGGAATGAACCTGTGTTCTCATGCGAATCATTCTCAAACAGAGATGCAGATTTTGAATCATCCTCTTGGATCTTCCTACCGGAGATAGAAGCAGATCCTACATCATTTGCTCCAGGATTGACAACATCTTCGACATCCTGGACCTCTTCGGGCTCAAACTGCTGACTAATACTGTCGACAGAAGCATCATACGGCTCTGAATGCGGCCCAGAATCGACATGATACTCCGGTAAAGAAAGTATTTTCTTAGGGTCAGGCTTCTCAATGGATGGCCAGTCATTGTTGGTGGGAACCTGACTTAGATTCTGATGTACTGTAGCTGTCATAGGACCCTGGACATTTTGGTCATTCATATTGTAATGAGATGCATTTGGAGCACTAGGTGCTTTATTATGTGGTCTACCCATCTTCACAATGTCAGCCATGGACAACTGATTAGGAACACCGACCCATGCAGTTTGAAATCCAGAAGATAACTGGGTGTCCGATGGCTCACTATCAATGGCAACACCACTGCAACATATGACACAATAAACGAAAATGAGCAAGCAATGAATGTGAAAGACCATCAAAAACAAAGAACCAATGCTACGTGTGTAAAAGGACTGTAATTTCAGTTTTTGACACATTTTTGACAAAATGTGGATTACCAACTCTAAAAGGCAAGAAAAAAAGGGGCAATTGGCAACGTCTACAAAGAAGGCCAACCAGAAGAAAAGTTTCAGAATACCAGACAGTCATTTGCCAATTCAAAATGATAATTTTACAACCCTTACGAAAACCTCGTACAAAACTTAAGCAGATGTGCTTCAACATGTTCAAATGGGAACAACCTGAGGCCAGGAGGACCACTGATTTTATTACTTCCGGCAACAACTGGAGCTGAAGATAAATAACTCATATGCATAGTTGATCCATTTTCTTTCTTATCTGCCACCTTTCCATGAGTAGGTACTGACTCTGACAAGGAAGATGTATGATTATATAGGTTTTCACCATCCTCAATTATCCTTATGATTGATCGACTTAAAAATTGTACAGAAGTTAAAAGTACCATGAGAACCGTATGGTGTTGAACTATCACGGCCAAGGTATCGATCAACAGCACTCTTTCCACTTCGATTTGAACTGTTATTAGCACCACGAGGCCTAGATTCAGTAGTATCTTTGCCCTAAAAAAGTACAAAAGAAAAACAAGATTAAAAACATTAATATGTATATGAATTATTAATCCAAAACTTCACCATCAATACTGGCCCAAAATCAAATAAAAACTTGTCAAATAAAAAATGAAAATAAAACAAAACAAAATAAACATTGCAATGCCCATGATAAAGCCAAGTAATTATGGCTTTAAGGGCGGTGTATAAGGAGAGAAAACAAATCATTTTGTTTCGAGAATGCTTTTTGTTTCGAGAATGCTGTGCCCCAAAGTGAACTCTTATGTATCCACATTCCACACTCACTTTTAAGACATGGCTGAGAATTCTAGAAGCAAACAAACTAACCCTGTAGGGTGATGAACCTCCCTTTTTTCATTTTATATTTTAAGAAAGAGGAGAATCAACACAGAACCAGCAGTGAAAAGCATTGATGAAATTGACGCACCTCTTTCTTCTTTTCTCGTTTGCTCTTCACCTCATGAAAAGGATCTAAACAATTACAACCACCCATCAGAATTAAGGTCAAATAAATAAAAGCAACAAAATTTTAGAGCTGAATGATCCACAGGAAGTTACATTGTTTAGTTTCTTAATTTAAACAAGCCAAAAGTAAGAAATAGTGAAATACATATAAATATTTCTGTTTAAGAAAAAATCAAGTTATGCTGTAAAACCGGCCCCAAAAGCAATAAAAAAAATAGAAAGATAAAAACTTTTCCATTGTCATAGGCTCATAGCAATAGAAGGAAACTATTCATCTTAACCAGAACAAGTCATAACAGAAACAGGGGATAAGCACATCTTCCTTCACAAAATGTAACATTACTCCATATTCCATACAACCATTATCTACATATGAAGACATATAAGCATGCACCCAAAGAATGTACGAGTAAATCCAAGCCTTGCACAGAAATTAATTAGCCAAGACTACTTATTTTGCATGACATAGCAAAGTTTCAAAGTTCCCGATGTAAACAATTCAGAATAAAGTAACATGTTTTCATGTCATCTTATGTATAAAGGTTAAAGATGAGGGAATTCAACTTCCAACAGAAAGTTGGTTGAGCTAAATAAAAGCGAAGGAAAGAATCACATGCACACAAATGCTTGCACATTATCATGCCAATAAACACTGTAAGAATCAGAAAGATTATTCAATTTTATGACTGAAATAGGGTTAGTTAACAAAAACTAAAAGGGAACTAATTCGTATATCTCTTAAACTAAAACACTTTTTTCTTCAAACATCTTGAGGAAGAGGATTAACCAAATAAATTAAAGCATAGGTCTCACATAACGTCTACATATTTCAAGTCTCTAATTTCTAATTTACCTAATTTTCCTAAGCCACGATACCCCAAACAACAGAAACTCTTTCCACCAAAGGCCAGCATAAGCTTCCCAAAACCCAGCAGAAATCCCTCAAACACACACCGAAATACGAAACAACCCAAACAACCAGAATTAACGTCACGCCGAAAAACCTCAAAAGATTAGGGATTTCCCCCAAAAAAAAAAAACCTTGCGATAGTAGGCGATTGACAGCCTCGTTAGGGTCCATATTGCAGTCTTTTAGGGCAGCATAGATCTCAGTATCCGTACAGCTCACAATTTCCTTCAAGCTCTGCACCATCTTCCGAGACCCAGCAGGTATGGATTGTACCCCAGCACCGGCGCTGCTTCCCCTGCTTGTACTCATCGTTTTTTCCGAACAGATCTAACGCAACACCTATCAAGGCTCCGCCTTTCCGGTTCCTGAATCACCCTGCTTCACTTTATTTGCACAAATTGGCAAATACAATGAGGTGTTTCCCACGTAGAACACAAAGAAACACGCTTTCGGAGACTCCCGGTGAACGCAAGTAGCCAACTAGTAGAGAAATATAATTGATGCAGCGGTAAAAATCGTAAGCAAAGAAGAGATTTATCCGAAGATGTCTGCGGTTTTCAAAACCCTCCCCTCCTCTTCTTCTCATTCAGAATTTAAATATCTATATGTCGTGTCAATAATATTTTTTTATTCCAATCCGTGGTTTTTTTATTTTTTTATTTGGTGATAAACTCAAATTTTGTATTATTTTCTTTGAAGTGGGACTCTTGTGATCTTATTCGTATTTAAAAAATAATATATTTTTATAGGTGATCAAAATGAAATATTCATTTCATAAAATTGATCCGTAAAATCGTTTCAAATTAGTTTTTTGTGATTTCTTCTTCTTTTTATTGTTGTTTTTTGTTACGTCTTAAACGCATACAAATCTCGTGGTATGAGATTAATGTTTTTAATGCATTAACAAGTCTCATAATATTATGTTTTGATGATTACAAAACTCGGTTAATTGTTACTAACCATTTTGAAGCTATTTTGAAGCTATACATGTATTTATAAAGTCTTGTATTGCTCATTGAATGGATGAAACATTGTTAAGAGATATGAAGAAAAAGACAAGAAGAAGCCAAAGTATGGAGCAGCAACTTCCGAAAATTACTGGAAATTTTCTATGACACCAAATCGGATCTCCACCGGTCATAATCTAGATAAAGAAGTGTTACAAGTACTGTCCAAATTTGAGAGCAATCCAACGGCTATAATGAGAGATATGAATTTTTCCATATATGCTGCACAGTACCCACTTCTGCAAGGAACGAAACCATGAAGATTCGACTTCAGAAAATAACTGGGAATGTTTGAGAAATCCAAATCAAATATCCACTGATCAGATTCAGTATTATGATGTTATAAAGCTTCTGTCCAAATTTCAGGTCAATCCAACAGATGGATTAAGATATATGAATTTTTCAAATTTGTTGCACAGAACAGGTTCGAAAACATGATGAAGCGATTTCCGAAAATTACTGGAAATTTTTGACTGTTCAAATCAAATCTCCACCGTTCAGAATTAAGCTCTGGATGTTTTAAAGCTTCAGTTCAAATTTCAGATCAATCCAACGGTTAGATTGGAAGATATGATTTTTTCACATAATCCGCTCAGTGCTGGGAAAAAGAAGGCAGCGGCGCCGAACACTTTTTGTCTCTCCTTGACTTCTTAACACACGCTCCAAGCACTCAAATCATATTCAAATCTTTGCCAACTATAAATAGAGGCCATCCAAGTTTATTTGGAGACATCCCAACTCATCTCTTCTCTCCTTTGCAAGCAATTTCTCACTATCAAAGTGTTTGTGTGATATATTTGAGAGTGTTTGTAAAAATAGTTTGTGAGTTGGTTGTGCTATTGTTGTAAACACTTGAGTGTGAAGCCAAGTGTGTTGTGCTATTGTTGTAAGCACTTGAGTGTGAAGCCAAGTGTTGTGTTGAGGCTATCCTTGGAGCCCTTAAGGCCAAGTGTTCGAGTTGTATCGGCGCGGTGATCGTGTTGAGTTGTACGGCTATCCTTGGAGCCATCAAGGCCAAGAGTTGAAGTGCTAGTGGATCCTTGGTTAATCAATCTTAACCAAGAAGGGGAGACGTAGACGATTTATCGTCGAACTTCCATAAACATATCCTATCTCATTTATCGCTTTATTTCTTTTACGCATTTATTTACCGCATTTATTTTTGATTGCTTTAAGTTTTCCGCTTGCATACTTGCATAATCGCTTTAAATTGCTAAAGTTGCCAATAGAACCTAAATCCCCCCCCCCCCCTTAGGTTCTAACATTTTTGTTATTGCTACATAAAATAGGATGGATAAATGGATATTTATATAATAATAATAATAATAATAATAATAAAAAAAAAAAAAAAACAAAAAACAACAACAACAAATGTTCAAGCATTCAAGTTTTCACTTAGAACCGTCAATTTAGGTTAGGCCTGCCGGATCGGCTCTTCATGTCCTGTCCCGTCACACAATTTAAGTGAGTTGAAAATTTTTTCAGTCCAACTAAAGGCGGGCCAACCAGCAGTGGGCCTGGATAAATTTTTATATATATATATATATATATATATATATATATATATATATATATATATATATAAAAATTATATATATATATATATAGTTTTTTTATGGTGCCCAACACTATATTCTCACTTCATACCCACCATGTACAAGTCAACTCATCTATTATATCGGTCAACTCATCTATTGTACATGGTGGGCATGAAGTGGACATATAGTGTTGGGCACCATAAAAAAACTCTATATATATATATATATATATATATATAGAGAGAGAGAGAGAGAGAGAGTTTCTTTCAAGTGCCCACTTATCATGCACACTACCATGCCCACCAATGATGTGACACTATTCTATTGGACCACATCTTTATCACATCCAATAGAATAGTGCCACATCATTGGTGGGCATGGTAGTGGGCATGATAGGTGGACACTTGAAAGAAACTCTATATATATATATATATATTTACTTTATGGTGATATATGTATTTTTTTAATTAACGTTGTGAATTTTTTTGTATTAATTATTTTATATAAAATTTACACGTGTGAAATCAATAATTAGAAAATTTATTAATATATTTTTATTGATATTTATTTATCAAATGAAATTTATATTAATTATAATTATTTTTATTTTTATTTGTAGTGAGTCAACCCACAGTTCAGCCCACTTAACCCACAACCCGTCTTGGGGTTAAGGATTTTCAGCCCGCGGGGATTGTGAGTCGGCCCACCTTTGGCCCACCAAATGATGGGTTTTTGGTGGACCGGTCCGTCCTGCCATAGGTTGCTCGTCTGAATTCCAAGAGCTAAACTGATAAAGAACTCAAGCACACATTACATAGATTTTGTATCTAATCATTAAACTTTAAAGATCACATTGTGCTGGGAATTCACATTGTAATTCATTGTATTCAAAGCAGTCTGTATAGTGTGCTTCTCATTTAGTGGAGTGTACCAGGAGTTTCAAGAGTCTCAATTTGGCAGGACTATGCCCAAACTAAACTGAGATTTTTCAAAATGATTTCAAAGTTCAAAGCCTTTTAATAAAGATCCTTCCTACTAGGAAAAATGAGTGACATATGAGTTATTATATATTCGAATATCCAGAAAAAATATTGTATTGATTTACTTTCAGTTAATCAAATTTAGATCAGTAAGCCTCTTTGAAACAAATCTCATGGATTTATATTTATGAAACGGGTCGACTTGACTCATATACCGTCAAAAGTAATAATTTAGCATGAAAATAATAATTTTCTATTGGTCATATCGAGTAGAATATTTGTCAAACAAAATTGACTCGTGAAATTGTTTTGTAAGAGTTTTGTGGTTTATAAACATATTTTTCATGGATAAGTCTATGGTGAGACGGTGACATAGATATTTGTTTGTGAGAAACGTTGATTCGATCCATATATAGTAAAATGTAATATTTTTTACACAAATAGTAATATTTTTTCATGAGTAAGGTCAATAAGAAGATTTGTCTCACCAAACTAACCTTATAAAGACAATCTCACAAGAGTCTTTCTATATTTTGTATATCAAAATTGTAATTAAATATTTAAATTAAGTTTGGTGTATAATCAATTTAGGAGCTGTTATAAATAAATCATAATAGAAATAGAGAGATGAGTAGAGAGAATTCATGAGAGAATAGATAATTCATATGAGTCAATACTCATGTGCAAATTTCATTGAACTCAATCACCCCTATTTATAGGAAAAGATTATAAGATACAAATCTGTACAAATATTATCTTTACATATTTATCTTGATTATATATCTTTAATAAGATAATCATCTATAATAATTTTACTATATTCTTAAAGTAGAGACCCTCTAATTAACAAACTTTCAATTAATTGGTGAAGCTTGATTTGAAATTACCATTATCTCCTAACATAATTTTCAATAAAACCAAAATTATCGGGCAAAATAGTCATTTTATACGATTTTCCCTTTTGTAACTATTAAAAGCTCACTTTGTGCCATTTGATATTATTTTATTTACAAAAATGACACTCACTTTATAAGATATATATATATTTTGTGAATATTTGTTTAGAAAAACGTTATATTTTTATTATTGTTTAATTTTACAATTTATTATTTATTTTTTTCGTTAAAAAAATAAAATGTATGAGCACGCAACGCGTGCAGCGAAATACTAGTAATATATTTATAACACTCCCCTTTAGATGATTATTTTCACAAACAATCGATTCTTCAAAATCTCCATTTGGCAAGATGTATGTCTGGGAACTTCATCGGGACTCAAGTGTTGCCTCGTTAAAACCTTGACAGTAAAACCTCGTGGAAAAAATCTGAACGAAGGAAAAAGAGTACAACAACATATATTTTCTTTGGATATCTTTCCGATAATGGATGCGCCTCGTTAAAATCTTATCAGGAAAAACCCAGTGGGACAAAATCCTAATGAAGAAAAAAGAGTACGACGTCTCTTGATACTTGTTAATTGCCTCATTAAAAACCTTGTTATGAAAAACCAAATGGGAAAAATCATAGACAAGGGAAAAAGAGTACAACTTTAATTGCTCCCCCCTCTTGCAAGCATCACTTTCAATTATTAACTCTTAATATTTCAATCTTATGCACTACTTTGCCAAAAATTGATTCGGATGCTGATTTTGTCATATATATGGTACTTCAAGACCAAATATCTTTTCTTCTTCTTCAAGTTGGCAAAAACAATATTTTGAGCATCGAATCCTTCGAGGATGTTTCTATATGTATCACCGTCAAATCAAGTGTATCCATGATAAGTACAAATATTTTCTCATAATTCGCTTAAAATACTTTGAGAAACTTTGCTAATATTTACTCATATTGCCACATATCATTGTTATTGAAAGTTCAACAAATTGTAGTTCAAAATAATCATCATTTTGCGTAATAACAAAACACACGAATGATTATATCATTTCGATCCCAAATAATGTGAAATCTCATATTTTAATATACATGTTATTCTTCATGAATAACATAATTCAAATTGAATTCATTGAAATAATTGGTCGTTCACGCTTCTAGCGTCCTTTTTCATTTACTTGCAAGTAATATAAAATATGATCCTTCAGAACGTCGATTTATTTCATAACGACCAGCCTCCATTGTTCTTTTCACATTGAGATATTCACTCATTTTCTTTAAAGGGGTTTTGTCACTAAAGATGATTTATATTTATTGTTCAACTTGAACATAAATGAAGCTAAACGGTCTTATAAACAAGATCAAATAATGTATTTGAGATTTAAACTTTGAACATCATGTTCACTTTATATTTCATTGGGATCGATCTCAAATATTCTTGTAGCTTCCATTTCCTCCCCTCAATGTTGGAAACATTGTTTCACAAGAATAACGAATGAGAATTTCGCGTCATAAAATCTCATTGTTCAAAATAATTGATCATAAGATCTAATTTATTTCCAACATATTTATAATCTTTTCAAGATATTTATGTAGTGCATTTACCGCACAAACATTAACTTTTAGTACATAATCATTTGGCATAATATTTACAACATATATTTCAGATATCCCCAAATATGACGCATTCATTCTCATGGTTTAATAGTTGATTGGAGGAAAAATAAATCAACTAAACCAACATATTTATAATCATAAAATTGATATGCATATCTTTTTTTTTTGATCAAGCTTGTATGGATTATATATTCTGGAAGTTTTTCTCAATACGTATTTTTGCAAACATCGTGTTGCGCTTCGTGAGCCCACGTTATTTATTCATTCCAGATAATATGGGGATTCTCTACCAATTTGAGCTTTTATGATAGTGATATCAATTTCGATAAGCCAATAATAATTCAAAAAAATTTCTGGATCTTTGATTAAAAAAACATTCATATTTATCAATCCAGAAACTTTTGGCTTATTTATTAACATCTTTGTGCACTATCAATATTTTTTCAACTATTTATGTAATTTGAATGCTCAATTCAATCCATTATGCCAAACTCTGAAAGTATTTGTATCAATGATACTTCAGGAGCTTTCTAGCTCTTTTAGAAATATTGATTTGTAATATACTACTTAAACCAAATCAATATCTACTAGATTCAAAAATACACATACGTCAATATTGTGTATCACTATTTATAATATCAATCACATCATCTTTTTCATCGTCAATCAAACGATCTTCAAGATCTTTCATAAATTTATATCATCGTACGATGAATAATTTTGGATAGACATCAACGGTCTCCAAAAAATTTTATATCTTGTTTGATAGATATCAATAAATTCTTTTTACGTACTTCAAGTACGACATCATTTAAATAGTGATATGAGATAACAATGTACATTTAGTACAATACTTGATTATGACGTATATCTCAATATTTTGTGCCGAATTTATAATTCATATCTCGCTTTATACGAGATGATATATTCTTTCTTAAAAAATTAAACTACAGTGTATCAACTGTGTTCATTGGCACTGTCACATTCACTTAAAAGAATGGACCACATTAATCAGACAACTTTCATAATTGTCTTTTCTTGAACAAAATACTATAATTAAGATATTATAATAAAATAATTGAAATTGAAAAATCGAACGTACCTTTTCAAATTCTTGTATGCACCAAGTAGATCTTTTTACCTTTTCAAATTTTTGTATGCACCAAGTAGATCTTTTACCTTCAACAATGACATTCAATTTATCACAAATGTCATCTCACATTAAATTTATGTTCCTACTTGTAAGATAATAACATGTGATAAAAATATTTTATCATTCATTTAAAAAGTGATAGCTTAATCAAATGATTTTGAAAAAATTCAAAATTTATATACACAATCAAAATTGAAAAATATCAAAATCAATAGTCAAAATTAATGAAATATAAATCAAGCAACTCAACATGTTTTCTATACACACACATGCATACACACCACCCATAATCATAGATATACACACACACCATCAGCGGCACAAATTCTTAAGTATGCAGACATACATTTATCCAATTCAATATGTAAATATCATATATTTGTAACCACACCCACATTTGAATTGAATATGTAAGAGCATAATTTGGTCCTTGCATATGACTGAATTTTGTTTTTTCATAAAACACTTGAAGTTTTTATTGACTTCGTAATTTGCACCAATCATTAAAAATAAATGTATACAAGCCGAAGATATAATATGAATAATGACAAATAATAGATGGTGTTATAACATTAACAACAATTATATATAGTGTCAATATCTTTTTTGATATATATCTCACATATATATTTAATAATCTTTTCTTAAAGATATCGACAATTTTAGATTATAAATCGATATTCTTTGAGAAATTGTAATAAATTTATCAATTCACAAGATCCTCAACAACCAAAAGGACATTAAATTATATTATTTGAGAATATTTCCAAATATTGGATCTTATATAAATATTCTTCACGAATATTATCAAATCTTGCATCTTTTTATCAATATTTCAATATTGATATATTTTGACATGAGATCAATTTCTTCAATGATATTTGTAGATATTTGATATCATATCAGATATCATATATCAATCATGATTTCTTCACTTTCTTAATATACGAAATCATATATCACATTTTTATCATGAATCTATTGATAAGATATCATATATCAATCATGATTTCTTCACTTTCTTAATATACGAAATCATATATCACATTTTTATCATGAATCTATTTAGATTCTCAATATATTATATTATAACTAGTAATCTATTTAGATTCTCAATATATTTGATCTTATATGAGATCTTAATCTTGAATATCTCAATATTCAATATATTATATCATGAATTCATGATGAATATCTTTCGATATATCAAAATTGTAATCACGAATCTCTCAAAATTCTCAATATATTATATAATGATCATGAATTTCTTCAAATTTTGAATGTAAAGTCATGTTGTGCTATATAGCCATCAACATATTCATGATATTTCATGAGCAACAATATATCAATTATTTTCATTGTGCTACTTCTAAAGCACCAATGAATATCTCTTTGTGCTACTTTTAGAGCATCAATGAATATCTCTCATAAATTTGAGTATTGACAACACGTTGTGCTATTCCAATAACATTAATAAAACGAAAATTATTTTATTCTCAGTTGGTTATAGCATCGTGTTGATAACATGTTATAAATCATAATAGAAATAGAGTGATGAGTAGAGAGAATTCATGAGAGTAGAGAGAATTCATATGAGTCAATACTCAGGTGCAAATTTCATTGAACTCAATCACCCCTATTTATAGTAAAAGATTACAAGATACAAATCTGTACAAATATAATATTATCTTTATATATTTATCTTGATCACATATCTTTAATAAGATAATCATCTATAATAATAATATATTTATAACATGAGCATAGTTTGTTTGGTTTTACAATATTTCATATATATAGTAAACTCTTATATGGCGTTTTAAGAATTTCATAAGGTTTACTTTTGTTTAATATACAATTTTTTTCACGTAATTCACACACAAAATTAAGTTTTTGACATATATCGAGTTTAAAGTAATTTTTAATATTAATATTTGAGGTTTTATTTTATTAAAATATATTTTGTTTTATTAAAAAAAATAATACAATGACTAAAAAAAAAGTAAAAATTGAAGAGGTTAGTTTCAAATTTATGATCAAACAAAAATAATTTAGTTAAATAATTTCTTGTGCGAAAAAGTATTTCGATGGAAAAAAATTGATGTCACTAAGATGACTTAACTGTATATGATGTTTATTTTATTATTTTTTTAGTTTGATGTAATTATTGGGTTTCAGCAATATTTTTTAGTGGCCAAACGCGTTAATATTCATCACTCTTTCATATACATACATACATATATATACACACACAAAAACGTATGTAAGACGGTATCATTAGTAAATTTTGTGATACAGATTTTTTGATTACGTCACTCATGATAAAATTAAATAGTACTTTTTATGTCAAGAGTTATATTTTTTTATTGTAAATATTGACAAAGTTGACAAGTCTCACAAGAGTCCTACTCATACATACACACACATACACACACACACATATGTAATTAAAATGAAACTTGTAGTCGTTATCCTTTGATGTATACCGGGTAAACTTCGAGCTAACAGATAACCTGCAAATCACATTAACTAGGTAAATCATACTGGATAAATATTGTGTAACAGATTCATTCGAGAAAGCGGTGGTAAGATAATCAAATTATTACTCTTTTATATATATATATAGATAGTGTGAAATATTATTTCAACTATTCATAAAATATATTTTATTACGAAACTTAAAACGACAATACGAAACTATAAATTTAGTATATAATATATGTTTTATGCCTAAAATCAAATTAAACATTTTTTTCCCAAAAATATTTGTTTATTAAAAAGGAAATTTGATTTTTTTGTGTGTATATATATATATATATATATATAATATATATATATATATATATAGAGTTTTTTTCAAGTGCCCACCTACCATGCCCACCACCATGCCCACCAATGATGTGACACTATTCTATTGGATGTGATAAAGATGTGATAAATTGTAGGTTCAATAGAATAGTGCCACATCATTGGTGGACATGGTGGTGAGCATAGTAGGTGGGTACTTGAAAGAAATTCTCTCTCTCTGTATATATATAGCTTTGATATGTTGAGCACCTATCATGTGCACTTATGTGTGCACCTGCTGATGTGGCATTCATCTATTGGAGGTAGAGAATGTCACATCAGCGGTGCACATAAAAGTGCATATCATGGATGCTCATAATATAAAATCTGTATATATATATATATATATATATTTATGCTTATAGTCAGAAATAAATCATAAAATAACATTGATCTGTACTTAATTACAATAAATTATTTACATCAAAATATAATGACGATAATTTTAATAAAATATTTTGACACAGAGGGAAAAAAAGGAGCTACGAGGAATTTGTTACAAATGGTCATCTAACATAAAACCTCATCCTAAAATTGGGACAAAAAAATTATTTGATCGTGCGTAAAATTGAATATGATTATGTATTTAGATCATATATTTTGATATAACTTAATTTACAAAAACTTTTGTAATTAACATCGTTTCATGAGTTATTTGTAAAACATGGACATGTCTCTTATTCGACTTAGTCCATAAAAAAAATGGTGTTTTCTATCATGTCAAAGAAATATTAATTTTCACTATATATGATTATCTCAGAAGTTTTTTTGACGTATTGTCTCACATATTATTAATAGGAAAAATTGCTTTTTTAGTCCTGTATGTTTGTCACTTTGCGATTTTGGTCCTCTATATTTTTAGATTTCAGTTTAGTCCGCTATCTTCATTTTTTTGGCAATTTTAGTCCTTTTTTTTGATGTTGCGCTGAGGTGGCACCAATTCAGTGCTGACGTGGAGCTGACGTGTATAGTGCCACGTAAGCATTTTCGAATAAAAAGGACTGAAATTGCCAAAAATCGAAACATGCAGGACTAAAACTAAAATATGAAAACATAGAGGACCGAAATCGCAAAGTGACAAACATAAATGACCAAAATTGCAGTTTTTCCTTATTAATAATTAGTGTTAGGGTCACAAACCACATTCCCTAGCCCGCCTATCTAGCTAGGCAATGGGTGGATAAACAAACTGTTTGAAAATTTGACCCCTTAATTTAATTTAAAGCTTGAAATTCCATTCAGATAAGGGTTGTAATAAATGACTAATATATTCTGTTTGAATGTTTAAGAACGTGCATGTATAAAACAATTTTAATATATATGTTTAATTATATAAATCAGCCCAATATCAAATAAATCAATCTAACAAATTTGAAGTCAAAAATAAATTATTATTTTTCTTTAAAAATGCATAAAAACCAAAATTATTTTATTTATGCTCCAATTGGGTAATCCACAATGTACTCCAAATTATTAAAATCAGCCGCCAACCTAATTTACACAAATAATTTGTTTTGAAAGGATTCACACAAATAAGTGAAACATTTGTTGGAAGGATTTGTTAGTTAAGAGAGAATTTGATTTAGAATGAATTTGAAAAGACAAATTTGTTAGTGTTTGGGAGATCTTTTAGGAAACACTTCTGAGTTTTTCCTTCACAAAAGGAAAATTTCCGAATTAAGTGCTTCCTAGAAGGCAGGAGCTCTTCCAAACACTACCTATCTCAGTGCATCTTTAATCTATTGTAATTACATTGTATGTACATGGATTAGAAAGAGAAATACAGCCAACAAGAATCATTCAAACAAACAAATGGATTTGAAATATTTGGTTTCAAATTCGTTCATTCAAACACAATTCAGGGGTGTATTTGGATTGAAGTATTTGATGTTATGAATTTCAAATCCGTGGATTTTAATTAAATCTATTTGATTGCTTGGATAAATGTTCGAGTCAATCTTTTGGCCTATCTGTAAGTTGAATAATTCACGTGTATATATTATTCAACTTACAGATAGGCCAAAAAGATTGAATTTTTTAAGCAATTGTTAACTAGACCAGGCAACCCCTATATAACAATATTGATTGTGACAATAATTTCTGCTAAAACTAACCCTAAATATATGTTTCGTGCAAATTAGTCTAGCTAAAAATATTCCTTAACTCAATGCGCAACCAAGCAGAATGCTTTGCTACACCTTTGGAGCAATCATATTATATCATTCTCTGCATAATAAAAAAGACAAACAAAAAAGTCCTGATGAAAGTTGCCGCTTACTAAGCAAACATCCAAAATAGAGATCCCATAAGGAACTGCATGTTCGATGCTCAGGGGCGAAACCAAGATTCAAAAATACTTGGAGCCGGCTTCTTCTCGTATTAAACAATAATATGGGTGAAAATTTAGTTAAAATCGAATCAAACTTTTTAAAATTGAATTAAACGAATTTTTTTTTCGATAAAACAAATCGATCGAACTTTTCTATGAAAACTAAAAAAAATTCTATTATTTCGATCAGTAACAAATTAAGCGAACCCTTTTAGAATTTTTTTGTCAAAAAATCAAGTTTTACTTTAAAAATATGGTTAAAAATTGAATTATATAAATTTAAATTTTATTTATTAAAAAATATATTTTCAGCTAGTTCCATTGTCCAATAAAATTTTATTAGAAAATTTAATAATATTAATTTTTTTTATAAATGTTAGGTTTGTTCAGTAAACGAAAGTATTATATTAAAATCCGAAACCGAAGCGACCTAATCAATATTAATTTTTAAAATCTAAAACAAAACTTCTGAATAGACTGAACCGATATTTCAGATTAATTGAATTCGATAAGTTTCGATTGAAATTGATATTTTTTGCTCATCAGAGACTGTAATTGATGTATGTCCCTGATATATATATATATATATATATATATATATATACACACACACATATATATATATGCTTTTTTGTTTTAAAAGTAACTTGATACTTTTATTTTCTTCATTTCCCGAGTTATGTACCTAACTAGAAAATTCCAATCATCCCAAAAATTTACAAAAAATTAAATAGTCATTCTTCAAATCTCATAATTATTCAATTTTCAAATTTTCTAATTAGAAAAATCTCAATACAAGTCCAATAATAACTGCAACGTCAATAATTCTCAAACATTTAAAATTTCAACCAATTGATTATTTTTTTCCAAAACTCGCAACAATAGTTTTTAGGATAAAAATCCATAACTAAATATTCGATATAATTTAAGAGTTGTCGAATTTACCTCAAAATCACAAAATTTCAAAACTTACGACAATAAACCAACCAAAAAATGTAATGGAGTGTTCTATTTTTTAAATTTTTTTTGCATGGGACTGATTTTTTTTAAAAAAAATTAAAACTAATAATTTTTATTTTTTAAAAAAATGGATGGCTCACCCCTCATAGACGCCTATACTTGTATAATCAAAATCCAATTAAAATAAACCAACTTACACGATTATTATCATATATAGGCTAAAATCCTATCATCCTTGCAACATAGATCAACAAAAAGAGTAATATAGGATTCCATTTCCTGCCTTGAGCACAAAGCATCTACTTTACAACCCAACTAAAGCCCTTTAGAAGACGGCAGAGCTCGCAAGAAAAGAACCAAAGCCCGGCAACCTTAATTGTCACTTCTATATATATAACACCCTTTTAATTTCCTCATGATCTGCTACAACATATATACCTCATAGATCGATCTCCGAAAAGTTTTTCTACACACAGATTAATCAAGAATGGCAGGATCAGAGCAGCTCAAGCCTGTCGCGGGAGTGCTTTTGTTCCTCAACTTCTGCATGTACACTGTCGTGTTGGGCATCGGCGGATGGGCTATGAACAGAGCAATCGATCACGGTTTCATCATCGGTATGCGAATTCAACAATCTTCAACCAAAACGTACGTTAACATTTCGTTTTCTCTGCGTTACTGATCCATATAAATGCATGTTTATTTTGGTGGTGTGACAGGTCCAGGATTTGATTTACCAGCACATTTCTCGCCGATATATTTTCCGATGGGGAATGCTGCCACCGGGTTCTTTGTGGTGTTTGCTTTGATAGCAGGCGTGGTTGGTGTTGCTTCGGCTATATCAGGCTTGAACCATCTACGACACTGGGACGCCGACAGCTTTCCTGCCGCCGCGTCCGCTGCTAGCATTGCCTGGACTCTAACACTTCTAGCCATGGGGTATTAATATTTATAAAAACTCATCTCTAATTAAAACATGCATGCACACACACACACACATATATTTTAATTTACTATCTATTTTTTGTTAAGAAATAAAACTTGAACCTAACTCAACCCTCCCTCTTGAGCTAGTTTTGGGGTTGAGTTAGATCAAAGTCTCATTTTTTAACATGGTATCAGATCTCGGACTCGCCTGTTATGTGTTAGACCGTCCATAAATGGACCACTCGTCCCATAGTTAGACCACCTGTTAATGCCTTCACACGCGTGAAAGGGGTGTGTTGTTGTGTTAGTTGTGTCCCATATCGGTAGGGTAAACATCCTGGCCAGTTCAATATATGGACGAAGACAAACATCCCTCTTGAGCTAGCTTTTGGGGTTGAGTTAGGGCTAAGTCTCAATTCTTTAACATTTTTGAGTTTCATGTATTTTGTACTTTTTTTTCTTGACAGGTTTGCATGCAAGGAGATTGAATTACATAATCGAAATGCCCGTCTGGTGAGTAGTTTGATCAAAAGATACATTTGATTTTGGGACAGGTGATCACCAATTACTGTAAGAAATATATATGATGAAAATCAATGGTTTCGTTTTCGTTTACAGAGAACAATGGAGGCTTTCTTGATAATCCTGGCAGCTACGCAGCTCTTTTACATAGCTGCCATCCACGGCAGTTCTTCTTTAAGGAGATCACCGCGAGTTTAAGCATCAAATATTGGAGTACTGTAATATTGTGTGATGTGCATGTAAAGTGTGATTAATTTGTGTGTTCTGGTGATTTCTTTTTTCCTTCAATTCGTTTGTTGTGTTCACGCTATAAAAGTTTATTCAAATTATTGTAATTTTTTTTCCAACCAAAACAGAATAAATGATCGTGTGGAATATTAAATTTTTGAGTTGGCTATACAAAAATTAACAGCAAAGTGTACCGGCCTTGTTTATTTTGAGACATTTTTACCTCGACCAAGAGATCAAAATGCACGGTGAATTCACTGGGAAAACAACTTTCTAATTACTTTTCACATTTTTTGTTTAATTTAATTCACCAACTTTTCGAATTTTTGTCTTAATGCACTAAGTTATGCATTTCGGCTACATCTAAATATTTTTACGTTTTTGATATATATATTATATATATATATATATACTATTAGACACACACAAGTGACACGACTTAATTCCGCTCAAAGCTGTATTCGTTCACGCATGCATATGAACACTTTTCAAGGTAGAATTGGCGTTCGAAAATAGTAAAGTGTCAATAGTAGAAAAAAATTTAGTGACACGTATATATTAATTATCTTGTTCGTAGATGAAGAATATCTTGAACGAAGTTTATTTGTATATTACAGGAATTATATATAATTAAATTACTGTCACCAAAACTTAAATATATATGAAAGTAGTAAAATGAAGTCCCTTGGAGAAAGTTTTTACGTTATATATAGGGATTCCCTAGACCACGAGTCCAAGTAATGAAGCATATGTGGATAAATTAGTTGGATACGATATATCGTTATATATTATATATATATATGCCTTGAAATATTGGGAATTTACATTTTTAAGTTATAATAATAATTCAAAATTTACACGAAACGAAATACAGTACTTGTGGAACAAAATCTCTTTAATTAATTACCGGAGGGACAACGACTGTCTTGGAGATGAATGAATCAAACGTACTGATGACATATATCTAGATAAATAGGTTTTTTCACGATTAAAAATAGTAAACCTCTTCCAATAGGAAAACGGTGAACCGAGTTGACACTAAAAAAAACTTCCATTCCCATATAATTTTTAAAAAAAAAACTAAAAAAAAACTAAATTTTCATTAAAAAAAATATAATTCAAGATTTTGCGGACCAACCTATTTTTGAGGGAAAAATTCTTATGCAAAATGGTGTAACATTTTATGTTACACTAATCATTAATTGACATGTTTGATAGTTAATTACATATTTAAAAAACTACCACACCAATATAAACCTAACTGTCAATACCATTAACAATGTTACAGCAATGGTCACACATGTGAATTTTTTCATATTTTTAAATCCCGGTTACTTCCTATGTGTTCATATATATATTTGACATAAAAAAAGTTTTATATCACCTATTTTTAAAAACATCTGATTGTTTATCGATTGTTTATCTTGATACAGAAGCTATTTTTTTTTAAAGAAAAAATGTAACATATCTAACATAAAAAGCCATATTGTTATTAAATGACTTTTTTAAGAATCGGAAAAAAAGTTTACCATGGGTTTTTGACCAAATTTTGATGAATTAAATTAAATTATATTTTATTTTTACATAAATTTTCAAAATCTATACATCTATACTATGTATAAAGAATCTGTTTATTAGACAAAAAAGGATATCATTTTTTTCCCCAAAATTTTCTTTATATAGTATAGCTAGTTTTACACTTTTGTTTTTTTCTTCCTCTTTTGTTTTTTTTCTTTAAATTTCGACATCTCAAATTTCAGTTTAGTTATTTGGTAATTTTTACAACTATGATATCACTTATATTTGAATATAAATTAAATTAATTAAAAAAATGTTATACAAACACAGAATGCGTACAAATTTACATTAGTGTATATATATATATATATATATATCTATTTTTATCTATTTTATTTTATTAAAGTTGAGGGAATAATACGTTGGTATGACTTACTTTCTTTTATTTTGTCTTTTAGTATATATTTAATTACCAACATGCCATTTTATTTTGTCCATCGATAACTATTTATTTACGGAAATGACACTTTCACTATATATATATATATATATATATATATATATATATATATTTCATCCTTTTATAGATATTTATTTACAAAAATGTCATTTTTTTATTTCACTATTTTTTTAAATTTTTACTTAAAAAAATGGACAATAGAAGGCACACATCGCATGCGTTCGGATACTAGTATTTATTAAGTAAGAGTGCCTTTGAAAAACCACATGGTCTCTACCAATTACTTTTCATCTATTTATCTATTTTAAAATTTCAAATTATTTGGAAAAAAGAGAAATAAATAATATATTCCACTTTCTTTTAACTACTTCTTATGATTACTACACAAAAAGTCAAAAATCCTTCATTTTTGCTACCATAAATGTATTAGATTTTTTTTATTGAAATTTATTTTAATAAAACCAATTTTTCTTCACACAATGGTGTGTGCAAATACAATAATAATAAGTAATAAAGCGTGTGAATTTTTAGTACGTAATTTCAGGAACATCATATTTCATCAAATTTAATATAATAATATAAATTAATGAAATTTTCAAATGCACCGACTCCCATTTTAGACGTCAAATCGTAGAATTTATGAGTTAGATGCACAAAATTAATATAAAAATTGAATTATATATATTTTCCATATATAGTTCAAAGTTCAAACCCAATAAACTCCCTTAAATTTGACAAGGATTTCATTTAACCAATCTCATCAAATATTCCATACTGAATCCAAATCACCTTTTTTGCATGAGAAACATATGAGAATCAACAAGTACATGTTAATAGTTTCTAGAAGACATCCTTCATTTTAAGTAATCCGGCAAATCTGTTCAATATACTCCATAAAATTTTGGGTCTGATTCTTGCGCTTCAAGAAGTAGAATAGAAAGAATGTCTATTTCAAGAATTTCTACAAGGGGTTAATTCTTGAATTAATGAATATCTAGACGCAACAAATTTGGAAATTTGTTTAATATATATATATATATATATATATATATATATATATATATATATATAGTTTTGCTATGCTGCCCATCTCCATGCCCACCTATGAGGTGTCAATCATCCAATGGATGAGATGAATCATATACAAATGGTTCATCCAATGGATGAGTGCCACCTCATAGGTGGGTATGGAGGTGGGCACCGGAGGTGCAGCATAACAAAACTCTGTATATATATATATATATATGTATATGAGTTTTAATATGGTGATCACCTATCATGTGCACATAAGTGCACTTGCTGATGTGGCGTTCTCCTATTGGATGTAGAGGATGCCACGTCAGCAATGCACACAAAAGTGCACATCATGAATGCTTATAATATCAAATATATATATATATATATATGTATAATATATATGTGGATAAGTGCATATACTAATCATCTGAAATCATAATATTGCTAAAAACCTCTTTGACTATTAACTCCTTATGTTTTCAAATTTTTAGCACAAATACCCCTGAAAACACGTACGAACAAGGGGTTGTGTTCCTTATGTTTTCAAATTTTGTGCACAAATACCCCTGAAAACACGAACGAACAAGGGGTTGTGTCTTGTGTGCCCAAAATTTGAAAAAAAATAAGGAGACATTTGCTCAAGATTAAAAAACACAAAGAATTAATAGATATTTTTTCTTGTTTGTATATATGGGTCTTTTTAGCCATCTTGCTATTTCACGGGGTAACCTGTGCCATTACCCCATGTACATATATATATATATATATACATATATATATATATAGTTCAAGAATCATGAATGCAAGTTTCTAAAACCTCTTCATTTTGCTCAAACAAAAACTCTTCATTATTTTCCATCCCCACGAGAAAACTGGCGCTGTTTTCTTGAAATCAATTCTAGGACCATTCCACCGAAAACTTGAGGAGAAAACAAATTCAAAGACTGCACGAAAATGGCTGAAGAAGAAGCTGGCCAGACATTGAAGCATTCTTCGGAAAAGAAAGCTGGAGACCAGAAAGTTTCGTTCTTTAAACTTTTTTCTTTTGCAGATAGGTTCGATGTGGCCCTCATCGTTGTCGGGACAATCTCCGCCATGGCCAATGGCATGACACAGCCGCTCATGACTCTTATTTTTGGCCAGTTGATTAATTCCTTCGGCGGGGCCAGTCAATCAGATGTTGTGCATGAAGTCTCGCAGGTGATTTTGCATTTTGTTTTCGAATTTCTTGACTTGAAATTATGAAAATATGCTTTAATTCAGTTCTTTGCACGACTGGAAGATATTTTTCCTCCTATAATCAGTTTTCGCATCAACCCTCCAAAGATTTTTTCAACATTAAGTGCTGTGTTGATGGATTTGAACAAGTTTTTGAAGGCTGCTTGAACATTTAAATTATTTGAATTTGTTGTGCAAATGATTAGAAGATGCAAAGCTAATATATATATGTGTTGCGAACCAATCAAATCGTGATCACAAGTTTTCTCTGTATCATCTTAAGAGAGACTGTTTATGTCATATAATACATACAAATTAAATTCTAACGATAGAATCTTAAGAATCCTGAAATATGAAATCCGGATGTTATTATGAACAAACTCTGGATATTTTGACTGTTTAATGACAGACTCGCCTTGTATACTCTACCTTTTCTTTTTTCCCACTTTGAGTATCCGTTTTATTGTTGATTTTTGTTAAAGTAAACTCATCTGCACTCTATAACAGGTATCCCTCAAATATTTGTACTTGGGAATTGGTGCCGGATGCGCTGCACTTCTTCGTAAGTGGATACTGTTTTCTTTTCTATGGCACATATATCATATAGTTTTTTATTTATCACCGAATGCTCGAATCTTTGCGATGTGCCTTAGAGCAGAGAGTATGATCAAGAGTAATGACTATCTAATTACTCATCTTCTGGCAGTCATTTGCTTTTGTAGCATATAGTATCACTATCAAGTGAAACTTTATTATGGATTACAATCAAATTTGCACAGATGTGCTAAAGGCAGAATGACACGATATCCTCGCAGAAATGCTATGTTGGATGGTGACTGGAGAAAGACAAGCTACTCGAATACGAGGGCTGTACTTGAAAACCATTCTAAGGCAAGATATTGAGTTCTTTGATACTCAAACAACAACAGGAGAGGTCATCGAGAGAATGTCTGGGGACACTATTCTTATCCAAGAAGCTATGGGTGAAAAAGTAAGTTTCTTAAGCAACACTAGGTGAATGAAATGCACTGTCAAGTTTGGTAATTCCAACAAAAAAAAAGTTTGGTATGCCAGGGTTCTCCGCATTAACTTTATCAGTAAGTGATTTTCACAGGTTGGGAAATTTATCCAATTTATGTCGACTTTCTTCGGTGGCTTTATAATTGCTTTTTGCAAAGGATGGCGCCTAGCCGTGGTGGTAGTTTCTTGCATTCCTGCTCTTGTCATAGCTGGAGGAACCTCAGCAATGATCATGTCAAAGATGTCGAGTCGTGGGCAAATAGCATACGCGAAAGCTGGAAATGTAGTGGAACAGACAGTCGGATCAATTAGAACGGTAGAATTCACTGGCCAATTTGCAGAAGACCATATATTACATTTGAAGTACAGTACCTTTATCTAAGAGGAATCTTCTCTACTTTATCCATAGGTTGCATCATACACGGGAGAGAAACAGGCGATAGACAATTACGAGAGCAAACTGCGGATTGCTTATGCATCAACTGTCAAACAAGGGATGGTTTCAGGCTTTGGAATTGGTACCGTGATGTCGATTATTTTCGGAACTTATGGACTTGCCATATGGTATGGTGCCAAATTAATCGTAGAGAAAGGTTATATTGGAGGGAATGTCATCAACGTTATTATGTCGGTAATGACCGGGGGGATGTAAGTGTTTCATTAGTTTCATGCAAAGAAAAAAGATTTCAAGTTTTTTTTTTTTGTGTGTTCTTCAATCTTATAATGGTCTTGATCAGGTCACTTGGTCAGACTTCTCCATGCATAAATGCATTTGCAGCAGGTCGAGCTGCAGCATACAAGATGTTTGAGACTATTGAGCGAACACCAAAAATCAATGCATCTGATGCCAGTGGAACTGTACTAGAAGACATACGGGGTGAAATAGAACTGAAGGACGTGCACTTTAGATATCCAGCAAGGCCGGACGTCCAAATTTTTGCTGGTTTTTCACTTCATGTTCTTAGTGGTAAAACTGCAGCTCTGGTTGGGCAAAGTGGGAGTGGAAAGTCCACAGTGATCAGCTTACTCGAGAGATTTTATGATCCGGATGCTGGAGAAATCCTGATTGATGGGGTGAATTTAAAGAACATGAGACTCCAATGGATAAGAGGAACAATGGGACTTGTAAGTCAGGAGCCTATATTATTTGCTACGACTATAAAGGAAAACATATTATATGGCAAAGGAGACGCTACTGATGAGGAAATTAGGAAGGCTATCGAGCTTGCCAATGCTGCTAAATTCATTGACATACTACCCCAGGTAAAGTAAATTATTTACTCCTAATGATTTGTTGTGTTATATTTTAAGATTTTGTAATACAAAGTTATGGTTGCAGGGGCTTGACACAATGGTGGGTCAACATGGGATTCAGCTTTCCGGCGGTCAGAAGCAAAGAATCGCGATTGCTCGTGCCATTTTGAAAGATCCGAAAATACTGCTTCTTGACGAAGCAACTAGTGCTCTAGATGCAGAGTCGGAATTTATTGTACAAGAAGCACTAGAAAATGTTATGTTGAATCGAACAACAGTGGTTGTTGCACATCGGTTGACGACTATCAGAAATGCAGACCTTATTGCAGTGGTGCATGCTGGGAAATTAGTAGAACAAGGTACATGATTATAAACAACTTAATTCATTAGTACGATTTTATTTATCATGTGTCTAATGTGCTGTTTTTATGAAAAATTAAATCTAGGTACTCATGCTGAATTGATTAATGATCTCGAGGGAGCATATACACAACTTGTTCGCATGCAAGAAGGAGCTAAACATGCCGAATTTTCAAGGGGACACAACTTTCAGAAAGCAGACGCTGCTGCTGACATAGATCAAAGCTTGAGAAAGTCTTCGAGTCAGAGAATGTCAATGAAGAGATCTACAAGCAATGGATCTGCCAGTCATTCATTCGCTATCACCTATGGTGTGCCCGACTTTTCTGACATCCGAGAAGCTGAAATAACTGATGGCATTGATGAAAAGAATGTGGAAGCTTTGAAGAAACGTAAGAGAGTTTCCATTAGACGTCTCGCCTACCTAAATAAGCCAGAGTTGCCGTATCTGCTACTTGGATCCATTGGTGCTGTGGCACATGGTGTAATTCTCCCAATTTTTGCCCTACTGCTCTCGTCAGCCATTAAAATTTTCTTCGAACCTCCACAGCGACTGAGGAGCGACTCAAAATTTTGGGGACTCATGTTTGCTGTCTTAGGCATGTGCACATTGGTTGTGTTACCAGTTCAGAACTACTGTTTTGGAATTGCTGGTGGTAAATTGATTCAAAGAATCCGTTCTTTGTCGTTCAAAAAGATAGTTCACCAAGAAATTAGCTGGTTTGATGATCCCGCCAACTCAAGGTCAGTCGTCTTCTTTTTTCTTTATTCTTTAATGAAACACCAACATTTTTGGCGTACGAGATGCGTTGGGTTCTAAATTTTATTGAAATATTTAACATGAGTTGTTTTTTCTTAATACAGCGGTGCTGTTGGGGCAAGGCTATCTACGGATGCCTCGACTGTAAGAAAACTGGTAGGAGATGCTTTGGGTCTGATAGTCCAAAATATCGCAACTGTGATCGCCGGTCTTGTTATTGCCTTTACAGCGAACTGGCTATTGGCCATCATAATACTTCTTATGCTGCCGTTTGTTGGCTTGCAAGGATTCTTTCAGATGAAGTTTTACAAAGGCTTCAGTGCTGACGCCAAGGTTTCTTTTGAAACCGTTGTTTATTAAAACAGAATAACTATTTGCTGGAAAACATGTGATATATGTATAATGCAGGTGATGTATGAAGAAGCTAGCCAGGTAGCAAATGATGCGGTCAGTGGCATCCGAACAGTGGCATCCTTTGGTGCTGAAGACAAGGTAATGAAAATGTATGAGCAGAAATGTGAGGCTCCTTTGAAGCAAGGAGTCAGGCTCGGTATCGTTAGCGGAGCAAGTTTTGGTGTCGGCTCTTTAGCACTATACTGTGCATACGCCTTTTGTTTCTATATTGGCGCAGTTCTTGTGAAACATGATAGAGCAACATTTGGTGAAGTATTCAAGGTGATTTAAGACTCTTTTGCCCGTTTTACTTGTTTGGACCGATTCTTATCTATTTCACGCTGTTTAATTCAGTCGACATAATTGTTTTTTCAGGTTTTCTTTGCGCTTACAATGTCAGCCATGGGAATTTCTCAAGCAAGTGCAACAGCTCCAGATGTTAACAAAGTTAAAGACTCTGCTGCCTCCGTATTTCAGATACTTGACAGCCAACCTAAGATTGATTCAGGCAGCGACGAAGGCACGACGTTGCCCAGTACTCGCGGTGATATTGAGTTACAACATGTGAGTTTCAAGTATCCAACGCGACCTGACATCCAAATCTTCAAGGATTTATGCCTAACCATCACTTCTGGGCAGGTAAAGCTCTACCATTATATCTTCGTCTCCTATCACTTGAACAGTTGAAAAATAGCCTTTTCCGATCACTTTTTCAGACTGTTGCTCTTGTTGGAGAAAGTGGAAGTGGTAAATCAACAGTTATCAGTCTAATAGAAAGATTTTACGACCCTGATTCCGGGGAAATATTCCTGGACGGAGTCGAAATTCGAAGATTCAAACTCAGTTGGCTGAGGCAACAAATGGGATTGGTGAGCCAAGAACCTGTTCTTTTCAACGACACCATCCGCGCCAACATCGCCTACGGAAAACAAGGTGAAGTAACAGAAGAAGAGATCATTCAAGCAACGAAATCTGCGAATGCACACAACTTCATATCCGGATTACCTCAAGGTTACGAAACTAACGTTGGGGAACGAGGAGTCCAGTTATCAGGGGGACAAAAACAAAGAATCGCCATCGCCAGAGCCATCTTAAAGGACCCGAAAATTCTTCTACTTGATGAGGCAACAAGTGCACTAGACACAGAGTCGGAAAGAATAGTACAAGATGCACTAGACAAAGTGATGGTGAACAGAACCACCATTGTTGTCGCGCACCGTCTGTCGACCATAATCGGTGCGGACACGATTGCTGTGGTGAAGAATGGGGTGGTTGCTGAAAAGGGTAGGCATGATACGTTGTTGAAGATCCAAGATGGAATTTACGCGTCGTTGGTAGCTCTTCACTCAAGTTCACAAGACAATGTGTAATGTAGGAAATATAGGAGTCTGAGAAGGGAGAAAACATAAATTTTATGCCTTTGGATACAAAAGTTATCCGCTTAAAAAAGAATGCTTAAATGCGTACAGCTTTTTAAAGTAACTTTATTAAAAAAAAAAAAAGAAGCAGTTTTAGTGTTTGGATAAATCTTAAAAAAATGAATTTTCAAAAACATAAGCAGAAGCCAAAAAATCAAAATTTCTGCTTTTAAAAAAACACTTATTTGGGCTTAAATAAGTGCTTTTTAAAAACGTCTATTATAACCAAACACATAACTTTTTAAGAGAATCATTTTTTTAAAAAAATAAGTGTTTTTCCTAAACTATCTAATTTCCCAAACGAGCATATTATTTTGCATATAAGCTTCAGGTTAAATTCTTTTTGCTTGTCCATTTTTCTCTCGAAATCAAATCCTTTCCCTCTAGTTTGGTAATTTATATATTGGATCATGTATAAATGAGATTATATGTTGAGTTACAAAGTAAATTTGAAATTATAAAATTATCATAAATGTAATTTTGAAAAAATATTTTCAAATAAAATGTAGGGATAATTTGTAATTTCAAATGTATTTTGTAACCCAATTCGTAGCCCTTATTGTATTTATAGGCCGTGTTTACTTAGTAGGATGAGATTACATTTGGATAAATCATACTAGGACAATTAAAATGACTTTAAAGGATGTGGAATAATAATGGATAAACAGTAACATGTTTACTTTGAGTTATTAATTTTGAGATTGAAATAATGATTGAGGGACGAATTACATTTTTACCCTACACGTATGATAAATAATCTTAAGTTTACTTTTGTATTCATAAAATTTGGATTGGATTATTATTGAATATTTTAAATTATTATTGATTCACATGCGAGACATTTTCATTTAACAAAATTATTGGGTATACAAATATGTATTTTTCATAGTTACATAAAATTGATAAATTGAAGAAAAAAAAAATCTTCCTCTCATGAATGAAGAAATTAAGATGATATATGATACATCAAATACAATTCAAAATATTTACCACATGCATCATAATACGATAACCTATACTATGCAAGAAACAAAACTAACTTTCTAGCCATAAATACAGTAAGGTTGTAATTAATTTTGAAACTTAAAATTGCATAAAAAATTAATTTAACAATTAAAAACTTCTATAAGCATGAATATCCTCTAGATAAAAATAAACATAATATGTTATTGATATCCATAAACAAAATCCAAAGATAGAGTTATAAAGAAGCATGAAAATAACAAATCAAGGGAGGGTAGATTAGGTTTTACGTAGATTTTTTTCCACAAATATAGATCAGGATGAGTTATACCTTGAGAAATGAAGGATAATATATCACGTGAAATGAGGGTTGAATGACGGACTTTCAGATTTGTGGAGAATTAAATTTTTGTAAGTAAACAAGGGATAATGATGGATTAATAAACTTATCCTAAGTTTACCAAGTCAAGTAAACGCAGTCATAGCATTTTTCTTATATATTTGGGCCTACAAGTTTATGACAAGTCAGTCGATCACGAATCGAATATAAATAAAATTTAGCATTGAATTATTTTGGCTCAAATTTGGTTTGCATCAAGATTAACTTGGAGCTTATCTCAGAATATTTAAATATAATTATCTATACTATTACTATATTATATCATAAAGGGAGCACTTTTTAGTAACTACCTTGGTATGACTACCTAAAACGAGGGAGCACCTCTTAGTTGTTTGATTAAAAAAATAATCCAGAAAAAAAATTGATGTTACAAATTATTATCTTTTAAAGTTAAATATCACACGAAAAATCAAATAAATTTTTTTAAAAGCTATTATTTTTTTAAAAATAAATAAAACTGACATATTTTTCCACGTGTAATATCACACACACAACAGACGTGCTCCTTCTACTAGTATTATATTTTTAATAAAATATAAAAGCTCAAGATCTAACGATCCCAAATAATTTGGGCTCGATATTTGAAATAAGAATGAGATATTTTGCAAGTCTATTCAATTCATTTACACCTCTAATTTCTGTTTTACACTATTCTTGTAGTGACATATTCCGGATCACATATTAAGGCAGTGTTTGCGAGAGCTTTCAGGAAACATTTCTCAACTTTTCCTTCACAAAATTTTGAAATTTTGTGAAAGAAAAGCTGAAAAGTGCTTCCTAGAAGCTTTCCAAAGGTCCAAACTCTGGTCAGAAAGGTGTCAAGATGTCATTGAAACATGGGAAACATGCGAGTTCGAAAGGTCCGAACTCAAGATCGGAGCTTCCAACTGTGGTCTATAAATAGAGGCCAGAAACTCTCAATTCAGTGTGTGTTTTAGATGTTTGGATTTGTTTTAGTGTATATTCATTGGGGATTCACCTTATACTCGAGGGTTAGACGATAGCGAGGTGCTATGGGCTTGTAGCGGAGCTGTGCTTGGGTTAGCTCCTTCGACATCAGCGGATTGACGACGAACGCAGGTATAGTTCGAGATCCATAGTAGTATTAAGAAGTATCTATTAGCGTAGTTAAGTCTTTTAGATCAGTATAAGTGAGATGGTATTGTCTTGGTTTGTAGTGATGGGTTGTAGATTCTTGTTCAGCTAGACCAGTTGTTGGGGTACGAAAGTATTATCTGAGATATCCTGGTTGAATATGCATGTTCAATGTGTTGCATGTTTATCTGGCATGTTTATATGCATATATTATGTCACGATTGTTATGTTTAATGCATTATCATGTTGAGCCTATATCTTGTTATGGCCTGTAGTGGGATCGCTCAATCTCTATTTCCTTAGTGGATGGTTGGACCAACTAGTATGGGATCAGGTCACCTATATCCACAGCTTAGTTTTGGTGTGTGAGCCACCTCTTGATGTGACGGCCCAGAGTGCCACATATCACGACGCCTTCATGACTGAGCAAAGTTTGACCATGATAGATTTCCGGTACCTTGTATATTTGCATTCATTCATAGCATGTGTATACTCATCTTTTCGTACCGAGCGTTGTTATTGCTCACGTCCTCGATTGTTTTGTGGACATCCCATTCGACGGGGCAGTTGCAGGTTTTCCAGAAGTTGGACATGTGTGTACTAGATGACCAAGGCTTGGATGCATGGATTACCAGCAATGTAGTATAGGTGGGTTTTTTTTGTTGTACTTTTTCGTTTAGATTGTATAACTATTGCTTTGGGTTCAGTTGTTACCGGTTGTACACTATCGGGTTAGTAATTACTTAAGTTTTTGCAGTTATCTCTGATTGTATTTTTGTTTAAGTTTTAATTGCATGCTCAAGTCTCTCTGATTGTATTTGTGTTTATGTTTTAATTGCATGTTTAATTCTCTACTTAGGTAGTATTTTGGCAAACTTGACTTCGGACCCTCCGAACTCCTTCGTGTCAGTACACTATTGACACGTCACTAGTGTGCATGGTCTAACTGAATTCGGATCTTCCGATCTTGAGTTCGGACATACCGAACTGATCCTTTGCATCTCAACACCACACTTTCCATCCGAACTATTCGGATCTTCCGAACTCCCTATGGTTCAAGTTCGGTGGTTCCGAACTACCCAAGCCCACTTAGTCTTACGGACTATATTCTGAAATCTCGGGGTGTGCTAAAGGCAGAATGACACGATTTCCTTGCAGAAATGTTATGTTGGATGGTGACTGAAGAAAGATAAGCTACTCGAATACGAGGGTTGTACTCGAAAACCATTCTAAGGCAAGATATTGAGTTCTTTTATACTCAAACAACAACAGAAGAGGTCATCGAGAGAATGTCTGGGGACACTATTCTTATCCAAGAAGCTATGGATGAAAAAGTAAGTTTCTCAAGCAACACTAGGTGAATGAAATGCAATTTCAAGTTTGGTAATTCCAACAAAAAAAATTTTGGTATGCCAGATTTCTCCGCATTAACTTTACTAGTAAGTGATTTTCACCGGTTGGGAAATTTATTGTAACGCTCAAAAATTCGTCACGTAAATCCGCATACATAACTAGGAGATTTAATAATTTTAAAATAATGTGAAAATGTGTTAAATTGTTTTTATGAGTTATTATTTATAGGTCCGTTTTTACCTAAAATAAGTCATTTTAATGACTTTTAATAACTTTTAAAAATCCCCCTTTTTTATATTTCAGGATTTAAGTTAAATATCAGATTTAATTATTTTGTATTTAAGAGTTTTAAGTTTATTTTATTTTATTAAATAATTAGTTAATATCTTAAGCTTGTTATATTAAAGATTTAACCTAAACACTATCCCTAATCCCACGTGAAACCCCCTAGGTGTAAAATATTATTTTGTAATGCATGTGTAATGCATGAATTCAAATTTGTCTTGATACATTTAATGCACAAGACAAATCAAAAGTGATGGCCGAGAGACATAATCATTCATGGTCAAGAATGGTGTCCAGAAGCATGCATCCAATTTAATTAATATCACGCGTGTTGAATTTGAAGTAATCATCTTTGAATTGTAATTTGTAAATTGCCTATAAAAGGCAATAATCAGTGTGAAGAAAAATCATCGTGCATAATAAAAATCATTTCCTCCGTTCTTTCTCTGTTTCCTTCTTTCGCTTATTTTTTGCTCAGTGTTCATATTAAATCAAAATCTTTCAATATCATATTAATTGCTCGTTAACATCTCACATACCACCATATATATTACTGGTACCCAACAAAATTGTGGTATCAGAGCCACGTCCGATTTCTCCTTTGCAAAAATATTCTAAAGACAAAAAATGTCTAAAGATTCATTAACTACACCCATTCCCGTATTTGATGGGGAAAGTTATGAATTTTGGAGAGTCCAGATGAAAACTCTATTTATCTCTCAAGATCTTTGGGAGATTGTAGAGAATGGTATACCAGAACCAGCAGATGCCGAAACCTTGGCCACGTGGACTCAAGCAAAGCAAAAGGAGTACCGGGAAAATATCAGGAGAGATGCCAAAGCCTTATTGTTCATCCAACAAGCCGTAAATCGATCCATTTTTCCAGAATCATGGGTGCCGAAAATTGCAAAAAAGCCTGGGATATTTTAAAAATGGAGTTTCAAGGGTCCGAGAAATTTATCTCCATCAAGCTTCAATCTTTATGGCGAGATTTTGATAATTTAGCCATGAAAGATAATGAAGATATCCGCACGTTTATTTCACGCGTAGTTGAAATAATCAATCAAATAAAAAGTTACGGAGATACCATCGAAGACAAGAAAATTGTTGAAAAAGTCCTACGGAGCTTGCCACAAAAATTTGAACATGTTGTGGCTGCAATTGAAGAATCAAAAGATTTATCAAAATTCACGATGGTGGAGTTGATGGGTTCTTTAGAAGCCCATGAAAAAAGGATGAGTAAATTCGTTGGACCATCCATTGAGCAAGCCTTTGAGTCCAAGCTCAAAATTGCGGAGAAGAAAAAATATGAAGGTGGAGAATCAAGCACATCCCAACAATTTCAACAAAGAGGAGGATTAAAAAATTATCGATACCGTGGACGAGGAAGAGGAAAACCACGCTTCAACAACAATCAAAGAGGCAGTGGTAATATCAATTCTAACTCTTCTTGTTTTGTTTGCAAGGAGCCGGGTCATGAATCAAAAAATTGTTGGGATAGATGCAAAACTTGTAAAATTCCAAACCACTCTTATAAAGACTGTTGGCACAGACAAAAAAATAAAGGAAACGAAGCCAACTTCACGGAGGAGAACGATCAAAAAATCATGTTTTATTCATGTATGAACATGACCAATAATTCCTTGAATATGTGGTACTTGGATAGTGGTTGCAGTAATCACATGACAGGACACAAGGATTACTTCATCAAATTTGATGAAAATTTCTCATCGGAAGTCAAGATGGGAGACGGAAAAATGCAACCTGTTCAAGGCAAAGGAACTGTAGCCGTGAGGACAAAGGAAGGTAACACAAAATTTATTGAAAATGTCCTATATGTCCCTGATCTTACTTCAAATTTACTGAGTGTTGGACAATTAATTCAAAATGGTTACTCAGTTAATTTTGAAAAAAATGAATGCAAAATAAGGGACAATGATAAGAAACTGATTGCGGAAATTAAATGTATCCGAACAAAGTATTTTCGTTGACAATGCCACTGGATAATAATATCTCATTAAATGTTGAAAAATCTGAAGAATCACTTTTGTGGCATTTGAGATATGGGCATTTGAACTACCATGGACTGAGATTGTTGAAACAGAAAAACATGGTGATTGGACTCCCTGATATTGAACTTTTGGACCAAACATGTGAAGGATGTATATATGGTAAAATGCACCGATTACCTTTTCCTAAGACTGCTTGGAGAGCAAGACAACCACTTGAACTGATACATGCAGAAATTTGTGGACCAACAAGGACATCATCATTTCAAAACAAAAAATATTTTCTTCTTTTTGTTGATGATTTTAGCAGGATGATGTGGGTGTGCTTCTTGGAGCAAAAATCAGAATCTTTTGCAGTATTTGTCCGATTCAAGAAGATGGTTGAAAGAGAGAGCAATCTTCAGCTCAAGACACTCAGAACTGATCGTGGTGGGGAATTCTTGTCTAAAGAATTCTCAAATTATTGCAGTCAAGAAGGAATCCGGAGGCAGTTGACAGCTCGCTACACACCTCAACAAAATGGTGTAGCTAAAAGAAAAAATCGAACCATTGTCGAAATGGCCAGAAGCATGTTGAAAGCAAAAGGTCTTCCCAACACCTTTTGGGCTGAAGCTGTCAATACTGCTGTGTACATCCTCAACAAATCACCTACCAAGGCCAATCCAAGTAAAACTCCTTACGAAGCTTGGCACAAGCGCAAACCAGAAATCAAACACCTTCGAGTTTTTGGATGTCTGGCTTATTCTCTCATTCTTTCAAAACGACGAGAGAAATTCGACGAAAAAGGTGAAAAGTATATTTTTATTGGCTACAGTGATGAATCAAAAGCCTATCGTTTGTTTAATCCAAAAACAAACAATTTGACAATTTCAAGAGATGTACACTTTGATGAAATGAAAGCATGGGACTGGGAAATAAAAATTCCACTTAATCAAAACAAACAGAAGATTCTGGAGCAAGTTCTACAGTGTATCCAGTACGTGGCCAAAATATATTTGACTCAGATTCTGATTCAGAATCCCTGTGAGAAAGGTACGTTCACTAAGAGAAATTTATGATTTATCAAATGTTGCATTTTTCTCTTGTGAACCACATAATTTTGAAGAGGCCGTGAAAAAAGAAATCTGGCAAAAAGCCATGGATGATGAAATGACCACTATTATGAAAAATCAAACCTGGAGCTTGGTTGATCTCCCAAAAAATAAAGATGTGATCGGATTAAAGTGGATCTACAAAAATAAATTCAATGAAGATGGATCAATCCAAAAACACAAAACACGACTTGTTGCAAAAGGCTACTCACAACAGCCTGGGATTGACTATAATGAAACATTTGCACCTGTGGTGAGAATGGAAACTATTCGCATTGTACTTGCTATTGCTGCACAGAAGGAACTACCAGTCTATCAACTTGATGTCAAATCAGCTTTTCTAAATGAAGAATTGCAAGAAGAAGTCTACGTAGAACAACCAGATGGATACGTAGTAAAAGGCAAAGAAAACATGGTTTATCGCCTCCACAAAGCACTTTATGGCTTGAAACAAGCACCTCGGGCATGGAATAGTAAAATCGACAATTACTTCATCAACAATGGATTCCATCGAAGCCCAAGTGAGCCATCTATTTATGTCAAAAAAGGAGGTACAAATGAATTTATGATCGTGTGCCTTTATGTTGATGATTTGATATATACTGGCACTAACCATGTGATGCTAGAGGAATTCAAAAAGGCCATGATGAAAGAATACGAGATGACAGATCTGGGCCTTATGAAATATTTTTTTGGCATTCAAGTGAACAAAATAAAGGAGAAATATTTATTTCTCAAGAAAAATACACAGAAGATTTGCTGAAAAAATTCAATATGTCTATGTGTAATCCTGTCACAACTCCAATGGCCTTAAATAAAAAATTGCAGCAAAATGATGGAGCAAAAAAGGCCAACGCAACAATTTATCGAAGTTTAGTGGATTCATTAATGTACCTCACTAACACCAGACCAGATATTGTTCATTCTGTGAACATGATATCCAGATTCATGAGTGACCCAAGTCAAATTCATTTTTCCGCTACCAAAAGAATACTGCGATATTTGCAAGGAACAAAAAATCAAGGTATAAAATATACTAGAGAAGATGACAATAGCCTAATTGGCTACACTGACAGTGACTGGGCTGGATCAGTTGATGATAGGAAAATCACATCTGGATATGTATTCTGTATTGGTACAAAACCAATTTCTTGGTCTTCTAAAAAACAGAAGACAGTTGCACTTTCATCTGCCGAAGCAGAATATATTGCTGCTACTGATGCTGCCTGTGAAGCAATCTGGCTACGAAGGATTCTTAAAAATTTACAAGAAGAATAAAAAAGTCCTACAAAAATATTCTGTGACAACATGTCTGCTATTGCTATGACGAAAAACCCTGTTTTTTATGCCAGATCAAAGCATATAGAACTTCGTCATCATTTCATCAGGAATCTCGTCAATGACGGAGAAATTCAGCTGTCTTTTGTTAGTACTGGAGAGAAAATAGCAGATCCATTCACAAAGCCAGTATCCTCAGAAAAATTGGATCATCTCAAGCATCGTATATGCATTACAAATTAAGGAGGAGTGTAAAATATTATTTTGTAATGCATGTGTAATGCATGAATTCAAATTTGTCTTGATACATTTAATGCACAAGACAAATCAAAAGTGATGGCCGAGAGATATAATCATTCATGGTCAAGAATGGTGTCCAGAAGCATGCATCCAATTTAATTAATATCACGCGTGTTGAATTTGAAGTAATCATCTTTGAATTGTAATCTGTAAATTGCCTATAAAAGGCAATAATCAGTGTGAAGAAAAATCATCGTGCAGAATAAAAATTATTTCCTCCGTTCTTTCTCTGTTTCCTTCTTTCGCTTATTTTTTGCTCTGTTCATATTAAAATCTAAAGCTTCCAACAACAGTTCATAATTATTTCATTGAAATCCTTGCATACTACCAAATATATTACTGGTACCCAACACTAGGTGCCTCCCTCACCTCTTCAACGTTCACAGCATAATCACAGCCTCCATAGATGATTTTCTAAAGTTTTTGTATTATTTTGGAGATCCGTTCGTCCCGACGAGCCCGATACACGTCGTTTTCATTGTTTTGTCCAAATATTCAACAAGGCACGTCTCGAATCCATTCTTGAACACCGTTTAAATCATATACACGATTTTTAAGCATGTGTGATCTGTTAATATATGTGTTATTCAGATGTGAATGAAATTTTTTTTATAGTCATGCATGATTCACGTTTCTTGAACCTAGATGGCACGGTTTTGGCTTGTTTTCTTGCATGGCTTTTTGAGAATGCTACCCAATGATTTGTGGTCCTAACTAGAGTCCTTAGGGTCGGTTTGATGAGGGGGTTCGACCTTGTAGGGGGCTGGAATCATGGCTGGGCGTGGCTCCTCGGATGTGCAGACCACGCAGCAGCAGGTTGGGAGAACTTGGAATCGGGTTCTGTATGCTGGTCCTTGATCGGACCAGGGATGGACCGAGGGCTAAGGGTTCGAGTTAGGGTCCTTAGGGGCTGGTCTAGAGGGTGGCTCGGTCTTGGAGAAGGCAGGAGAAGGGGTTGGGTGTGATTCAAGCAGCAGGTGGTTAAGGGTTGATAGTAGCAAATCGCGGCAGTTTCGGGATTTCCGAATCATGTGTCGCTAGGGCGGTGTAGGGATCGGTTCAAGGTGAAGCTTGGTTCGTTGGAACCGCCCAGACGTGGGCTACATCTGGGCGGTGGAGCTCTGGCCATTCGGCGGTCGGAGCTGGCCGGCTAAAGCCTTCTGCTACATGGCTTAGAGTAAAGAACATGGGGGGAAGTCTACGTACGTTATATGGGTTGGGAAATTGGTTTCTTTTTTTTAATTAATTATTTCGGGTTATGGGTTTTTAGGCGGGCCGAGCTTGGGTCTTGGGTTCGGGTCCGGGTCGGGTCACGTCTTGATTGGTCAAATTAATTTTAGTCCGGGTCTAGATTTTTAATAATTAGGCTTGTATATTTTATTTTAATTAATTAAGTGTTTAAGTTAGTAATTTATGGGTTGGGCTTGATTAAATTAATTAATCGGATTAATTTAATGGGCTTAAAGTATGTTTTAAGTGAGCCCATTAGTTTCCATGGGCCTGGGGGCCCATGAAACTTAATAGGCCAGGTCAGGTTGGGCTTTTGGGATTTTGAGTCAGTTTAGGAATTTTTGGGTTTAAGTCAAGGGGTCAGCAACTCGAACAAGTCCTTGGAAAAATAAACGTCATATATTTAATTCATGCATGCATTTTTATTAGATATATAAGTATGATTTTTAAGAAAATAAATTAAATATATATTTACGGGCAAATTTTAATGAGATAAAGAAATAAGTGAAAATTTTCAAGTTCATGCATCATATAAGAATTTTTATGATAAGTTTAAATGCATGTTAAGAAAAATAATTTTTTCATGGAAGTTGAAGTGAAGGTGGAAAGTGATGTGGTTGGAGGCCGGGATACCTGGGCCCGGTGACCTTCCTAATAATGTTTATGTATGATGAGCTTATGGATCCAGCTGAGAGGGCTGGTGAAGTGGCATCATAGAGGTGGAAACCCCACCGCCGCGTACGTTGGTTTTTAGATTGATCAATCACTTATTATGATGCCACCGACATGGATACGACCTGTTAAAGAAACTAAGAAATCTTGTTAAGTTATTTTATGAGATTTATTAGTATGATGATATATGTTTAGCATGATGATAAATCAGTATAATTATTTATTTATGTTTATATGCATATTTTTTTAAGATCATGCACGTATATTTATATTCACGTATTTTATATGATGTGTGCTTGTGTGTGGTTTCATTTTGTTATGTAAGGATAGAACGTGCTGAGCCTCTAGGCTCACTAGATTTAAATGGTGCAGGTGAGCAAAATGTCAATAAGGATAATGTGTTCCCGATTGGCGACGAGGGCGTATGAGTATCCAGGCAGCTAGAACCCGTGACCATTGCTCTAAGATGAATTTTATGTTGAGACTAGAACGTTTATTTCCGCATATATTTTATTATTATAGATTTTCAGTATATGCATGGAATTTAGATTTGAGTATTTATTTTCTAAGTTTTCATGAATTTTTGTGAAAGAAATATTATTTAGGAATTTTATTATGGCATTCTTATAAATTATTATTTACTAATTAATTTTAAGTATTTAATTGCATGCGTGTTCTATTATTGTACTTATTGTGTTTATGTATATTAACTTAAGGAAAGTTATTTTTTAACTATGATATATATATATATATATGTATGGGCACATATATATATTTATATTCATAATTTTATTATTAGAGAATTAAAAAAAAAAATTCCAGTAGAAGTTTTAGGACGTTTCATTTATCCAATTTATGTCGACTTTATTTGGTGGCTTTATAATTTATTTTTGCAAAGGATGGCGCCTAGCCGTGGTGTTAGTTTCTTGCATTCCTGCTCTTGTCATAGCTGGAGAAACCACAGAAATGATCATGTCAAAGATATCAAGTCGTGGGCAAATAGCATACGCGAAAGCTGGAAATGTAGTGGAACAGACAGTCGGATCAATTAGAATGGTAGAATTCACTGACCAATTTGCAGGAAACCATATATTTCATTGAAGTACAGTGCCTTTATCTAAGAGCAATCTGCTGTACTTTATCCATAGGTTGCACCATACATGGGAGAGAAACAGGCGATAGACAATTACGACAGCAAACTGCTGATTGCTTATGCATCAATTGTCAAACAAGGGATGACTTCAGGCTTCGGAATTGGTATTGTGATGTTGATTATTTTCGGAACTTATGGACTTGCCATATGGTATGGTGACAAATTAATGGTAGAGAAAGGTTATAATGGAGGGAATGTCATCAACGTTGTTATGTCGATAATGATCGGGGGGATGTAAGTGTTTCGGTAGTTTTATGCAAAGAAATGATTTCAAGTTTTTTTGTGTTCTTAAATATTATAATGGTCTTGATCAGGTCACTTGGCCAGACTTCTCCATGCATAAATGCGTTCACAGCAGGTCGAGCTGTAGCATAAAAGATGTTTGAGACTATTGAACGAACACCAAAAATCAATGCATCTGATGCCAGTGGAACTGTACTAAAAGACATACGAGGTGAAATAGAACTGAAGGATGTGTGCACTTTAGATATCCAGCAAGGCCGGACGTCCAAATTTTCGCGTGTTTTTCACCTCATGTTCTTAGTGGTAAAACTGCAGCTCTGGTTGGGCAAAGTGGGAGTGGAAAGTCCACAGTGATCAGCTTACTCGGGAGATTTGATCCGGATGCTGGAGAAATCCTGATTGATGGGGTGAATTTGAAGAACATGAGACTCCAATGGATAAGAGAAAAAATGGGACTTGTAAGTCAAGAGCCTATATTATTTGCTACGACTATAAAGAAAAACATATTATACGGCAAAGGAGACGCTGCTGCTGACATAGATCAAATCTTGAGAAAGTCTTCGAGTTAGAGAATTTCAACGAGGAGATCTACAAGCAATGGTGTTCCTGACTTTTCTGACATCCGAGAAGCTGAAATAAATGATGACATTGATGAAAATAATGTTAAAAATTTGAAGAAACATAAGAGAGTTTCAATTAGACGTCTCCCCTACCTAAATAAGCCAGAGTTGCCGTATTTGCTACTTGGATCCATCGGTGCAGGGGCACATGGTGTAGTTCTCCCAATTTTTGGCCTACTGCTTTCGTCAACCATTAAAATTTTCTTTGACCCTCCACAGAGACTGAGGAACGACTCAAAATTTTGGGGACTCATGTTTGCTGTCTTAGGCATGTGCACACTGGTTGCGTTACTTGTTCAGAACTACTTTTTTGGAATTGCTGGTGGTAAATTGATTCAAAGAATCCGTTCTTTGTCGTTCAAAAAGATAGTGCACCAAGAAATTAGCTGGTTTGATGATCCCGCCAACTCAAGATCAATCCTCGTCTTTGTTCTTTAAGGCAAGACCAACATTTTTGTGGCATGACTAGAAGCATGTTGGTTGTGTTGTTCTGAACTTTTAAATATTTAAGTTCACAGCAACCATCAGCTATAAATTTTGGTGCACGAGATGCGCCGGGTTCTAAATTTTATTGAAATACAGCGGTGCTGTTGGGGCAAGGCTATCTACTGATTCCTCTACTGTAAGAATCCTGGTGGGAGATGCTTCAGGTCTGATAGTCCAAAATATCGCAACTGTGATCGCGGGTCTTGTTATTGCCTTTACAGCGAACTGGCTATTGGCCATCATAATTCTTCTCGTGTTGTCGTTTGTTGGTTTGCAAGGATTCTTTCAGATGAAGTTCTAAAAAGGCTTCAGTGCTGATGCCAAGGTTTCTTTTGAAACCATTATTTATTATTATAAATAGGGGTGCAAACGAACCGAATCGAGCTGAATAATGGTAAAATTTTAAGGCTCGAATTTGGCTCGATAAGAGTATATTCGAGTTCGAGCTCGATTCGAAGTTCGATAATTTCAAATATTTTGGCTCGAGCTCGGCTCAAAATGAAGTTCGAGTTCAAGTTCGGCTCAAAATATTCGAACCTATTCGTGAACTATTCGGATATTATGGTTCGAAAAGCTCGAAATGTTCGAAAAAAGTTCGAAATGTATATAAATTTATTATATGATTATATTATATTAATTAAATATTAAAGTTCGCGAACTATTCGCGAACTATCGAACAGTATAATTTCGGCTCGAGCTCGGCTCGAAAAAAAGTTCAAACATGTTCGAATTCGGCTCGAGTTCGATAAGCTCGAATACAAATCAAATATTTATCGAGCGAGCTCGTAAAGCTAACGAACATGTTCAGTTCGTTTGCACCCCTAATTATAACAGAATTACCATTTTCTGGAAAACATGTGATATATGTATAATGCAGGTGATGTATGAAGAAGCTATCCAAGTAGCAAATGATGCAGTCAGTGGCATCCGAACCGTGGCATCTTTTGGTGCTGAAGACAAAGTAATGAAAATGTATGAGCAAAAATGCGAGGCTCCTTTGAAGCAAGGAGTCAGGCTTGGTATCGTTAGCGGAGCAAGTTTTGGTGTCAGCTCTTTGGCAATATACTGCGCAAATGCCTTTTGTTTCTATATTGGCTCAGTTCTTGTTAAACATGATAGAGCAACATTTGGTGAAGTATTCAAGGTGATTTAAGACTCTTTTGCTCGTGGTTTACTTGCTTGGACGAATTCTTAGCTATTTCATGCAGTTTAATTCTGAAGCAAGTGCAACAGCTCCAGATGTTAACAAAATTAAAGACTCTGCTGCCTCCGTATTCTTGTAGTGACCTTGTAGTGACCTGTTACAGATCATCTACTAAGCAGAGACTTAAGCATAAAATTAAAACTTAAACAAAAATACAATTAGAGATAACTGCAAATACTTAAGTAATTACTAACCCGGTAGAATACAACCAGTAACATATGAACCCAAAACAATAAGTATACAATCCAAAAGAAAACAATACAATAATAAAGTACCCCTATAATCCCCCTGCATCCAAACCTTGGTCTCCTACAAGTCTACAACGCACAAATCCAAATTCTGGGAAACCTGCAACTGCCCCGTCGAATGGGGTGTCCACAAAACAACCGAGGACGTGAGCGATAAGAACGCTCTATATGAAAATACGAGTATACACATGCTATGAGTACGTGAATGCAAATGTACAGGGTACCGAAAACTTATCACCGTCAAACTTTACTGACATATATTATATATAGCATGCTGGGACCTCGCATCAGGAGTTGACACACATACCAGAATCTTGTGGATGTAGGTGACATGATCCCGTACTAGTGGGTCCAACCATCCTCTAAGAAATAAGGGGTTGAGCGACCCCACTACACTCTATAACAAGGTAATGCTTGCAACATAATAATCATGACATAATATATGCACATAAACATGTCAGATAAACATGCAACACATAGAATATGCATACTCAACCAGAATATCTCGGATAGTACTTTTGTACCTCAACAACTAGCCTAGCTGAACAATCATCTGCAACTCATCACTAGAAACCAAGACAATACCATATCACTTATACTGATCTAAAAGCCTTAACTATGCTAATATATACTCCTCAATACTACTAGGGATCTGGGGCTATACCTACGTCCGTCTTCAGCCCACTGATGTCGAAGGTCCTAACCTAAGCACAGCTCCGCTAGAAGCCCCATAGCACCTCGCTATCGCCCGAACCTCAAATATGAGGCTGAAACCCTGAGAATATACATTGAACCAAAACCAAACACCTAAAACACACACTGAATTGTGAGTTTTTGGCCTCTATTTATAGACCACGATCGGAAGCTCTGATCTTGAGTTCAAACCTTTCGAACTCACATGTTTCCATGTCAATGGCATCTTGACACCTTGCCGACCATAGTTTGGACCTTCCGAACTGGACTTTGGATCCTCTGAACTCTTACATGTCAATACACGGTTGACACGTCATTAGTATGCATGGACTAACTGAGTTCGGATGTTCTGATCTTGAGTTTGGACGTTCCAAACTCATCCTCTGCATCGGAACACCACACTTGCAATTCGAACTGTTCGGATCTTTTGAACTCCTTATGGTCCAAGTTTGGTGGTTTCGAACTACCCAAGCCCACTTAGTCTTACAAACTATTTTCTGACGTCTTGGGGTTGTTTCTCCACTTCGTTTTATCATATTAAAATCTTTTAATCATGTTTTATCCTTCTAAAATGTTTAGCTAATTTAATCACATTAAATGAAATTTCAGTTACTACATTCTCCCCAACTTTAAAGGATTTCGCCCTCGAAATCAGGTCTAGGTATACCTGAGAATGTAATCATACTACGTATTACTAATTGCTTACAACTTAAATTCTATACACTTCACAAAATCATGCTAAAGTGCAAACATGTTTAAGTTGTTAAGCGTCGCTCCGCCCGCCAGGGAACTACATCGAGTGAACCATCTTATTTCGTAATACCCGAACTTTCCATTTAAGATACCAACAAACCTTTCTACGTAGGTAGAATCTGTATTACCCATGTCTCGAATAGATATATGAGACTTTATCTGTCACATGCCTATTGTCACGACACATTATGTAAAACATACTGTTGCATCTAGTAAAACCGGCCCCGTGCTAAACCCGTCCCGGATGGGGCGATTTCGAACTCGGTCAAACGGGTTTCCGGACAGAGTGGGTCCAGGTCAACGGGTCCGGAGAAGGGTCCCGGGTTTAGGTGACTCCGCCCAGTACATATATTTATATAAAATATATTATATTATATATATAATATATACACAGTAATAATATACTATATATACAATATAGCATTATATATACAATATCTATAGTATATATATTTAAAAAATATATACACATTAATATACTATATATATTTCATATAAATAAATAAATAAATAATATATATTACAAATGATAATTTATTTAATTTTTTTTAAAAATTAAATATTAATGGGTTCACAGGTCCAAACCCGAGTTGGACCCACCAGGTTTTGAGGCGAGGCGGGGTGGGGCTGGTTTGGGTCCGGGTTCTATTTTTATTGGCGAGACGGGTCTCGGATTTGGCAAAACCCGCCCCGAACCTGCCCCGTTGCCATTCCTAGTTGCATCACAGATACAAAGGCTATCAACTCTTAACAATCTTCAGAGTTCAATACAAGGCATCACCGCCCAAACAATCAACACTCATGCACCAACTTGCTTGTCACTTGAATAAATCAGACGGACAATCTTATCCCATAATACTTTAACTGTCTGACTCATTTCTACTTATAAGCCTTTAACGTAGTCAACATCTGTACCAAATCAGGCTTTAATCAGGTATAAAGCTTATCTGTCACTTAATCTCAATACTGTTACGCGAAATTTTCTGCTGCACAAACCAATCGGAAAACTAAAACTCCAACAGATCTCAATATACCGGAATTTGAGCACGACTGCCTGTACAAGGCTTCAAAATACTTTATCCCGAGACCACGTCGATATCTAAATTATACACTGGTACAATCAACGACAGTTGATCTTGTCATACTAAGTCAAAATCTACCATATCAAGTTTTAACAAAATTCCCAATGTACTAGATATTCTTTTCCGACTGCCCATCGTCTTCTAACAACTAGTATTATTCATTCTGAGTCCAACACATGTTGACAACCTGTTCCAACCCTGCGAAGGAAAATATCTTCCACTAGCAGTTTTGGCTAACATTCCAAACAATTAAATCCAATCTCGAAGACACAAACAAACCTCTCAACCAAACTCGAAACCTTATCACACTGCAACTCTCATGACACTAAAACATTCTTGGATACAAGACAAATGAGTCTCGCCCTATAACAACTGATTACTATTCCAACCAAGAATCTGAAAATTTCGAAACAACCCTCTAGGTCATCGGCATTCAACTAACATATGTTAATATCGGCAAAAGACCGTGATGCAACCTCCAATGTATCATCTTTTGGAACTGTCACTTATCCCAATACTTAAATATCAACACTGATGTCAAGAACTAACTTTCATCATTATCATTGACTAACTGTGTCAATTGTTGGATTTTTGGAATCAAACATATGGGCATTTCAAATCTGAATAACAAAACTAAATCAGCAACAACGGGAACCACATTCTTGTTTCTGCAATTGCATTACATCGACTTCAACACTCACTAGATCGTACTAGACACAATCACTGATAGGATTGATCGTGAATCTCAATTTGGAATTGCAACCACTGACTACAAATGATGTCTTATCTTGCTGTTTGGTTCGTGTGATAGAATAAATAATACATGGATAAGTAATATAATGTAATATAAAATAAATAAAAAATGATATTTAATAAAATATTTGATTTGATTGATAGATTATAGTTTATTTGTTTTGAATGATTAAATTTTATATAAAAATGATAAATTACCATTTTGTCTTTTTAAGAATAAATAAACTATGAATAATATTATTTATAAGAGTAATATAGTAATTTAAATTCAATGATTTAATTGATATAAGATAAATGATTAATGATTTGCTTGATGTAAATTAAATAAATAATTAATAGATGGATAAATAGTATGATGAGAAGAACACATGATTGTATATGATAAGTTATACATGGACCAACAGTACTCGTACCAAACGGTACCAAGCATTTGGAACTAATTAGTATCAAACTAACCTTTTCCCAATGACAACAGTAAATCTGCTAAATTCCATGATTACGCAAGTCTGCCAACACAAGTGCGAAAATCAAGTATTTGCAGCCCAAACGACATGGTTCGATCGCTATACTAGCATAGACAATTATTACACTCCAACATCTTATGACCGTTGCAAATGACCTTCAAACTTTACTATGAAAGTAGTAAATGAAGAATCCCTTGGAGAAAGTTTTAATATTATAAAGGGATTCCCTAAACCACAAGTCCAAGTAAATGAATCATATGTGGAGAAATTAGTTGGATACGATATATCATTATTCATTATGCCGTTATAATTTAATTATATATACTCTCTTTAGGTCGAACGATCATGCATTCATGCTACATTGCTCTTGGACTCGAAAAATGGTTATTTTGAGCCAATAAAAGTTGAGCCATATAAGGTTGATATGATTATTAAGTTTGTATAATTATTATTTAACCTTAAGGAATCGGACCTTGAATAAATTTACGTTTTAAGGAAGTACATTGAAGAGAGAATGCTTGCAAATAATTTTTTTAATCTAATATGATGGAAATTTTGGATCCTTAATTCTCAATAATTATTCCAAGATTAATTTTCTTCTCCATTTTCATCTCAGCTTCACAAAAACAATCTCCTCATCAAATCAAAGCAAAACTCAGCATGGGCCAAACAACAACAATTTTCTCAACCAAAAGGTAGATACAACATTTTGCCAATCCACATCCAAGTGTTTGGATTATTTTAGATTCATATAATCATTTCTCATTGTAGCATTTTGCATTTTTACCCTCAATCGTGTAACGAAGTTCCTAATGGGTTCAAAGATATCACTTTCTCTTATTTATGATACTTGCTATTGTGATACGAATATACGACATAATATTATGATTTATTTTTTTTTTACCGCAGGTTGTTATTCGAAAGTAGTAGATCTAAGGCTATCAATATTATGCCATCAGATGCTACCTCCCAAGGTATATTAGTTGCCCCACAATTCATACTTCATGTCGTCGTCAACTGGATTAATATTAGAGCCATTTGTCGAGAGATTGCCTCACAAGTCAAAAACCGATCTGAGGACTTATCTAAGCCAAGTAAGGAAAGAGAAGAAAGAGGTTCCTACTCAAACAGGTTTTCCAAATTTCGTTTTATCATTGTGCTGCCCATTGTCATAAATTGTTATATTGTAAAGAAATATGATAATCACATATCTTTATTTTCTTATTATCAATTTGTACTATAGCTTCTCGAAATCATTGTGGTTACACTCGTTTTAACATTTCTACACCTTTTCCATTTTGCCTGTGCATGTATGTAATGGGTCAGAAAAAATCCATTACTTCTTCAATTTTTTTTACTGTTATTGTTATATGCTATAATATATGTTTAAAATCTAACATGCAGCTCATTTTCCTTTATTTCTTTTATCAAAAAGTTACTATCCAGTGATGGTAGCTCTGCTCCTATTGATCACTTGCAAACAAAACAACTTTCACTAGGTAAATTCTTATGATAAATCTCATATATCGTAAAATTACCAATTACATCGTGTTAAATTGCATTTTGCTAACTATAATAATTATAACCATTTACACCATGTTTTAAATTACATGTTGCTAACTATAATAATTACAGACACATTTGCAAAAAATACTTCAAAAAAGGACAAGTCAATGCCTAAACATTCAAATTTGCTAATTCAAACGCGCCATGAACAACTAAAAAAAGGCATTACGACTAAGAAATAAAGGAAAACAGAAAGATAATGTCACATTACTGATAGCTGTTTAACATCATGGTATTTTTTAATGATTTTTTTAATCTCTCTTTAGAACAATACATTTTTCATAATTATCATGTCATTTTATGAATCATTTGGGTTGCTCAATTAACTTTTTGATATTAAAAGTCTTATTTAAAATTTTGAAAGAATAATATTTTATATAAAGTAATAACAGAATTAATTTTATGAGACAATTGAGCTAAAACAACAATCAGGAAGGACAAGATAACTATGTATTAAAAATATGATTTTGGAAAACAGATGTAAATGAAATGGCTTTGTTTGATAATTTGTATTCCTTTGAAATGACTCCGGAGAGCACTAGATCAAAAACCCATGAATTCCAAGCTTGATGTTCGTTTGTGCTTTTTGTTTGATTTCTTTGAGATTCATGATTTTCTTTGAGGATTTGACTATGTATCTTTTTAGTCCAAATGTTGCTGCGTAGGAGCAACAATAATGGAAAGTTGTGAATGATATAGTGGTTGAGAGGTAAAGAATGAATCTTTTTATTTATTTGTTATGGAAGAGATAAATATTTATTTATTTATTTATTTATAATTTACTGGATAATTCAGTATGGTTTTTTAGTAGGCTTCAAGTTGTATTTTATTGAGATTTACCAATTGTCTTGCTGTTGGAATTATTCCCAGGTGAGTAGACTGCTAGATTTTATTCTTCATGATATGTACAGCCACAAGAAAGTGTCTCCTCGATCGAGAGCTTGTAAGGTGAGAATATGCTGATGCCGATGTCGGTTTGCTCGTGTTTTTTTACACACCAGTCTTGTTGTGATCTTACATTGAGAAGGCTTTTAATTCGCATAAGAAAGTTTTTTTTTTTTATCAGCGCTACTTTTGCCCAAATTCAATTGTGTCCACACTACTTCAAGAGATGCACTTGATAAGTTGAGGTTTTAAGCGTACCAGAGCCTTCTTTACTTGGTGATGCTAGGGAGCTCGAGATTCACATCAAAACAGATCTACATGATGGAAATATTACCATAACATATGGCTATTTGTTGCTACGCACGTGGTTAGTCATTTGAATGGAATAAGTTTCTTAATGGAGTTGTCTCCTCCTTGAAAGGATACCTGTGCTAGAATGACCAAAGAGGAGTTCATAGAGAGCCTTGAGACTATTGCTCAGAGTGGACAATCAAATAGAGGATGAATTCTGGTGTTTTCAATGACTAAGCTATGCACATTATCATTCGTAATCTGATTTTTCGTATACTTTTTTCTACTCAATAATTCGAGGATAGCAAGTCTCCAAACCTTTAGAACTGCAGCAGTTTATGTTTCGAAATATCGTGTAATAAATTGTGAAGTGAACTTTAGGATAATAATACTTCTTGAAACCAACCAAAAGGGTCATTTCGTGATGCAACTTAATCAAGCATAAAAAAGGATAAAGGTATGACCATATTATTGTGGCTCCCAAGTGTCAGTTATTAATTTTTTGTTTTTTTCCATCCATTGGTTTAGGCTTATAGTTGATTGTATATTATGATATTGGAGGCATTTTATGTTCATAATACCACAACATCCTTCAATTTGTGTGCGATGGATTAATGCAGTTCTTCAAACTTTACGGCTCTTGAAATTTAGAAGTTGGCTGCTTTGTCAACTCTCGATATAAATTGGAATTTTGAATTAAAATTTCAATCTATGATTAGACATTTAGTTTTACTAAGATTGTTGCTAATTTTGTGTGGAGTGCGATTAATTAAGTCTCTGGATTTTGGATGAGTCGATGCTGGCAGATGGGTACTGTCCATCTGCCAACATCAATGGTGGCAGATCAATTTGCAGATCAAATCAATTGATCTGCAAATTGATTTGCACCGTCCAATTGCCCTTCGGGTAGCCCATGAACTTATCCTTGGATTTTGATAAAACATGCATAACTTTATATTAGAATTCAAACCATACATATAAATTCCCCTGCAAAATCTGAAAACTTAGGAAATAAAATAAACTAAGATTATCATTTTTAATATCAAATATTGAAATATCTGATTCAATAAGCTAAAATTAATTCAATTTTGCATACAAAAAATCCTACCACTATCTTTATTGGTTTAATATCTCTATATATATATATATACTAGAAGAAGTGCACGTGCGTTGCACGTGAGAAAAATATTGATTAAAACATGTTTATCTATTCAAAGAGTGAACATTAAAATCTAAAGAGGAGTCTATTATTTTTATACTAAATCATTTTGCTTCCCTAAACCACCCAACTAAGCATTATAACACGATTTTGTTTTCAAATTTGTTTTCCAACAAAAAACTTTTAGAAGCCACGGCTAAAATGAAGTTTCTTTAGTAGATCCACAAAATTTTAGAATGACAATGACTAACAAACTTTCAACAATTAATTGCCATTACTATTACAAAACATCATCCAAATGTTTGTAGACAGGACCGATTCGTGTCCTCATTTAATAAGAGAACCCGTGTGAATGCATTATATTGAATTTATATAGCACATACATTTTTAAAATTATGTTGGAATTTTTCTTCAGTAAAATATAAAAATGTATATTAGTAATTCAATGACATAAACCAAAAATATACAAAATGACGTCATAACACTGTCTTCTCGAAATCAAAACATTAAAATTTACAACCTTGATTAAAAATAAAGCCAATACTTTGCAAATTGAACTTTTAAATGAAAAAAAATCGACAAACCTCTGATGCAACAGAGTGTCTATAACTTCTAATATAATTCCCTAATTATCGAAGGAACATGATGTTTGAAACACAACTATGTTCGCCAATTAGTCTTTGCATAAAGCCTTATCAAGTTGTTACCCTCATCGTTCATTATAGTTAATCTAGAACTGCGTAGAAAAACCAGTGCACATGCTGCCAAGCCAAGCTAAAATCAAAAATAAATTATTCAAAAAATAGTGGAAATCAAATCTCAGAGTTAAACAAATGGAAGAAAATCACTCAAAAAATAGCATTAATTAAAATTTCCATAAGAAAAGTTGCTCTCTGTAATCATGTGATTCTCAATCTAAGTAATTAAAACATCTATTTATTCAAAAACTTTGTTAATTCTTTTCATCTTGAAATTTACCAAAAAAATGTCTCAGTTTGATTGTATATAGTATACTTTAAAAGAGTTATTTTTCAGCTATTATGTGCTACTGCATACTCACATATAATAATAATAAAAATAATAATAATATAAGAAGATGTGATGTAGCTCATTCGGAAACAAAAAAAAACCAAATGCCTTCTAATCATAATTAGTGTTAGGATAAATATTTACTATTAAACTAAAAACTAAAACTATTAGTAAATACACTTTATTTCATATATTTGTGATACGTAACAGGAGAACATGGGGACTTATGGGTAGGGTTGTTAGTCTAATGTGTCCACAAAGATGTTTGTCTTACGGTAGGTTGTATCTCCACGAGATATTAGTACTCTTACTTATTAAGATTCGGCGTTCTTTTTTTATGGCTCGCCAAGCTAACCAAATCATAGAGCACCATGAACAACTTGATGTATAAGAACTTCAAAGCACTTTATTCGTCTCGATGCTTCTTTACTCAAGCACACTTAACCAGCAATAATTATTTAGAATGGAAAAAATTATTTAAGTTTGAAGTTGTAATTGAACTCATATATCATTTAAATTTAATTATTATTTTTTAAAGGGGAAATTTGTGATAAATCCCCAACAGCAAACACATATACCTCCTCAGTCCCTGTTTCAGAAAATCTTTGTTCTCAATTCCTGACAAAAGCCTGCTCTTTGTTTCAACTCTCTATTTTGTCCAATTTATCAAAATGCCCCTAAAATCATTTAATCTACCCCTTACTTTTAATTTTCAAATAAAGAAAAAACCAGAAAATAGGGACGATCGGTAGTTTCCTTCCCTCACCCAACCGATTCTTCTCGCAGGAAAGCAGTGATTTTTGGCAACAAGGTTTTCATTTCAGAAAATAGCACCGATGACGAGACGAAGCAGACATTCAAAAGATAAGTCAGTTGAAGGAGCTCGTGGAGTGAGGAAAGAAAAGAAATCGGGCAATGTAAAAAGTCAAAGAAATCGAAAATAAGTGAACCCTGTTTTCCATTTTTGAAATCGACCACTATATATGATTTATCTAGAGTAACTGAGAAAATTTATTGTTTAGAGGAATAATTTTGGTCCTCATTGTATGAATATTTAATATTTATATGTGTTTTCATTATTTTTAGGGTTTTGTAGGTCAAATGTGTTGCTACCGTTCTTGTTTGCATATATTTGTCAAAATATTCGCATCATTATTCCTAAGTTTCATATTTATTTTTGACAGTTTCTCAGTTTAAATAATTTATCCCCAATTTGTAGGGTTTTGTTCTTGAATTTGTTTTTGAAGTATATCTTGGTGAAGAAGGATCAATTTTGGTAAATGAATGTATATTGTTATGAAATATGATGGTTTTGATTTTTTGAATATATATTCGATAGTGTTATATTGTTGAAGACAATTAGTAAATTTTTGTGCATAAGTAACCAATTGCTCCCAAATTTGAAGTTTTTGTTCTTTTCCATGCAATATTCCATTATGTTATTTTTATAATGAAAATATTTTGTAATGATTATGAAATATTAGAGATGGCTAATGAGGAGGAAATATGTGATGATGTTGAGTCGATGAAAAGTGGCAAGGTAATATTTACACAATGTTCCCCTGCTTATTGTAAAAAAATTATGGAGAATTTGAAGCTGGTTATAGGGAATGAACAATTGAGTAGAATAAAAGATACTCCAGTTGGTAAATGGATAGACATGCCAGTTCTACCTGTGAGTAGTAGAAGAGTAGACTATCTTTTTAGAAGATTCGATAGCCCTTTATGCTCGTTCATTGTTGGTGGTGATATTTCCATACCTTTCACTTCAAGAGACTTCTCCATCGTGCTTGGTTTGCATCATAGATGGCAACAAGTTGATTTGGACCTGAAGTTGGAATCAAGCTTCCTGTCTCGACACTTTGGAGGGAAAATAAGCAATACTCACAGGATTGTTATCAAAGAGAAGCTTGTTTCACTTGCGAGGAGTAATGTCCAAGCTGAAATTGATGATTTTGTTCGAATGATTATTTTGTTCATATTTAATTCTGTAATATTCTCGACTGGTAATTACATTACTCTTGGTTTTATCTTTCCTTATATTGATGAACTAAACACATTTTTTGAGTTTGGTTGGGGGAGATGCTGTGTTTCGATTTTTCTACCGAGAATTTGATAATCAAGCAAGTAAACTTTATCTAGACGGTTGCACGGTTGGATTGATGGTGAGTATATAGTTATATGAGTTATTGTGCTATTAATTTGTTGAATTTGTTTAATTATATGATTTTTGGCTTAGGCTTTGTTGTATGAGAGAGTGCCGTCATTAGCTGTACCACATGGTGTCCATATCTTCCCTCGCTTGTTTCGTTTCAGAAAAAGCAAGATCCATTTGGATGTTGTGAAAGCTGAAGTTTTTCATGTCATATCTTCAACCAATGTATCTTCTATATTACTTATCCTATTTCAAATGCTGGAGCATTATATATATTTATTTTCGGATCAGGTTTTGTCGATATATCCCTTTTCGGAGGAGGAAATCTTGTTGGACAACAAGGTAATTTGAGTAGCATCCTTTATTTCATGTTTTAGAAAAAAAAATTCTTCATTAATTTCTTTATTGTTGTAGTTGTTGCTGCCGATTTCGAAGGAACAAGGAGGCATGAGATGTAACACCCAGAAAATTTATACGTAAATTCGCATGCATAATTAAGAAATATAATTATTTAAAATTTATATTTGGGTTAAATGACATTTATGTGTTATTATGTGAATTATATGCATGATTTAAATTTATTTTAGCATTTAACCCGCAATTATGGTATTTTTAGATTTTTAAGGAATTATTGGTTTTGATCGCGTAGACGGGACCGTGGACGGACGAGATACCAAAATATTTAGCCAAAAATATTTTATGAGCTTTACGAGCCTTAAAATATTATTTTAGGATATTTGTCAAGAAAATTTTAGTATTTAATTATATATTTATTTAAGGGTTTATTTTTTAGCCAAAATTAGTCTCCTTATTGACTTTTATTAATTTTTTAAAATTAGCCTATTTAATAACTTCGAGATTTGGAGATATCTTATCAGATTATTATTATTATTAGAGAGTTTTAATTATATTTTTAGGTATATTATCTAGATGCTTATTATTTTAATTATTAACCTAGTATTAAACTTAAAGAAATAATAAAAAAATAAACTCCTACCCTACGTGAGTCTCCTTCAGCCGACACCATCAATCATCTTCCTCTATTCCTTCTTTTCTCACGCTCCCACAGTATCAGGAAGCCTCCATAGCCGATTTATTCAAGAAAAAAATTCGAGCTCTTCGTAGGTCCGTCGTCCCGGAGTCGTTCACGCGGTCTAGCTTCGTTTAAAAAAAATCAAAGACATGTCTATTCTTTCGTTTGAACACCATATAAGCTACTACTCACCATGATGGTTTATTTCAGATTGTTAGCATGAACTTTTCGAATTTATGCATTGTATGAATATTTTGATGCATGTGGTTGTGTTTCTTGCCATGACTCACGTTGTTTTTCTGATATGGGTCGGTCCAGTGGCTGGGGGTTCAAGGCAGAGGCGAGTTAGGGTCCTAGGGATTGAACCTTGGTCGAGCTACAGGCTGGAGTCAACTTGGTTCAGGGCTGGGATCGGGTTGTTCAAGAATAGCGCAGGCTAGGGTTCTGTGAAAGAAGCCTTCGGCTTCAGGGCTTGGTCCATGGCTCAGGTTGAGCCATGGTGGGTTAGCACCGCCTAGACGTGGTCCACGTCTGGGCGGCGGCGCTCCGGCCAGGGGCGGCAGGAGCTGGCCGGCAGCAGGCCAAGAAGGCCTGCTGCTCGCGGCCGAGAGAGGCTGAGGGAGGGGCTACGGGTGGGGTTTGGGTTTTGGGTTCTGGGTGGTTCCGGGTCGGGTCAGTAGTGTAGTGGGTCTGGTTAAGTTGGTCCGGGTCTGGGTTAGGTGGGCCGGGCTCGAGTCTTTTTAATTTTAAAGTATTTTATGTTTTAATTGGTTTTTGGGCCAATTAATTAGAAATAAAATTGGTTGGGCTTCCAAATAATTTTATTTGGGCTTTTTAAATTATTTTTAAGTTATCCCAATAATTTTTATGGGCTCGTGGGCCCATGAGAATTTTTGGGCCAGTCAGTGATTTTATTGGGCCAGTCAATGAATTTTTATGAATTAATTAGATAATGGGCCTAAATATTTTTATTTAAGCCCAATAATATTTAAGTATTTTATTTTAGTAAAAATTATAATTTTTTTAAAATTAATTATTTAATTTTGGGCTTTAAGTTAGTTATCAGGCAAGTCAGTTAAGGGGTTTAGTAGAGAGACCAGCAGTCTGGACCAACCCATGAAAAAATAAATAAGTCCGGAATATATATTTAATTATTTTATTGCATGAAGTCTATTTTAAGTATATTATGAAAAATTAATTAAATATATATTACGGACAAATTTTCAGTGCATGCATTCATGAAATTTTATATGATATGGTTATAATTATGTAAATGACGAGCAATAAAATATTTTGGTGGAAATTGAAGTATGTGTGACATAAGGGTGGTTTTCCACCATATGATTCGGTAGTTTTACTACCATAGGGGTGGTTATCCACCATATGATTCGGTAGTTTACTACCATAGGAGGTGATTTATCACCGCCATCGTACGTTGGTTTATGAGACTGATCAGTCGACACATGAGCGTCACACTTATGGATAGGACCATCTACAGGTTTTTAAATGTATTGCTCAATTATGTTATATATGATGAAGGAAGTTATGATATATGTAAGATTTATGATTCAGCATTTATGTTATGAAAATATTTCCATGCATGCTCATGTACAGGTATATGTATTAGTATTTATGTGATGCATTATTTTTAACCTTGTTATAAAAGATTAGACGTGTTGAGCCCCTAGGCTCACTACGCTTATATGGTGCAGGTGAGCATGATGAATTTGATGTAGCTCCTACCGGTGGTGAGGACGTATGAGATCACGGAGCAGTGGACCCCGTGACCGTCGCAGTTTTAGTTTATGATGATTGAATATTGAAAACATGTTTTATTTTAGTATTATTCCGCATATTATATTTTTCAGTACCATTATTTATGATTTTAAATGATGCATGAAATATTTTTAAGAATTTATTTATTTAATATTTTCTTTAGATTATTTAATATTTAGCATTTTATTTTATATACATATATGTATGGGCATGTATGTATAATAGTATTATTTAAAAAAAAAAAAAGTTTTTCCGCATTTATTAGTAGTAGGCGTTTCATGAGAGATAATTGTAAACTCGAAAAAACTGTGAATAAACAAATGGCTGAGTATAAAATGTTGAAACGAATTTGTGCACAGTTTAAACGTGAGAGAGTTAGTGCAAAGAGAAAGCTGGTTGATGCGAAAGAAAATGTGGTGTTGGAGAAGGAAGTTGGTAGAAAACGGAAATAAAAGGATGGTGTAGTTGACAATGATCTGAGTTCTGATGATGTTGCTGATGGAATCAATGAGACCGATGAGGAAGAGGAGTTGAGTGTGAGACATGACCAAGATGGTAATTTATTTGATTTTGTTGTTGTGTCTGTCAAGAATTGTGTTGATTACTCGTTAAAGGAAAAAAATACAGATGGTGAACAAATTGTTATGAGTGAAAGTGTTGGTTTATCTGATAATTTGAATGCAGAAGGTGTGGATGATCAAGAATTGGATAAGACCAATATTCCAGATAATGTTGAATTGAATAAGGGTGAAGATGCATGTGGTGATGGATTGGATAAGGGAAAGGGTGTGGCTGGTGCCGAGTTTGAGATTAAAAAAGTATAGGTGTTGATGACTTGGGAGATGGAATAGGTGTTTTTGGTGTTGAGCCTGAGGGGGAAAAATGCAGAAAGTGGTCACATGGGAACGAAAAGTACCGAAGCTGATGGACATAATTCTTGTACTGAGGATCTGGATGAGATTGATCAATTGTTGGATAATATTATAACGAAAGTGGTTAAGGAAAATAATGTTTCTGAGGTTGACATTTCAATGACTACATTAACCAATGTGTTTGAAAGAGATACTGATGACTATACTTCTGAAAAAAGTGGTGGGGTGAACAAGAGTGATGATAATTCTGAGAAGGTGTCGAAAAACACTAATTTCCAATCTTCTATCGTCGATAATGTTCGAACGAGGGGTGATCGGGTAAAGAAAAGAAAGCCATCAATGTTTGTGACTCCACCCAGTACCACACCAAAGAGGAAGGACAGGAAAAAGGTTTGACTTTGATCGGAACCAACTTTCACCTTGGTTATTTGATTTTGAAGTCCTATATTTTACTTCGTGTTACTGATGTTGAGCATGTTTGTATATTCTGACGTAGGGAGGAAAAGTAATTGATGTTGAGAAGGTTGAACCAAATAATGATTTGAGTAAGGAGTGGACTGGTCAATATCAAGGTAGAACAGATTTCTGTGGACATGAAGAAGCCACTGCCGAAGAGAAAAAGTTGTTGACGGATTATATTTCGAGGGATGACATAGCGTATGAATTTCTCACTGAAATCTCGCTCTATTTTCTTATCACTTTTTTAGGATCATTTTTAATACAATAAAATTCATCTATTTTTGTAGTGCCGAGGTTTGGCAAGATGAAATTATCCATTTGTCAGGGTTGGTGTTCTGTGGTTTCCTGTTTGGTAAGCTTGTTAGCCATGAAATTATCAATGTTCAAATGTGCATGATGGAAAAATACAGTGTGGATAATGGAAATGAAATATTTTGCATAGACACTCTGGTGCAGGTTAGTAGAAATGTAAAAGTGTGATCGGTGATTTAGTATACATTTGAGTTAGGTTTTTGGTTTTTCATGTTATTTTGTGTTGTTTAACGTAGAGATAAGTGTTTAATCGCCTTGAAAGAGTCGGCAAAAAATGAAGGTCCATAACAATGACTACAACTCCTTCTTTGCGGGACTCTTTGCTGCCTCTAAGCATTGTTTGCAGAAAATTAATGGAGATTTGTTCAAGAGATGCAAATACCTCATTTTTCCAATTAATAGCAGAGTGCATTGGTTTCTGCTAGTATTTCATGCAAAAGAAGGGATATTCAAAATGTGAAATTCACTTCCTGATTCTTTCAACTTAGGGGCATGTAGAATTTTGGTGAGCCTTTGTTAGATCATGTTATGTCGTTTGTCTGAATGATTCTTTTAATAATGTTTTTCTATGAAGGCACGCTTTTCAATTGGTTGGGTTAGACATCGTTCAAAGTTCGTCATCCACGAAACTACTGTGTTGATAGAACGTACGCGTCATCAAGGTGAATCACTTGATTGTGGTGTTTTTGCATGCATGTGGGTAGAGTGTCTAACCCGTGACTCGGCTGAGATGTGGGAATATAAAAATACAATGAAGATGGACACATACCGTGCTTGACTGGCTGCAAGTATTTTATCTCATGAAAGGGGATTTCTAAAAAACAACTTTGATTAGTTGTCTTTGTAAGCTTTTGTGATTGATGGAAATACAATAGTACGTAAATCTGTTTATATTATTTTGTAAAACTCCATTTGGGATGAAACAAGTTCGAGTAGGCTCACCAAAATTCTACATGCCCCTAAGCTGAAAGAATCAGGAACTGAATTCCACATTTTGAATATCCTTTTTTTTTTTTGCGTGAAATACTAGCAGAAACCAATGCACTCTGCTATTAATTGGGAAAATGAGGTATTTGCATCTCTTGAACAAATCTCCATTAATTTTCTGCAAACAATGCTTAGAGGCAGCAGAGAGTCCCGCAAAGAAGGAGTCGTAGTCATTGTTCTGGACCTTCATTTTTTTGCCGACTCTTTCAAGGCGATTAAACACTTATCTCTACGTTAAACAACACAAAATAAAATGAAAAACCAAAAACCTAACTCAAATGTATACTAAATCACCGATCACGCTTTTACATTTCTACTAACCTGCACCAAAGTGTCTATGCAAAATATTTCATTTTCATTATCCACACTGTATTTTTTCATCATGCACATTTGAACATTGATAATTTCATGGCTAACAAGCTTACCAAACAGGAAACCACAGAACACCAACCCTGACAAATGGATAATTTCATCTTGTCAAACCTCGACACTACAAAAATAGATGAATTTTATTGTATTAAAAATGATCCTAAAAAAGTGATAAGAAAATAGAGCGAGATTTCAGTGAGAAATTCATATGCTATGTCATCCCTCGAAAGATAATCCGTCAACAACTTTTTCTCTTCGGCAGTGGATTCTTCATGTCCACAGAAATCTGTTCTACCTTGATATTGACCAGTCCACTCCTTACTCAAATCATTATTTGGTTCAACCTTCTCAACATCAATTACTTTTCCTCCCCACATCAGAATATACAAACATGCTCAACATTAGTAAGACGAAGTAAAATTAGGACTTCAAAATCAAATAACCAAGGTGAAAGTTGGTTCCGATCAAAGTCAGACATTTTTCCTGCCTTTCCTCTTTGGTGTGGTACTGGGTGGAGTCAAAAACATTGATGGCTTTCTTTTCTTTACCCGATCACCCCTCGTTCGAACATTATCGATGATAGAAGATTGGAAATTAGTGTTTTTCGCAACCTTCTAAGAATTATCATCACTCTCGTCCACCCTACCATTTTTTTTTCAGAATTATAGTCACCAGTATCCCTTTCAAACACATTGGTTAATGCAGTCGTTGAAATATCAACCTCAGAAATATTATTTTTCTTAACCGCTTTCGTTACAAGATTATCCAACAATTGATCAATCTCATCCAGATCCTCAGTACAAGAATTCTGTCCATCGGCTTCGGTCCTTTTCGTTCCCATGTGACCACTTTCTGCATTTTTTCCCCCTCAGGCTCAGCACCAACAACACCTATTACATCTCCCAAGTCATAAACACCTATACTTTTTTAATCTCAAACTCGGCATCAGCCACACCCTTTACCTTATCCAATCCGTCACACATGCATCTTCACCCTTATTCAATTCACCATTATCTGAATATTGGTCTTATCCAATTCTTGAACATTCACACCTTCTGCATTCAAATTATCAGATAAACCAACACTTTCACTGATAACAATTTGGTCATCTGTATTTTTTTTTTCCTTCAACGAGTAATCAACACAATTCTTGACAGACACATCAACAAAATCAAATAAATTACCATCTTGGTCATGTCTCACACTCAACTCCTCTTCCTCGTCGGTCTCATTGATTCCATCAACAACATCATCAGAACTCAGATTATTGTCAAATACAACATCCTTTTATTTCCTCTTTCTACCAACTTCCTTCTCCAACACCACATTTTATTTCGCATCAACCAACTTTCTCTTTGCACTAACTCTCTCACGTTTAAACTGTGCACAAATTTGTTTCAACATTTTAATCTCAGCCATTTGTTTATTCACAGTTTTTTCGAGTTTACAATTACCTCTCCTGCCTCCTTGTTCCTTCGAAACTGGCAGCAACAACAACAATAAGGAAATTAATGAAGAATGTTTTTTTTCTCTAAAACATGAAATAAAGGATTCTACTCAAATGACCTTGTTCTCCAAAAAGATTTCCTCCTCCGGAAAGGGATATATCGACAAAACCTGATCCAAAATAAATATATATAATGCTCCAGCATTTGAAATATGATAAGTAATATAGAAGATACCTTGGTTGAAGATATGACATCAAAAACCGCTTCAGCTTTCACAGCATCCAAATGGATCTTGTTTTTTCTGAAACGAAACAGGCGAGGGAAGATATGGACACCACTTGGTAGAGCTAATGATGGCACTCTCTCATACAACAAAGCCTAAGCCAAAAATCATATAATTAAACAAATTCAACAAATTAATAGCACAATAACTCATATAAATATATACTCACCATCAATCCAACCGTGCAACCATCTAGATAAAGTTTACTTGCTTGATTATCTAATTCTCGGTATAAAAACCGAAACGCAGCATCTCCCCAACCAAACTCAAAAAATGTGCTCAGTTCATCAATATAAGGAATGATAAAACTTGGAGTAATGTAATTACGAGTCGAGAATATTACATAATTAAATATGAACAAAATAAACATTCGAACAAAATCATCAATGTCAACTTGGACATTACTCCTCGCAAGTGAAACAAGCTTCTCTTTGATAACAATCATGTGAGTATTGCTTATTTTCCCTCCAAAGTGTCAAGACAGGAAGCTTGATTCCAACTCCAGGTCCAAATCAACTTTTTGCCCTCTATGATGCAAACCAAGCACGATGGTGAAGTCTCTTGAAGTGAAAGGTATGGAAATATCACCACCAACAATGAACGAGCATGAAGGGCTATCGAATCTTTTAAAAAGATAGTCTACTCTGCCACTACTCACAGGTAAAACTGACATGTCTATCCATTTACCAACTGAAGTATCTTTTATTCTACTCAGTTGTTCATTTTCTATAAGCAGCTTCAACTCCTCCATAATATTTTTACAATAAGCAGGAGAACATCGTGTAAATATTACCTTGCCACTTTTCATCGACTCAACATCATCACATATTTCCTCCTCGTCAGTCATTTCTAATATTTCAAAATCATTACAAAATATTTTCATTATAAAAATAAAATAATAGAATATTGCAATGAAAAGAACAAAACTTCAAATTTGGGAACAATTGGGTACTTATGTACAAAAATTTGTCAATTGCCTTCAACAATATAACACTATCGAATATATATTTTAAAAATCAAAACCATCAAATTTCATAACAATATAACATTCATTTACCAAAATTGACCCTTCTTCACGAAGATATACTTCAAAAACAAATTCAAGAACAAAACCCTACAAATTGGGAATAAAATATTTAAACTGATGAACTGTAAAAAATAAATATGAAACTTAGGAATAATGATGCGAATATTTTGACAAATATATGCAAACAAGAACGGTAACAACGCATTTGACCTACAAAACCCTAAAAATAATGGAAACAAATAATACATATTAAAGATTCATACAATGAGGACCAAAATTATTCCTCTAAACAATAAATTTTCTCAGTTACTCCAGAAAAATCATATATAATGTTCGATTTCAAAAATGGAAAACAGGGTTCACCTATTTTTTATTTCTTCGACTTCTTCACAGTGCCCGATTTTTTTTCCTTCCTCACTCCACGAGCTCCTTCAACTGACTTATCTTTTTAATGTCTACTTCGCTCGTTATCGGTGCCATTTTTTGAGATGAAAACCTTGTCGCCAAAGATCAAATTGGGGATAAAATATTTAAACTGAGGAACTGTAAAAAATAAATACAAAAATTAGGAATAATGATGCGAAGATTTCGACAATATATGCAAACAAGAATGGTAGAAACACATTTGACCAACAAAACCCTGAAAATAATTGAAACACATGAATATTAAAGATTCATACGAAGAGGACCAAAATTATTCCTCTAAACAATAATTTTTCTCAGTTACTCTAGACAAATCATATATAGTGGTCAATTTCAAAATGGAAAACAAGGTCACCTATTTTCAATTTCTTCGACTTCTTCAAAGTGCCCGATTTATTTTCGGTCCTCACTCCATGAGCTCCTTCAAATGACTTATCTTTTGAATGTCTGCTTCTTCTCATCATCGGTGCCATTTTTTGAGATGAAAACCTTGTCGTCAAAGATCACTGCTTTTCTGCGAGAAGAATCAGTTGGGTGAAGGACTTAGTTTTAATAAATCAATCTATTAAAATAATCTCATATATTTGACAATAAATAAATATTCCAATTCTTATTATTCAACCAAAATATAAATACTGGATATTATAAAATATAATCAATTTATCCAGATCTAGATCAACGTCATCTAATTTTTTTTGTTTAATCGACTGTCTTTTACATAAATTAATACATAAATCCTAATGATCATAAAAGCATTATAATTTAATTAGGAAAATTTAACAAACTTAAATCCTTGGTAATTATTTTTTCTTAGAAAGAATTTTTTAAAGAAATTTACGAATCATGAAATCAAAATGAATTTCATCATTGTTTTGATATTCTCAATGATTTTGTGAGTTTTGAATGATATTTTATACAAACATTTAATCATTTTGCCTTCAAATTATAATAATTTGGATCATGTAGTCACTGAAAACTTTATCTAACAAAAATTTACTTATAAACATTATATGAAATAAATCATATTCATGCATCGAATATATGCTAACTCTTGGTATTTTATGTTCGCGCGACCAACTCACTGTAAAATAAAAAAGTACGAGTGAATCTCATATTTTTTATTTTGTAGTGAGATGTTTGTGCGAACATGTGAACATGTGATGCAAAACAAAATAAGGAGTACTGCTTCTAGTGTAACATTCATATATAGACTCAAATGTTTCCATGTCAAAGGAATAATTAATTCATATGAATCACTTTAAATGCAACTTAATCAGTAAGGTAAGGGGATAGAGCATAATAGATCATGAACTGAGATTTGCTAATTATTTACCTTCTAAGTTGTTTAAGAGAGCTTATAAACTATGTCAAACTCTTTCTAATTTTCATGTGTTAATGAAATTCATACAAAAATAATAAATACAAGTTGATCATGCATGTAATTTATTGAAAGCATAGTTCATTTTTAAATTAAATTTAATTTTAATGACACAAATAAATATGTATGAATACGTACAGATTAAATTTAAATTGCAACAGTATGAGTTAAAATATCTGGGAATATGAAAATAAAGTGGAAAGTATAAAATAAAAAAATTGATGAATGGTACAACATGCTAAATATGATATCAAAGTAGTTAAATTTCAATAAATAAACATTTTGAAATTCTGATATTAGTCTTTATGTTGAGGTACCGATAATTTAAATTTCAATATCTATTCTATCTCATTAAAAATTAAACATGGGGCTGATTGATATGGTATGACACTTAAAGCAAATTGTAGAATTAACATATATACTGCATTTAAATGGAATTAACTCCTAAAATCATTATTTTAAAAGTAATTATCCCCTCTTATATTCCCAAAACTGCTCATCTCAATTCTATCTCATATGTATATCTCATATTTTACACACTTATTTGCGTGTGCAACTGTTGCTAATTATTATAATAAAATTTAATTAATTTTAATAAAAAAAATATAAGACAAATCTCTTTCAATTAACAATTGAGCCGGTCTTCAGGCCAACAACACTAAAAATCAACAGTTGGGAAGCACAAAAGAAAATGGAATAGGACACGTTTACCACCATAGACAAGCAAGCCAATTGGTGAAGAGAAACAACTTACAAAAGCAAGGAGCACAAAACATAGACTAATCATATGAAGCACACGGTGTATCTCTAGAAGCGGATGCATCGCCTAACAAATTGCTGCAAAAACTGAATAAAAGAGGAAACAAACGAAAAACAATATAGTACGTACTAACAAAATGCTAGAAAAGAACAAACAAATTAAATAATTAGCTAAAAACCCCCATAACAAACTCTAAGATAAGAAAATTATTACCAATGAAACAATTAAACAACAGAAGACCAACTGGAGAAGAACCCAGACAGGCCTTCGGTGGCCAAGTGGCGAAGGAGAGAAAACCAAAATGAGAAAAACAAAGCATTATGGCAAAACCGATAAGAAGTAAAAAATGAAGGAAAATAGTTAAGGCAGTTCAACCGACAAGCAATTCAACCGACACAAAGAAAGAGTGGAAAACAATGCAAGCATTTCAACTGACGAAGGAATTGATTTGAGGGAAAACAATGCACCGGTCAATTAATATCATGTCTAATATTAGGAGATAATGATAATAAAGAATATTATTATTATTATGAACCAAATGGAGGGCATAGTAAAAACCAAGTACGAGGCATTAAAATCAAGATGAGAAATGTAAATACACAAATAAAACCCCTAGATTTATAGGGAGTATAGATATAGATTTATAGGGAGTATAGATATATATATATATATATATATATATTCATTCTTTTTTTTTTATTATTGAAGCAAATATGGATCCTAAATTGTCTAAATCTTTAACCGACCTGAAAAGAAGAAAAAGACAAGCAGCGAATTGAAGAGAGATGCACGTTCGGTGTTTTTTTGTCTTGCTCCATTGAACCTAACTGGTGGCTTCTTTTCTTACTTTTTTACATTTATTTTTGCTTTTTAATTTAATAATTTAATTTAATTTAAAATAAATATCAGGTAAAACTAAAAGAAAGGAATTATAAATGGTGCGAAACCAAAATAAAACAAATCAATCATGAAAAGGTGAGAACGAATCCAAAGGACAACTAATTCATATTCAATACCCTATTATTAATAACTAGTATATGAGACATGCACAGACACGTTGAGTGTGTAATATAATAAACAAATATTATATTATAAATATAATGTATTTATATTTTTAAAGCATTTTCATATAAATAATGTTTAAGATTGAAGTCTAAAAATCCGAAAATATTATATTTTTGTAAAACTCATAGATTTGATATCAAAATAAAAACGTTAAAAATTATTTTTTGTAAATCCCCCCTATTTCTCATAATCCCTTGATCACGTTTACAAATTCTCACCGTCATCCGTTATTTAAATTTAAAATTTAAAATTAATCCGCTAATCACTACACAGTTGGGCGGTTTTGCAGTGTTAAATAAGTCACCAAACTTCCGAATTTATCCCCAATGATAGTTGATTAAATTTAATAATGGCAACACTATTTTTGGAATTTCTCCTTGCTACACATGAAACCAAAAAGTGGTTTTTCTAATAGGCTCATGTTTTATGAAATAGTAAAGATGACAATAAAGTAATCGAAACACAATCATTATATATTATAATAATATCACAAATTAGCGAAAGTTATTCCCGAATTTGACTCTGGGAAAAAACCCAGAATCTGGACGTTTTCTTGTCACCATGAAAATGAATAATTATGTTTTTGTGTCTATCAATTCACTTCAACCAGAGCAGAAAAAATGTCAGGATTAAAGTAGTGGTTCTTCGACAAGAAAATCAAACCTCCATAATACAAGGTCCAACAACAATCCGAAAGATGATTTTCATGGATGAAGAAGTAAGTTTTCAAATGAATAATAGAAAAAAAAAATTCATGCAAAAAATTTCCTGACATTCTCTTAAAAAATTGTTCTGCATATTCTTCACGTGCAAAAATGCATGTATAGAAAAATATCATATTCTACTTATTAGCTGTATTAACTTAATGGACTAAATTTGCTTGTTTGCTTGTGATTCCTATTCAAAGGGTACAATGATTCATATATAATGTTTTCAAACATTATTGAACTATTTCAAGATCAAATGAAGGTGAACGAGACTCTTATATATCATCGAAAACCCGATTGTCCAACCGATAAATAATAAGTACCCAAATGTGAATAAAAACATTGAATTGTTGCTGCACAAAGGGACAACCATCAACGAGACACAACCACAAATAACATTTCAAAGGTTGAACTTCGACTTTAAAGAGTTTGCATATGTGAAAGCAAATTAAGCCACTGATAACGAACATGGTAATGTTGCTGCAATTCATTTTAATATATGAGAAACATGATGAATTTGTTTAAAGTCAATCTCGTTTTGTACAGATGTTATTGACATTTTGAGAAAAGTCCGAAAAATTATCCGTTTTGAAAGAAAAGACAAGATCAATTTTGGTTACAGAAGAGAAGTAAATCTGATGAACACAATGTATGTAAAATTTAAGTAATTCTGATGAACACAATGTAAGTTCGTAAAATTTAATCACCTAATTGGACAATTATTTCAAAAAATTATTTATTGCAGGTTACAAATGATCTCAATAAACTTATGAGATGATCTCTCACTGAATGAAGGACAACTTCTAGAAGAAAATTGTATTCAAAACTTAATCGTGGCCTTCTGCAATATATCTTAAAATGAGTATCTATCATGGTATTGTCGTAAATTTTATTTTTTCATTTAATCTGTAATGTTCAAGAATAATTTGGGTCACTCTCTTCTTAATAATCAAGGAATTCCTCAATTGCAGTCAACATTTACAACCGGAATGATACAAAACCCAAACTGCGGCGAAACAGAAAAATAAACTTATGGTACGTACAAAATCATTGTTCCTTTTTGCACTAAAATTTATTTTCTGCTACACTAAACAAAATTTTTCTGGTATAGGTTGGAAAATATTGTGGGGAAACAGAGTTTGAATACACTGTGGGCGGAAAAAACAATCAAAGAATGCGAGAAAATCAAATTAGAGCAATTGGTGGATAAAAATAATTATTTGAAACAGGTACAAACAATATTAAACTTTTTTATGGTTTCACAAATATATTTACGTAAGGTAATGCTATGAAATATAATATAAATATAAATAAATTAACTATTTTCATAAATGAATTCATGTCATCCACATAATATATTCAAAGTTTTATTCTTTTTCACAGGACATGTTTTACTGTTTTAAGGAAATTATATGTGAGATTAAAAACAAAACAAACCCATGGTATGATGCATGCACCCAATGGCGGAGCCAGAAATATCAATCTATCCGGGCTAGAATTTTAAACCATCCAATACTTTAATTTTTTGAATCGAGCTACCCGGACTAATATCAAATTAATCCAAAATTATTGAAAATTAATATATTAAAAATTCCAAAAAAAAAATTGTGCAACCTATATGTGGCTCCGCCACTGCATGCACCAATTGTCACAAAGCAATCAACAAAACAACTAATGGAATCAGTTGTGAAAATTGCACAAAGCAACCTGTTCAAGTTTTGCAAAGGTAAAAGAATATTCTCATATGTTGTATGATGTTGAGAAATATCTAATTACAGTTTAATGCCAAGTGATTCTCTGTAGGTATCGTTAAAAAATGATCATGCAAGATAATGACATATCAACAAGGCTTACATTATTTGAAGATGTTGCTACGGATTTTATTGGTTGCTCAGTGAAGGAATACATAATTGTAGCTGCAAATTCAAATGCCAAGATACCAACTTCGTTGTTTGTTAAACTGTCCATTTAAATTTCATAATATAATAACAAGAGCCGGATGAAACAAAATTTTCCATTATTGTTGACAACACAATCAAGGAACAACATGTGTTTCTTTTCAAGATGGATCAAGACATTCATGAACTAGAAAAAGACCATGTCTATAGTAGTGGAAGGCTTCCAACTACCATTGTCAAAAATAGACACAAAAATGGCTAGGAAGCAAAAGATGCCAATTACCAGTTGCCAGAATCGCAAAAGGAAAAAAAAGGGGGAAAAAAAGAGATTCACTGAAAAATACAAATAAGGAAGATGATGCGTTGTATCAAAACAACCTACAGATGAAATACTTGAAATCGAAGATGACGAGAAAATAGCTGCATTTACTCAAAGAACAAGACGAATACCGAATCAAAGGAAGAGAGTACAAGTTAAAGTGCTTAATGTGAAAAAGGAAAAAATATTTATTAGTTTTTTTTGGCATTAGTAGTATTATATAAATATCTTTTTTCCAGAGATACTGGTTTATTTTGACATTAGTAGTATTATATAAATGATCCTTTTCATATAATTTGCTTATTTTCGTCGGTTTTCCTTCGTATATTATTCACGTGCAGCGCACGTACTTATTACTAGTTTATGTAAATATCCGTATATTTTTTTTATAATGATATAGGAGTTTTTTTTAATAAAATAAAAAACCATATTGTTATTAAATGATTTTTAAGAATCGATAAAAAATAAAGTTTACCATGGGGTTTTGCCCAAATTTTGATGATTTAAATTTTATTTTTAATAAGTTTCAAATGATCTAATATCTAATCTATCTAATATCTATATACCTATTATAAAAGTGTGAATCTAGGTCAAAATTTTACATTGTGTATTGTCAACTTTATTCTTTGTTTATAGATGCTTGAGATATTTGGTGAAGATATTTTTTTATAGGATTGTTTATTTACTAAACTGCTCTTAATACAAGTTGTTGGGATCGAGTCATCAATTGTTGAGGATCAGTTTTGGGTCCATGCATGAACTACCCAAACTGAATGCACTGTAGCAGTTGATTCCTCAAAGTGCTAAACTGAGTTCAGTTGAAGTTGGTCAACTGAACTGCTTCTTTCTCGTATGTATATATTAATTGGCAAATAAATATTATGTGCGGAATGATGCCAACTAACATATTAAAACTATAATCAAATGACTAGACGGCTGTGAGTGAGTGAGTATGCTTTACTAAAATGTGAATGAAACTGTAAAGTAAGATACGTGAGTGTTTATTTATGGATGTTCAATGCTACATCTCCTACGTCGTCACCCCTTCTTCTACCTCGGAATGACTCACTCTAGAAGACTTTGACTATTACAATACTTTGCAATAGCCCGATCCAAGACTAGGGCTTACCCAACTGTCTATATCAGAACTCCTAGACTTAATCTCAAGAACTCAGCCCTCAACCGATTCTTGTTACAACATTAGTGTTTTATAGTTCACTAAACTGATCTATTACAATGTTTACAACTCAATTACATATGCACAAAGTGATCCTTCACTTAATTGAATGTAACGATATACGTGTGCTTTATCAGTTTACTCCAGTTGAGACTTTTTGAATGCGGATGTAAGTTTGCTGTGTAATTTTATCTTCTATAAGTCTCACGCGTATATCACCACCCTCTATATCTATGTTATTCTATATTGTGTCACTGATCTTCATCTCCTTTATATAGGGATGGATTAAAACGACTCTTTAATTCAAATTGCATACGTATTGCGATAGTACAATACCATTATGAAGGTAATTTGTCCTTCTGTAGCTTTGAGGCGTCAGCTTGTGTACGGGAAACTTTATCCACAAGAGATTGGCTGTTATCTGGAATTCAGTCTCGTTTATGCAGTCTCGGATGGTTCAGTCTTGCAACTGTCCAGTCTTGATAATTTAGTTTGGCTCGCTGGAACAATTTGGCTGACTTGAACAGTGATTCAGTTTAGTTCCCTAAACTGAATGCAATTTACTTAGATATACTTAATTGAGTTGTCTTGACAGATTTATGACTTCAGTTTGACTTTGGTCAAAGTCAACTCAGTTTAGGTAGCTTCTTCAGTTCGGCTCTTGGACAGAAACAGTTTACCTCGATAATTCGTATATATAGTTTTTTCAACACCGAAACTAAGCATATTCCAATAATTTTTCCCTTTTTGGTGTTGATAAAACTTAGCATGTAACTTCATCTTCGGGCAATCTCTGATCTTGAAGTCTTTACGAACTTGAATCATTTGATGTTAAACTGCTTTACAGTTGATGTTTGGTTTTTGCTTTTCCAGCTGCTAGCAATTTCCTTTCTTTGATAATTTCCCTTTTTGATAGTATAATGTTCTCCCCAAAAGATTGACATCTTATTGATCTTCTGTAGATTGATTTTCTAGTCGTCGACTGATTCTTCTTGTCGAAGTTGTGTCTGTTTAGTCTTTATGCTTCACTCGGGTTTCAGAACTGATGAATCATAATAATCTATTCTTCAGTTCAGGGTGGGGTATCAGTTTGTCTCCATAGTTGATCAGTTTTACATATGCCAAACTGATTTCTTGAATTCATCAGTTCTTGTCACCTACAAGCACAAAATCAAACTAGACTATGGTACCCAGGTCTTCTTGGGTCCTCGATGAATTAGTCCTTTAGGAATCCGTACTTGGATCAACATAACTGGTCGATCACTAGCAGTTTTCCAATTCGGTTGTGCATAAACAGCTGTGTGTGACTGATGCCTCTGTTTGTGTGGATGATAGTATGCATTAGATTGTGGGTGTTGTGTCTTATATATCTAACATGTTGTTTCAACCTTCCCGCATCATAAGTTTGCCTATATCTTCTTTGAACAAGCTTTTCATAGGGTCTGCGGTTGTGTTTTCTAGTCATTAAGATGTGTGTGGCTTGATTGAAATTCCAGTTTTTCTTTGTACAAGAGCTCTGTGGCACATATACAATTCCAAACTTCCAACAATTTTTAAAAGTTTCAACAGATTTATCATTTTGTGGGGCAAGATTAATCTGTTCATGTACCAAAATGGATTTAACAAAGTGAATATACTTGCCTTTGCACATATCCAGTTTTGGTTTAGTACCAACTCAACAATGTAGTCATTGTTAACAAAGTCGAGACCATTCTTTTCTCCAACAGGCTTTTGTTACTCGTGCAACTCAGTTAGAAAAACTGAGGACTTATTCCAAGTTTGGATCAGTTCACTTAGCTTCAGATTTTCTGATTTTAACTACTGACCTTCAACTTGTAGCTTGTCATTTTCAGTCTTGAGCTTAGAAATCTCTGCCTCTAAACTGATTTTCTCAATTGACTATTCCCAGCTGGGCTCAGTTGAGGTGTCTGGCAAATCATTTTGCTTTTTCTTTGACTTCCTCAAATGCTAAGCACAGTCTCTGGTACTCATCACTCATTTCGTGCAGTGCATTGACTAACTCTTCTTGTGTAAATTCATTTGAGTTAAATTCAAATACATGTCTACTAGTAGAAGGCTGTTTGGATGTCTGTTCATTGATAGAAGATTGATCATCATGGTCCATGAGTCAACTAACTTTATCTTCATCAATGAAGCTTGGAAATCTATCTGAGCAACAGGGTTCTTCAATGGGTTCTTCAATAAGTTCAATCAAGGAACTCATGTTCTCTTCGGTCTTTGTCACTTCATCGCTTAGCTTGATAAACTGATGCCAGAGATTCTTAGTCGTAGAACATGATTCAACACTCTTGGAAGTGCAGTTTTTCACAGTGGTTTACTAGAAGCCCTTGGCGATCTCACTCAAAGTAGCCATTTAGAAATAAGTTCAGAGAAGAGAAGAAACCTTGCTCTGATACCACCTGATAAGATTGTTTATTTACTAAACTGCTCTTAATACCACTTGTTGGGATCGAGTGATTATTTGTTGAGGATCAGTTTTGGTTTAATGCATGAACTACCCAAACTAAATGCACTGTAGCAGTTGATTCTGCAAAGTACTAAACTGAGTTCAGTTGAGGTTGGTCAATTGAACTGCTTCCTTCTCGTATGTCGATATTAATTGGCAAACAAATATTATGTGCGAAATGATACCAACTAACATATTAGAACTATAATCAAATGACTAGACTGATTGTGAGTGAGTGAGTGAGTATGCTTGACTGAAATGTGAATGAAACTGGAAAGTAAGATACGCGAGTGTTTGTTTATGAATGTTCAGAGCTAAATCTCCTATGTCACCCTTTTCCACCTCGGAATGATTCAATTTAGAAAACTTTGACTATTACAACACTTTTCAATAGCCCGATCCAAGACTAGGGCTAACCCAACTCCCTATCTCAGAACTCCTATAATTAATCTTAAGAACTCAGCCCTCGACTGATTCATGTTACAATAGTAGTGTTTTACAGTTTAATAAACTGATCTATTACAGTGTTTTCAACTCGATTATAGATGCACAAAGTGATCCTTCACTTGATCAAATATAATGATATGCGTGTGCTTGATCAGCTTACTCTAGTTGAGACTTTTTGAATGTGGATGTAAGTTTGCTGTGTGATTTTCCATTCTGTAAGTCTCACACGCATATAACCACCCTCTATATATTTGTTATTCTCTATTGTGTCACTGATCTTCATCTCCTTTATATATGGATGGATTGCAACGACTCTTTAATTCAAATTGAATCCGTACTGCGATAGTACAATACCATTATGAAGGTACTCTGTCCTTCTGCATTTTTGGTGGCGTCAGCTTGTGTATGGGAAAATCTATCCACAAGAGATAGACTGATATCTAGAAGTCAGTCTCGTTTATGCAGTCTCGGATGGTTCAGTCTTGCAACTGCCCAGTATTGATAATTCAGTTTGGCTCGGTGGTACAGTGTGGCTTACTAGAACAGTGATTCAGTTTAGTTCCCTAAACTGAATGCAGTTTACTTAGATATACTTAATTGAGTTGTCTTCACAAAATTGATAACTTCAGTTTGGCTTTGGTCAAAGTCAACTCAGTTTTGGTAGCTTCTTCATTTCGGCTCTTGGACAGAAACAGTTTACCTCGATAATTCGTATATATAGTTTTGTCAACACCGAAACTAAACATATTCCAACATTTTTTGTAAAATTACTTATTATAATGATATCAAAATTGTTAAACTATGTGCATACTAGATAAGGATTTAATTTCCAAAAATATTGAAATTCCAAAATTCTTTTGTTTTTATTTGTTTGTAAATGAATTAAACAAATTTTTCTACGAAAATCTTAATTCGAGAATATTGAAATATCAAAATTTGTTGGTTTTCTTGTAGATGAAGTGAAATTAATTTTTCACAAAAAATTGATTTGTAGAAGATTACAATACCTTATTTTGTTTTATTTGCTTATAGATATAGTGAAAAAATTTCCCACAAAATTTAATATTTTTAAGAACCTTATGATAATATCTTTATTTATTTGACATAAATTAGGATTAATTATTTTTAAATGCCGAATTAAAATTACTAACAAAGTCAAATAATTAAATCATGATGTCATCAAGGTCGGTGACATGAAAAATGTTTGACAGTTAATTACATTTCTTATATATATATATAAAAAAAAGAGAAAAATTAAATAATTTTTTTCACAACCTTAATTTATTATTAAAATTTAACAATATATTATTGAATACATATAGTTTTACTAATTTTAACTGTTTTTCTTCTTCGTAAAAGCTAAAAACTATAATAATTACTTTATAGGATGATCTTACAATTAACGAACGAGTATTTTTACAAGAGATAGAGATGAACAAAAAGAGAATGTCCAACAAATGTATTGATCATTAATAATATTGACACATGAGTAATAAAAGACGATAACAATACAAGAATGTAGATTGAGGATAATGAAATTATTGCTACTATTACAAAAATATATTTTCAGCATTAAAAAAAGAGGCCGTCTAACAAAAGACTCAAAGAATAAAGATATGGCAAATGATTGATGATGACAACGTTACAAGAATTGCTATTGAAGATGATGAGAATATTATTTTTTAATTTCACAAAGAAGAAAAGGCGGATGATAAAGTAAAAATTATGAAAAATTTTATATTATATTTTTTCAATGTTTAATTTATAAAAAATTATAAGATTGATAGTAATATATTTTTCAACAATTATAAATTCATTTAGATTTGCAACACATAAAAATTTTTGAACAAAAATCCTTTGCACGTATTTCATAACATATATTATAAAAAGTATATTTCATTAAATTTAGTATTGACTAAAATAGCATGAAAATAATGAATTTGCTGCAAAATAATCTCTTATCAACTTATTTCTTTAACAATTCTTACCGACAATGGAAGTTTGTTTCCACGTGCGTCGCACATGTCTTTTCATAGTCTATTTGTGTCTTTACTTTTGTATCCTTAATAATGATTAGTTTCCTATTTTGCCCGTTTAGATTTATTAATATTTTCATTTTATATTCCACATTTATCAATGTTTTTTTTTTTGGGCTTCTTGTTGTTTTTGCTTCCATCGGGTTGTCTTCCTTCTGATAGGTCATGCATGTGTTATCTGTTAGAAATTTAACATACTAAATAAATAATTTCGATCTACATACGCATGACCATAATACGTAAAGATCGATATGCGAAAAAATAAGGCCAGGAACGATATAACCTCTAGCCATTGATATTGAATTGAGATTGCAACTAACGAGATCCTACGAACACGAGAAAACAGAGATCTTCTAAGCCTTTATGCAATTTATGAGATTGTGTATTTTCCGAATAACTGCATAGATTTAGGAACCCTGTATGCCACTATTTATAGATGTTATCTAACCATCATAGAGAGTCAAGATTTGGCAAATCTTGGTGATATATATCCGAGATATGATAATTCAAATCTTAAAATATTTACCATCTTAATCCAGATAATATTCTTGATTTAATAACTTTTGATATGAGACATTTCTCATATTTATCTTGATGAAATATGTTGACCATAATTAAATTATTTTATGGACTAAATTAAAATAATCTAACAGTCTCCCACTTGGTCATACATATTTCAAATTAACTGAATAATCAAAAAATCAATCATCATCCTAAGTCAAGAAACAAATACACGAATCATGGCGACAAGTCCTCTTATACTGAGTATTATCTTCCATGTATCACATGTACCATATTCCTTAACATATCATAATGAATAAAACCAATGCTTTATTCTAGGTCCGACTTAATCGATATTTTCTCAAGAAAACCGAATATGTATACAACTGAATATGAGAAATATCATAACTAAATGACTTTCAAAATCAGAATCCAAATGTATATTCCACATGATCCTTAAACGTTTTAATTTGCATGCATTAATGTCAAAATATAATTAATTCAGTGTTAACGTGTTCAATGACCACTTTATTTTTCTTAACACGTTCTCCAACGACTAACCACCTTATGTCGATATACTTAATTCGACCGCCGCTTTATTCGCAGGACTATAACTGAATTACCACAATACAATTTTATGGCTTAGACATAAAATTCACAATTCTAAGCCCATAAACAAAACTATTCAATATACACCATACAAAGGTGCTTCAAAATAATAAATGAACATAGACTCCATAGTGAAAGTAATAAATCACCTCCAAATTGGCAATTCGTCTATACATAAGCATGTAACCTTTAGTACCATGAAGGTACTTCATAAAAATTTTGCAGCTTTCTAGTGGTAAAAAACTAGATTACTTTGATATTTTTCCTACAAAATTCTGCTCCCACTAACCTTCTGTTATATATATATATATAGAGTTCTTTTATGGTGCCCAACACTATATGCCCACATCATGCCCACCATGTACAATAGATGAGTTGACCGGTACAATACATGAGTTGACTTGTACATGGTGGACATGAAGTGGGTATATAGTGTTGGGCACCATAAAAGAACTATGTGTATATATATATATATATATATATATATATATAATAGTTCATCATGCTCTCTACAAAACTCAATGAAGAGAAATATTAAACCTTGAATACCAATAATGTGAAACTTGTTTCAATATCTATATAGCTTTCAATCTCGCTTATTAAATACTCATAAACACTAGAGAAGAATCCTTAAGGTTATTTAATACCACCCTTGTTCTCTAGATCACCACTAAATAATATTGTTGTCACATCCATCTAATGCAAATCTAAAACAAATGGACTACAAATGCAATGACCACATGGAGAGAATTTTCTTAAATACACAAGAAATATTTCCATGTAGCTAATTCTCTTCATTTGAGTGAATTCATTTGTAACGAGACTACTTATGTCGTTCAATGTTGTCTAATGAGACTTTCTTTATTTTGAAGACTCATTTATAATAAATGACAACTGAACCAATTTTTAGATTTCATTACATGTTACTCATCTCATCATTCATAGCATTATACCACAAATTAGATTCCTCATTGCTCATAGTTAGTGAAAAACAACTCAGGATCATTAGCTCGATAATAAATAGTCAAATTATTTTAGATACACAAATGACTTGAAATTGTTGATCTCTTAATTCCATTCGATATTCTTAATGTTGCTTCAAAATTTTCACAAAGTTGGATCATGTTGTTCAACCACATACTCAATATCTTGATGAGCATTAAGACCCACATGTTCTTGATCAACAATTTGTGGAAGTTAATTAGATGCCTGGTTCTACCACACACATTTTAACTCAAGGTATGTTATGAATAACAATCAATATATAAAATGTGTAGATATATGAGGATCATAATGATCAATATTCTAAATTTGATCGCCCCCACTAATCAAGTCATTCTCAAGAAATTACAAATTTCTTGATTCCACAAAATTTATGATTTATGATGGACTAAAATATATATCCTTGATATCTTGTGGTATATCCAATGAGATAATAATGAATGATTCTTGGATGTAACTTATTTTATTGTGTATTCAAATCTTAACTTAGAATACAGTCCCCCAAATGTGTATATGTTCAAACTCGTTTTCTACTTTTTTCATAAACCAAAGGGCGTCTTTTGGACAACCTAAATGGGAATGCGATTCAACATATGCACAATAGTCTATAAGAGTTTTTAGTTCACAAGAACTTAAAAAATTTAGAGCTTCTAATCATGCGCCACACAATGTCCATCCTCAATATATCTACCATGGTACCTTTTACTTTATCTTATCTCATGATATTAATTTGCTTAGAAAATTAATTCTCTACTTTAACTTTATATGTTTTGAAAAACATCCACACTTCATAATTATTATGAAGCAAGTAGAGATACACGTATTGTGAGAAATCATTAATAAGGGTAGCATGGTATTTATGACTATATAAATTCATATCTGAACAAAATGCCCATATAAATGTTCTCCAGTATGCCTGAATCCCTCTTAGCATCTTTATTTGACAGTTGAGTACACATTGTTTTACTTACCCTCAATGTAGTCCAATAAGTATCAAAACCAATAAAATCAAGATGTCCCATAATAGAGGAGTATTAATTCATAACATATTTCTTAATACCAATATTTTCTTGAACATGCAATGTAAAATAGTGAATATAATTTTGTAAATTAATGTGAAAAGAAACTCACAGACAAAGTATCACTTCCAAAATATCAGATTTATACAGTAACTAAATGATAAATCTGAATATTAAAGGAATATCAATTCGATACTAGTCTTAAAACTGAAATAAAATTTATAGAAAAATTTGGAATAAAGGGTCCTTTTCAACTACAAAATTAAAGCACAATCCAAAATTAATTTTCATGTACAATATTTTCCATATGTGAGAGCATCTACTTTACTAAATAGGTGATGCATAACTCACTTCCTATTGACTTCTTTATGACTTGCAATTATTGCAATATATTGGTAATATGGATTATATAATCATAATCAATCCATCAAATTTTATGATTAATATTAAACCATATTGGATAGATAATGAGAGTTGAACTAGAAATATATCATAAAATGAGCATTTATATTATTTATGTATATGATATGATCACACACTCCTCCAATTATAAGTGAGCTTTAAAAGATGAAAACTATATGATTAAGGTGTTTGTGATTATATGGACACTATAATATTGTTCGATTGAACCACTGATCCCAACAAAAATATTGTTCTTTATGAAATATTTCGAGAGAAAATGAAATCTCTCTCACTTTTCATTAAGATAGTCACAATAATAACTATTTTTTATATATTAATGACAGGTAGTTCATATTTCTTAATAGTATAAGCAGTGTCCTTAATCTTTAAGGAAGAAAAATTTCTTCATCAACACCTTATAATCAGAACCTTGAATTTCAGGAATTTCACAAGTAATATCAGAGTAATTAATAGGACAAAATGCTGCAAATTAAATAAAATACATGCTAAAGTTACCAAATGAAACAATAAACCGTCACGTTTTATCCACATAAATCATGCTATAAATATGAATCACTGACATAAAATTATCTGTAGGCTAAATTTTTAATTCAATTAGATTCATATAGCTTGATGATATAAGTATTGAATTATATCCATTCTTAATCTCTGTAGGTAAATTAAGAAAATAATTCAATATCATATCCTAATCAATTATATTTAACATAATAAAACTTCATGTGGGATAAATTTCATCAGACAAAAATAATTAATTAAAATTATATCCCTTATGACCAGATGTGATCCAAATATTTTATGTATAATTTTTATTCAATCGAAGATGCTGTGGCTACTCTTTAATTAATTAAAATGTAGTGACCCAGCAATGAATCACCTACTAACTGGCAACTATAGCATGCATTAACTTAATTAAAGCATAATTACTGAACAGAGTAAAATGTGCGGAAACATAACCCATAATGTACATATGAAAGCTTAATACAGTAGTTCAAAGCTTATACTCAGTAGCGATACAACCATATCGAAAAGAAATAAAGTAAACATTATACAGCTATATCAAATCCTGTTGTATAAAATATCTTTTACAAGCTCCTTCTCCCTAGTCCTTCCTCGAACTCCCAGCTCCATCCATCTCGCGACCTGCCCCGTGGAATGGAGTGTCCAAGATAATAACTAGGACGTGAGCGACTAACGCCCAATACATAAACATGAGTAAACATATGTATATGATGCATGCAATCGTGATGACGGGTAATAAGTCATCTGAAAGTCATGCTAATAACTGGCGCCAATGAGTGTTGTGACCGCTCGGATCAAACCTCTGGTACAACCACCCTCGCCTAGAACCCCCCACTATAAGGTACATCCGGTTCTAGAATATCTCCTAGAACCCCCCGTTATAGCGGTACATCCGGCTCTAGACTAAATACAGGTATAACAAAAGAATAGGCTCAACATGTATGCGCACATGACATATGAATATGAAAAGCAGTAAACCATACATCATGCCACATAATAATGCCAAGTAAATGCAACATATAAACATGTATACTCGATGGCAATCTCAGTCAATTTGTACGTACCTCCTACGTGCTAGTTCGAGTATAATTCAGGACCTAGGTACAAAGCGTTCATCTGTCGTTAACCCTTTGAAAATGCAGTTCGGGTGCCCTCTATAAAGTTCAGTTCGGGTCGGGAATATCAGGTCGGGTCGGGTCGGATCTCTCGATCTCTTAGTTTGGGTCGGGAAATTGTAGTTCGGGTCGGGATTCAATATCCTCACCTGAGCATGGTCTCACTCTAAAATATATGCTTTGAAATGAATCTGCGACCCCCTATTTATAGGCAAATATCTGGGGTGTTCGGGATTCTCAAACCAATGTCGAGACGTCCGAGCTCGTGTATGCATGCCACGTATCAAATGCTTGAGCTGAGTCATTACCATTTTTGACACCTCATGCTTAGGCGCCAGCTGTCACGCATGCAAGCGTCCACACACCTGCCTGTCTGTCCTTGAGGGTTCGGGCTTCCCTAATACCAGTTCGGGATTCCCTAGCCGCAGGTTGGGATTCCCTAGAAGTTCGGGATTCCCTAGGAGCTTTTCAAACTTTCTTAGTAACGAAATTCCCTAACAGGCTAACAGCAGAATTCCCTAGCCGTATAATTCCTAGCAAGAGAATTCCCTTGCTAAAGAATCCCTAGCTGTATAATCCCTAGCAGCAGATTCCCTAGCTGCTCATGTTTCCCTAGCTACTCATATTCCCTAGCTCCTCATATTTCCCTAGCTGCTCATATTCCCTAGCTGCAGTTCAGCAGTTTAGACTGAACCCTTAATCATGATTATCATATTATTATCTTAAAATAGAATTCTGGGTTACTACATTCTCTCCACCTTTAGATATTTCGTCCGTGAAATAAAATCTAAAGACAAATTAAGATAACAATATGAAACAGAAAACCATGTCTTATTACAACAAACTGTAATTACACTGATACATAGTAATCAAAAGTATAAAGCAAACAACTCAGAATATTCTGCTCGTATACGGCTTTCCGTCTCCCAAGTTGCTTCTTCTATACCTCGGCGCTGCCACTGTACCATCACAAGTGGTATAGTCTTGTTCCGAAGAACTTTTTCCTTCCTGTCTAGGATACGGAGTGGTTGTTCAACATACGACAGATCTGGCTCTAACTGAACATCAGTAGTTTGAATAATATGAGATTCATCAGCTATGTACTGTCGAAGTAACGACACATGAAAAACATCATGTATACTGGAATGAGATGGCGGTAACGCCAAACGATAAGCAACATCTCCGATCTTCTCCAGTATCTGGAAAGGTCCAATGAAACGAGGTGATAACTTGCCTTTCACCCCGAATCTCACCACCTTCCTGAAAGATGATACTCGCAAGAACACATATTCACCAAGCTTGAGCTGCAGTGGCATGCGGTGAATATTAGCATAACTGGCTTGCCGATCTTGAGCAGCTTTGATCCTTCGCTTGATCAAATCTACCTTGTCTACAATCTGCTGCACCAACTCAGGACCCTCGACTTGTCGTTCTCCTGTTTCATCCCAGAATAACGGAGTACGACACCGTCGACCATACAATGCCTCGAAAGGTGCCATATCAATACTACGATGATAACTGTTATTGTAGGCAAATTCGATCAAAGGTAACTGATCCTGCCAAGATAAGTCAAAATCCATGACAGAAGAACGTAGCATATCCTCCAAAGTACGAATCGTCCGCTCTGACTGCCCGTCAGTCTCTGGATGATATGCAGTGCTCAAACTCAGAGTGGTGCCCAACGCCTGCTGAAAACTACCCCAGAAAAGTGAGGTAAATCGCGGGTTTCTATCACTGATTATGCTCACTGGAACCCCATGCAATTGCACTATCTCCCGGACATATAAGCGTGTCATGCAATCATAAGAATATTTTCGGTTGTAAGGAATGAAATGTGCTGATTTCGTCAAACGGTCAACAACGACCCAGATAGCATCACATTGACGTGAAGTCATAGGCAAGTGGGTGACAAAATTCATAGTCACGTGCTCCCACTTCCATTCGGGAATCTCAAGATTCTGCAGTAATCCACCTGGTCGTCGGTGTTCAGCCTTGACCTGTTGACAAACCAAACATCTTGAAACAAATTGATATACACTCCGCTTCATCCCTTTCCACCAGAATCTAGTTCGCAAGTCCTTATACATTTTCATGCTTCCAGGATGAATAGACAATCGACTCCTGTGAGCTTGAGAAAGAATATCATTCTTGAGCTCCGCAACATCAGGCACAACCACTCGATTCGATAAGCATAATAAACCATCTGCCTGATAATGGAATCCAGATGTATTAGCTCCATTGGCTAGACGTGCCAAATGCTGAGTCTTAACATCAGATATCTGAGCATCTCTGATCCGAGAATACAATGCTGGCTCAGATAGAATAGTATACAATCGAATTCCATTCCTCACTTTCTTGTGCTTGAGCGTAAAACTCAATGAACAACACTCTTGAACCAAATAAGATATTTCACTAGTATGAAGTGCAGAAAGTCTCACGTGCCGACTCAAGGCATCAGCAATAAGATTAGCAGAACCTTGATGATATTTGATTTCACAATCATAATCCTTCAAAAGATCCATCCAGCGTCTCTGTCGCATATTCAACTCCGCCTGAGTGAATAAATATTTCAGACTCTTGTGATCCGTGAATATCTCAAATTTCTTGCCATAAAGATAATGCCTCCAGATCTTGAGTGCAAATACAATGGCGGCTAACTCGAGATCATGTACTGGATAATTATTCTCATGCGTCTTCAACTATCGAGAAGCATAGGCAATAACATGTCCATGTTGTGTCAGAATACATCCTAACCCCTGACCAGAGGCATCAGTATAGACAACATAACCTCCCGATCCAGAAGGTAAAGCTAACACATGTGCAGTAGTAAGACGTCTACGCAGCTCGTGAAATGACTCCTCACAATCTGAGGACCATATGAAGGTTACATCTTTCCGTGTAAGCTATGTCAAAGGCCTGGCCAACTGTGCAAAATTCTCGATGAACCGACGGTAATAACCCGCTAGACCCAAGAAACTACGAATCTCAGCAACCGTTGTCGGACGAGACCAGTTCAGCACTGCCTCTATCTTACTTGGATCAACAGATATTCCTTCACTAGAAATCACATGACCGAGAAACACTACCCGTTCAAGCCAGAATTCACACTTGCTCAATTTCGCATATAGCTGCTTATCTCGTAACGTCTGCAAAATAATTCTCAGATGCTGTGCATGCTCATCCTTGTCATGAGAATAGACAAGAATATCATCAATGAAGACGATGACAAATCTATCCAGATATTCTCGAAATACCTGATTCATCAGATTCATAAAGACTGCCGATGCATTCGTCAAGCCGAATGGCATCACCAAAAATTCATAATGCCCGTATCTTGTCCTAAAAGCAGTCGTAGAAATATCTGAGTCTCGTACCCGCATCTGGTGGTATCCTGATCTCAGATCTATCTTAGAGTAAACAGAAGTACCCTGTAATTGATCAAACAGATCATCAATTCGTGGCAAAGAATACTTATTCTTGATGGTGACATGATTCAGCTGCCTGTAATCAATACATAATCGCATCGATCAATCCTTCTTCTTGACAAATAACACAGGTGCTCCCCACGGAGAAACACTCGGACGAATATATCCCTTATCAAAAAGATCCTGCAACTGCTATTTCAATTCCCTCATCTCTGACGGTGCCAGACGATAAGGTGCTCGGGATATAGGCGTAGTTCCTGGTACTAGATCAATACCAAATTCAACCTCTCGAACCGGAGGAAAATCAGGAATCTCATCAGGGAATACATCAGAAAACTTGCTGACAACCGATAGCTGATCGATATCCGGACTACTCGTGGACATATCAACTGCATAGATGAGGTAGCCCTTCCCACCTGACTCTAAGACATGACATGCCTTCAGAGCCGAAACAAGTGGCATCGGAGGTCGCGCACCCTCACCATAAAAGTACCAGCTATCACCCTCATCCGGATGAAACTGTACCAGACGCTGATAACAATCCACAGTAGCGTGATGCAAAGTCAGCATATTTATTTCCAAAATACAATAAAAATCTGCCATCGCTAAAATCATCAGATTAGCAGACAACACATGACCCTCAAATTCCAGAAGGCAACTCATCACTAGAAGCTTAGTTACTACCTCCTGCTCCAGCGGAGTAGATACAACTAAATTCAGGTCTAATGATACATAAGACAATCTATGTCTCTTAACAAAACAGCTAGAAATAAAGGAATGCGATGCTCCAGTATCAATTAAAACAAGTGCAGGAATACCACATAACAAAAAGGTACCTGCCAACATGCGATCGCTTCCCTCTGTAGCCTGATCCTGAGACAGAGCAAATACATGCCCCTGGGTGTGTGGGCAAAAACTGGAAGAACTAGGTGATGCTGGCTGCTGACGTGGATGAGTAGAAGCCTGAGATCCCATATGCGATCCCGATCCACTGGCAGCTCCCATACAAGTAGGATAATCTTTCCGCAGATGCCCCTGCTCGCCACAGATGAAACAAGCACCAGATGCCTTCCAACATGCTGCCGTAGGATGCTTCCCACCACAGTGAGTACAACGATCATCTTTCTTCTTTTTCCCAAACCGGAGATCCAGAAGAAGAAATAGTAGAAGAAGAAGTGGTACCTGACTGAACAACAGATTGAGCCCTAGGCCCAAGAGATCCACCAGGCTGTCCTGACATCATCAGCTGTGCTCGCCTGTTGCTGTTCTCCACTTGACGGCACCGATTGACCAGAGTCTCATAAGATGTCGGATCATCACAAACAACCACCTGTGAATATATGTCCTGATTGAGACCTTGCAGAAAGATATCATACTTGGATGCATCACTCTCATTGATATGGGGACTGTAAGGTAGCAGATCAATGAATCGCTGCTGATACTCGTCAATAGTCATAGATCCCTGCCTCAGCGTAAGCAACTCCATCGATCTCGCCTGACGGACTGCTGGAGGAAAATATAATTTTTGGAACTCCTGACGGAAATCCTCCCAAGTCACCCGTCCTCTCTCAGTACGTGCCTGAGCAGCCTTGGCATCCCACCATAATCGTGCACGTCCATCTAGAACAAACTCTAAAACCTCCATCTTCTGCTCCTCAGTACATTCGAAAGCTCGAAATGCACTTTCGATCCTGGCCATCCAATTCCTTGCCTCCTCGGGATTTTTGCCTCCCATTAAGGGTTTCGGTGCTACTTGCAGAAGTTTATTAATCGTATAGCGACGTCTACCCTCATGGTGATGGCAATGTTGATGGCCACCTGCCTGACCAACACTGCCATGGCTCTCGTCACCTCTATCAGCCATATCTGAAAAAGATTTGCACATTTAAAATCCCAAATGCGCAATAAATACTCAAGACTAGACTAAATCCCAAGTCCTAATCCCAAAATCTATGCATGCTCTGATACCACAAATGTAGTGACCCAGCAGTGAATCACCTACTAACTAGAAACTATAGCATGCATTAACTTAATTAAAGCATAATTACTGAACAGAGTAAAATGTGCGGAAACATAACCCATAATGTACATATCAAAGCTTAATACAGTAGTTCAAAGCTTATCCTCAGTAGCGATACAACCATATCAAAAAGAAATAAAGTAAACATTATACAGCTATATCGAATCATGCTGTATAAAATATCCTCTACAAGCTCCTTCTCCCTAGTCCTTCCTCGAACTCCCAGCTCCGTCCATCCCGCGACCTGCCCCGTGGAATGGAGTGTCCAAGATAATAACTAGGACGTGAGCGACTAACGCCCAGTACATAAACATGAGTAAACATATGTATATGATGCATGCAATCATGATGACGGGTAATAAGTCATCTGAAAGTCATGCTAATAACTGGCGCCAATGAGTGTTGTGACCGCTCGGATCAAACCTTTGGGTACAACCACCCTCGCCTAGAACCCCCCACTATAAGGTACATCCGGTTCTAGAATATCTCCTAGAACCCCCCGTTATAGCGGTACATCCGGCTCTAGACTAAATACAGGTATAACAAAAGAATAGGCTCAACATGTATGCGCACATGACATATGAATATGAAAAGCAGTAAACCATACATCATGCCACATAATAATGCCAAGTAAATGCAACATATAAACATGTATATTCGATAGCAATCTCAGTCAATGTGTACGTATCTCCTACGTGCTAGTTCGAGTATAATTCAGGACCTAGGTACAAAGCGTTCATCCGTCGTTAACCCTTTGAAAATGCAGTTCGGGTGCCCTCTATAAAGTTCAGTTCGGGTCGGGAATATCAGGTCGGGTCGGGTCGGATCTCTCGATCTCTTAGTTTGGGTCGGGAAATTGTAGTTCGGGTCGGGATTCAATATCCTCACCTGAGCATGGTCTCACTCTAAAATATATGCTTTGAAATGAATCTGCGACCCCCTATTTATAGGCAAATATCTGGGGTGTTCGGGATTCTCAAACCAATGTCGAGACGTCCGAGCTCGTGTATGCATGCCACGTATCAAATGCTTGAGCTGAGTCATTACCATTTTTGACACCTCATGCTTAGGCGCCAGCTGTCACGCATGCAAGCGTCCACACACCTGCCTGTCTGTCCTTGAGGGTTCGGGCTTCCCTAATACCAGTTCGGGATTCCCTAGCCGCAGGTCGGGATTCCCTAGCAGTTCGGGATTCCCTAGCAGCTTTTCAAACTTCCTTAATAACGAAATTCCCTAACAGGCTAACAGCAGAATTCCCTAGCCGTAGAATCCCTAGCAAGAGAATTCCCTAGCTAAAGAATCCCTAGCTGTATAATCCCTAGCAGCAGATTCCCTAGCTGCTCATGTTTCCATAGCTACTCATATTCCCTAGCTCCTCATATTCCCTAGCTGCAGTTCAACAGCTTAGACTGAACCCTTAATCATGATTATCATATTATTATCTTAAAATGGAATTCTGTGTTACTACATAAAATCATACGGATCACTGGAATATTAAATTCTTCATGAATAAATATTTATTCTTTTTAATGATTCATTACCAAATATTTTATTGAAATAAACCAAAAACTATAAATTTATGAATAATTCTAAGATTGATTTTATTTAATTTATGTCCATTATAACGAAATGTGATTGATAATTGTGTTTTTTATTGTATATTTTAATATCATTTTGTTGTTGTTTTGCATGCATTCATTTGTTTTAATTCAGTATTTTTCTCGTATTTAATATATCATGTCTACATTATATGCTCCCGAGTTTATTTTGTAGGACGTGGCATTTTGAAGAAAAAGTGGACATAAGTAATTTCGCTCGATCTGTGGGTTTTAACCGATCGAGCAAGCAAGGTGCTGAATTCCGAGACAGAGTTATTTTCGCTCGATACGCATAACTCAACCGATCGAGCGGACGAAGATATGAAAGAACAGAAGAGGGTCAGAACTATTTTAGCTCGATCGGTAAGTTTCAACCGATCGAGCGAGTCGCGCAGTTCGGAAAAAAATCTGTTAACAAGGAAACTTTATTTTTAAGGACTCTAGGCTATTTTTAAGGAGATAATTCCGATTTTCTATTTTTGTAATCAGACTGAGACGTTTGGAACACCAAGAACCCTTGGCGGCTAGGTTTTCTTTTAATATACTTAGACTTCTTCTCTTCTTTTAAATTTTTTTGGAGAATTTCATGAATCGTTGTGACTAGGTTCTAGAACTTGGTTGAGGAAGACGAACCCTTGAATTTATTTATTTGTGAGATTTGAATTTTCAGTGTTTGATTTTTATTTGAATATCAAAAGTTGTTTGAGATTTATTTCATGCTTATATGTGAGATTATTGGATTGATCACCCTGTGATTTTATCATACAATCTACTGCTAAATTAGACATCAAATCCGTAATTGTTTGATTCATCTGATTTGTGAAGCAAATACGATTAATATTTTTCGCTTGTGAATTTATTGATTCGTAGAAACAATAATTGAATAGATTAAATACATCCGCTTGTGTATGTGTTGTCTAGATTCATCAATTTTACTAGTTTTCATGCTGCCTTGAATTTAAATCTAATCACTTGTATTGAGTTAATTCATTGGTAAGGGTTAATTTAGAACGCTTGTGTCTAGTTAACTAAAATTAAGGTGAAATAGGAATTAAGTTTCCAATGATGAATATTCAATGAGAATTAATTATTTTTAGATAATCGATTATGGAATGAATAATTTCAAGGGTATAATCGACCGATACCAAAGCTTGTTTTAATTGATTTCTTTGATATAATTTTTATTCTCACATGCTAGTTGATAGAATTTCATTTTAATTTGCTTTTAATTAATAGTAGTTAATTTCAATCCAAAAACCACTCTATTTATTTTTAGTATTTTAAGGAACACAATTAAATTTTACTTTCCTCGTAGGAACGATCCCTACTCTCACTACTACATAATTTATTTATCTGATTTGAGTTGGATAACTTGTGAAACACTTTGGTGAATCAATAAATGATCTTGGTTGCTTCTCCGTGGATGTAGGTCACTTGTGACCGAACTACGTGTTCTTGAGTTCATTCATTATTGAGCTGTGTGGTTGGATATGTGTATGTGTGTTTAATCCAATTCTGTGAGAATTGGCCTGCAATATTATTTCAGTAGGATTTCTATTGTTGTTCAAATCTTTACAAATGCTATTTATAAAATCTGATGGATCTTAGTGAATTCGGTACTTTTATTATGGAGAGTCTTTCCTTTATGTCACAAGAACCTAACTACAAGGTTCGGTTCGTTAGACGACAAACGAATATGGTTGCTCACACACTCGCTAGAGCGGCCAATTCTTATGCTAGTCCGTGTGTTTTTTTATGATGCCCCAACAATTACTTATGATTCTCTGTTATTTGATTGTAATTACTCTTCTCCGATTTAATGAAGGTTTACTTGTTTGGCTTTAAAAAAAAAAATTCCAAATCACCTTTTTTTTTGCATGAGAAACATATGAGAATCAAGAAGTACTACATGATAATAGTTTCTAGAAGCCATCATTCATTTCAAATAATCCTAGAAATCCGGCAAAATCTGTTCAATATACTCCAGAAAATTATGGGCCTGATTCTTGCGCAAGGAATAGAATGTCTATTTCAAGAATTTCTAGAAGGGGTTAATTCTTGAATTAATGAACATCTAAACGCAACAAATTCGGAAATTTGTTTGATATTATATATATATTATATAAAGGAACGAATATGGTTCAAGAATCATGAATGCAAGTTTCTGAAAACTCTTCTTTATTTTTCACCACCACGAGAAAACTGGGGCTGTTTTCTTGAAATCAATTCAAGAACCATTCCACCGAAAACTTGAGGAGAAAAAAGACTGCACAAAAATGGCGGAAGAAGAAGGCCAGACATTGAAGCATTCTTCAGAAAAGAAAGTTGGAGACCAGAAAGTTTCGTTCTTTAAACTTTTTTCTTTTGCAGATAGGTTCGATGTGGCCCTCATCGTTGTGGGGACAATCTCCGCCATTGGCAATGGCATGACACAGCCGCTCATGACTCTTATTTTTGGCCAGTTGATTAATACTTTCGGCGGGACCAATCAATCAGATGTTGTGCATGAAGTGTCCCAGGTGATTTTGCTTTTTGTTTTCGAATTTCTTGGCTTGAAATCTCGGTTTCTTTGTTTGGATTTCGTTATTTTTTGCGTTCTATTTTGGCTGAGTTTCTTGCTGCATGAATTTGTAGGGGCTTAAAAGCACTTGACTTGGAATCCCGTTTTATGAAAATATGCTTTAATTCAGTTCTTTGCACGACTCGAAGATATTTTTCCAACCCTATAATCAGTTTTCGCACCAACCCTCCAAAGATAACATAAAATGCTGTGTTGAAGGATTTGAATAAGTTTTTGAAGGCTGTTTGAACATTAAATTATTTGGATTAGTTGCGGAAATTATTAGAAGATGCAAAACTAATGTGTTGCGAACGATCAAATCGTGATCATAAGTTTTTTCTGTATCATCTTATAAAAGGAGATCACTGTTGTTGTCTAAGAATTCAAATTAAATTCTAACAACATAAAATCTTAAGAATCCTGAAATATGAAATCTGGATATTATTATGAAAAAGCTCTGGATAGCCTTTTTTCCCCACATTGAGTATCCCTTTTATAGTTGATTTTTGTTAAAGTAAACTTATCTGCATTCTATAACAGGTATCCCTCAAATATGTGTACTTGGGACTTGGTGCCGGATGCGCTGCACTTCTTCGTAAGTTGATACTGTTTTCTTTTCTATGGCACATATATCATATAGTTATTTATTTACAGCGAATGCTAGAATCTTTGCGATGTGCCTTAGAGCAGAGAGTATGATCAAGAGTAATGACTATCAAATTACTCATCTTCCGGCAGTCATTAGCTTTTGTATCAAGTAAACTTTATTATGGATTACAATCAAATTTGCACAGATGTGCTAAAGGCAGAATGACATGATTTCCTTGCAGAAATGGTATGTTGGATGGTGACTGGAGAAAGACAAGCTACTCGAATACGAGGGTTGTACTTGAAAACCATTCTAAGGCAAGATATTGAGTTCTTTGATACTCAAACAACAACAGGAGAGGTCATTGGGAGAATGTCTGGGGACACTATTCTTATCCAAGAAGCTATGGGTGAAAAAGTAAGTTTCTTAAGCAACACTAGGTGAATGAAATGCACTGTCAAGTTTGGTAATTCCAACAAAAAAAAAAAGGTTTGGTATGCCAGAGCTCTCCACATAAACTTTACTAGTAAGTGATTTTCACAGGTTGGGAAATTTATCCAATTTATGTCGACTTTCTTCGGTGGCTTTATTATTGCTTTTTGCAAAGGATGGCGCCTAGCCGTGGTGTTAGTTTCTTGCATTCCTGCTCTTGTCATAGCTGGAGGAACCGCAGCAATGATCATGTCAAAGATGTCGAGTCGTGGGCAAATAGCATACGCGAAAGCTGGAAATGTAGTGGAACAGACCGTCGGAGCAATTAGAACGGTAGAATTCACCGACCAATTTGCACAAGACCATATATTACATTGAATTACAGTATCTTTATATAAGAGGAATCTGCTTTACTTTATCCATAGGTTGCATCATACACGGGAGAGAAAAGGGCGATAGACAATTACGAGAGCAAACTGCGGATTGCTTATGCATCAACTGTCAAACAAGGGATGGCTTCAGGCTTTGGAATTGGTGCTGTGACGTTGATTGTTTTCGGAACTTATGGACTTGCCATATGGTATGGTGCCAAATTAATCGTAGAGAAAGGTTATAATGGAGGGAATGTCATCAATGTTATTATGTCGATAATGACCGGGGGGATGTAAGTGTTTCATTAGTTTTATGCAAAGAAGAAAGATTTCAAGTTTTTCTGCGTTCTTCAATCTTATAATGGACTTGATCAGGTCACTTGGCCAGACTTCTCCATGCATAAATGCATTCGCAGCAGGTCGAGCTGCAGCATACAAGATGTTTGAGACTATTGAACGAACACCAAAAATCAATGCATCTGATGCCAGTGGAACTGTACTAGAAGATATACGAGGTGAAATAGAACTGAAGGATGTGCATTTTAGATATCCAGCGAGGCCGGACGTCCAAATTTTCGCGGGGTTTTCACTTCATGTCCTTAGTGGTAAAACTGCAGCTCTGGTTGGGCAAAGTGGGAGTGGAAAGTCCACAGTGATCAGCTTACTCGAGAGATTTTATGATCCGGATGCTGGAGAAATCCTGATTGATGGGGTGAATTTGAAGAACATGAAACTCCAATGGATAAGAGAAAAAATGGGACTTGTAAGTCAGGAGCCTATATTATTTGCTACGACTATAAAGGAAAACATATTATACGGCAAAGGAGACGCTACCGATGAGGAAATTAGGAAGGCTATCGAGCTTGCCAATGCTGCTAAATTCATTGACATACTACCCCAGGTGAAGTAAATTATTTACTCCTTCTAATGGTTTGTTGTGTTATATTTTAAGATTTTGTAATACAAAGTTATGGTTGCAGGGGCTTGACACAATGGTGGGTGAACATGGGACTCAGCTTTCTGGCGGTCAGAAGCAAAGAATCGCAATTGCTCGAGCCATTTTGAAAGATCCGAAAATACTGCTTCTGGACGAAGCAACGAGTGCTCTAGATGCAGAGTCGGAATTTATTGTACAAGAAGCACTTGAAAATGTTATGTTGAATCGAACAACAGTGGTTGTTGCACATCGGTTGACTACTATCAGAAATGCAGACCTTATTGCAGTGGTGCATGCTGGGAAATTAGTAGAACAAGGTACATGATTATAAACAACTTAATTCATTAGTACGATTTTATTTATCATGTGTCTAATGTGCTGTTTTTAATGAAAAATTTAATTCTAGGTACTCATGCTGAATTGATTAATGATCCCGAGGGAGCATATACACAGCTTGTTCGCATGCAAGAAGGAGCTAAACAGGCCGAATTTTCGAGGGGACACAACTTTCAGAAAGCAGATGCTGCTGCTGACATAGATCAAAGCTTGATAAAGTCTTCGAGTCAGAGAATGTCAATGAGGAGATCTACAAGCAATGAATCTGCTAGGCATTCGTTCGCCATCACCTATGGTGTTCCTGACTTTTCTGACATCCGAGAAGCTGAAATAAGTGATGACATTGATGAAAAGAATGTTGAAACTTTGAAGAAACGTAAGAGAGTTTCCATTAGACGTCTCGCCTACCTAAATAAGCCAGAGTTGCCGTATTTGCTACTTGGATCCATCGGTGCAGGGGCACATGGTGTAGTTCTCCCAATTTTTGGCCTACTGCTCTCAACAGCCATTAAAATTTTCTTCGAACCTCCACAGCGACTGAGGAGCGACTCAAAATTTTGGGGACTCATGTTTGCTGTCTTAGGCATGTGCACATTGGTTGCGTTACCAGTTCAGAACTACTTTTTTGGAATTGCTGGTGGTAAATTGATTCAAAGAATCCGTTCTTTGTCGTTCAAAAAGATAGTGCACCAAGAAATTAGCTGGTTTGATGATCCCGCCAACTCAAGGTCAGTCCTCTTCTTTTTTCTTTATTCTTTAAGGCAACACCAACGTTTTTGTGGCATGACTAGAAACATGTTGATTGGGTTGTTCTCGACTTTTAAATATTTAAGTTCACAGCAACCATCAGCTATAACTTTTGGTGCACGAGATGCGTTGGGTCTAAATTTTAATATTTAACGGGAGTTGTTTTTGTTTTTCTGAATACAGCGGTGCTGTTGGGGCAAGGCTATCTACCGATGCCTCGACTGTAAGAAGCCTGGTGGGAGATGCTTTAGGTCTGATAGTCCAAAATATGGCAACTGTGATCGCCGGTCTTGTTATTGCCTTTACAGCGAACTGGCTATTGGCCATCATAATACTTCTCGTGCTGCCGTTTGTTGGCTTGCAAGGATTCTTTCAGATGAAGTTCTACAAAGGCTTCAGTGCCGATGCCAAGGTTTCTTTTGACACCGCTATTTACTAAAACAGAATTACTATTTGCTGGAAAATATGTGATATATGTATAATGCAGGTGATGTATGAAGAAGCTAGCCAGGTAGCAAATGATGCAGTCAGTGGCATCCGAACCGTGGCATCGTTTGGGGCTGAAGACAAGGTAATGAAAATGTATGAGCAGAAATGTGAGGCTCCTTTGAAGCAAGGAGTCAGGCTCGGTATCGTTAGCGGAGCAAGTTTTGGTGTCGGCTCTTTGGCACTATACTGCGCAAACGCCTTTTGTTTCTATATTGGCGCCGTTCTTGTGAAACATGATAGAGCAACATTTGGTGAAGTATTCAAGGTGATTTAAGACTCTTTTGCCCATGGTTTACTTGCTTGGACTGATTCTTAGCTATTTCAGGCCGTTTAATTCGGGTTGAAATGATTATTTTTCAGGTTTTCTTTGCGCTTACAATGTCAGCCATGGGAATTTCTCAAGCAAGTGCAACAGCTCCAGATGTTAACAAAGTTAAAGACTCTGCTGCCTCCATATTTCAGATACTTGACAGCCAACCTAAGATTGATTCAGGCAGCGACGAAGGCACGACGTTGCCCATTACTCGCGGTGATATTGAGTTACAACATGTGAGTTTCAAGTATCCAACGCGACCTGACATCCAAATCTTCAAGGATTTGTGCCTAACCATCACTTCTGGGCAGGTAAAGCTCCACCATTATATTCTTCCCATATCTTCGTCTCCTATGACTTGAACAGTAGAAAAATTAGCCTTATCCGATCACTTTTTCAGACTGTTGCTCTTGTTGGAGAAAGTGGAAGTGGTAAATCAACAGTTATCAGTCTAATAGAAAGATTTTACGACCCTGATTCCGGGGAAATATTCATGGATGGAGTCGAAATTAGAAGATTCAAACTCAGCTGGCTGAGGCAACAAATGGGATTGGTGAGCCAAGAACCTGTTCTTTTCAACGACACCATCCGCGCCAACATCGCCTACGGAAAACAAGGTGAAGCAACAGAAGAAGAGATCATTCAAGCAACGAAATCCGCGAATGCACACAACTTCATATCCGGATTACCTCAAGGTTACGAAACTAACGTTGGGGAACGAGGAGTCCAGTTATCAGGGGGACAAAAACAAAGAATCGCCATCGCCAGAGCCATCATAAAGGACCCGAAAATTCTTCTACTTGATGAGGCAACAAGTGCACTAGACACAGAGTCGGAACGAATAGTACAAGATGCACTAGACAAAGTGATGGTGAACAGAACCACCATTGTTGTCGCGCACCGTCTGTCGACCATAATCGGTGCGGACACGATTGCTGTGGTGAAGAATGGGGTGGTTGCTGAAAAGGGTAGGCATGATACGTTGTTGAAGATCCAAGATGGCATTTACGCGTCGTTGGTAGCTCTTCACTCAAGTTCATAAGACAATGTGTAATGTAGGAAATATAGGAGTTTGAGATTCTGTAAGTTCAAGGGAGAATACATAATTTTTTTTTATCTCATTCTTTGGTGATTATTTTGCATATAAGCTTCAGGGTAAATTCCTTTTGCTAGCTTCTCCATTTTTCTCTTGAAATCAAATCCATCCCTCTAGTTTGGGAATGACAATTTATATATTTGAGCCTACTAGTTTATGTTAAGTCAGTCGATCGATCTTGCGTACTTAAACGAAACGAATCGAATCGAATCGAATCTTATATCTACTATCTACTATAATCTAAATAAGCCAGTTTGAAATGTGAAATTACTTATTTATCCTTCCAACTACCCTGTGAGTTTCCCTTCTTTTCTTCTTACATTTTCGCGTATTCTCTTTCCACATATTTCCGCTTCTTTTCTTCTTAACAAAAACCGATTCTTTTCTTCTTCTTTTTTTCTTAACAATAATAGCACTTAATTTCATTATTGCCCATTAATACAAGCTCTCATTACTGCCTACCGTTTCTTACCTTCTCATTTCTTTGTGCCTTCGTGCTTCATTATTTTGCATTTGTGGTCTGCTCCTTTTATTTTCCCACTATCGTTCTACTGAATCTCATGACACCGGGTAGGAGCTCGGCTGTCGTCTCGGGCTTTCTCGCAAGGCCTGTGCTGCTTTCTTCCACCTGTGTTTTTCTTCATGTTCTTCTTCATGTCATTCTTTCCAAAATTCATGTCAATATTTTCCTTTGGCTTTGGATGGTTTACAAGGTGCTTTTTAAATATGGCAGAACCATTTCTGAGGCTTCGCACATTGGTTCCTCTGCTTCCCCCGCTTCCAATTGTTAGATACCGTTCTTTGCTCCTTATTTCTGAGGCTTCGCACGTTGGTTCCTCTGCTTCCCCCGCTTCCAATTGTTAGATACCGTTCTTTGCCCCTTGTTTTATTTGCATACATATTATCTTTCTCTCGTCCAATGATATTTTTTAATGTTGCAGCACAAATTGGGTTTGTTCCTGTGGCATGTCGTCCTAATCGTAAGTGTTAGGTGATGCTTTGTCTCGAAATTTTTCCCTTGGAACTCTGCCTCAAATGTTTGTTTTTATTCCCCAAATGCATCCTTTTTTCTTTTTAATTCCAAACTTTCAATTCAGACAATGAAGGAGACATTTTGCTGATGTGTGGCTTACCATTGGTGCCTCCGTGTCGTTTTTGTGGCGCGCATAGATTTATTTTTAAACCTCCATCTTTTTGTTGCGCTTGTGGTAAGATTAGGTTGTCATCGCATGTTACTCTAGCAGCATTGCTGGAATTATTCACCGACCAGCTGTCCCCTTCGGCTATTTTGTTCTTTCATATCCTTACTGGTTTTCCAAATTAATCCTGCGTAACTATGCTGATTGATTTTTTTTAGCTTCGCAATCCAGTGTAGCAGCAAAGTTTTTGTATTTTAAATTCCCTGAGCATTTTGTTTGGGAACAACCGATCGGAACTTGGAAACCAAGGAAACAAAGACAGGTTATCGGGCATATGTTAACTCGGCAAATCCTGCAGAAGGTGAAAGGTATTTTATTTGCGTCTATTACTTCTTCATGTTCGAGGCCCTAAGTCCTACTATGATTTGTTAAATATCGGCGACAGATTGTGCTTAACTTTCAAGGATACTGCACAACGTAGGGGTTACTAGAAAGTGACAGGAGTAATTTTAAGTGTTTGAATGAGGCAGCGAGTTTTCAGATAATATAATCCACGCTGAAATCGCTCTTTGCCATCACACAGGAAAAAAGGTTTTAATTCCTCGGATACCTTTATCTCCGACTGAGAACGAAGGTTACCCATTTCAATTCAAGCGGAAGCAGTTTTCCATCAGGTTATATTTTGCAATGACCATTAACAAATCCAAGGCCAGACAATCCCGAAAATTGGTGTGAATTTACCCGATCTTGTCTTCTCACATGGGCAGCTGTATGTTGCTATGTCCGGAGGTATTCCATGAAATTTATTAGATTTTTAATTAAACCTGATGTTGGCAACAATTATGATATTCGCTTACCAAAAATGTTGTATATAAACAAGTATTGGAAGAAGGCTTCGTTTAATCCTTTCAAGTTCGACATTTCACCTTCAATATATGATTATGTTGTTTTCATTAGAGCAGCTACGAAAGTTTCTTTCTCTTTTTACAAAAACTACTAAGTAATTTATTACCTAAAATTTCAATTCCACCATAGTTGCTTAAAATATTTAAGATATTTAATTTTTTTTCGTATGTTTTTCCCAACCTTCCTATAATGAAATATTAATTCTTTATTTATTTATTTATTTATTTATTCATTCCTTTTTATTCCAAGAAATCCATTAATAAATACTTCTTTAAATTATACCTACTTTTTCAAAACAGCGATTACTCATAGAATATTTATTAGCAAGTTTCGTTGTAAAAAATCAAATCAATAAATATTTTTTGTTATTACTTTGCATAATCTTAGTCTGACCGTATTAATCTAAAAATTTTGAGATTCATAAATTTTAAAAAACATTAATATTATATAACACAATACATTTTTTCTTTTAAAAAAAATTAATTAACTATCTATTTTTATCAAAAATTTTGTTTTTCGTTCAACAGCAATACCTTACTGACACTTGTATAAATAATGTTAAGAAAACTCAAAAATACTTTGTTACATGACAAATTACAAATACATCTAATTTACTAAAAATAATTTAAAAAGTTTTGATATTTTCGAATTTTTTTGAAATAAAATTCTAAAAATATGATTTTCTAAATAAAACCACTTTTTCCGTCTTTTATAAGTTATTGAGCTTCCATTAGTGAATAACGAACACACTTTATTCTATTAATATTATCTTACAATTCATGACTTCGAAATGTATCATGAAATATTTATAAGCAAGTTTCATTGTAAAAAAAAAAAAACAAACAAACAAATCGATAAAAAATTTTGTTTATTACTTTGAATAATCATAGTCTGATCATATTAATGTAAAAATTTTTAGATTCATAAGTTTAAAATTAAATATATTTTATAACACATTAAATTTTTTCTTAAAAAGAGATAATTAATTAACGATCTATTTTATCAAAAGTTATTTTTTCTTCCAACAACATTACTTTACTATCGCATGCATGAACAATGTCCAAAAAACTATTAAATAGTTTGTTACATAACAAATTATAAATACATCTAATTTACTTAAAATAATTTAAAACGTTTTAATATATTATAATATTTTCGAAATAAATTTCTGAACAAATGATTTTCTAAAGACAAAACCACTTATCTTCATTTTTTATATTTAATGAATATTCATTAAACTTGTGGTTACTTTTTCGTAAAATTTTGACCGCATTAATTTTAATATTTTAAGATTCATAAGTTTAAAATAAATAAATATTTTACAACACATTTTATTTTTTCGTAAAAAAATAATCAATTAACAATATATTTTTATCAAAAGCCTGACTTTTCGTCAAATTGCATTAATTTACTGACACATATATGAATAATTAAAAAAAAAACTTATATGTAGTTTGTTAAACAACAAATTACGAATACGTCTAATTAACTTAAAATAATTTAATATATATTTTCTAATTTTTTAGTAATAAATTTCTAAAAATGTGATTTTTTTAAATAAATGAATATTTATAACACACTACATTTTTTTAAAAATAATAATTAATTAACAAACTATTTGTTGGAAATTGTTATTGAATGAATTGTGGAAGAAATGGGCTTGAAAAGCTTGTCCCAAATGGCTTGAAAAGCTTGTCCCAAGTGTTACAAATAATTTGAATTTGGTGAAATAAATTGGAGGAAAATGGGGAATTGGTTGTCCCACATTGGTACAACTCCAATTTGTTGCTCACCTTATATAATCCAACTTTGGATTATGGAATTCGGCCCTTAGGGCACCGGATGTTTTGTAAATGGACAAGACGCTAATCGATTCAACAAACACGCACACGCGGCCGACCGGCTCGGCGTGGCGAGGCGAGGTCTTATGATCAACTTGCGAGACAGTGGCCTTCAGAAAAATTGGCCGACCGATCGGTAAAAAAACTACCGACCGAGCGCACCCTTATTTGAGCGAGACAGAAAGTTTGTCAAAAGTGGGGCGCTCGATCGGTCAAAAATTACCGACCGAGCGCACCTTCTACAGTCCGAAAATTTGCGTCTCTTTTTGGGCTTTTTCTGTCATGGGTTGCATCCTTACGCCATAAAACGTATTTTTTGAAGTCATAGTATATATATATATGACTGTTATAACGCAAAGGTATAATCTGAAACATCTGATAACGTAATACATCAGATTTCTCTGTGAATTCTTCCCTCTCTCTCACAAAAGAAAAAGTTAATACATATTTTAGTTCGACGAAGATCGAGATATTTGTTATGCTGCTATATCTCGGTTGTATAGTCGTTGTATCTTAGAGACAATTGCCGCCAGCGTTTAAGCACTGTTAACGGGCAATTTCGATTTGCGGATAGAGAGTTTCTCTCGCCTCGATTTTGTTTATCTTTGTTGCTGCTGTTGTTGCTGTTGCTGTAAAAGTTTTCAGAATTCGGAGTACATCATAATAACACTATTTTAATCAATAGCCTTACATTTCGTCCAACGCCATTAAAAAGCCACTTATCTTCATCTTTTATACGCTATTGAATATCCATTAATGGATAGTACTCATAAAATCATGGTTACTTTTATTTCAAAAAAAAAAAAAAAAACTCATGGTTACTTTTATCTTCAAAATATATGATGAAAATTTAAAAAAATAATGTTATCGAAAATATTTCAAAGTTATCTATTTCTTTTTTGTTTATTAATTTGATTGCTAATAGCTTGAGCATATATTGCTACTTTTTCAATAAGATAGATTATCAATTTAATTTTTTAACTTCAAAAGATACAATGACATTTCTAAAATAATAGTAGGCCTAAAGTAATTTGAATTGATATATTATCTTCTTTTTTTAAATTCACTTCCAACCAAATATATGTGGACAAATATGATTTTCAAACTATGAATTGTGCGTCCTCTATATTTCTAAGCTCAAACTTTGTTTTTCATTTCATCATTGCCAAAAATAATATATGGTTCACTCTATCTTATCCATATAACAAATTTTTATATCATACTCCAATTTTTTATTCAAAGACATTATTACATTTACAATCAATTTTTTTTTAAAAAAAAAAGTTTCATAAAAAATTACGAATATAATTTTATGTCATCAAAATATCACAAGTATTTAAAAAATATTTTATTTATAAAGTAATTCAAAATTATATATATATATATATATAATCTTAGTGTCATATAATAATTTTTAAAATATTATTCTTAAAAAACTAATACATGTTTTTTTAAACACTATTTATTGTCTACATTTATATTTTTTGAACCTACTATTTAATATTTTCTCATTTTATTTTTTTTACAACTTATATTTAATTTATTTAAAGCAAATTATATATTATTTATCTTATCTTATAAAATACTTCATGCCTTCGAAAGATATTATGGAATATTTAGAAGCAAATTTCGTTGTAACAAAATTCAAATCGATATATCTTTTATATTTATTACTTTGAATAATCAAATTCTGACCGAATTGATTTCAAAATTTTAAAATTTATGTGTTTAAAATCAAGAAATATTTTATAACACATTCTATTTTTTCGTAAAAAATAGTAATCTATTAACGATATTCATTATATCAAAAACCTAACTTTCCGTCCAATATCATTCCTTTACTAGCACATGTATGAATAATTTTTTTTTTTTTTAAAAAAAACTAATATGTAGTTTGTTACATAACAGATTATGAATACATCTAATTTACTTAAAATAATTAAACATATTTTAATATTTTCTAACGATTTAGAAATAAGTTTCTAAAAATATGATTTTCTAAAATATATCACTTCTCTTCGTATTTTATATATATAAGTGAATACTCAGCACACTATATTATATTAATCTTATCTTACAAGATACTTCATGACTTTGAAATATATTATGGAATATTTATAAGCAAGGTTCATCATACAAAAATTCAAATGGATGAATAATCATGTCTGACCGTATAAATTTTAAAATTTTATAATTAACAATTTATTTTTACCAAAAGTTATTTTTCGTCCAACAACATTATTTTACTGACACATGTATGAATAATGTCCAAAAAACTATTAAATAGTTTGTTACATGAAAAATTATAAATACACCTAATTTATTTCAAATAATTTAAAACGTTTTAATATTTTATAATATTTTTGAAATTTTTTTTGAACAAATGATTTTCTAAAAACAAAACCACTTATCTTCATTTTTTATATTTAATGAATATTCATTAAATTTATGGTTACTTTTTCGTAAAATTTTGACCGCATTAATTTTAAAATTTCAAAATTCATAAGTTTAAAATAAATAAATATTTTATAACACAATCTATTTTTCGTAAAAAAAAATCAATTAACAATATATTTTTATCAAAAGCCTGATTTTTCGTCAAATAGCATTCATTTACTGACACATATATAAATAAATAAATAAAACTAATATGTATTTTGTTAAATAACAAATTAAAAATACATTAATTAACTTAAAAGGAATGGGAAATCTTTCAATTGTTACATGTATCCAATTTTCATTTCATCCGGGAAAAGCCATCTTTTTCTTAACAATGTCTCTCTGTTTTATGATACCTACAACAATTGTTGTACGACTGCTACAAAACAACTAATAGAATGTCTTGTCCAAACTGTACAGATATATCCATCGAGATAGTTCCAAGGTTTCTTATTACTTCTACTTCCAATTTTTCTTTTGCAGATCATTATACCAACAAATGATTATGTACTTATTGACTACACTCTCAGGTATAAACTTAATGTCTTGATTGAAGATGAAACTGTAGTTGCAAGATTAACTATGTTTGGTAAAACTATCACATTATTCATTAGTATTCCGATCGAAAAATACATACTGAATTGTGACCAGGTAAGATCAACATATATGATCATTAGGAAATTAAAACATTTTTTCCTCATCATATTGTTTCAAAATATATGATCTAATATAATAAGTCTAACATACAATGCAGAAAAACAATGACATAATTAGCTATCACAAAGAAAACCACATGTTTTTGGTCAAGTTAGATCACACTGACAAAAACTATAAAGACAAGGTTTTAATGATTGTTGAGATCATTCAAAAACCACATTCAAAAAAAAAATCATTGATCAAAGGAGACAAAGTGTGCCGTCAACGAAGGATCAAACATATCCGCATCCACATCTGCAAAGAAAAACATTCCCGAGAAAAGTGAAGCAAGTCACACTGCAATGGACATACAAGATGACGAATTTCTTGAAGAATATACAAAACGCATCAAGACACGTGTTGCACGTAACAAAAAAAACTTACTTCATAAAGGGGAAAAAAATAAAAAACGTTAACAGATTATTCTATCAAAACTTGATTACCTGCTTTTATAAGGACTTTGTTTCGCTTTTTACCATTACTACCTCTTTTTTATTTAAAACATAAATAGACATTAATTGACTAATTTATTTCTTATGAAATATATTAGCTATAAGTTTTTTCGTTTCATTGCACTCACACAATTAGATTGTTTTGCTCAACCGATTTCATACAACATGTCTTCAGTTATGTTAACATCATCACTATGTGTTTCATGTGCAACGCACATGCCACCTTCCTAGTTCTATTAAAAAGGATGAGTTGAATTGTGTAATGTTCATTTTGCCCTTATATTTATATTGTAATTGTGTTGAGTTTGTATTTTCCTTTTATCTTCTTCATTTATTGTGTTAAATAAATTAATTAAATATGTGTTGTAGTTATGTTCATTTTACCCTTATATTCATATTGTAATTGTGTTAAATTTGTGTTGTCCTCTTATAATTGTGTCCTTTTATTAATGTCCATTTTATGTGTATACATGTGTAATTGTGTTAAATTTGTGTTGTCCTATTATCTTTTTTATTTATTGTGTGAAATAAATAATTTAAATCGGTGTTTTATTTATATTTTTGTGTGTTAACTGATTAATTGTATCAATTTTTGATTTGTATGTCTTTAAATTATTGTGTCAAATTTGTGTTTGAGATCTTAATTTTAGATAATGCATTCAAAATTAAGCATGATAAAAATAATTAACAGGTAGTGAAACATGAAATTCATATGTGTGTCTATGGAATAAATTGCTTAATATGATAGATATATAAAATATAATGGCTAACGATTAATGAGTTAAAGATCATAAATAAATTAAGTTAAAATAGATCAAACTGATAATACTTTTTTTAAAAAAATTATATAATTAGTAAATTAGCAATATCTTATTTATATATTTAGTAATTAATAAATATAAATATCGCATGAAATACTAAATAGATGTAAATCTAATTAAAAATTATAAAATATAAAATAATAATTAAATAAGAGGTGTGATCGATGGGGTTTTATAAGAAAATTTGGCACCGTGTCATGTAATGAGGTGTTTTGTCTTTAAATTATTGTGTCAAATTTGTGTTTGAGATCTCAATTTTAAATAGTGCATTCAAAATTAAGCATTATAAAAATAATTAAGTCGTAGTGATAGATGAGATTGATGTGTGTGTCTATGGAAGAATGTCCTCTAATCATTTTCATTTATTGTGTTAAATAAATAACGTAAACCTGTGTTTTATTTATCTTTTTGTGTGTTAACTAATTAATTGTATCCACATTGTGATTTGTACGTCTTTGAATTATTGTGTCAAATTTGTATTTTAGATCTTAATTTTAAATAGTACATTCAAAATTAAGCATTATAAAAATATTTAATGTGTATGATATATATATATATATATAAAAGGTACAACAATTTAGTTACAGATCGTAAAAAAATTGGTTAAAATAGACCAAACTGATGTATTCTTTTTTTAAAATATATATAATTAGTAAATTAGTAATCTCTTATTTATATATTTAATAATAATAAGATATAAAATAACAATTAAATAAACGGTGCAGTCGATGAGGTTTTATAAAAAAATTGGCACCACATTATGATATAATGCGATTAAGTCTAAGATTTATTTTTTAATCGCGGTTTTCTTAAATAAATTGCAAATTTAGGTACAATGTGATTCGATTTGGGTTGTTCGAAAAATATATTGAGCAGCAATACTAGATCAAGTGTATTTTTCTTAATAACATAAGTTCTTAACTAATTTAGATAGTGCATTCAAAATTAAGCTTGATAAAATAATTAACACGTAATGATAAATGAGATTGATATGTGTCTATGGAAGAAATTGGTTAATGTGATAAATATAAATACAAGGCTAACAATTGAGTTAAAGATCGTAAATAAATTAGATTAAAATAGAGCAAACTGATAGCATTCCTTTAAAAAATATTTAATAAAAAAAATTTTGGTCAATTAATTTGTCCATTTTTGGATTTTGGTACACTAACTTTAAATTTTCGGTGATTTTGGTCCAATTGCTGACGTGACAGCTTGACAAGTCAGCATTTTCCGATACCACGTTATATTTTCTCGACGTCACGTAAGCATTTTCCGGTGTCACATCAACATTTGGACCAAAATAGCCTAAACTAAAAGTTAGTGTACCAAAACCAAATATTGAAAGTTAATTGACCAAAACCAAAAAATAGACAAGTTAATGGACAAAAAAACTATTTTCCCAAAAATATATTAAAAAGCATGAAGAAAATGGAAAAACCGCGAAAAAAAAATCTAAGTCAGTCCTCCTCCAAAATAGATATCATAGAGATTGAAAATGATGAGAAGATTGCTGATTTTAATTGAAGGATGAAGAATTTGAAACAAAACAAGGACATGGTCCCAACAGTGAAAATTAAACAAGAGAAGAATTTATAATTTTTTTAATATCAAGAGTTTAGAATGAACATTATGCTTTTCAATATTGAAATTTCTCAATGGATAATTAATCTTTTGTTTTCCCAAATAAATCTATATAAGTATCTATATTCCAAACATTATGTATCTCACTTGCAAGTAGAATGAAGCTTTTGTTTTAAAAAATAAGTCTATATAAATATCTAATTTTCATTAGCCTAAAAAACTTAATGTTACCATGGTATATCTCACGTGTAACGCACGTCATACTTACGAGTATAAATAAAATTTCAAGGATTGAATTATTTTTGCTCAAATTTGGTTAGTATCAAGATTAAAGTTGGAGTTTATCTCGAAATATTTAAACATGTTCGCAATCTAAAAAATAAAAACTTGAAATATATTTATTACTATATAATTATATTATATTATTAATAAAGTATAAAAGCTCAGGTTCTAACCATCCAAAATAATTTGGGCTCGATATTTGAAATAAGAATTAAATATTTTGGCAAGTCCACTTAATTCATTTACACCTCTAATTTCTGTTTTACGGTTTACACTTTTCTCCTAATATGCAACTACTTAAACTTCATGTAGCGTGTAAAGTTTATAATTAAATTCGGACTTCACTGTTTAATTAGAAGTGATCATCCATGAATTATTAGCAAAAAATAATTTATGTTTTTAGATCTCAAAGCGTGTAGTTGTCATGTCTCGAGAGACAATTGGCCAATTATAGCAAATGCCCTATAGTAAGCTCAAAGATGTCAACTAATAACGCGATTAAATAAATTAGATAGTGTTTTTAAATTTTAAAAATAAATGATTATAAATTTTTTTTTTAGACACTGGAAACATTACGTTAATATAGTCTAGACCATTGCATATATTCAAAGTTTATCCCGTATACGTCCGAGAAAATAATAATTATGAATTCTTTTTCGCCGAAAATAAACTAAAATTACACGTAATTTTATCCCCGTCTTCCCCAATTCTTTTTTTTTGTCCCAAATATATAGACATACGTCATATTTAGTAATAGTTTTTTACATTTCTTTACCAATATATATCTATTAACTGTATCTTGAAAATTGTACAATCATTTTTTGAATGTATTAAATCGGGAGTGAGTATTTAATAATACAAACTCATCAAAATTTCCGGTCCAACATATAATTCGCAAGAGCAACAACTTTGCTCCCAAAGTCAAAACGTGTTAGGCAGGTTGAGCTCTTTTAATAATATTAATATTAATATTAAATGTAAAACAAAATTTATCCTTAATTATGTCTATCTAATTCTTGATTTAGCATTACATAAACAAATATTAAGTCATAAAGACGTAACTAACTTCCATAATGCATATTTAAATAATTAAATTAGCATTTGTTTTTAACTTTAAATTAGCATTTATAACTAAAACAATTAAAATCTTGAAAAATTAGATAAATTAAAATATAAATTTTTAAATATATATAATTAAAAAAATTTCGAGAACTTGTGCTTGACGGGATTAATCACACCTACTAGCTATCAAATTCGAATACATAAAAGAATACTACTAGTTGAAAATTGAAATACAAATACAAACTGAAATACATAATCAATCTAGAAATGCGTAATTGAAATACATGATGGAAACACACATGCAAATTAGAACACATAATTCAAAATACAATTAGAACGGTATCATTGAAACAAATAATCAATACGGTGGTAAATTAGATCCAGATCCTCCAATATCACCCAAATATTGGCCATACATGTCACGATCTTGTTGTTCAGATGCTTGTTTTCTTTATTCCTTAATTTTTGCCCGTTCAGTTCACACAATTTCACGCATTTCTGGATCGCCAATTGTGCTCAAATTCATGTACAGAACTCTATTTTCCTCTTGAAGTTCAGCCAACGCCAATTATTGTTTTCGAGCTTCGATTTTTTTTTTCTTCTGATTTTCTAATTTTAATGCGATATTTTAGCTGCTCAAGCATTTTTATTGTTATTGCAACATGGACTTTAATGAATTAAAGCATAAAGTAGGGAGTTGACTTCCACCCCAAAGCTGGGTCCAATTATTTTTAATTCCATTGAGTCAATTACTTCAATAATTCATCCTAATTAATCGATTTCAATTTATTCAAAATCAAAATATAAAGTTTCTCTTATTTATAATTACACCCACGGTGATGAAGATGTAATGAATCGATCAATGATCAATCTATGTGTGGTTATATAATTAACTAAGAGTTGATTTTTGTTATCGATTCGCAGAATTGTAATTCGTGTTTGTGATCGATTTGTCTGTACGTAATGATTTTTCTTGCTCACGCGGCCTGAAAAGCAGACCAACAAATAGGTGAAAGATCAGCATGGAGAGATCATTTTTTTGCGCGAAAACTCTCCGATGTTTAAGTCAAAGACTGTATAATACATAAAAAAAAAAAATGATTTATGTCTACTTGTACCATACTTGGTTACCGGGATATCAGTATGTCAGTTAGCATATCTCGAGTTTCCCAGAATATTTTTCTTATATGACTTTCTTGCTAGCTAGTGCAGTACTGGAACATGTGAGAGTATAAGATCCAGCTAATCTTTGAACATGGGCAGTCAACTTTTAACCATGCCCTCTGTGTAATACAATGTATACAGGAGAAATCGGACTGGCTAAGTTGAGTCGTCTAGCCGGGAACTCGTGGAAACTCCGTCCTAAGAGTTGATCCAATGTAGGTTAAATGATTTCACCGTTACTAGACTCGAGCAAGCAGTCACAAGCGGAAACCTTCGATCATGATCAATGATCGCGACTTTAATTTTCGTTATACTAGTATTTCATCCGTGCGATGAACGGAACATTATTTTATATAATTGAATATTTAAATTAGTAAGTATTTTGAACAATTAAATTAAATAAAAATTGGTTAAATTGACTATATATTGTATAATTATAAAAAAAAAATTGTTTACATAAAGTACATGGTAACTTATTATTCTTGACAAAATATAAATATAGATAAAAAAAATAAAAAAAAGCTCACCATAAATGAAATGAGAAATTTTAAAAAAAATTAAAATTAACTCTAAACGTAGCAAAATTTTTTGTTGAATTAATAACATTCACATGTTTCAGATAACTAAAGTTCTTGAATTCAAATATTTTCAAAAGTAGATTATAATAATGAACTAATCATAGCTTAAACACCCAATGCAAGATTGAAGTGTCAATCAATGATAAGTACTCTAATCTTATCAAAATAATTGAGTCATCTATGTATGATTGAATTTTGTATCATGGTATTGTATTTGAACACAATTTATATATTTCGTGTGTGTTCAAATCAAATTATATTTTTCTTATATATATGGTGGAGTTTTCAAATTTTCATCAGTAAAAACGGTAAATTGTGATATTCTACACACATAAAAATTATTGAATATTTCACACACATATATATGGTAATGTTGTCCACCTATTGTGCCCGCCTAATGTGTCCACACATACATATATAATATTATTTCATCGAATTATTATTTTATGGCTTTGTATTTTATGCATTGTTTATATATTTCAATTGTGTTCAATTTGAAATAGTAATTTTTATGTATTTATAGTAAATCTAATAAATTTGAACCAAAACAAACTTTTAGGCGTTTATTGCTCCGTATAAAATATGTATATAGTCAATATTGATATATTTCTCTTTTACAACATGATTATTTTTTAAAAAAAATTATACTTTCTAAATTATGTCAAAGACACATCAATTTTTTAATTGAAAATTGCTATATTATTATATTTACGATATTAATTATTATCTATTTTTTATTATTAATTTTTTGCAAATCAAATTTCTCTCAAGTAAATCTGAAATTAGTATTTTTGTACGATATATCCCTCCCTCTATATAAAAAATTTCTCCCTTAGATTAAGTTAGACATCATCTTTTTATTTGCCAAAATTAACCTCATTGATATAAATATTACAATTTATTTTTATTTGTGTTTTTTAAAATTTTGATATTTCAAATTTCCATATTTTTCTTTATTAAAACATTATAGATAAAATAAATTGATAAATAAATTTTAAATTTATTTTTATATTATTTTATAAATGAAAAAAAATAAAATATTATTTATAAAAAATATATTATATTTGCATGTGTGGAATTATGCTAGTATATATTATGTGTGTATGTGTGTGCGCATAGAAATGTGAATCAATCTAAAAGAAGCAAAATTTAAAATGCATTTGTGTGCTTTAATTATATATGTAATAAAAAATTGGTATGCTATCTTGTATAACATTTATTGAGTTTATTGAAATTTTATCAGATATACCAAATTTTGAATTTTTATATATAAAAAAAATCGGCATATTATCATATATAAATATATCATTTATAGTAAATTTCACATATACATAGATAAAAAAAATAAATTACAAATTCGTACATTATCATATATATCATTTACGAAAAATTTAAATATATGTAGATTAAAAAATTAAACTTCATTAAACTTAGTGATAATATCGGATCAAATTTCAAATAAACTATTGATTACGTCTAATTAAATTTCAAATTTTGCACTGAACGTTAGTATTTTAATGTATAGTAAATATTTGCGAAATTTTCACAAATATATGAACAAAAAATATTAACTAAAATACTATAAAAAATTAACTGATATTAAAAATGGTGATAACGCAATATCAAATTTAAAAAGTAGAACAAAATATTGTTATATTATGATATATAGTGTTTATGGAAATTTTCACACATATATGGACGTACTTTAACTAAAATTAAAAATACTGATAACATCTGATTAAATTTCAAATTTTTAACCAAAAATTGATACATTATCATATATTGTATTTATGATGATTTTCAGATATAAAAAAAATTAACTGAAATTTGAAACAATATTATATATATAGCATTTAATTTTTACATATATTTGGAGAAACAAAAATTAATTGAAATATTTTTTAAAATATAAATTTTATAAAATTTTGAACCGAAAATTGTTATATTATCATATATAGTATTTATGTATTTCTAACACACAAAACAACTAATTGAAATTTAAAATAATGATAATATCATAATAAATTTCAAATCTTGACTAAAAAATCATTATCATTATCCTCATTATTAATTATTAATATATATAACATTAATTAAATGGTTTCTTGTTTTAGTAATTACATTTTGGCGGGAAACTACCATATTTATATTTAGTAAAAACTCTGCTTTTATATTTATATATATATATAAATATGAATAATGATGTCAAATTAACTTCCTCTAATTATTCGAGTGTAATTTTTTTATTAATATAAAATTTTAATTTATTCTCACCATCATAAATCTCTGGCTATGATTTAATCTTTGATATTAGTCTTTTCTTCAATATTAAGTATTTCTTACTTAACATTAATAATTATTTTACATTTTAACCCTCATTGACTTTCTATAACGTTTACGTATTTCAGTTATTGCACCATAATTAGATATGGGGTCATGCGGCTCATGCCACGTTCAACGCTTTCCCACACATTATGGCATACTAGTTACGGAGCACACGTTTTGCGTGTATAATATAATGCATTATATTAAAATTTGTGCTCCGAAAATACATGTGTGTGAGAAGTTAGATTTTTAATTGAATAGAAAATGGGAGAAACTGATGCAAAGTGAAAATTTGGCTGCAATAAAAGGGCAAAACTGGAAGAAATTTTGGTGTCATCACACCATACCAAAAATAGTTTTTATAATGGTCTCAAGCATTATAAGATAGTATAGATATAGGCGGGTAGTTGATTCTATGTTACGGTTGAGTAGATGCTACTCACAGGATAGTGCCCTGCGGGTGACGTGGCGGCTCATAATTGGTTAAAATACATGGGCCCACTGATTTTAACCAATCATGGGATTACACATCACCCGCAGGAAAGTGTCCTGCGGGCGGCATGTACTAAACCCTATGTTACACCACAACATGTCAATTAATCATCTGGTAAATATTAAATGTTATGTTAAAACATAGGTGAAGTAATGCTACTCTAAGGTAGTGTTTGGAAGAGTTTTTAGGACTTATCAGCTTTTCTTTCACAAAATTTCACCAAAATTCAAAGTTTTGTAAGAAAAAAGCTGAAAAGTGCTTTCTAGAAGTTTTTCCAAACAATACCTAAGCATGGTATAGACTAGGATACCGAACCAAAATATCGATTTTTCGGTATACCGTACCGAAATTTTTTCGACATATTGACATTTTTTTGGTATATCGAATTTGTTTTTGGTATCTATACGGTATCGATATGGATTTTTTTCATATCAAAATTTCGAAATTTCGATATCGGTATCGGTATGAATTTTTTTCATATCAATATTTTGGATACGGTATATCGAAAACCCACCCCTAGGTATAGATTGACTCAAACAAATTCTACACACATATATAACTATATTGTCTTAAAGGTATGTCTGTGTGTGTGTGTGTTTTTTTTTGTTTTTTTTTTTTCATGATTCGAGTTGGTAATGAAATGATTTTGAGGGGCATAATCTTTTTGCGGGTACTTATATCATAGTATATTTGATTTCTCAAAACCAATATTGTGTGAATAAAAAAGTAATATATAAATTAAAGTTAGTATTAAAAATTTAGTAAGTGCTATATTAATATATGTTTGAGCACAAATTAATTATTTTTGTTCAAACATTCCTTCTCTCTCTCTCTTTTTACTCCTTAAATTTTAAATTAAGTGTTCCAATGCTGATTAAAGTTCAATATTCGATTGTTTTTCCCCAAAGTTTTTATAGTACATTCTAAGCGTTTCGGGATTCATTTGAACGGTCGTAAAATATATTGACTACAATCATGTCCAGGAATTAACAAACCATAAATATATCTAACCTTTTGATTAACTTATTATCACGACAGAAACATGCATGGTGTACAATATTTATTAATGAAATCAAAATGTCAAAAGTATACTCGTCAACGCTTCAAAAATAAAAATTTATATTCGTCAAAGAAAATGGCGTTACGTATATATTCATAGATATATCAAACCGGTCTCTATAGCTGTTAGACACCATAGAATCTTTAAAGTAATTAAACGTATATATGGCACCACTAATTAGGCCACGCATATATGCCGCACACCACACTCACAGTGGAAACGGCCCTATGTACCCAACTGAGGCGACGTCAAAATTGTACATCTAATAAGTGATGCCATTATGTTTTAAGTAACTTTTTCGTACGCTTCGAGCTGATCATAATTCATACAGTGATGCAGCTCTCCCTTGAATCTGCCTAAATTTGCATTTAAAAATTCAAACAGATTCTATAAATAGCAGCTATCTAATGCAGACGACTTTCTCACTATATATCCATCATCTTAATTCCTCTCCCATTAATTCTTTCAATGGCTCATATTATCGTTCATACAAAATGGGTTATGATTCTTATGCTATGCATATTAATATCTATGATCCATGGCCAGCAAGTCCCGTGTCTGTTCTTCATGGGAGATTCATTATCTGATAATGGAAATAATAATATGCGTCTCACACTGGCCAAGGCAAATTATCAGCCTTACGGGATTGATTATCCCGGCGGCCCGACCGGAAGGTTCACCAACAATAAGAACGTTCCAGATTATCTGGGTTCGTTTCATTATATTCCATCTCTTCATGTTATTAACATTATATATATATATATATGTATGCGTAAATATTATCCATGGATGCATGCAGCTCAGTCGCTAGGATTTGCTGATTCAATCCCGCCTTTTGCAACGGCTGGATTAAGTGTCCTGAAAGGAGGAGTTAATTATGCGTCGGGAGGAGCAGGAATCCTCGATGAGACAGGAAGAGCACTAGTAATTAATTTATTTTATTTTTATTTAGGATTCATCAAATTTATTTATGGAGATCCTAGAAATTCTCTATTAATTTTTAAGATTCCATGTCTTAAAATCATTGCCTCTGTGTTAATATGTTCTCTTATTTACCTTTAGACATTGTATTTTAAGTTCTCAGAGTGAAAAATTAAAATATGTATAGTTTTTTTCTAATCGAAAAATTGCATTTTAGTAGTTCTTTATGTTTTTGACGTTGATCTTATTGACAAATTTCATTTTCAGCTTCCTATCTTCAGTTTTTGGAAAATTCGGTCATTTTTCAACACATATAACACTCGGCGCCACGTGAAAAAATGACTAAAATACCAAATATTCAAGGCTAACAGCCTTGCATAGAAGACCTAAAGTACTATAAAGAACCTAATATACATAGGGAACCAAACCTATAGTTTTCCTTAGCTTTTTTTTAATATATGTGTGGGTTTTCAAGAATGTGTTTTTTTTTTAAAAAAAAAAAAATTATGGGCAAAAATAACTAGATACCAGGATTTTCATGTACATTTATTTATTTATTTACTTATTAACGTCATGTACATTTATTTTTTATCACGAACATCTCTGTCATTTATCAATGAACAGAACTATGCACCTTAAGTTGAGAAAATATTCGTCTTCGTTACTCGCGCACGGATATTCCGCGGCCATATATATATATATCGATAGTTAATTAGAGTAAGCTAGGAATTTTAATGCTGAAAACAATAATCTACGAATATATATATTGTATGAATCAAACAATGCACATGAATGCTAACTATTAATTTTTCTATATATATATATATATATTTGATATATAGGGTGATGTAATCAGTTTGAACAGACAGTTATTGAATCATCAAATCACAATCTCCCGTTTGTCACTTTTGGTCGGCCCGTTTCGAGTCACAGCATACCTCAACAAGTGCTTGTATGTGGTGAATATGGGGAGCAATGACTATATTAACAATTATTTACAGCCACTAGTTTACCCGTCGAGTAAAATATTTACACCAGATCAGTTTGCTCAACGCTTGATTCAACAATATTCTCGGCAGCTCAAGGTAACTAATTACTGTTATTTGGAAAAACTGCATGCATATATATATATATTTGTCTTTTTGCGATTTTGGTTCTTTCTTAAATTTTGCACGGTGTCACTTCCGATAAAAAAAAAAAAAAGGACTAAAAAATGGCCACATTATTATTTTTTGATGTTTTTTTTTTCTCAAATGCATAATATGCCACCAGAGCTTGTACAGCAGTGGGGCAAGAAAGGTGGCGGTTTCCGGTCTCGGGTTTCTAGGCTGCATTCCTCAGCTGTTGGCTTCTACTCCGGCTAATGCATCGGGATGTGTCGATTATGTTAACAACTACGTGCAACTATTCAACAACAGGCTGAAGCCTCTGGTGGACAACCTGAACGCCAATCTACCCGGTGCGAAATTTACCTACATAAACACCACCAGCATTTCACTCGGCATTGATCTTGTTGCTCTTGGTAAGTACTACTGCAATATTAATTAATATTGTGCTTTTTAATATATTACAATATTGGAAGGCTATATTAGTGATGTAGAATGAATGAATGTATATATAACATATATGCAGGAATTAGGGTTTTCAATGCACCATGCTGTATAGTATCAGCAGGAGGGCAGTGTGAACCAAACCAGGTTCCATGTAGCAACAGAAATCAATTTCTTTTCTACGACAATTTTCATCCCACAGGTATAATAAATCAGGCTGCAGCTGCCCGAACATATAATGCTGTTTCGCCGTCCGACGCGTCTCCGTACGACATCAATCAGCTTGCTCAACAATAAATATTTATTGTTTCCAACATATCTCAGAATAAATTAAGTGTAAATGTAAACACACACACACACATACTACGTACTTCCTTGAATAATAACAGTAATAATAATAATGGGTTTGTTTGGAATAATAATAGAACCTATATATCAATTTTACGAGATCGATTTAAGCCTTTGGAATGACCATGCACCATATATAACGGGCTCATCACTCATGCATATATGAATTTTTTTTAGATATATTTTTAATCCATTTGGCGTACAATATTATTGGTATTTTAATATATATAGTACTAATCATTCTTTCAAAAATATATATATAGCTAGTGATTAATTATGATATCCTTTCTAGTATTGATAGTTTTCATGCATGAGTATTCGAAAGTCGGATAATATAATTCATTTTCACTCCGTCAAATAAGTTTGATAAATCAAGGGAATTTCAAAATCAAAATTATATATATATATATATATATATATATCTTACTATAATATTAAAGACGAGCACCACGTAGTAACCGAATTAAAATTGATTTAGTGAAACCAAAGATGAAATATTTAAAATATCCTTCAAAAAGCCAAAAAAAATAAAAAAAAAATTTACATCTCTATTATAAACTTTATGCGCATGCGCCCATGATTTTCTCTATTTTTCTTGCCTATATTTTAATTTTAAATTTAAATTTATTAGAAATAAACATATAACAACAACAACAATAATAAAATATTGGGTCATATTACATGTGCACGGAGTGTTACATATTGGGTTACACATTACACTTAAAATTACATGATGATTATCACTACACTTTATTTGGAAATTAAAAAATCTTTAAAAAATGCATGTAAGATAATCATGTAATTTTAAGTATAATGTATAACTCAACGCTGTGTATACTAATAAATATTTATGTTTTAACAACACACTCATTGCGTGTGTGGATCGGTGGATGACTAGTATAACGACAAGAAATTAAAAATGGAAATTTGTAACCGTATCAGAGAAGATCGAAACGTAATTAGAGACCAAACGTCATATCAGTCTCTATTATATATATATTATATATACATTTCATTTTACTCCTTACATTTTCCACATTTTAGATCGATCCCTGATCGAAAATATAAATTATTATGCGGGATTAAAGAATGTGATGGATATATTCTACATTTTCCACATATATATATTAGATCCCTGAAAATATAAATTGTTAGTCTTAGACCATATTTCACACGCATCCATATTTGATGAAATATCCGATGTCATATCTCCGCCCTTTGCATATGATCTTAAATCTTTCAGAGAGTTTCTATAAATAGCTATCTAGGTAACGCAAGCTTTCTGAACCAAACCTCCATCTCCAAGTAATTTTCTATATATCCAATGGCACATATTAAATGGGTTATGATTTGTATAATAAGCTTTTTCATGCAATCCCATGTACATAGTACTCAAAGCCAACAGCAAGTCCCATGTCTGTTTCTCTTCGGAGCTTCTTTAACAGATAATGGAAATAATAATATGCTCAGAACATTGCTCAAGGCAAATTATCTACCCTACGGGATCGATTTCCCCGCCGGCCCGACCGGAAGATTTAGCAACGGCCAAAATATCCCGGATTTTATCGGTTTGTACATTCATTTTCTTTCTTCATCCTACACATACATATTCTTATGCATATTAATTACTTATATGTCCATGGTTGCAGCTAAGTTGCTAGGATTCAATAATCCCATCTCGCCTTTCGCAACAGCTACAGATTCCGCCATCTTGAAAGGGGTAAATTATGCGTCCGCCGGAGCAGGAATCCTCGACGATACCGGAAGAGCACTGGTAATTAATTATATATTTTTCGTCAAATCCAATTTTTATTTTTTTTACGCCAATAATATATACATCACATCATTATTGATTATTTTTATACCATATTATGGCTAGGGTGACGACATCAGTATGAACAGACAGTTATCGAATCATCTGATGACAATGTCTCGTTTGGCACGTATACTCGGCCCGAGTCAAGTCCAAAACTACCTCAACAAGTGCGTGTACACCGTGGAAATGGGGAGCAACGATTATGTTAACAATTATATACAGCCACAAAATTACCCATCAAGTGCATTATTTACACCAGACAAATTTGCAGCATTCTTGATTCAAAAATTATCTACACAACTCCAGGTGATTTAATTTTTTAGTATTTAATTATATTGCAAGTATCACATTTTCTTGAATTAAAAATATATAAAAATTAATTTGTCACCTGCAGGCCTTGTACACGAGCGGGGCAAGAAAGGTGGCGATTTATGGTCTTCCACAACTAGGTTGCATCCCACAAGTGTTGACGATGTTTCCGGCTAACGCGTCGGGGTGTGTCGATTTCGTGAACGACTACGTGCAACTATTCAACAACAGGTTGAAGCCTCTGGTGGACAACCTCAATGCCAATGTAGCTGGTGCAAAGTTTACATACATAAACATCACCAGCATCTCAAGTTTTAATCCTTCTTCTATTGGTAAGTGCATCAATAAAATATATATAAATATATATATATTTCAACTGTACGTTGAAGATGATATTTGCGAATAATATATATATATAATACGCACGCAGGTATTACGGTTTTGAATGCTCCATGTTGTGCGGTATCATCGGTCGGAGTGTGTGTTCCGAACCGGGCCCCGTGTATCGACAGGGATCTATATATTTTCTATGATAACTATCATACCACAGAGATAGTGAATGGCTTGATAGCTTCCAGATCTTACAATTCCCTGTTACCCATGGATGCATATCCATATGACATTAGACACCTTGCTCAGCAATAAACGCGCGCGCGCGCACGCACAACGTACATGTAATATTATTGAATAAGTTATTTTACGTGTTCGTAGTAAACCTGAATAATATTATGTTTTAGAGATGCATGGATCGAATGGAGGAATGGGAGCTCTTGTTGATATTAATTAATTATCTGATGCACACAGATAACAATTATTATCAATTGCAGGGTCGACGTAATTGACGGGGGTGGCCGGGTCCCTCAACTTTAAACATTAAAAAAAAAAACCAACAAACAAAATTTAAAAAAGAAAAGAAGATAAAAATTAAGAATAGAAGTAAAAAAAATAAATAAAAGATAATTAAAAGGATGAGATCATTAGAAGAAGTGGAGAAGCTAGTCTGCTGAAATGTCTGAACGTACGTTCAAATATCTTTATGGAGAAAACCAATGTTCAAATTTTAACGACTCTTTAGGGTCGATAAGTATCGTCCCCAAAATAGCAGCTAATTATATATGTCACGTATCTCTTACAAATAAATAGTAATATCGATAAGTGTGCAGAGTACGTAGTTCTAAATATAACATGTCTGAGTACTCTTTTGTTTTTTCTACTCAAAATTAACATTCTCTGAAAGATTGATATATTCTGATAACGATTTTGACAAAAAGGGTAAGAGGTTGACTTGATAAGAGAGCTTGGTGAATCTTTGAATTTGAGGAGTTCTAAATTCGACGAGGCTTGGTTATACGAATGATTTAAGATACTAGCTAGTTGTGTTAAGTGTTTATGTATATGTGTGTGTATATATATATATATATATAGAAATTTTCAGCTGCCCAACCATGTTTCTCCACTTGGTCTGCGACCACTGGGTTTTAGTGGTTTTTGTTTTTTTTTTTCGCATCACTAAAATCCACTACCATGTTTCTCAACAGTTGAGCTCGTGTTGAACATAATTTTCTTACGAAGATTTTCCCCGCTCTTGGTGCATGCTTACGGTGTTTGAAAATCTTCTCCCAAGATACAAAAACTTCTACTTGTGACAGCACCGTAAACCACAAGTTTCTCAACCAGAAATGTTTATGAACTCTCTTTTGTAGAAAGAAGAAGAAGTAAAAATGTATGCAAAATGTGTTTGAAAATTTGATAATCTATGTATCTTTTCTATTTTATTAAACTTGAGCAATTGATAATAACTTCTTTGGTAGGTTGATATGGCCATCCATTTTTTTCCCCTTATTATCCCATTTTCTCGAATTACTTCATGGAGATCCTTCACGTTTGGGGTTTATTTCTACCACGTTTGGATAACCACTGAATCACCGCGTCAATTAATTTTCAATACGTGGCCACTTTCCACTGCTTTCGTGCCCATTTCCCTCCTCACAACGGTTCCATACTTTCCTTTATAAGCACATAAATTTAGTTTGGACTTTCAAACTCAGAAAAAAAAAACTAATAATCGGTATTTTTTTGTTATCTTACTATTTCAAATTCCAAATCATATTAATGCCTCCCTCTTCGTTATGCTAAGCTCCACCCAAGTCGGCTCAAGGTCTCCCTCTTGCGTCACTCATTGTCCCTGATAGAAAACGTATTGTAATTGTAGGTTAAAATAAAGAGTCAGTGTTGTCCGCGGTGTCACAACATCAACGACAACACAGTGCAGCGGAAAATGAACAAAAATAAATAACACAAGAAATTAATTTTGCACGAGTATAAAAACTCATGCGGGTGCCTTAGGGCTAAATATCACTAGCAAACGTAAGATCAGTCTTACAAAAATAATCCTAGTGATTTTACGAAAAGTCATTAAATCCTAAATTTCTCAACAAGTTGAGAAATCAAACTTGCATACTAAATAATCAGAATATAAAACAAATCAGATGCAACTCCCGTAGCCTAAATTTGAAGACACATGAATAGATCTTCAACAACACAATTTCCACAGTGTTGTCTCTGATGTCTTCAATACGAACGGCAGCACGGGGACAAGCAACAACGACGGTTGCAAAAGTTCTTCAGAATCTTCGAATTCTTCTATGTGATTTTCTCTGAAAGCTCTTATGAATTCTCCTCTGAAGTGTACGAGTGTTTGTGCGCAGAATCCTTTACTTATAGATGAGAGTCCAAGTAGAGAAATGATTCCTTGTAGAGTCCTATACAAATAAGAAAATAAGTCTTTATTAGGAATTAGACTCTTTTGATACCATCTTGATAATATATGATAACGATAATACACAATATTTCCTTATCAAGATAATACTCAATCTAGGTAAATATTTTATCTCAATATTTTCGATAATAGCACATAAATATTTACCCTATCATATCAATTCATATCTTGATAATATTTCATAAACATAAATCCTTTCAATTCGATATCAAGCTATAAGTTAAATATCTATCCTAAATATATTATCGAGATCATATAATATTTAACCATATCATATCAAATCATTTGTCTAGAAGGCAAAATTCAATATTCTAATTAGCACATTGTGAAACTTTGAAAATCCTTCCACGTTTGGTGTTCCTTTGCCACCAATCCTTCTTTTGCACCACCTCCGTAAGTCACTTTATCACATCATTGTTCAATATGGTCCATGAGATGTTTTTTCAAACCTGTAATGTGGCGTGAGCTTCCACTATGAAAGTACCAGTGACCTGCAATGTTAGTTTTCAAGGAAGTATAAACAACAAAATACTGAAAATCAAACTTTAGTACCCAAATTTTCTTGGTTGTGGGTCTGTTTTTGGTGGTGTTGCGCCTGGTGTTGTGCAACACGGGGGCAACATCAGCTTTGACTTCCAATACATGCAGTCATTCCTGGTCTTGAAACAAAAAAACCTAATGTGATCTAGTTTGAAACAGTAATGACACAAAAAATGGCACTTCCATTGCTTTGGCATTTGAGGAGGAACACACTCTTTTGATGGAGAATTTTTGAATGACGGAGCAACAATGGATGTGCTAGAAGTATTGCTACCTTCTTTCACAAACACAGTTGGTTTTGATGATTCTCCAACTTCAAACACTCTGTTTACTAACCCTAGACCAGCCTTACCATCTTTACCCATTATAAAATCAAGCTTATATGTACTTGAATTATACTTAGCAAGATTTAGAGTTACCTTTTCAAGCTCCCCCTTATCCTTGCAAAATTCAAGATTTTCTTACCTAGAATCACTTCAAGCTTGGCCATGGCAGACTTCAAATCAGAATTTTCTTTAGAGAGAGTTGTGTTCAAATTGTTCTGTTTGATCCGATCAGCATACAACTCCTCATAAAGTTTATGTACACACTCTAGAGTTATATCATCATTGACAGCTTCCTGATCACCAAAATTACCAAGAGTAGATGTATTCAAGCAAACTGATTTTTCACTGGTGTTGCGACTTGGTGTTGCAACACCAAAGGAAACACCCAGTGGGTTGACTTGAAAACATCTCTTTTCTTTCAGCAATGCTGCCAGGGGATATGATCTTCTTCATAATTCTGTTCTTGATCTCTGTCAGAGTCATCATATTTCAAGAAAACAGCCATACCTTTGTGGAATCGATTTGCACATTCAATTTCATAGTGTCCATATCCATTGCATTCCCTGCATTGCACATCAAAATTCTTGGTATTAGATTCATAATTAACAACATACCTTGGTCGAGATGGTTCTCGAGTAGGTGACACCCTCAACAGATTCTCAGGAGCAGGAAAACTAGGGTGCTTAAATTGTTGTCCAATTTTCTGTTTGTATTTTCTCTTCAAATAATCTTCAAACTTCTGTGAGATCAAGGAAATTAAATCATCACATAAATCTGACTTATTGACTTCCGGTGTTCGGAATCTGACGTCAATAATCGGCACGTCCATGATAAACCTACAAAACAAAAATAACCAGAATCTCTCTTAGTAAGGTCAAGAGTTGGCTCTGATACCACTTGATAGAAAACGTATTGTAATTGTAGGTTAAAATAAAGAGTCAGTGTTGTCCGCGGTGTCACAACATCAACGAAAACACAGTGCAGCGGAAAATAAACAAAAATAAATAACACAAGAAATTAATTTTGCACGAGTATAAAAACTCGTGCGGGTGCCTTAGGGCTAAATATCACTTGTAAACGTAAGATCAGTCTTACAAATATAATCCTAGTGATTTTACGAAAAGTCATTAAATCCTAAATTTCTCAACAAGTTGCGAAATCAAACTTGCATCTTAAATAATCAGAATATAAAACAAATCATATGCAACTCCCGTAGCCTAAATTTGAAGAGACACGAAAAGATCTTCAACAACACAGTTCCCACAGTGTTGTCTTTGATGTTTTCAACACGAACGACAGCACGGGGACAAGCAACAACGACGGTTGCATAAGTTCTTCAGAATCTTCGAATTCTTCTATGTGATTTTCTCTGAAAGCTCTTATGAATTCTCCTCTAAAGTGTACGATTGTTTGTGCGCAGAATCCTTTACTTATAGATGAGAGTCCAAGTAGAGAAATGATTCCTTGTAGAGTCCTATACAAATAAGAAAATAAGTCTTTGTTAGGAATTAGACTCTTTTGATACCATCTTGATAATATATGATAACGATAATACACAATATTTCCTTATCAAGATAATACCCAATCTAGGTAAATATTATATCTCAATATTTTCGATAATAGCACATAAATATTTACCCTATCATATCAATTCATATCTTGATAATATTTCATAAACATAAATCCTTTCAATTCGATATCAAGATATAAGTTAAATATCTATCCTAAATATATTATCGAGATCATAGAATATTTAACCATATCATATCAAATCATTTGTCTAGAAGGCAAAATTCAATATTCTAATTAGCACGTTTAAGGAAAAGATTTTCAAGGAATTAAAATTCCTTTCAGTCTCCCCATTTTTGCCTTTCTGGACAAAACTTGCACAAACAATTATAAACATAAACTCCCCTTGAGTTTAAAACACTTCTCCCCCTGAATTAGTAAGTCTCCCCCTAAAGTGTTGTCCCTCGTGTTGGCACCACCAAGGATAACACGAACCTTGACGCTTAGAGATTCTATAATTCATATATCAGAGCATAAGAGGGGTAGAAGTAGTTAGTCTAGTTAAAGAATATCAGAGCAATTAGGGCACATAACTAGAGCAAAACAAATACAGATATAATAATCAAAAAATTAAAGCAAAGATGAGATAAGGAAAAAAATATGGGGTGACACCAATCAATCCTAAAATTGATCAGTATCATATCCCTCCTGATCTTCAGTGTCCTCATCCTCATCGTCCTTAGTCTCAGATGGACCAGCCTCATCTTGTGCATTCTCTCCCCCTTTTTGGCCATAAATGTCAAATCTTGTACGACAATCACCTAACAAGGCTCCATAAAGATCTAAGTCCTCCTGGGCTTGGGCAGTATTCTTCACAACATGAGCCATGAGAGCCTGAATGATAGTGAGAGAGAAATCCAGAGTGGATTATTGAGGCACAGTTTCTTCAGGTTCTTCAGTGTTGTCTCCCGTGTTGGCAACATCGGGAACAACATCAGCATCAATAACAACAGAAGTAGATTCAGACCAAGGAAGGTCAAGGTCAAGCTTTCTCTTCCCTCTCATTAAAGCAGCTGCAACCTGCAGACTTTCAGTCAGTTCAGAGATACCTTCACCAAAATCGCAAAGCAAACTTTGAAACTCCAAAATTTCATAGATCAAAGATGGAAAAACAGCTTGATGGATTTTAATCTTCTATCTGCAAACTGGAGTATAGTCTTGAATACAAGCTTGCTAAAATTTGAAGTGCTCTCCGTCACTATAGCAATTGACACAAATGCTTGTGGTCTAGTCACCACAGTGAATCTTGTAGAAAGCATCCAATGGCGTAAAATATAGTAAAAGGATATGAGCTGTGCAACAGAGAGTTGTCCAGGAAACTTTTGAGCAAACCACCGGTGAGTACAAAAGTAACTTCATGAATATGAGGGAGGTTCCCTTTTTCAACATCCGGCGTGTCACAAAGAGTATTGATTGTGGCAGGGTTAACTCAAAAAGCTTTTCTCTCACAAAAATTCCAGCACTGGTTTCCTATTGTAGGGCACCACTGCAATAAAAATAGCTTTTGATCCTTCAAAAATTCAACCAAATTGATCCTTCCATAGGCATCCACATCGATATTCTTCTCATTAATCAGCATCGATTCACATACAAGAGCCACACAGCAGTATCTTCTCCATAGTAGAACTTGTGAGAAAAGACAGTAGTCAAATAAAACTCAGCAGCATCCGTGTTGTTTGTGATGTTGACAACACCATCAGCAACACCAGCATCAACATCATCTTCCTCGAAAAACTAGATTCCTCACTAGCTTAAGCATCAAACTCATCTTAAATACGGGGGAATTATAAGATACATTGGGCCTGATTGCAGCAAATTATTCCAGCATCTATCTATCAAGCTCATCATCGGAAGGTTGAGCAAAAACAACAACATAAATATCAGCCTTCCCTTGATTTATAATGTCCAGAACTTAAGTCAATGAAGCTTCATCATCACCATAAAAGACAATTTCCTCAGTAGCAATAGGAGGAACAAAAACATCAAATTCAATCATCGATCGATACTCGGCCAATAAGGCTTCATAGTATACACTGTCTTCCTTCTCCTGACTTATTTTCTTCACTGCATGATCCATCAAAGATTGTATAGCAGCATGAGTGATCTGCAGAAAATCAGCTGTGGGAGCAGTGTTGCGCGCAGTGTTGGCAACACGAGGCACAACATCAAATTCAGACCAAGTAGGTCTATTTTTCCTTTCAGCAAAATATGAGCAACCTTCAATTCTTCACCAACCAGAGACACAGACTCATCAATGTCTCGGATAAAGCCATATAATTCCAGAATCCCAAAGATGAGGGATGGAAAAGGCAAATTTGTGGACTTTATCAACCTCCATCGGAAAATTGGAATATGAACTTGAATATCAACTTCACCAAACTTGAAAGGACATCAAGTTCCAACTGCAAAAAGTACCACTCCTTGTACTTGGTTACCACAGTAGATTTGGTTGAAGGAGTCTCGTTCTTCACAACACTAATTGATTTTCAGCAGAACCCCTTTCTCTTCAACATCAAAAGTGCAATATAGAGCAGTGATAACAACTGAAACAAACATCTATTCGCTCATGCACATACACTCTGTAAAAATTGGTAGATTTCTCAGCATCTACACCAGCTGTGAGGTTTGTAAAGATTTCCAAAACAGGCTTTTGACTGTGATGAACAAAAGCAAAGACAGTAGCAAAAAAACCTCGAGTCTTGAACAAATTCAACCAAATTCTGTCTCTTGCAAGCATCCAGATCAATATTCTTCTCTTCAATGAACTCATGGTTGACATACAGATGTCAATCAACATTAGAAGCTTCTGAATATAAATTGTGAGATAAGGAAAGTGACATGTCACAATCTGCATAAACATTGTTGCCTCCAGTGTTGGCAACACCATTCACAACATCATCACCAGCAGAATCTTGAGTGTTCGCTTCCTCAAATTCATCATCCTCGGAGATGAAAGATAAAATACCAGAAATATTAGGTCTGTTATCTGCAAGTTTCTTTTGCATATCTGCATCAGGTTCTTCCTCAATGACAGCAGAAGTAGGCAAATTTTTGGAAAAACCAAAACAAAAAGACAATCTGATTAGCACAAAAAGCAGATAAGCTTAAGGTTAATCAAAGCGAGAGAATGTAGGAAGGCAATTTGATTACTGCAAAGACCAATTAAGCATAAGAATGATCAAATCAATGAGTAATATATGCTTAAAAGAAATCCATTGGACAGTAAAAAGAAATTCAGAATTCAAACATTCATCTTCTAACAAACTTATCCAGAAACACTTACCAACGAAAATTCTTATGGGTAAAACTTTTCAAATCGAGAAAATAAAATACAACCCAATTATGATAATAATCCGAGATTGAAAGCAATCAAAAATTCCCATAAATAACTCCACATCCGCTCAACTCCACTAAATCATTGTCAATCACAAAAATTCAATTTTCAGTAGATAAAGTATTTCACCAAATTTGTTCGTTTCGAACATCAAACCTTGAACAGAAAATATTCACAATTCTGAATGCATATGCATGTCTTATTTTATGCCTAAAACAGAATGTAACATAAAAAATAAAATGCAATCACATGCACATGATATGTTCACAAGTGTAGTGTTGCCTCTCGTGTTGACAACGTCATCAACAACACCATAGTTTTTCAAAAAATATTTGTAACTTACACACTTGATTACCCTTTATTTCAGAAAATTTCCAGAAGTGGTAGCCTGCACACTAAAAAAACAGTCTTTATTGGACTCAATTAGGTAGCTTTTTCCATTTTCTTCCGATTATTGATAAAGTTTGTATGTATGACATTGGTCATCAAACTTAGTAAAAATCTGAACACTGAATTTGCGAAACCACCTTTCACATGGGACAAGAACATGGAATACACGTACATCCCTCAACTACTTAGTGGTTTAATCAGAGTTCCATAAACAAGGGTCAGTGTGTTTAATAAAAATTTTGCTGAAAAACTTGTTATTAGTTGAATCATTGTAACAGAGATTAAAGCACTACACATCACAAAGTGAATGCAAAATGCCTAAAATCCTAAACGTGCATGAAAAAAAAAAACAACAATGTTGTTTATGGTGTTGTAACACCGGCGACAACACCAACAAATGATTATAATGCACACATGCAGAGAGACCTCAAAAGAGTAGAGAATCTCTCAAAAACTAAAACTTTTGTGAATATAACTATCAGTTGGTTATTAGTTCCAACAAAATCCATTCGGATCACACTTTTTTCTACAAAATCTCGAATAAAGTGACGCCGAATGTCAATGGGTTTTGTGCGAGAGTGTTGAACTGGGTTTTCTGAAATGTCAATCGTACTCAAATTATCACAATAAAAAATTGGGGGTTGACTTTTAAATCCACAATCCTCTAACATTTGGGTCATCAAAAAAGGTTGTGAACAAAAAGTTTCATCTCCAAAACAACAACACCCTCCCTGTAGTGACCCTTACCCGGATCACCTACTAAACAGAACTTAGGCATGAAATTAACTTAATTAAATAGGAATCAGAATTAAACTGCGGAAACCATAAAATTTATACAATCCCAAGGAAAGGAATCTGTAAATTTCCAATAATATACAACCAAATCGAATAGCTGTATAAATCCAAAACAACAGAATAAAAACCTAAACGAAGCTCCAGCTGATCAACCACTCCCTAGCCCCTCTTGGATCCACCCGCTTCGTCCAATCGCAAACCTGCCCCATGGAATAGGGTGTCCAGAAACACAGAGTACGAGACGTGAGCATAAAACGCTCAGCACGAGAGTATGAGTATACATGCATGCAAAGTGAACTCCCTATAAACTCGAGGTCAAGGATTAGAGAACAAAGACAGACCGTGCCCTGGTATGTAGCACGCTGTGCCGTCGCTGCAGGAGGTGGCTCTCATACCAAAATACCAGTGGATATGCCGGACCCAAATCGATGGAAGTCCAACCACTAACAGGATAGGGCAAAACCCTACTAACAGACATCTCGAACGAGATAGCTCAATATGCAAATGAATGCAGCATAAATCAATGACATATAAATCATGCAGTCACATAATACATGCATACTCAGTCAGGATATCTCGAACAGTACTTTCGTACCTCAAATACTAGGCAAGTGCTATCAGCCCTAGGTTCACGCCTATAATCCGCGCTACACTGCCAAATGATACTATTATCATTATAGTGTTCTATTAGCCTTAACTAAGCTAAAGCATACTTCTAAATATTTTTAGGAAGCAAAAGCTATACCTTCGTCCGTCGTTAGCCCTTTGCTGTCGATTGCCTCAAAACTAGGCCACAGCTCTGCTACGACGCCTGGATCGCTATGCCACTTCCGGATTTCCGATGGAACGCCAAGAATTCCCTAGATCTGGACTAGAAGGCTAAGGAATTGAGAGAGAAAAGGTGATTGGTGCGTCTAAATCTGAATCTCGGCCTTCCTATTTATAGACGGAGTACGGGCCCTCCGAACTGGCTTTGGAGCCTCCGAACACGTTCGGATCGTTCGAACCCAAAAATACATCATTTCTTACGTTAGAAAAATGACTTCATCCATGACGACTTTCGGCAGCACGTTCGGAGCGTCCGAACCACTCTTTGGATCGTCCAAACCTTGACTTCGGACCTTCCGAACCCTGACTTTGGAGCCTCCGAACTTGACGACCCTCGAACCATTTTCGAGCGTTCTGAATCCATTTCCGAACTCTGTTAATCCATCTGGGACTCCCTTAATCATGTTTTATTACATCTAAATATGATCGTATTATTAATTACTCATAAATTGAAAATTCTGGATACGGGTTACTACATTCTCCCCCACTTAAGATATTTCGTCCTCGAAATCCGATCTTAAGTATCGAATGTAAAACAAGTATCGAATGTAAAACAACAATCCAAAACATTCTTTATTTAAATCAAACGTTTACAGAATTTACATCTGAATACAAATCGAAAATGAAATCAAAATAACTCAGGATGTTCTGCACGCATCCTGTCCTCAATTTTCCAAGTAGCTTCCTCAGCGCCTCGGCGCTGCCACTGAACTAAAACCAAAGGAATAACTTTGTTCCGCAAGACCTTATCCTTATGATCCAGGATACGAATAGGTCTTTCAACATACGCCAAATCCTTATCCACTTGAACTTCAGACCATTGCAAAATATGAGACGGATCTGCCACATACCATCGCAACAGAGATACGTGGAACACGTTGTGAATACTGGACAGATACGGTGGCAAAGCCAAACGATAAGCCAAATCTCCAATGCTCTCCAAGATCTCAAACGGACCGATAAATTTGGGAGACAACTTGCCCTTAAGGCCAAATCTGAGAATCCTGCGGAAAGGTGACACCCTCAAAAACACTTTCTCCCCAACATCAAACTGCAAAGGTCTACGCTTAGTATTAGCATAGCTATCCTATGCAGTCTTAATCCATTTCTTGATCTGATCAACAATATCTACTGCCTGCTGGATAAACTCCGGTCCCTCAGCCTGTCTCTCCCCCACTTCTTCCCAGAATAGTGAAGTACGACAATGTCGCCCGTACAATGCCTCAAAAGGTGACATCCCAATGCTAGTATGATAACTGTTGTTGTACGCGAACTCGATCAATGGCAAATGATTCTGCCAGGCTGAACCAAAATCCATAACGCACGCTCGAAGCATATCCTACAAAGTACGGATAGTGCGCTCTGACTGACCATCTGTCTCCGGATGATAGGCAGTACTCAAACTGAGAGTAGTACCCATCGCACGCTGAACACTCCCCCAGAACCTAGAAGTGAACCTGGGGTCTCGATCGCTGACAATGCTCACAGGCACTCCATGAAGTCGAACGATCTCTTGAACATACAACCGTGTCATGCGATCCACAGAGTACTCTCGACTATAGGCAATGAAATGCGCTGACTTGGTGAATCGGTCCACCACAACCCAGATAGCATCACAATTCCTCAAGGACATCGGCAAATGGGTCACAAAATCTATCGTGATAAACTCCCATTTTCACTCAGGAATAGGCAAACTGTGAAGCAAACCTCCAGGTCGTCGGTGTTCTGCCTTGACCTGCTGACACACCAAACATCTCGAGACATACTGATACATGCTGCGTTTCATCCCCTTCCACCAAAATCGAGTACGTAGATCCTTGTACATCTTGTTTCTTCCGGGATAAATACTCAACTTAGAGCGATGAGCCTGAGACAAGATCTCCTCTCGCAACTCTACATCCCCCGGAATCACAAGTCTACCAGAAAAACACAGAAAAGCATCTGACTGATAGTGAAATCCAGACGAGCTACCCTCGTTAGCAAGGCGAGCTAAACGTTGGGTCTTCGAGTCAGACATCTGAGCTTCTCGAATCCGCGAATACAAAGCTGGCTCAGATAATATTGCAAACATCTGGATACTCTGCATACCTTTCTTATGCTTGAAGGTATACCTCGAAGTACAACAATCATTGATCGCACTAGACATCGAACAAGTCTGCAGTGCGGATAGTCGCACCTTGCAACTCAAAGCATCAGCGGTGAGATTAGCAGCTCCCGGATGGTACTTAATCTCGCAATCATAGTCCTTAAGCAAGTCCATCCAACGTCTCTGCCTCATGTTCAACTCCGCCTGAGTGAACAAATACTTGAGACTCTTGTGGTCGGTGAAGATCTCAAATTTCTCGCCATACAGATAATGACGCCAGATCTTCAAAGCGAACACAATGGCTGCCAATTCCAAATCATGGACTGGGTAGTTGTCCTCGTGAAGCTTCAGCTGTCTAGAAGCGTATGCGATCACATGCTCATTATGAGTCAGGACACAACCTAACCCCTGAAGAGAAGCATCAGTGTACACCACATACCCTCCAGATCCTGACGGTAATGCCAACACCGGCGCAGAAGTCAACCACCGTCGAAGCTCACAGAAATTCTCCTCACACTCGGAGGACCACTCGAAATCAACACCCTTGCGGGCTAGCTGCGTCAACGGTCTGGCTAGCTGAGAGAAGTTCAAAATGAAGCGTCGATAATATCCTGCTAGACCAAGAAAACTACGGATCTCAGCAACCGTCGTGGACGTGACCAATTAAGCACAACCTCAATCTTGCTCGGATCAACTGAAATCCCCTCCCTGGATATGATATGGCCAAGAAAGACCACTCGATCCATCCAGAACTCACACTTGCTCAGTTTGGCGTACTACTACTCGTCCCGAAGATTCTGCAGTACCACTCGCAAGTGAGAAACATGCCCTTCCGCATTACGCGAATACACCAAGATGTCGTCAATGAAGACCACGACAAACTTGTCTAAATACTCCCTGAAGATACGGTTCATCAGATCCATAAATATAGCCGGCACATTAGTCAATCCAAATGGCATCACTAGAAACTCATAATACCCATAGCGAGTACGGAATGCAGTCTTGGCTACGTCCTGATCTCGGACTCTCAATTGATGATACCCAGATCTCAAGTCAATCTTGGAGTAAACCGAAGTACCCTGCAGCTGATCAAACAAGTCATCAATGCGAGGCAACAGATACTTGTTCTTCACAATAACTCGATTCAGCTGCCGATAGTCAATGCACAATCACATAGACCCGTCCTTCTTCTTTACAAAAAGAACAAAGCTCCCCATCCTGATACACTAGGACAAATGTACCCCTTGTCCAAAGATCCTGTAACTGATTCTTCAACTCACGCATCTCTGACGGAGCCAGACGATACGGTGCTCGAGAAATAGGCAAAGTACCCGGCATCAACTCTATGCCAAACTCGATTTCCCTAGCAGGAGGAAAACCCGGAATCTCATCTGGAAATACATCTGGGAATTCATCCACAACAGGAATACTCTCTATCCCAATACTCTCAGCGAACAAATCAACTGCATAGATAAGGTAGCCTTCCCCACCAGACTCTAGAGCTCGACAGGCTCTCAAAGCTGATACCAAAGGCATCGGGGGTCGCGCTCCCTCACCATAGAAAAACCAACTATCACTCCCATCCGGATGAAAGCGTACTAATCTCTTATAGCAGTCCACTGAAGCTCGATAGGTAGTCAGCATGTCTATCCCCATAATACAATCGAAATCGTCCATTGCAAGGACCATGAGATTTGCCAACAGAATGTTTCCTTCGAACTCTAAAGGGCAACCCATCACTAGACGCTTGGCCAAAGCAGACTGACCCGTCGGAGTAGAAACAGAAACTACTACGTATAGTGCAATGCATGGTAACTTATGCCTCTTAACAAATCGTGCAGAAATGAAGGAATGAGATGCACCAGTGTCAATAAGTACAAGAGCAGGTATGCCATAAAGTAGAAATGTACCTACGATGACCTTCTCATTCTCCTCCACAGCCATGCCTCAAGGCAAACACCTGACCAGAAGCCCGCGGCCTCAAATGAGAACTTCCAGCAGGCTGTCCCTGCGACCTCTGCTGAACGATGGCCTGAGAACCTGATCCTGAACCAGAACCGCCTCCCCCAGATAGTGGACAATCCCTCCGGATATGACCAACCCCTCCACATCGGAAACAAGCTCCAGAAGCTCTAAGGCACTTGTCTGACGGATGGTTCTTCCCATAATTGTCTCACTTGTCCTTCTTCCCAAAGCGAACAACACCTCTAGAACCAGAGAAAGAAGTAGATCCGGATTTCTTGAAAAATTGGGCATGGGGACCCAAAGAACTAGCAGGCCTCGACAGAGAGAAATACCTATTCCGTCGAATGCTGTCATCTGCCTGGTAACAACGGCTCAACAAACCCTCGTAGAACATGTCATCACTGACCGCCACACGGTCATGGATCTCAAGGTTAAGGCCCTGAAGGAACAGATTATACTTCATCTCAGATCTGTCAGCAATCTTGGGGCAATAGGATAGCAGATCAAAGAACTTCTGCTGATACTCGTCAATAGACATGGCTCCCTATCGCAGACTCAGTAGCTCGCCCGCCTTCGATTGACGGAGTGCAGGAGGAAAATACAGCTTCTGAAAAGCTGTACGGAACTCGGCCCAGGTGGCCACTCCTCTCGCCGTAACAAAGGGTGCAGAAGTAAACCTCCACCACCTACGAGCTCGCCCATCCAGAAGATAGCCAAGGGTCTCTATCTTCTGCTTCTCGGTGCAGTGGAAAGTCTGGAAAGTCATCTCCATGCGGTCTAAACAGTTCTCCGCATCCTTTGGAGACTCACCACCAACCAAGGGCTTAGGTTCCATCTGCAAGAATCGGCGCACGCTAAAACGGTCCTCATCATGAAGACGATGATGACGGTCCCGACGATGCTCACGATCGTCATCTCCCCAGCGTACACCTCTACTACCATGGCTACTCTGGTCATCGTAGTTCGCAATCTACAAAAGTACCTCACGGTTACCTAATGCAGAATCTAAATCCCAAGAATACTAATGCATGCTTTGATACCATAAATATAGTGACCCTTACCCGGATCACCTACTAAACAGAACTTAGGCATGAAATTAACTTAATTAAACGGGAATCAGAATTAAACTGCGGAAACCATAACATTTATACAATCCCAAGAAAAGGAATCTGTAAATATCCAATAATATACAACCAAATCGAATAGTTGTATAAACCCAAAACAACAGAATAAAAACCTAAACGAAGCTCCAGCTGATCAACCACTCCCTAGCCCCTCTTGGATCCACCCGCTTCGTCCAATCGCAAACCTGCCCCATGGAATAGGGTGTCCAAAAACACAAAGTACGAGACGTGAGCATAAAACGCTCAGCACGAGAGTATGAGTATACATGCATGCAAAGTGAACTCCCTATAAACTCGATGTCAAGGATCAGAGAACAAAGACAAACCGGGCCCTGGTATGTAGCACGCTGTGCCGTCGCTGCAGGAGGTGGCTCCCATACCAAAATACCAGTGGATATGCCGGACCCAAATCGATGGAAGTCCAACCACTAACAGGATAGGGCAAAACCCTACTAACAGACATCTCGAACGAGATAGCTCAATATGCAAATGAATGCAGCATAAATCAATGACATATAAATCATGCAGTCACATAATACATGCATACTCAGTCAGGATATCTCGAACAGTACTTTCGTACCTCAAATACTAGGCAAGTGCTATCAGCCCTAGGTCCACGCCTATAATCCGTGTTACACTGCCAAATGATACTACTATCATTTTAGTGTTCTAAAAGCCTTAACTAAGCTAAAGCATACTCCTAAATATTTTTAGAAAGCAAAAGCTATACCTTCGTCCGTCGTTAGCCCTTTGCTTTCGATTGCCTCAAAACTAGGCCACAGCTCCGCTACGATGCCTGGATCGCTATGCCACTTCCGGATTCCCGATGGGACGCCTAGAATTCCCTAGATCTAGACTAGAAGGCTAAGGAATTGAGAGAGAAAAGGTGATTGGTGCATCTAAATCTAAATCTCGGCCTTCCTATTTATAGACGGAGTTCGGGCCCTCCGAACTGGCTTCGGAGCCTCCGAACACGTTCGGATCGTCCAAACTGGACTTCGGATCGTTTGAACCCAAAAATACGTCATTTCTTACGTCAGCAAAATGGCATCATCCATGACGACTGTCGGCAGCACGTTCGGAGCGTCCGAACCACTCTTCGGATCGTCCGAACCTTGACTTCGGACCTTCCAAACCCTGACTTCAGAGCCTCCGAACTCGATGAACCTCTAACCATTTTTGAGCATTTTGAATTCATTTCCGAACTCTGTTAATCCATCTGGGACTCCCTTAATCATGTTTTATTACATCTAAACATGATCGTATTATTAATTACTCATAAATTGATAATTCTGGATACGGGTTACTACACTCCCATAGTGCATTTTCTATCATTCAAAACCCCAGCACATAAACACACAGTAAAACCAACAAGAATGGTATTTGTCTCCCTAGTGTACCACAATCTCAAATAGGTGTCGAAGGTGTATCTTAAGATACTTTTTACTTCTTTTAAATGCTTGACCTTAGGATCAAATTGGTACCTAGAACATAAACACACATTAAACATGATATCAGCGTGAATTTGAGTTAAGTACAAAAAATTTTCAATCATGATGTGGTATATGGTGTTGGCAACACCGGACGCAGCACCATTCTTACCCAACTTTTCACTAGATCTCATTGGTGTTTTCATGCTTTTAGTGTTCTCATTACATAACTTTTTCACCAAAATTTTGACATACTTGCTTTGGGACATAAAAATACCATCATGCATTTTCTTAACTTGAAAATCAAGAAAATAACTCAACTCAACTACCATGCTCAATTCAAAGATGGAAGACATGCATTCAACAAAATTATCAACATGCTTTTGAGAAGAAGCACAAAAATGATGTCATCCATGAAAACTAGGCAAACATGTATTTCACATTTGAAATTTTGAATAAAAAAGGTTTCATCAACCTTACCTCGTTTGAAGCTAATTTCAAGAAGATATTCAATCAACCTTACCTGATTTTTGGACATGAAACTCATGCATACTGACCCAATCACCTTGAGGTAGTCCACTTTGTCCTTCATTCGAGTTTGCATTGTTCCAGAAGCATCTTCAAAAGTCTGTGATGATGGATGATTCTTCTGTATTTTGCTTGAAATGTCCTTACCATCATTTATCAAAACAACATAATCATTGCTTGGTTGTATATCCTCATTTTCAATCACTATTAGACCCGGTGTTGTGCTTGATGTTGCAACATCAGAGGCAACACCTAGATCTTTCAATGGACTAAAAATTTCCAGCAGATCATACACATCATCCTCAGCAGTTTTTCCTTTGAGATCATAGACTGTCATGATCTTTCCAACCTTCAAGTTATGCAGGTTAGTAATCTTTGTAAGTAAATTCTTAAAAATATCAAATGTATCCAACTTCTCTCTGAAGAATCTTACGCATGTAAAACGTGAGAAGTCATCAACACACACAAAAGAAAAATTCTTACCTCCATAGCTTTTCAGTTCTATAGGATCCATTAAATCCAAATGAAAAAGTTCAATTGTCCCAAAGTGTTGTAACACGAGGTGCAACACGAGAGTTTTCTTACCTACTTGGCATGCACCACAAACATATGGAATTCCAGAATCCAAGATAGACATACCTTGGATAGCTTCATACTTACACATATTTTTCAATGTCTCCAAATTTACATGACACAACTTTTGGTGCCATAAATCAAGATCATCCACTTTTATGTGGTTGCAGGCACGTTCCTCTCCAAGTGGATATTAATATGCTGATCTTGTACCTATCAAAACACATATGTTAGCATTATCAAAAACTTCACAAGTATTTTTATCAAACTTGACATGAAAATCATCATCACACAATTGACTAAAAGAAATCAAGTTTGAGATTGGTCCCTTGACATGTAGCACATTGTGAAACTTTGAAAATCCTTCCACGTTCGGTGTTCCTTTGCCACCAATCCTTCCTTTTGCACCACCTCCGTAAGTCACTTTACCACATCTTTGTTCAATATGGTCCATGAGATGTTTTTTCAAACCTGTAATGTGGCGTGAGCTTCTACTATGAAAGTACCAGTGACCTGCAATGTTAGTTTTCAAGGAAGTATAAACAACAAAATACTGAAAATCAAACTTTAGTACCCAAATTTTCTTTGTTGTGGGTTTGTTTTTGATGGTGTTGCGCCTGGTGTTGTGCAACACGGGGGCAACATCAGCTTTGACTTCCAATACATGCAGTCATTCCTGGTCTTGAAACAAAAAGACCTAATGTGATCTGGTTTGAAACAGTAATGACACAAAAAATGGCACTTCCATTGCTTTGGCATTTGAGGAGGAACACACTCTTTTGATGGAGAATTCTTGAATGACGGAGCAACAACGGATGTGCTAGAAGTATTGCTACCTTCTTTCACAAACACAGTTGGTTTTGATGATTCTCCAACTTCAAACACTCTGTTTACTAACCCTAGACCAGCCTTACCATCTTTACCCATTATAAAATCAAGCTTATATGTACTTGAATTATACTTAGCAAGATTTAGAGTTCAAGCTTGTCCATGGCAGACTTCAAATCAGAATTTTCTTTAGAGAGAGTTGTGTTCAAATTGTTCTGTTTGATCCGATCAGCATACAACTCCTCATAAAGTTTATGTACACACTCTAGATTTATATCATCATTGACAGCTTCCTGATCACCAAAATTACCAAGAGTAGATGTATTCAAGCAAACTGATTTTTCACTAGTGTTGCGACTTGGTGTTGCAACACCGAAGGCAACACCCAGTGGGTTGAATTGAAAACATCTCTTTTCTTTCAGCAATGCAGCCAGGGGGTATGATCTTCTTCATAATTTTGTTCTTGATCTCTGTCAGAGTCATCATCTTTCAAGAAAACAGCCATACCTTTGTGGAATCGATTTGCACATTCAATTTCATAGTGTCCATATCCATTGCATTCCCTGCATTGCACATAATCAAAATTCTTGGTATTAGATTCATAATTAACAACATACCTTGGTCGAGATGGTTCTCGAGTAGGTGACACCCTCAACAGATTCTCAGGAGCAGGAAAACTAGGGTGCTTAAATTGTTGTCCAATTTTCTGTTTGTATTTTCTCTTCAAATAATCTTCAAACTTCTGTGAGATCAAGGAAATTGAATCATCACATAAATCTGACTTATTGACTTCCGGTGTTCGGAATCTGATGTCAACAACCGGCACGTCCATGATAAACCTACAAAACAAAAATAACCAGAATCTCTCTTAGTAAGGTCAAGAGTTGGCTCTAATACCACTTGATAGAAAATGTATTGTAATTGTAGGTTAAAATAAAGAGTCAGTGTTGTCCGCGGTGTCACAACATCAACGAAAACACAGTGCAGCGGAAAATAAACAAAAATAAATAACACAAGAAATTAATTTTGCACGAGTATAAAAACTCGTGCGGGTGCCTTAGGGCTAAATATCACTAATAAACGTAAGATCAGTCTTACAAAAATAATCCTAGTGATTTTACGAAAAGTCATTAAATCCTAAATTTCTCAACAAGTTGAGAAATCAAACTTGCATCCTAAATAATCAGAATATAAAACAAATCAGATGCAACTCCCGTAGCCTAATTTTGAAGAGACACGAAAAGATCTTCAACAACACAGTTCCCACAGTGTTGTCTCTGATGTCTTCAACACGAACGGCAGCACGGGGACAAGCAACAACGACGGTTGCAAAAGTTCTTCAGAATCTTCGAATTCTTCTATGTGATTTTCTCTGAAAGCTCTTATGAATTCTCCTGTACGATTGTTTGTGCGCAGAATCCTTTACTTATAGATGAGAGTCCAAGTAGATAAATGATTCCTTGTAGAGTCCTATACAAATAAGGAAATAAGTCTTTGTTAGGAATTAGACTCTTTTGATACAATCTTGATAATATATGATAATGATAATACACAATATTTCCTTATCAAGATAATACTCAATCTAGGTAAATATTTTATCTCAATATTTTCGATAATAGCACATAAATATTTACCCTATCATATCAATTCATATCTTGATAATATTTCATAAACATAAATCCTTTCAATTCGATATCAAGATATAAGTTAAATATCTATCCTAAATATATTATCGAGATCATAGAATATTTAACCATATCATATCAAATCATTTGTTTAGAAGGCAAAATTCAATATTCTAATTAGCACGTTTAAGGAAAAGATTTTCAAGGAATTAAAATTCCTTTCAGTCGCATATTATTTTCATTTGGGTATGACTATTATCTTAATTTTTCGAAATGGGTAAAATAAAAATTGAAGCAAGCTACTAATTGTGCACGAGAAGATTTCATTTCGCACGTCTTTGCCGTTTTGAAGCTCGATCTCCCATGCGACCTGTACTTAATAGCAAGAAGTTGAAGGTACACATCTCCTATTTACACATGTTCCACCTACTATGATTTAAGTTTTCAAGCGCTGCAGTACATAATTTCACACGATGTATATAGTAACTAACCTACTCGACAAAACATGCATGATAATTCAAAATTGTATTTTTACAATTTTTAAAACAAAACATTAAAACGTGAAATGGACACTTGCATTTGACTTTAAGAATATACTTTGGTGAATATTACAATACATGACATGATAATGGTGAATGAGTTTTAAAGTCAAATCTGAAGGATATTAGAGAAAAGAGAAAGAATTTTTTCATGTTACTAGCTTCTCAAAAAATGTTTCATTTTGTGGTGTTTAAAACCATGTTGACCTCATTAGTTTTTCAACTTAATTGCATATCCAATACAAGAATAGCCTGCCTTTCATGTGAACTCTTTGGTTGCTGAGTAGATTTTGAAATTCATGCAAGATGATGATAAAGAGTGTTATACAGTTGATACACTTTGGTATTTAACATATTCTCTATTTTATTTTCCATTAAATTATTTATCATATGTAGTAGATACATATCTCTCATGGAATTGGTCTATTTAATTTCCAAGAACAGTAGATTTTAGTATATTGTAGTTAGGTGTGGCCCAAGACTACCTCAATGACTGTGGCTCTGCGTTCTCTCGAAGGTGAAGCTTTAGAAAAAAGAATTTGGATATCCAACAAGGTCTTTTGTTAATATTCTATGACAATGTCACTATATCAAAATATGATCATCTTTTGTTTGGTGAAGATAATGCTAATATACAATGCACAACTTGATGCAATCACGATTTTTCCATTGATTGTAGTAAGTTCTACAACTCTGAAGTCTATAGCTTTTTAAATTTTATCCACCTACATAATTATTTTAATTAAATGTATATTAATTATTTATTCAATATAATTTCATATATCTTATTCTTTAAGAAGTTTAATCTAAGATTTTAAAAAAAACTTAATCTATATTTTCCTACTTGAGTCAATGTTATAACCGTAGAAATGTACTTGATTTTTTTGGCATGCACAACACTTACTTTGTTTTCTTCCTAGACATGACGTACAAAAATGCTAAAATATGTCATAACTTGATTTTATACAATGTCATAACAAAATCAAATGCTTTAGAGATAAAATTGTCTTACACACAATATTTATGTAATACGTTACACACGCAATGCATGTGCGTTGTTGCTAGTATAAAATGATGTTTGATTCTCATATTTATGTTGTTTCTGTGTAAATACAACTTTTCAATCATGTGGTGTGTCTTTTGGTCTAAATAACTGACAAAAATCGAGTTATTTGCACCAACCACCCCTGTTAAATATTGAAAATGCACACTTCTCCCCTGTAAAATTTTAATAGGCATCTTCAACCCTGACCTTTTAAAAAATTAGCACACTCGCCCCTTCAGATGAGTGATTGTCGTGCACGCGCTCCTCATGCGACTGGACAAAGATTTTGATATTTTTTTGCACCAAATACCTCTGTGAAATATTAAAAATGCATATTTGATCCCTGTGAAAATAATTTTTAAATATAATCAACCCATAATACACAATAATTTTTAATAAAATCCATTTAGAAATATTTAGCAAACATTTTTTGTTTTATTAATTTTTATTTTTTATTTTAAATGTATTATCATTAATTAATTATTTTCTAAAAAATATTATTACTTTATCATGTTATCATTATTTTATTAAACTCACTTCTTATTTCCAACTTTTTCATTAAACATGCATTTATAAATAAATATTTAAATAATTTCAAGTACCAAAATATTGAACTAAACTAATAAGTTCAAACATATTGCCTTTTCGATTTAGGACTATATATTATTGAACCAAAATTTAAATTTTTCGAGAATATGCATTGCACAATTTGTAATAAATAATAAAAAATAACATGATTATATAATTTTAAATCGAAAAAATAACATTCATGAACTTATCATTTGATTCAATATTTTGGTGTTTTTAGATATTTAAATTCTTATTTATGAATAATGTTTAATGGAGAAGTTGAAAACACGAAGTGATTTGATAAAATAATGATAACGAGATAAAGTAATAATTTTTTTAAAAAATAAATTAATTAAGAGTTATAAATTTAAAATAAAAAATAAAAATAAATAAAATTAAAAATATTTGGTACTTATCATGCACTTATCATTTTGATTTAATATTTTGATACTTTTAGGTATTTAAATCTTGTTTATGAATGCATTTTTAACGGAGAAGTTGGAAACAAGAAGAAAGTTTAATTAAATAATGATACTAAGATAAAATAATAATATTTTTTAAAAAACAATTATATAATCATAATAAATTTAAAATTTAAAATAAAATTAATAAAAAGAAAAATTTTTGCTAAATATTTTATAATTAGATTTTAATAAAAATTGTGTATTATGGGTTGAGTATATTTAAAAATTATTTTCACAAAGGTCAAATATGCATTTTTAATATTTCACAGGGGTATTTGGTGCAAAAAAATTATCAAAATCTTTGCCCAGTCGCATGAGGGGCGCGTGCGCAACAATTACTCATCTGAAGGGGCGAGTGTGCTAATTTTTTAAAAGTTCAGGGTTGAAGATGCCTATTAAAATTTCATAGTGGAGAAGTGTGCATTTTCAATATTTCACAGGGGTGTTTGATGCAAATAACTCGACAAAAATCACCAAAAGAAGTCAAAAAGCATAAGAAAACTCAAAAAAGGCATGCACTTTTTCGTGAAGACAGAACCCGCAGAAGCACCGGTGCAAGGGCACAATTGTGCCACCCCAGGCGCCTAGACACCCCCTGCTCGCCTGGTCATTTGCCCAAGTAGTAGGACCAGTGCAGGGGCGCAATATTTAGCGCCTCTGCGCAACAAAAAAAATTCTTCATTGCCTTTTTCCGATCTTCTCATGATTGCTTAATTTCAATTCATTAAGGACAAATAAAATTTCCAACAATTAGAGTGTCTTTCTTATTTTTATACTTAGTCATTTTGACTAGGGTCCTGCCGAAACTTGTCAAGTACTCTGCTATTTTTGTACCTTAAGACATTTTATGTATTTTAGCTTATTCGACGAGCTTAGAATTCAAAATATTTTGTTAATTCACTAACAACTTAGTTGTCCAACTTAACAGGCTTTGTGGGTTGTCTTTTGACTCTAATTACAATTGCACTAATCTTTTGTTGGACTAATTTAGTTTAAACAATGTGAATGAAATTAAATGCTTTGTCCTCCATGTGCTCGCCTGCCCCTCCATATTAATTATGCTAGGCTAGTTGATGTAAGTTGTCTGGCTGCTATTGTCTGATACCGTGTGCTTTAATGCCTATATGAAGGCTGCTTTCTTTCACGAAAAACAGAAGCTTTAATTCATTCTTTCTTCCTTTGTCTTCTGCTCTCGCACTCATCTGTAATGAATCGTTTCTTTTGCTTCTGAATAATAGCTGCCTTCTATTGCTTTCTGACGTATCGGTTTTTTTATTCTTCTACGTGATATCGTTACGGTACAATTTCAGTTCGCCGGTGTAGTACCTTCGTGCTAGGTGACTACAGGGTTTTACCGTTATATCCTGGAAAACAGACGTCCATCGTGATTCTCCGAGCACATCCGAGAGAGGACGAATCTGTTTTAAGGAAACTGTAATTTTACAGGCTTCGGTTGTCGGTTATGTTATTCTTGTTTAAAAGGAAAGTTCACGTAATATTTTTTGGTCTGCAAACTTAAAACAGATTTTCTTCGTGTCATTCGGTTACGTGAATCAAGTTCATATATGGACGCCTTTTCGACTCACTCGAATGTTCCAAAGGTAACTCTTCCTGGTGCTGTTGCTACGATTACTTTAAGCCATGCTGATAGGCCGAAGAAATTCGAGGGCTTGAATTTCAAAAAGTGGCAACAAAAGATGTTGTTTTACTTGACCACCTTGAATTTAGCAAGGTTCCTCTCTGAGGATGCTCCCAAATCTGTTGAGGGAGACGTGCAGACTACTAGTGTTGTTGATGCATGACACCATTCAGATTTCTTGTGTAGAAATTATATAATGAATGGTTTGGCTGATTCACTGTACAACGTGTATAGTGAGAAAAAGACGGCCCGAGAGTTATGGGAGTCTTTGGATCAAAAATATAAAACCGAAGATGCTGGGGCTAAAAAGTTTATTGTCGGTAAATTCTTGTACTACAAGATGATTGACTCTAAATCAGTAATCAGCCAAGTTCAAGAACTACAAGTGCTCTTGCATGAGATACACCCGGAGGGCATGATGCTTAGTGAAACTTTCCAAGTGGCAGCTATAATTGAGAAGTTGCCTCCGGCTTGAAATGATTTCAAGAATTATCTGAAGCACAAACGAAAGGAGATGAATGTTGAAGAGCTCATTGTTCGACTTCGTATCGAGGAAGACAACAAGAGTTCTGAAAAACGATTGTATTCTCCAAGTGCTGGTAAAGCTCATATTGTTGAGCAGAAGAAAAATTCAAAGGCAAAGAGATTTGCTGGTGGAGGCTCCAAGTTGGGCCCAAAGAAAGACACGTTCAAAAAGAAGTTTCTTGGTAAGTGCTATAATTGTGGCGGTCCGGGCCACAATTCTGCTGACTGCAAGAAACCGAAAAGAAACCGTGAGACAAATCTCTTGGAGGACATATCTAAAGAGGTTTCAAATCCAAGAGAATGGTGGATTGACACTGGTGCCACCCGTCATGTTTGTTATGACAAGGACATATTTGCTACTCTTGATGAATCAGAGAATGGTGAAAAATTGTTTATGGGCAATTCTTCTACCTCTGATATCAAAGGACAAGGGAAAGTGATCTTGAAAATGACATCCGGGAAAGAGCTGACTCTTAACAATGTATTATATGTGCCAGAAATTCGAAAGAATTTGGTGTCTGGTTCGCTTTTGAATAAGCATGGTTTTCGTATTGTTTTTGAGTCAGATAAGGTTGTTTTGTCCAAATGTGGAATGTTTGTTGGAAAGGGTTATGTTTGTAATGGTTTGTTTAAGCTCAATGTAATGGCTATTAAGCCGAAAATAAATAAAGTGAATGCTTTTATTTATTTTCTTGAGTCTTCCAATTTGTGGCATGGTAGACTAGAACATGTTAATTATGAAACAATTCGTAGATTAATTAACTTGAAAAACATACCCACATTTCATATTGATAAAAACCACAAATGTGAAATTTGTGTTGAGGCAAAATTAACGAGATCATCTTTTAAATCCATTGAAAGAAATAATGGACCCCTTGATTTAATTCACACTGATATATGTGATTTAAAAGGAGTGCAAACACGTGGTGGAAATAAATACTTCATTACTTTTATTGATGATAGTACAAAATATTGTTACGTGTATCTTCTTAAAAGTAAAGATGAAGCTATTAAAAAATTTGTCCACTATAAAAGTGAAGTTGAAAACCAACTTGATAAGAAAATTAAGGTGCTAAGAAGTGATCGTGGAGGTGAGTACGAATCACCTTTTGCTGATTTTTTTTCTCAACATGGTATTAGACACGAAAGAACTGCACCTTATTCTCCTCAGCAAAATGGTGTTGCAGAGAGGAAAAATCTCACTTTGAAAGAAATGATGAATGCACTGTTATTGAGTTCTGGTATATCACAGAACATGTGGGGGAAAGCTGTTCTAACAGCTAATTAACTTTTAAATAAGGTATCCCGAAAGAAGCAAGATAAAAGTCCATATGAGTTATGGAAAGGAAGAACACCTTCATATTAATATTTGCGAGTGTGGGGGTGTCTTGCTAAAGTAGTTGTACCTACTCCGAAAAAGGTCAAGATTGGACCTAAAACTGTTGATTGTATTTTCATTGGATATGCATACAACAGCAGCGCTTATCGATTTATTGTATATGAATCTCAAATACCTGATATTCATAAGAATACAATAATGGAATCAAGAAATGCTTCATTTTTTGAAAACGTGTTCCCTTGCAAATCTAAGGAAGAACCAGGTTCATCCAAAAGATCTCACGAGACAATGGAATAAGAGGTTAACCATGAGGTTGAACCTAGACGTAGCAAGAGAGCTAGAATTGAGAAATCCTTGGTCCGGATTTCATCACTTTCATGATGGAAAGTGAACCTCAAAGCTTCAATGAAACTGTGAATTCATCTGAAGGACCACAATGGAAATAGGCTATAAATTCTGAAATAGAATCTATTTTGCAAAATCATACATGGGAATTAGTGGACCTTCCTCCAGGAAGTAAACCTCTAGGTTCAAAATGGATTTTCAAAAGGAAGATGAAATCAGATGGAACAATAGATAAGTATAAAGCCAGATTGGTAATCAAGGGTTACCGTCAACGTGAAGGATTTGATTACTTTGACACTTATTCTCCAGTAACGAGAATAACTTCAATCAGGGTGATACTTGCAATTGCCGCTTTGCGGAATCTTGAAGTACACCAAATGGATGTAAAGACTGCTTTTCTAAATAGAGATTTAGAAGAAGAAATTTACATGGAACAACCTGAGGGATTTTCTGCACGTGGGAAAGAAAATAAGGTTTGTAAATTGGTGAAGTCTTTGTATGACTTAAAGCAAGCACCAAAACAATGACATGAAAAATTTGATAAAGTCATGCTAGGAAATGGATTTAAAATCAATGAATGTGATAAATGTGTATACGTTAAAGACACTGAAAATGGATATGTCATTTTATGTCTTTACGTAGATGACATGCTTATCATCGGGAGTAATGATAAGATGATTCAATCCATTAAAAAATTGTTGAACTCAAAATTCGACATGAAAGATTTGGGATTAGCCGAAGTCATCCTTGGAATTAAAATCCATAGAACATCCGAAGGGATGGTTCTAAGTCAATCACATTATGTGGATAAAATTCTTGAGAAATTTAATAAGAATGACACTGCATTGGCTAGAACCCCGATAGATACAAGCCAACATCTATCGAAGAATCGGGGTGAGAGTATCTCCCAATTAGAATACTCTCGAGTCATTGGAAGTCTGATGTACTTAATGAGTTGTACACGACCAGACATAGCCTATGCTGTAAGCAAATTGAGCAGATTCACAAGTAATCCAGGAGCTGACCACTGGAAAGCAATTATCAGATTGCTAAGATATTTAAGATACACTCGTGATCTTGGGCTGCACTATACAAGATATCCTGCTGTAATTGAAGGATACAGTGATGCAAACTGGATATCTGATATGAAAGATTCAAAATCTACAAGTGGATTTGTATTCACTTTAGGAGGTGCAGCAATTGCATGGAAATCTTCTAAACAAACTGTAATAGCCAGATCCACGATTGAATCTGAGTTTATAGCACTTGATAAGTGTGCTGAAGAGGCTGAATGGTTGTGTCTATTATTAGAAGATGTTCCAGGATGGGTAAAACCTGTACCGGCTATTTTCATTCATTGTGATAGTCAATCTGCAATCGGAAGAGCACAAAGCAATATGTATAATGGTAAGTCTAGACATATACGTCGTAGACACAATACCATTAGACAACTACTATCAACTGGAGTTATCTCAATTGATTATGTAAAATCAAAGGATAATATAGCGGATCCGTTAACCAAAGGGTTAAACAGAGAGTTAGTTGCAAAATCGTCAAAAGGAATGGGACTGAAGCCTAAAGAATAAATTGGTGCGAAGGAAAACCCAACCTAAGATGACTGGAGATCCCAAGAACTAGGTTCAATGGGACAACCTAATCGCACTGGTTTGGTAGATCACTGTGGGGGTTATCCCAGTGTATTGTAAACAGTGAGGGTAGAGGATAAGCATACAGCTTTTAATGATTCTGATGGAATTAAACATAGAATCACCTATGTGAGAGAGAAGTGGGGCCGCTTCGAAGGAATTGTAAGGCAAAATTTTTGTAACGCCCGGAATTATTTAATTTTGATCCAAGAATATTTAATTTTGGAATATTTGGAGTTTTGATTTAAATTCTAATATTCTTAAATTATTTAGGATTGAAATTGAATAAAATGAGAAGTTGAGGACTGAATTGCAATTATTGAAGTCTTGAGGGGCTAAAGTGCAAAATTCTTATTTTGGGCTGGACACTTGTTATTTTTCCTAACATTCACGTGTATATGATTTTTCCATCAGATTGTTAGAGGTAAGAACCGTGGAGACAGAGCAAAGAATTCCAAACTTCTTCTTCATTTTCAAATTAAGATATCTTTTGATACGGGTATCCGATTTCGATTCCGAAAGATGTTCTGGAATCCTCGCAACAAAACCTTTGATTTGATGTAAGTTTTCTCTTTGTTAATCAGGGTTTGGTAATTCGAAAATGATAGACACCAGACTTGTGTTTGAATTGTTGTTGATGAGCTTCTATCTTTTGTAATATTGAAGTTGGGTTGAGGATTGATTGTTGTATCATGTTCTTATGATTTTCCAGCTATGATTCGACTTTTATACCTGCTGATATTTTGGGTTTGAGTTGATATACAGCTGATATGAATGTTAGATTGGGTATAGATGTGTTCGGAATCGCCGAGTTATACCGATATGTCGTCGAACTCATGATTTAAAGTGATTTGCTATTGTTCTTGGACTAAGATGTAGTAGCCCGTGCCCTAATTGAGTAATTAAAGGATTAATGCTAATTAATTGAATTGGGTATTGGACGGATCGGAAGCTCCGAAGGCACGATCGGAAGCTCCGAACAGGATCGGAAGCTCCGATGAGCGATCGGAGGCACCGATCGATATTACGTCAGGCATGACGTGTGGATGGATCGGAAGCTCCGATCAGGACCGGAAGCTCCGATCACCCCTATCCGGAGTCATCAAGTGATATTTTGACACGTGGCAGATCAGGATCTTCGGAAGCTCCGATGACAGGATCGGACGTTCCGATCGAGGTTCGGACGTTCCGATCAAGGATCGGAAGTTCCGATCGTTGTCTATAAATAGAAGGCCGAGACTTCACTTTCATTTGCCAATTCCGAGTTCTCCTTTCCTTTCTAGTCCTTTTGGAGCTGTTCTAGTCTTCTTAGGCTTGGTCCGGAGGTCGAAGAGGCGTTCGGTAGTCGTAGCGGAGTTGTGCTCAAGTTCTGGAGGCATCGACATCAAAGGGCTAACGACGGACGAAGGTATAGCTTTTGCTTCCTATAAATATTTAGGAGTATGCAATAGCTTAGTTAAGGCTTTTAGAGCACTTTGATGATAGTAGTATCATTTGGCAGTGTAGAGCAGACTATAGGCGTGGACCTAGAGTTGGTAGAGCTTTCACTGTTTTGAGGTACGAAAGTACTGTTCGAGATATCCTGACTGAGTATGCATGTATTACGTGACTGCATGATTTATATGCCATGATATTATGCTGCATTCATTTGCATCTTGCTGTATCTCTTTCGAGATGTCTGTTAGTAGGGTTTTACCCTATCCTGTTAGTGGATGGACTTCCATCGATTTGGGTCCGGTGTATCCACAGTTATCTCGGTATGAGAGCCACCTCCTGAAGCGATGGCACAGCATGCTACATACCAGGGCCCGGTCTGTCTCTGTTATCTGATCCTTGACCTCGAGTCTATAGGGAGTTCACTTTGCATGCATGTATACTCATACTTTCGCACTGAGCGTTTTATGCTCACGTCTCATACTCTGTATTTTCTGGACACCCTATTCCATGGGGCAGGTTTGCGATTGGACGAGGAGGGTGGATCCAGGAGGGGCTAGTCAGTGGTTGGCCAGCTGGAGCTTCGTCTAGGTTTTATTACTGTTGTTTGGGTTTATACAGCTATTCGATTTGGTTGTATATTATTGGATAAATTACAGATTCCTTTACTTGGGATTGTATAATGTTATTGGATTCCGCAGTTTTATTCTGATATCTGTTTTATTAAGTTAATTGCATGCCTAAGTTCTGTTTAGTAGGTGATCCGGGTAAGGGTCACTACATTTATGGTATCAGAGCATGCAAAAGATTTCTTGGGATTTAGTCTCATCTTGAGGTATTTTTGTAGATGTCAAATCGTGACGACCAGAGTTCTCATGGCAGTGTTGGTGGGCGTTGGGGTGATGCCGACCGGGAGCCTCGTCGAGAACGGCGTCATCGTCACCATGACGACGAGCGTTTCACTGTGCGTCGATTCTTAGCTATGGGTCCTAAGCCCTTAGTTGGAGGTGAGTCTCCGGAGGATGCGGAGAACTGGTTAGACCGCATGGAGACGACTTTTCAGACTTTCCAATGCACCGATGAGCAGAAGGTGGAGACCCTTGGCTATCTTCTGGATGGGCGTGCGCGCAGGTGGTGGAGGTTTACTTCTGCACCTTTTGTTGCGGCGAGAGGAGTGGCCACCTGGGCCGAGTTTCGCACAGCTTTCCAAAAGCGGTATTGTCCTCCTGCACTCCGACAGTCGAAGGCAGGCGAGCTACTGAGTCTGCGACAGGGAACCATGTCTATCGATGAGTATCAGCAGAGGTTCTTTGATCTGCTATCCTATTGCCCCGAGATTGCTGATAGCTCAGAGATGAAGTATAATCTGTTCCTTCAGGGCCTTAACCCTGAGATCCATGACCGTGTGGCGGTTGGCGACGACATGTCCTACGAGGGTTTGGTGAGCCGTTGTCATCAGGAAGAGGACAGCATTCGGCGGAACAGGTCTTTCCCTCAGTCGAGGCCTGCTAGTTCTTTGGGTCCCCGTGCCCAAACTTTCAAGAAGTCTGGATCTTCTTCTTCCTCTGGTTCTGGAGGTATTGTCCGTTATGGTAAGAAGGACAAGTGTGATCACTGTGGGAAGAACCATCCATCCGACAAGTGCCGCAGAGCTTCTGGAGCTTGTTTCCGTTGTGGAGAGACTGGTCATATCCGGAGAGATTGTCCACTGTCTGGGGGAGGTGGTTCTGGTTCTGGTACAGGATCGGGTTCTCAGGCTACCGTACAGCAGAGGTCGCAGGGACAGTCTGCTGCGAGTTCTCATTTGAGGCCACGAGCTTCTGGCCAGGTGTTTGCCCTGAGACATGATCAGGCTGTGGAGGAGAATGAGAAAGTCATCGCAGGTACATTTATGCTTTATGGTATACCTGCTCTTGTACTTATTGACACTGGTGCATCTCATTCCTTCATTTCTGCGCGTTTTGTTAAGAGACATAAGTTACCATGCATTGCACTAGACGTAGTGATGTCTGTTTCTACTCCGACGGGCCAATCTGCTTTGGCTAAGCGTCTAGTGATGGGTTGCCCTTTAGAGTTCGAAGGGAACGTTCTGTTGGCGAATCTCATGGTCCTGGCGATGGACGACTTTGATTGCATTCTGGGAATAGATGTGCTGACTACCTATCGAACTTCAGTGGACTGCTATCAGAGATTAGTACGCTTTCATCCGGAAGGGAGCGAGAGTTGGTTTTTCTATGGTGAGGGAGCGCGACCCCCGATGCCTTTGGTATCAGCTTTGAGAGCCTGTCGAGCTCTAGAGTCTGGCGGGGAAGGCTACCTTATCTATGCAGTTGATTTGTCCGCTGAGAGTATTGGGATAGAGAGCATTCCTGTTGTGGATGAATTTCCAGATGTGTTTCCTGATGAGATTCCGGGTTTTCCTCCTGCTAGGGAAGTCGAGTTTGGCATAGAGTTGATGCCGGGTACTTCGCCTATTTCTAGAGCACCGTATCGTCTGGCTCCGTCAGAGATGCGTGAGTTACAGAATCAGCTACAGGATCTTTTGGACAAGGGGTACATTCGTCCTAGTGTATCTCCTTGGGGAGCTCCTGTTCTCTTCGTGAAGAAGAAGGATGGGTCGATGCGATTGTGCATTGACTATCGGCAGCTGAATCGAGTGACTGTGAAGAACAAGTATCCGTTGCCTCGTGTTGATGACTTGTTTGACCAGCTGCAGGGCACATCAATTTACTCCAAGATTGACTTGAGATCTGGGTATCATCAGTTGAGAGTCCGTGATCAGGACGTAGCCAAGACTACATTCCGTACTCGCTATGGGCATTACGAGTTCCTAGTGATGCCATTTGGTTTGACTAATGCGCCGGCTATATTCATGGATTTGATGAACCGTGTCTTCAGGGAGTATTTGGACAAGTTTGTCGTGGTCTTTATTGATGACATCTTGGTGTATTTGCGTAATACGGAAGAGCATGTTTCTCACTTGCGGTTGGTACTACAGACTCTTCGAGATGAGCAGTTGTACGCCAAGCTGAGCAAGTGTGAGTTCTGGATGGATAGAGTGGTTTTTCTTGGCCATATCATATCCAGGGAGGGGATTTCTGTTGATCCAAGCAAGATTGAAGCGGTACTTAATTGGTCGCGTCCGACGACAGTTGCTGAGATCCGTAGTTTTCTGGGTCTAGCAGGGTATTATCGTCGCTTCATTCTGAATTTCTCTCAGTTAGCTCGACCGTTGACGCAGCTTACCCGCAAGGGTGTGGATTTTGAGTGGTCCTCCGAGTGTGAGGAGAATTTTCGTGAGCTTCGACGGCGGTTGACTTCTGCGCCGGTGTTAACATTACCGTCAGGATCTGGAGGGTATGTAGTTTACACGGATGCTTCTCTTCAGGGGTTAGGTTGTGTCCTGACTCAGAATGGGCATGTGATCGCATACGCTTCTAGACAGCTGAAGCTTCACGAGGACAACTACCCAGTCCATGATTTGGAGTTAGCAGCCATTGTGTTCGCTTTGAAGATTTGGCGTCATTATCTGTATGGCGAGAAATTTGAGATCTTCACCGACCATAAGAGTCTCAAGTATTTGTTCACTCAGGCGGAGTTGAACATGAGGCAGAGACGTTGGATGGACTTGCTTAAGGACTATGATTGTGAGATTAAGTACCATCCGGGAGCTGCTAATCTCACCGCTGATGCCTTGAGTCGCAAGGTGCGACTATCCGCACTTCAGACTTGTTCGATGTCTAGTGCGATCAGTGACTGTTGTACTTCAGGTTTTACCTTCAAGCATAAGAAAGGTATGCAGAGTATCCAGATGTTTGCGATATTATCTGAGCCAGCCTTGTACTCGCGGATCCGAGATGCTCAGATGTCTGATTCAAAGACCCAGCGTTTAGCTCGTCTAGCTAACGAGGGTAGCTTGTCTGGATTTCATTATCAGTCAGATGGCTTTCTGTGTTTGTCTGGTAGGCTTGTGATTCCACAGGATGAAGAGTTGCGAGAGGAGATTTTATCTCAGGCACATCGCACTAAGTTGAGTATTCATCCTGGTAGCAACAAGATGTACAAGGATCTACGTACTCGTTTCTGGTGGAAGGGAATGAAACGCAGTGTTTATCAGTTTGTTTCGAGATGTTTGGTGTGTCAACAGGTCAAGGCAGAGCACCGACGACCTGGAGGATTGCTTCACAGTCTGCCTATTCCTGAATGGAAATGGGAGTTTATCACAATGGACTTTGTGACCCATTTGCCGGTATCCCCGAGGAACTGTGATGCTATCTGGGTTGTGGTGGACCGACTCACCAAGTCAGCGCATTTCATTGCCTATAGCCGAGAGTACTCTGTGGATCGCATGGCACGGATGTACATTCAGGAGATCGTCCGACTTCATGGAGTGCCTATGAGCATTGTCAGCGATCGGGACCCCAGGTTTACTTCTAGATTCTGGGGGAGTGTTCAGCGTGCGATGGGTACTACTATCAGTTTGAGTACAGCCTATCATCCGGAGACTGATGGTCAGTCAGAGCGCACTATCCGTACGTTAGAGGATATGCTTAGAGCGTGCGTCATGGATTTTGGTTCAGCATGGCAGGATCATTTGCCGTTGATCGAGTTCGCTTACAACAACAGCTATCACACTAGTATTGGGATGGCACCTTTTGAAGCGTTGTATGGGCGACGTTGTCGTACTCCACTCTTCTGGGAAGAAGTGGGGGAGAGACAGGCTGAAGGACCGGAGTTTATCCAGCAGGCGATAGACATTGTTGATCAGATCAAGAAACGGATTAAGACTGCACAGGATCGTCAGGCCAGTTATGCTAATATCAAGCGTAGGCCTTTGCAGTTCGAGGTCGGGGAGAAAGTGTTTCTGAGAGTGTCACCTTTCCGCAAGATTCTCAGATTTGGCCTTAAGGGCAAGTTGTCTCCCAGATTTATCGGTCCGTTTGAGATCTTGGAGAGTATTGGCGATTTGGCTTATCGACTAGCATTGCCACCACATCTATCTAGTATTCACGACGTGTTCCACGTATCTCTGTTGCGACGATATGTGGCGGATGAATCTCATATTCTGCAGCGATCTGAGGTTCAGGTAGACAAGGATTTGACTTATGTTGAGAAACCTCTTCGCATCCTTGATTATAAGGATAAGGTTTTACGGAACAAAGTCATTCCTTTGGTTTTAGTTCAGTGGCAGCGCCGATGCACTGAGGAAGCTACTTGGGAGCTTGAGGACAGGATGCGTAAAGACCATCCTGAGTTGTTTTGATTTCATTCTTTAAGTTGTATTCAGTTGCAAACTCTGTAAACGTTTGATTTGAATAAAGAATGTTTCTGATTTCTGTATTTGCATTCGGTACTTAAGATCTAATTTCGAGGACGAAATATCTTAAGTGGGGGAGAATGTAGTAGCCCGTGCCCTAATTGAGTAATTAAAGGATTAATGCTAATTAATTGAATTGGGTATTGGACGGATCGGAAGCTCCGAAGGCACGATCGGAAGCTCCGAACAGGATCGGAAGCTCCGATGAGCGATCGGAGGCACCGATCGATATTACGTCAGGCATGACGTGTGGATGGATCGGAAGCTCCGATCAGGACCGGAAGCTCCGATCACCCCTATCCGGAGTCATCAAGTGATATTTTGACACGTGGCAGATCAGGATCTTCGGAAGCTCCGATGACAGGATCGGACGTTCCGATCGAGGTTCGGACGTTCCGATCAAGGATCGGAAGTTCCGATCATTGTCTATAAATAGAAGGCCGAGACTTCACTTTCATTTGCCAATTCCGAGTTCTCCTTTCCTTTCTAGTCCTTTTGGAGCTGTTCTAGTCTTCTTAGGCTTGGTCCGGAGGTCGGAGAGGCGTTCGGTAGTCGTAGCGGAGTTGTGCCCAAGTTCTGGAGGCATCGACATCAAAGGGCTAACGACGGACGAAGGTATAGCTTTTGCTTCCTATAAATATTTAGGAGTATGCAATAGCTTAGTTAAGGCTTTTAGAGCACTTTGATGATAGTAGTATCATTTGGCAGTGTAGAGCAGACTATAGGCGTGGACCTAGAGTTGGTAGAGCTTTCACTGTTTTGAGGTACGAAAGTACTGTTCGAGATATCCTGACTGAGTATGCATGTATTACGTGACTGCATGATTTATATGCCATGATATTATGCTGCATTCATTTGCATCTTGCTGTATCTCTTTCGAGATGTCTGTTAGTAGGGTTTTACCCTATCCTGTTAGTGGATGGACTTCCATCGATTTGGGTCCGGCGTATCCACAGTTATCTCGGTATGGGAGCCACCTCCTGAAGCGACGGCACAGCGTGCTACATACCAGGGCCCGGTCTGTCTCTGTTATCTGATCCTTGACCTCGAGTCTATAGGGAGTTCACTTTGCATGCATGTATACTCATACTTTCGCACTGAGCGTTTTATGCTCACGTCTCGTACTCTGTATTTTCTGGACACCCTATTCCATGGGGCAGGTTTGCGATTGGACGAGGAGGGTGGATCCAGGAGGGGCTAGTTAGTGGTTGGCCAGCTGGAGCTTCGTCTAGGTTTTATTACTGTTGTTTGGGTTTATACAGCTATTCGATTTGGTTGTATATTATTGGATAAATTACAGATTCCTTTACTTGGGATTGTATAATGTTATTGGATTCCGCAGTTTTATTCTGATATCTGTTTTATTAAGTTAATTGCATGCCTAAGTTCTGTTTAGTAGGTGATCCGGGTAAGGGTCACTACATAAGAAGTTGCTGAATTATTAGCTGATGATTCCTTGCTTGTTATGCTGTGATTTCAGTGTGTAAACAAGGCATTTCAACTCATTGATCTTGACTCCGAAACCGATACAAGAACGTACAAGGTTGGTAGCGTTTTGCTTTGACGTTTGGGTTGAAACTTGAGCAGATTTTGAGATAGGTTTGGTGGTTAACTTGTACAGATTTGGACAAGCTAAAAGACATCCTAAACATCAAATTTGAAAGGTAAAAGTGGACTACTATTTGATTGGGATTACAACTCGAGATGGTTTATATCGAGTTCCCCTAAATCACATACTTGTTTGCTTAATTGCTCTTATGTGCTTTTCTTTGAGTTGTTGAATAAGTCTTGATGTTAATGAATGTGATTTGAATGATATATATTGCATTCATCTTGTAAGACTTGTTCTTTGATTTCGAAATGAACGGAAACGTTCGAATAGATGATTTGAGGGATTGTATATGTATGGCCTGGGTGGTTGTTTAGCCTAGCATCTGATTTACATATATAATGGCTTCAAAGTCTAGAGAAGTGAGATAAGTAGCCCCACCTCGATCGGGAGAGTCGGTGGATTAGTTATGATATCTACTTCTCGGGATCCCAACCAACGAATGAAGAGATGAACCTTGTTTTAAAACATGCATTGAAGTTATGTTCTTTATATCATGATCTTGATATATGTTTGTATGCATGTTTAGTTGCTTTTACTGGGAAATCTATTTCTCACCGGAGTTATCCGGCTATTTTTTTGTTGTATGTGTCATTGCGATAGGAGGGAGTGGGACCGGGAAAAAGCGAACGTGAAGAACAAAGGATAAGAAGATAGCGTGATGATCCGAGTGTAGATGGTTGTGTGAGCTGTCATGATGTTGTTAAGTGTCTTAAACATGAGCATGTTAGAGCTACTTGTTCTAAGAATTGTTGATGAATAAGTTAGTATCTTGTTGTTGTATTTAGGATTTGATAGATGTGTAAATCCTTGAGACAACATGGTTTATCTTGATCTTTATTATATAACAATGCTTCTTGCAAGTTTTCTTGAAAGCCTTGATTATTATGCTTGTAAGGCCTTGTTATGATTTAATTCTATCAATTGTATAGCATGTTAGAATGCATGTTAGATGTTGATATGGATTAGATCATGTATGAATCTTTGTATGAGTTGATATTGGATGAAAATGCATGAAGGAACTTGTTTGGACAGCAGCAACGTTTCTGGTTTTATTCTCTGGAAACTGCTCTCGCTCGATCGGTGAAATATCACGGATCGAGCGAGGCTTTGAAACCAGGAACAGAACCATGAATATGTTGGGCTCGCTCGATCGGTGATATTCTGCGGATCGAGTGAGGCCAACATAAGTTGCACCCGAGAGTTTGAGCAAAGTGCTCGCTCGATCGGTAACTTTTTACCGATCGAGCGAGGTGCTCACTCTTTAAAAAAAAAATTTATTTTGTTTAGACATTGATTCTTGTCTATTATGTTTGATGATTTGATTATTGAGAGATTAGAACTCGGGTCATCACAACAGGTGGTATCAGAGCAAGAAAATTCTGGATTTAGATAGACTGTGAGTGGGGTAGATCGAGTCTTCTGCCTTACTTATTTATGGATTCATGCTATGATTTAATTACATGATTGAATTACATGTTGTAAATGCTAGCATGATTTACTTTCAAGTCTTTATTACAAGATGTTGTATTTATTTTATTTGAAAGTAGGATTACGATGATTAAAGATGCATGCTTACTGGAATATCGGAAATGATTAGAGTCATGTATTCTGATGATTTATGACATGCTACCTGATTATCTGAATTGATTGGAAGCATGTTTTATCTGAAGACTGTGATTATTTATTTAAGATTGAATCAGAACCGAGTCTTGATTAGAGGTAATATGATCAGAGGAGGACTGAGACTGATTTGAGAATTATGGTGTCCTAACCATTTTGATAATCAGATATGTCTCGAAGACCAGGACGACCTCCTCTTAGACCACGGGCTCCTACTCCGATGCCAGAACAGACAATTCCTATACATATGCCAGAATAGACAGTGGTAACACCGATTGTGCCTCAAGCTACAGTCCCGAGTAATGAACAGGGAAGCACTTCAAGAGACATGATCGATATGACTGCGACTCCAATGGAAACACTACTGAAAAGATTTCAATCCTACAAGACGCCAACCCTGAAAGGTACCGAGAATGCAGTTGAATGTGAAGGATGGATTGATGATATGGAGATGTTATTTGATTCACTTGATTACGGTGATAAGCGGAGAGTCAAACTTATTGGTCATCAATTGCATGAAGTTTCAAAAAGCTGGTGGTTCACAACAAAGAAATCTCTGGAGCGTAGAGGAACTGTTCTGACCTGGAATGTCTTCAAAACTGAGTTTTACCAACGCTTCTTTCCAGTGTCTTATCGTAAAGACAAGGGTGCCGAATTTGCTAATCTGAGGCAGGGAAACTTAAATATTGAAGACTATGTTGCAAAATTCACGACATTGCTACGTTTTGCTCCACATGTTGCAGATAGTGACGAGGCTATGGCTGATCAGTTCATTAATGGACTGAATCCTGATGTTTTTACATTGGTAAACACAAGGCGACCGAATAATTTTGCTGATTCCTTGAATAGTGCCAAAGGAGCGGAAGCTGGCTTGATACAGCAGCGAGGAGCTTCGTATGTTGCTCAGCCTCTGAGACAGTCACAACCTTCAGCTCCAACTCCGCAACAGTCTTCTCGATTTAAAAGTGGTGGCAGCAGCAGTGGTAAGAAAGGATATTTGCAAGCTTGAGGAAAATAGTTTAAGAAGTCTGGGAGCAGTTCTTCGAGTTCCAGTGGCACGAAACCGAAGTCGGGAGTGTTTTGTAACAATTTTGGTGGAGGACATCCAACCGATCAGTGTCGAGGGATATCTGGAAGGTTCCATATATGCCATCAGACTGGCCATTTTGCGAGGGTATGTCCTCAGAGAGGTTCTGGACAGGCACGAGGAGCAGAGTCATCACGATCAGTGGCTCAACCCGCAAGACAAGCCTCTTCTGTCCATTCCTTTCAACCGTCACCTCCACAACAACAATCAAGGCCAGGAGGAAGTCAGACAGGCAGTCAGCCTCAAAGACAGCAGGCTCATGTCTTTGCATTGACGGAGGAACAGGCACAGGGAGCACCAGACGATGTGATTGCAGGTAACTGTTCTCTTTATGGTTATCCTGCATATGTATTGATAGATACAGGTGCATCCCATACGTTTATCTCTGCCCAATTTGTTTCATTGCATTCTTTGCCTGTTGAAACATTACCTGTTGTAGTATCTGTTTCTTCTCCTTTGGGGAGGGGTCTTATATCGATTCAAACAGTTAAGAATTGTGTACTACAGTATGATGGTAATGAGATTGAGATAGATTGTTTTGTACTTGGTATGCCTAATTTTGACTGTATTATTGGGATTGATATGCTGAATAAGTGCAGAGCTACCGTAGACTGTTTCCAAAAGATAGTGAGATTCAGACCTGAGATGGCTGAAGAATGGAAATTCTATGGTAAGGGTTCACGTGCTAAGATTCCTCTTATTTCTGTATTAGCTATGACCCGACTTTTGCAGAAAGGAGCAGAGGGATTTCTTGTATATGTTGTTGACATTTTGAAAGCTAGCCCGAACCTGGCTGATTTGCCAGTGGTTAGTGAATTTGTGGACGTTTTTCCTGATGAGATTCCAGGAGTACCTCCGTATCGTGAGATTGATTTCAACATCGAACTGATGCCAGGAACTGCACCGATTTCGAAAGCACCTTATCGAATGGCACCAGTTGAACTGAAAGAGTTGAAAGAACAGTTAGAAGATTTACTGGCCAAGGGATACATTCGACCAAGTGTTTCTCCTTGGGGAGCTCCAGTACTGTTTGTTAGAAAGAAATATGGTTCAATGAGATTGTGCATCGACTACCGGCAACTGAACAAGGCAACGGTAAAGAACAAATATCCTTTGCCTCGTATTGATGATTTATTTGACCAGCTGCAAGGTTCTTCAGTGTATTCCAAGATCGATCTGAGATCTGGATACCATCAGCTGAGAGTTAGGGATTCTGATATTCCTAAGACTGCGTTTAGAACCAGGTATGGCCATTATGAGTTTATAGTTATGCCATTTGGTTTGACAAATGCTCCAGCTGTATTCATGGCTTTGATGAACCGTGTATTTCAGAAATATCTCGATGACTTCGTGATTATTTTTATTGATGATATTCTGATATATTCGAAAAATTTAATTGATCATTCTGAACATCTAAGAACAGTATTGAAGACTTTAAGAGCCAATAAACTGTATGCTAAACTGTCGAAATGTGAGTTTTGGCTGAAACAGGTTGTCTTTCTTGGACATATCATATCTGGAAATGGTATTTCTGTTGATCCAAGCAAAGTAGAGGCAGTGATCAGTTGGTCAAGACCAACATCTGTTCCTGAGATTCGTAGTTTCATGGGTTTGGCTGGGTATTATCGCCGGTTCATTAAAGATTTTTCTAGTATTGCGAAGCCGATTACTCAGTTGACTCAGAAGAATACTCCATTTGTCTGGTCTGATTCTTGTGAATCAAGTTTTCTGGAGTTGAAGAAACGACTGACCAGTGCACCAGTCTTGACGATCCCTTCAGGTATTGGTGGTTTCACTGTTTATTGTGATGCATCTCATCGAGGTTTAGGTTGTGTTTTAATGCAGCGAGGGCATGTAATTGCTTATGCCTCAGGATAGTTGAAGCCTCACGAGACCAGATATCCGATTCATGATCTTGAATTGGCCGCTATTGTATTTGCTTTGAAGATTTGGCGACATTATCTGTACGGGGAACAGTTTGAGATTTATTCTGATCACAAGAGTCTGAAATATCTGTTTTCACAGTCAGAATTGAATATGAGACAGCGACGATGGCTTGATTTGCTGAAAGATTTTGATTGTGAAATTAAGTAATATCCGGGGAAATCGAATGCAGCAGCTGATGCATTGAGTCGAAAGTTTTGTTCCTTATCCTTATCGACGATTGGTGTATCGAATTTGATTGAAAACTGTTGTCTATCTGGATTAGTATTTGATACGAATTATCAGCCTCTGCGACTTTATCAAATTCAAGTTGAACCACCATTGTTGTTGCGAATTAGAGATGCTCAGAAAAATGATCAGAATGTGCAGAACTCGATTGAGAAAGTCCGATCAGGGCATGTATCTGAATACCGGGTTCGAGATGATCTTTTTTACGTTCACAATCGCCTAGTAGTGCCTGATATTTCTGATGTACGTCAACAACTACTGAAAGAGGCGCATTGTAGTCGTTACAGTATTCATCCTGGTGGTAGGAAGATGTACAATGATCTGAAGACTCATTATTGGTGGAAACAGATGAAGTCAGATATCACCGATTTTGTGTCTCGATGTCTTAATTGCCAGTAGGTGAAGGCTGAAAGGAAGAGACCGCCTGGTTTATTACAGAGTTTATCCGTGCTTGAATGGAAATGAGATCATATTTCTATGGATTTCGTGACAAGATTACCTCGATCTTTTAGAGGCTGTGATGCTATCTGGGTGATTATTGACAGATTGACAAAATCAGCGTGTTTCATTCCTTATCGCATGACATATAGACACGACCAGATGGCAGAGATTTATGTTCGAGAAGTTGTTAGATTGCACGGAGTGCCGAAATCCATCGTATCAGATCGTGATCCTCGATTTACATCACATTTTTGGCACAACTTACAGAGTGATTTGGGTACTCAGTTACACTTGAGTACAGCTTATCATCCACAGACTGACGGACAGTCTGAGAGTACTATTCAGACATTGGAGGACATGTTGAGAGCTGTAGTGCTTGATTTTGGCACTAGTTGGAAAGAATCACTATCTCTTTGTGAATTCTCGTACAACAACAGCTATCAATCGAGTATTGGAATGACTCCTTTTGAAGCTTTATATGGAAGAAAATGTCGATCTCCTCTGTACTGGGATGATATCTCTGAAGTACCTGACACTGGCCCTGATTTGATACGTGATATGAATGAACAGGTGAAGCTTATTCAGAGAATAATGAAGACAGCTCAAGATAGACAAGAGAAATATGTCAATGTTTGACGTCGACCTTTGTCGTTTGAACAGGGGGATATTGTGTTGCCGAGTTATACCGATATGTCGTCAAACTCATGATTTGAAGTGATTTGCTATTGTTCTTGGACTAAGAATTTGCTGAATTATTAGCTGATGATTCCTTGCTTGTTATGCTGTGATTTCAGTGTGTAAACAGGGCATTTCAACTCATTGATCTTGACTCCGAAACCGATACAAGAATGCACAAGGTTGGTAGCGTTTTGCTTTGACGTTTGGGTTGAAACTTGAGCAGATTTTGAGATAGGTTTGGTGGTTAACTTGTACAGATTTGGACAAGCTAAAAGACATCCTAAACATCACATTTGAAAGGTAAAAGTGGACTACTATTTGATTGGGATTATAACTCGAGATGGTTTATATCGAGTTCCCCTAAATCACATACTTGTTTGCTTAATTGCTCTTATGTGTTTTCCTTTGAGTTGTTGAATAAGTCTTGATGTTAGTGAATGTGATTTGAATGATATATATTGCATTCATCTTGTAAGACTTGTTCTTTGATTTCGAAATGAACGGAAACGTTCGAATAGACGATTTGAGGGATTGTATATGTATGGCCTGAGTGGTTGTTTAGCCTAGCATCTGATTTACATATATAATGGCTTCAAAGTCTAGAGAAGTGAGATAAGTAGCTCCACCTCGATCGGGAGAGTCGGTGGATTAGTTATGATATCTACTTCTCGGGATCCCAACCGACGAATGAAGAGATGAACCTTGTTTTAAAACATGCATTGAAGTTATGTTCTTTATATCATGATCTTGATATATGTTTGTATGCATGTTTAGTTGCTTTTACTGGGAAATCTATTTCTCACCGAAGTTATCCGGCTATTGTTTTGTTGTATGTGTCATTGCGATAGGAGGGAGTGGGACCGGGCAAAAGCGAACGTGAAGAACAAAGGATAAGAAGATAGCGGGATGATCCGAGTGTAGATCGTTGTGTGAGCTGTCATGATGTTGTTGAGTGTCTTAAACATGAGCATGTTAGAGCTACTTGTTCTAAGAATTGTTGATGAATAAGTTAGTATCTTGTTGTTGTATTTAGGATTTGATAGATGTGTAAATCCTTGAGACAACATGGTGTATCTTGATCTTTATTATATAACAATGCTTCTTGCAAGTTTTCTTGAAAGCCTTGATTATTATGCTTGTAAGGCCTTGTTATGATTTAATTCTATCAATTGTATAGCATGTTAGAATGCATGTTAGATATTGATATGGATTAGATCATGTATGAATCTTTGTATGAGTTGATATTGGATGAAAATGCATGAAGGAACTTGTTTGGACAGCAGCAACGTTTCTGGTTTTATTCTCTGGAAACTGCTCTCGCTCGATCGGTGAAATATCACGGATCGAGCGAGGCTTTGAAATCAGGAACATAACCATGAATATGTTGGGCTCGCTCGATCGGTGATATTCTGCGGATCGAGCGAGGCCAACATAAGTTGCACCCGAGAGTTTGAGCAAAGTGCTCGCTCGATCGGTAACTTTTTACCGATCGAGCGAGGTGCTCACTCTTTAAAAAAAAAAAAAATTATTTTGTTTAGACATTGATTCTTGTCTATTTTATTTGATGATTTGATTATTGAGAGATTAGAACTCGGGTCATCACAATTTTAGACCCTCTCACAGAACCAGGCAAGTGTTCATGGCCAAAACGAACACGATCATGAGAACTGAATTGTATAAGGGAGAGTCCTGTGTGAAGTATAAATTAATTTACTAAAACGGTTGTACAGTTCAACGACATCGCGTCTACTATAAACCAGTGAATTATTATGCTTTCACAAGTGAAGGTTCAAAGGGTAACTCCTACCTATCCTATGCATGATCCAACTGTTGAACTTTATCACGAATATCTTCGTTTATCTATAAATTTCCATTATGTGGGGGATTGTTGGACTAATTTAGTTTAAACAATGTGAATGGAATTAAATGCTTTGTCCTCCATGTGCTCGCTGCCCCTCCATATTAATTATGCTAGGCTGGTTGATGTAAGTTGTCTGGCTTCTATTGTCTGATACCGTGTGCTTTAATGCCTATATGAAGGCTGATTTCTTTCACGAAAAACAGAAGCTTTAATTCATTCCTTCTTCCTTTGTCTTCTGCTCTCGCACTCATCTGTAATGAATCGTTTCTTTTGCTTCTGAATAATAGCTGCCTTCTGTTGCTTTCTGACGCATCGGTTTTTTCTTCTTCTACGTGATATCGTTACGGTACAATTTCAGTTCGCCGGTGTAGTACCTTCGTGCTAGGTGACTACAGGATTTTACCGTTGTATCCTGGGAAACAGACGTCCGTCGTGATTCTCCGAGCACATCCGGGAGAGGACGAATCTATTTTAAGGAAACTGTAATTTTACAGGCCTCGGTTGTCGGTTATGTTATTCTTGTTTAAAAGGAAAGTTCACGTAATATTTTTTGGTCTACATCTTTTTTATTCGTCATCTCACTACAACAAAATTTGACCAATTGCGACAGTTATATTGTAACCGTGGCAATTTTTGTCACGATTTGACTTAAATGTCGCCAATTGCGACGGTTTTTAATAACCGTGGCAATTTACGATGGGTTTTTTTATCACCGTGGAAAAAATAAAGCCACGGTTATTTAAATTGTCGCAATTTGCGACGGTTATTTTGACTAGTTCCATTAATAATTTACATTGAAAAATATATTGCTCAAATTACTTTCGATACTAAATCAATTGTTGATGAATTTGAAATTGTGAAAGGCGTCGAGTACAAGTTAAAATGGATAAACATAATAATAATTTGGTAAGTTAATCATTTTTCTTAAGAGTGTATAACTTCGAAAAATGACAACGTGACGTCAGAAAATATGGACAAGTTGGCATTTGCTAGCTGACGCGCGTGCTTGAATTTTGATATCACTTTATCACTCGGGTAAAAAAAATTATTAAACTTTGGAAAAAAAAAAGATGCAAGTTAGGTAGAGGACAAATAATTAGACTTTTACTTGACTATCAAGAACAAAAATGAAAAAATACGGTTCTAGTCAAAAAAATAAAAATAAAAAATCATATAAATTACATGAGCAAAAATATAATTTCTCCATCACCATAAGAAATTCATTGATATAATGCGTATGATTTTACTTCGGACATTTTCCTGCATTCGATCTCTGAAATTAAATAAATGAAAAATGACATATATCACTCCTGTGAAATCCTTGGGTTGCTGATAACTATTATGAAATTTTTTTTGAGCTATTAGTCCCCTGTGAATCTAGATCTGTAGTATAGACACTCCTACCAGCTAGAAAATGACGAAATTGTCCTTAAATGACTTTTATGAACTCTTGTATATTTCTTTATTAAAAATTTAAATTAAAACATATGCATTAACTTATATTTTCAATTAAGTTTATTTATACAATCACTTTAATTAATTTAAATATTAAATTTTATTTAAAAAATAATTAAACTTATTACTTAATTTAATGTAATAATGATACAATTTATAATTAAAATATAATTCGTGTATAACAAATATTAAGATAAAATAATTATATATAATTTTCATATTTATTTAACTAAAATTTGATTATAATTTATTCAATTAAATATAAAATTATAAAACAAAATTAATTTAATTATTTATTTAAGTAGGTGTATTTTTGTCATTTTTTATTTGGAACGGTGGATCTAGAATCACAGGAGATTATTAGCTAAAAAAAATTTCATATGAAGTTGTCAACAAACCTGAAATTTCACAGGAGTTATATATATAATCTTCTTTTAAATAAATTCACCATTTTACAATAAATTCATTAATTTCCATTTCAATAATCAAATTATTCGAATCACATAACAATATTATTAATCAATTAACTCACCCCATCACCCTCACCCTCACCCTCATCCTCACCGTCACCGTCACCGTCACGATAACCCCCTCAAAAACGATATTTTATATTATTATTTAATTTACGTGCGCACCATAATCTGAACCAACTTAATTATTAATATATTAATTAGTATTTCACCCCGTGCGATACACGGAATATTAATATTTTAATAAATAAAAAATTATTATTATTTTTTAAAATATATATCATAAAAAATTTATATCGATTTTATAATTAATATACATATAAAATTGATTTACTAACAATCAATATACCAAACATTCACAACGATACTCTTTTAAAAATTAAAAAACGTAATATTATATAATTTTTTTTATATATTTAATATGATAAATATTAGTGATAACTAAACATATAAAAGTAACACAACACTCAAAATAATAACATAAATTGAATAAAATGATACATCATTGTATATATTTTAATGCATCCTATATTTTTCAGGTGGGTCCAGCCATAACATCGATTATCTTAAGCAAAACCTAATTATCATTTATAGCATTTATGCAAATTTTAACATATATAGGGGCAGAAAAATTTAACTAAAATTAATTAAAATTTACACATATACATGGTTACAAAAAAAAATTAGCAGAAATTATAAAGTATTAATAGCATCCTTTGAAATTTCAATATTTAAACCGAAAATTGGTACATTATTATATATAAAATTTACTATTTTTTTTAAATATTTGAAAAAAAATTAATTGAAATTATAAAGTATTGATAACATAAAAAAATCCAATCAAATTTTAAATTTGAACAAAAAATTGGTATATTATCATATATAACATTTATGAAAATTTTCACTTATATATATGAACATTAAATTTAACTGAAATAAAAAACAACGATAATATACGATCAAATTTCAAATTTTGAACCGTACATTGGTACATTAAAAATTTTTAAAATTTAAAATTTTGAAACATCGGATAAATTTTGAACAAAAAATCATGATATAAAATTTTTTTTTGAAACCTAAAATATTGAAACATTCAATTAAATTTTAAAATTTTAAATATTCAATCAAATATCAAATCTTGAACCGAAAAATATATATATGCAATTAATGAGAATTTTCACACACGTACATAATTCACTGAAATTAAATTAATAATATTTCAAATAAGTATTTTAAATTTTATTGATAATACTTATTTATTTAATGAATTATAAAAATTCTTAAAGACGGATCAAATTATTTATTACAATTTTGTTATTATTTGTTGTATAGTTGGTAGTTATTATTGATAACATGTATATACTGATCACGATTCACGCATGCAAATATATTAATATTATTTTGTTTAATATTATTTCAAAATCAATATATTCACATAAATATATGAGAAATAATTATGAATGTATTATTTTTTTTAAAAAAAACATCAATTAAATAACAATAATAATAATAAGAAAAAAATCGGTAAACCTAAAATAAAAAAAAATTAATGAAATATTATAATAGATGCAGATATATTTAAAGTTATTTTATATTTTCAATGTTCTTAATTTCAATCTCAATATGAATTTGGAAAGTTTTGAAATTAATTTTATATTTGATAGGTGAATATAATTAATGAAAAATTTTGCATATATATAGGCATAAGAAATTAACAAAAATTATCATATATCTATATATATATATATATATATATATATATATATATCATTTATGAAAACTATATGTAAGCATATATAAATGTTTTAGGTTGTGTCGTAAATTTTTTATTATTAATTTGACATATATATACACGATATTTAAATTATTTATGATATTTTTGGTAAGATTAATTTGTGTATGGACAAAATAAATCAATAAAAATTAAAAAAACAAACATTGATAAAAGTAGTAAGTATAAATTTATTTTTACAAATTTAACCAAAAATATTATTAGTATTATTTGAACCGAATACATTATCTATAATCTTAATCATCATATTATTATTATTATTTGAACCGAAAATATTATCTATAGTTTTAACAAAATTTCATCCATAATTTTCATTTATAGTAAGTATGTTTTGGCGAAAAACTACTATATTTAGTAAAAACTCTGCTTTTATATATATATAGATTAATGCACCCTCCTCCAAAAAAAAATTTATTAATATATAGATTACGTACGTGTGATGTTTCAAATGAATGGGCAATCCAATCCTCTGCATTGAAAATAACACTTTGAACAGTCTAGTAATTAAATGAATAGAATATGTATTAACTATAATATATATATATATATATATATATATATATATATATATATATATATATATATATATATATTCCGTTTTGATTGAACGAATATGAACTTTTGAACAGAAATATAATATAAAGTAAAAAATTAATTTTTATAAACAAAATATTGATAAAATGTCAAATTCATATATGAATTATTGAAATGATTTAATTGGCACGTAATCGAGTTATAAAATTAATTTTATCTTTTACTTTAAATTATTTTTAAGTCCAATTAATATTATTGTTAAATTAAAATAGATATATATTTATTTTTCAAAATTATTTTATTGATCACAATTATAAACATAAATTTATATTTATTTAAATTTTATATTATAATAAAGATATCGTACTCATCATATAAATATATTATAAATATTATTTAATACAAACATAAACACACACATATATAACAATTGATAAATTATGTATTCAAAAATAATATATATTAAAAACTATTTATAAAAATATAATAAAATGATGTTTTTTTCTTTTATCTATGTTATAATATTATCATTTATATTAATAAAATTACAATTCCTCGTGTGATGTTTTGTTGGTGCTCTAATCTACATAGGCTACTTTTTCCCCGATGATATATGTACATGTATTTCATTTCTGGTATACAATTTCATATTGAATACTTTTTCAGATAAATGATATACAACTTTTTTTATTTATTACATAATAGTAAATATTTATTTATTTTACAATTTTAATCAATGAAATAATTTAAAAAGAAACATATATATATATCTAATTAAATTTAATTAATAACAATATTAGACTTAAAAGCAATTTTAGTAAAGGGTAAAATTGACTTTTGAGTTTGATCATATACCAATTAAATCATTTTTAATAATTTATGTGCTAATGTGATATTTTATCAATAGTTCGTGTACCAAAATATTTTTTTACTCATATAATAATTTATATCATTAGTTCATCGAATTAATTTGGAAAAATTAATTTTTTTGTCCTATATATTTGGTACTTTGCGATTTCAGTCCTATATATTTTTAAATTTCAGTTTTAGTCCGCTATCTTTATTTTTTTTGGCAATTTTAGTCATTTTTCCGACGTGGCGCTGACGTGGCACCAATTCAGTGCTGATGTGGAGTAGTTGACGTGTACAGTGCCACGTAACATTTTCAAGTAAAAAGAACCGAAATTGCCAAAAATCGGAACATGTAGGACTAAAACTGAAATATAAAAACATAGAGGACCAAAATCGCAAAGTGACAAACATATATACAAAACCAAATTTACAGTTTTTCCAATTAATTTTGTTCAAGAATGCTCTATATTAATCGGTCAAGTGTCAACGGTGCTACTTGATGTATGGAACTGATTAACTGAATGACTTAATACGTACGTAACATGGGAGTTGAAATTATTGAGGATTCTTGTCATTATTTTATGGGTTAATTGCCAATCACTCCCTAAACCAATTTTTAACTTATTTATAAATCCCTACATAAATAAAACTTACTTTCAACTCCCTGGAGAGAGAAACTTTTGTTTATAAATACCAGTTATACCCTTATCTCTTAAAATTTAGTAAAAAAAATAAAAAATAAAAAAATGAGAGAATGGATAATAATAAAAACAAAACCAATCCAAATAATATATATATAAAAATTCAAATTAAAATCAAAGAACATAAACCATATCATATACATGCTTATGTTGATACAGGAGCAAGTATGTGTTTAGGAAGCAAACATATACTTTCAAATCATTATTGGAAGAAATATGATAAAGGATTAAAAGTTCGAATAGGAGATGGATCAATAATCATGAAAATCAAATTTTTAAGAGAATATCTTCCTTTTACACAATTTGAAAATAACATAACTTTAAAGAAAGGATCATCAATGATTTATATTCCTAAAATACGAACAGCATTTCGTGTAGGAAATGAAGAATTTACAAAGAATTTTCATAAACGAAATACAAATCCAATAGAACTAAAAATAGAAAATATTTTAACAATTAATCATGAAAAAATTTCATGATATTTGTTCTGAAAATCCTCAGGACAAAATTAAGAAAAGAAAACAATTTATTGCTTCAATAAAACTTAAAGACCCTAATATCACAATCTGTGAAGCACCAAGAAGATGCAACATGGATGATGTAAAAATATTCGAAAAAGAGGTTCAAAAATTACTAAAACTTAAGATAATCATCCCAAGCAAGAGTCCACACTCTTCACCAGCCTTTTATGTCAGTAAGAAAGACACTGATAAGAAAAGAATGGTAATTGATTATCGAAAAATGAATAATGCAACAATTATGGATGGATATTACATCCCAAACAAGAATGATTTACTATCTTATATAGGAGGAATGAAATATTTCTCCAGTTTAGATTGTAAATCAGGATTCTGGCAAATTCAACTAGAACCACAAACACAATTACTTACATCATTCAGTTGTCCAAAAGGACAGTATCAATGGACTGTATTACCTTTCGGACTTAAACAAGCACCAGGTATCTTTCAAAGATATATGGATGAATCTTTTAAATCATATGTAGATTTTTGTTGTGTTTATATAGATGAAATATTAATTTATTCAAAAACACTAGATCAACATTATAAAGACCTCATGACAGTATTAGATATTTGTCATAAAGATGGAATTATACTTTCTGAAAAGAAAGCACAATTGTTTAAACACAAAAATAAATTATTTAGGATTACAAATAGAAGATGAAAAACATTGTTTACAACAGCATATACTTAAGAAAATTCACGATTTTCCTAGTGAAATCAAGGATAAAGATCAATTAAGAAGATTTTTAGGATTATTAACTTATTCTGGAAATTACATTAAGAAACTTGCAGAAATCAGAAAACCTCTTCAGACAAAACTTAAACAAGACTATAAGTGGAAATAGTCTAAAGAAGATACTAATTATATTGACACTATTAAAAAGAAGATAATTAGTAATCTTTCCGAATTATATTTTCCATCAAATAAAGACATAAATAATAATTAAAACAGACGCATCAGATGAATACTGGGGAGCATGTTTAAAAGCTTATACAGGAGAAAGAAATTTAGAAGAACTTACTAAAACAGCTACTAGCTAGGAATAATGAAAAATTATGTAATTATACATCAGGAACTTTTCAAGGTGCACAACTAAATTATCATTCAAATGAAAAAGAATTATTAGCTTTAATATATACAATTAAAAATTATGAGATTTATCTTCTTTCTAAACCGTTTTTAGTAAGAACGGATAATATGAATTTAACATATTTCAAGACAAGAAAAATATCAAGAAATGCAGGGAGAAATGCAGCAAGGTTAATTAGATGGCAATTGAAATTGAACCATTATCAGTTCGAGATCCAGCATGTCAAAGGAACGGACAATTCATTACCCGACGCATTAACTAGAGAACTTCATCCAAATTATACTATCCGTAGTACCAGAATAACAAAAGAGATCCTAAGTGATCCAGAAAATGACTGTGAGTCATCCGAACATGCCTTAGAAATTATGGGGAATATAAATTGATAAAATGAGATTTATATTCAAAAACATGAATTATTTTATGACTTCAAGTCATCCGAACATGCCTTAGAAAGCATGGGGAATATAAATTGATGAAATGAGATTTATATTCAGAAACATGAATTACTCTATGAGTAAAATAATCAATCTCATGAAGATTGGTTCAATTCTTGCAAAAGAATTCATAAATGCAATGATACGCATAATAAAACTATCCGAATTACTTACAATAAAGAGTTAAATTTCTAACCATTATATATATATATATATATATATATATATATATATATATGTTTCTTGTGCAGGATGGAGCAATTAGATCATCTAAAAGAACAATTGATTGACATAGATGAAGAAATTCAGATTCTTCAACAAAGGAAAAAGAATATAAATGGAAAAATTCAGAGGATAAAAGAAAATATGACAACCTCGTCATCATCATCGTCACCAAGAACACCAATCAAGTTAGCAACTCCATTTGACAAAATAATGGAGATGAATGAAAAACAATCAGTGGTCACAGCCAACACTGATAACAAAGAAAAAGAAAAAGGAAAAGAAAAAGAAAAGAAAAAAGAACTGGTGGTCACAGACAACACCGAGAAAAATGAAAAAGAAGAAAGGACGTTTAAAAGCGCCCTTGAAACAAGAGAAAGAAAGATGGTCAATCTGCGACCATAAAAACCAATTTTTGAAAAATTAAATTTTCCAGAAAAACTCAAAACTGAATTCTTTGAAACACTAAACTATTTGAGAATAGCCAAACCATCTGCAGGATCTTGGCTACAAACTTGTGACACACAGAGCATATCAAGAGCAAGAACACTACAAGGTGCTCCAGTGCATGAAGTTGCAAGATTCTTTTCAAATGGATTATTAATCGGATTAGAAGTCAATCCCAACAATCAAGAGATAGAACTATTTCCATATCAACTGAGAAATAGTATTATCCAGTTCAAGAAAGCAGTCTTCAAGGATGAACCAGTGTTAACATTAAGTATTCATTCAACCCTTACAGATTGGGAAAATGAAAAATTCTATCAGCCGATGATATACATTCAATGTCGAAAAAAATAAAGACAAGTTTTTATTTGAAGGATCAAATGAAGAGAAACTAGTAATGGATATCTCAACACTTCCTGAGATAAGAATAAAGACATTGATTGACATGATCTCAAAGACGGGAAAGATTGATGGAAACTCAAAGGTTAAAATAAATTTTGCAACCAGTAAAATTTTATTAACCACTGGACACAAGAAGACAATCCAAAAGAAAGAACAAGCCATGTTAGCTCAATTCGAAGCTCCAATCTATGAAGCAAGAGTTGACATGACCCGAGAAACCCAACAAATGTTATGTCAAAGACTAAGAACCATGATTTCCACTCACAAATGTGGAAATTGTCAACCCATTCAGACAGAAGAAGAATCTGTCAAAGAGGACAAACCAGCTGTCAAAGAAGACAAACCAATAAAGAAATGGTCCGAATGTACCAGTGATTCAGAAAGTGACACAATGTAAAAACAAATGAAATCGTGGACCACACCACATGTGAAAGGCATCCACTCAGATATAAAATGAGTTGTTTTCCATTATGTAGTATGGTCCCCCTCTTCCTTTATTTTTACTACTGTATGCGTTTCTCCACGCTTATAAAAAGAGATGTTTGTGTTGTAAATAGATAAGTGAAGTTTGAGTATCTCTCTCTTCTCAAGTTTCTTACAATCTGGTTCATACAAGACGTATGAAAACTATCAGAAACTAAGAAAAATAAAATCAGAAACAAAAATAAGTCTTATGACTAGTAACTAAACAAGCAGGGCGTAAGGAGGATAAGGTTGGAAACCAACCATTGAAGATAAATGGTTAGAGTAAACCTGGAGATCCATAGAGCAAGTACCAGTTGATCAAGTGATCGTTAAGGGAAAGCAAGGATTTGACCTCTGCTCAAAACCAAGATTCATTCAAACAAGGTAACCTTCCTAAATCTCCTGCAGCCCTTAATTTAAAGAAATAGTCAAAATACATTAATCATGTCATCATCCTTTATAAGAAATGGAAGATTGATAATAAAAAACTGGTTTGAAATAGAAGATGATCATGAATACGATACATTTCATGAATATCATTTAAATACTTCTGATTTAACCATATTCGAATCAATTTATCAACTAAAATTTGTAATTATAACCTATGAATGGAACCAAACTAATCTGAAAACATTTATCTGTTATAAATAAATCAGATCTGTGAAGCCATGAATGAGAAAATTCATAAGAATTTGAAGAATTCCGCAACCTGGTATCACAGCAATTAAATAAAGCAGATTATTAATGCCTGGATTAACTTTAGATATTGAGATTAAAAATTTATTTGATAAAATAATCTTACTAAAAGATTTACGTCAAATAGATCAATTATGGAATAAAATAAAAGATCTCCAAACCTTTTATTTCAAAAATCATAAAAAAGAACATTTTTCAAGCAACTGAAAAATGATAATTCAAATTTCTGAAAATGATGAAATTGAAGACATAACAATATGTTATGAATAAGAACAAACTTTGTTATCGAAATCCGATCAACAAAAATAAAATAATAAAAGTAACAATTTTTACTAAATGGAAAATGTATGAAAATACAAAAATGAATATCTTTAATTTATATTCTCAAAATATAAATTTTGATATAGAAAATTGTGAAAACAATTTGAAACATCTTAAAATTAAATTTTCAATCTTCAATTGATAGTTTCGAAGATTTTTAGAATTTATTAGAACAGATAGATTCAACAAAAAAACTTTTAATAGCCTTAAGAAAATTAAGAAGTTCTATCATCTGTTAAAATGACAGAAGTAACAATTCCAAATCAAAATAGTCAGATTGATGAATCTGAAGAGAACCAAGAGTATAATTTGAATATTATATTTAATCAGAATAAGTTTGCTGAGATACAGAAAACAGGGTTTTCTAATTCAAAAACAAATCTAATAGACCAACCCGGAATATTAAGCAAGATTTCAAATTTTATTAATCCTAGAAAAAATTTAATTTATTATTCGATTCGTACAAAAGAACGATCTTGTAAAATAAATAGCGAATCAAGGTATAATACTCTAAAGTTATTAACAACTCAAGATATTGATACCATCATGGCAAAGGCCAGTGAAAAAGAACGATCTGAACTGAAATATGTTCACATTGGAGGAATCAAAATAATAGTATCAGCTCACTACCGAGAAGAAATAGATACACCAATTGAAATCACAGTTCGTGACAAAAGGATACATAATTTTGAGGATTCTATCCTTGGAAAAATTGAAGGAAACTTATGTTACAAAAAGATGAAATTTTGTATTTATCTACAATACAATATATCTCTTTTTGATAAAAATATAAATGACATTTTAACATTAGATTATTACTTTTATAGAAATAATCTTATGTTAACAGGAAACCATCCGATCAATATAAACTATGTTGTCGGTTTAGCAATAAGTAATAATTCTCAAACAGGAATAATTTCAACAAAACCAACTATTTCTGTTGAAAGAATGTTTGAAAATATTACAAGAATTGAACACCCTCGAAAAGCATTTATTGAAGAAATAAATCCCAATAAAAGATGGAGTTCAGATGACCTCCAAATCACAAAACAGTCTGTACCAAGAAGATCATTATCATTTGCTAGAAATGATGAAGATATTCTTGAAAAGATTGGAACCATGAATCAAAATATTCTTAAAATTAAACAAGCTATTGTTAATGAATCAACCTCATCGCAATGAAGTCCTTAATAAAATTAAAAAAAGATCTAGGAGATTTAGAAAATAATATCAATAAGATCAATCTATCAATACAAGAATTAGAGAAAAATTTCAAAGAATATATTGATTTAGCAACGACTAGATTAATAACTGAACAGGAAAGACATAGTAATGAAATATTAAACTATCTTAAAGGAGTTCTTCCAATAGATAAAGGAAAAAGAAAAATGGAAGAAGAACCACCATTCAAAATTGAATCATGGTATAGAAATCCCCTTAGTTATGGCAAACATAAGTATGAAGATGTTTAGTGAAACCGACTCATCTAATTTTGAACAAATAGGAGTAAATACAGAAGAATTATATCATTCACATCAGGACTCAGAACAATACATAGATATGGATATTTCAGAATCAGAATCTGAAGATGATTCTAGACCATGATTAAATCTACGAACGAATGTAGAAGGTAGTGGTGGAAGAGATGATGAAGAATTTAAATATAATAGAGACCAATACTCTGGATCTTATAAAAATGTTAGAGATATTCTTAGAGAATCAAAAACATCAGGATTTGTAAAACAGAATATCTTAGATTTAGGTTGTTCAACAGCCAAAGAAAGAAAATCAAAGATAGATCATTGGGCAAATGAACTATCAATACAAATTCAATTAACATCATTATTAGACAAAAGTGAGAATATTCAAGTTTTAACTCATGAGATGATAAAAATGACACTGGTAGGAGCAGTAAGAACTTGGGCTGAAAACCTAATAATTACTAATCTACCACAAGGAATGACAGGACATCGATATTTCGAACTATTTGTTGATGCCTTGTACCAAGAATTTTTAGGAGTTTCTAATAATGACGCTAATTTAGTAGCCAAAAATATAGAACAAAATAGAGCAATTTTTATTCTGGATAATATAAAATTATGTAATCTATGTTATCTAGAAGAATTTATATGTGATTATGAAACAAACTATTATCAGTTAATAGATGCTGATAAAAAAGAGCATTATAAATTAAGTATTTTTAATAAAATACCTAATATACCAATAAATAGTAAAGATGAATTCTTAACTAGTGCTTATGCCAAAACAATAGGAGGAGCTATTAAATTTATTAAAGACGTTATAACAAAGAAATGTCATGAAGTAACATTAAATAAAAGAATATCCAAATCTTACAAACAAAACAATAAACTTTGTTGTGACAAAATGGAATTCACAGTAATAGAATACGATTGAAAAACAAACATGTCACACAAACATTTAAAACGACAGAAACATAATAAATTAAATAAACCTTATAAATATTTTAATAGAAAATTTATTCCCTATAAGAAAAAGAAATTTAGAAGGAATTTCTTCAGAAAACCTTATAAAAGAAAATTTTATAAAAAGTTTGATAATAAAAAATCACCTTGCCCAAAAGGTAAAGGAAAGAACTGCACATGTTGGTTGTGCAATGAAGAAGGTCATTATGCAAATGAATGCCCAAAACGAAACGAAAAGAAAAATAAAGTTGTTCTTGAAGAAATATATACTATTGGATTCTATCCAGTAGAAACAATTGAATTTTCATCCGACGATGAAAATATTTATTATCTTGATGAATCAAGTGAATCAGATTTAGAATCTGATTCCACATTTGATAATTCAAGAAATAATAATGATTAAAATAAAGACAAGGGAATTTTCGGAAAGACAAATATAAGGAGTAAATTGAAACTTATGTTTGATTTAGGGAGTTATCTACAAGTTGCCCTTATTTTATCAGTTTTAATTTTGATTTTCTTTTTAAAAAATTAAACAGGATGTGCATAATATGGTGTAAATTACGAAAAACATCGAAAATCTAAATCGTAGAAACCGAAAACCAAACGGAATCATAATCCGAATTTCTTATTTTGGTTTTATAACTTGAAACCAAAATTATTATTATTTGGTTATAATTTTATGTACTTCAAAATCAAACCGACCATTTGAAATTATATTTTAATAGAATATAGAAATATTGTTTATATTTAGACTATTAGAATAAGTGAATGTAATTTTAATAATTCAAATATAAATAATTTTATATTTATTTGTATATATTTTTATTCATTAAATTTGTATAACTAATTATAAATTTATTGAAAATTTTATTAGAAAATGTTTGTATACATTTTAAAATAATTTAATGTATAACTAGCATTATTAGAAAACTATAAAATCAAATTTTAAATAACTTAAATTTACTAATAAAAATTAAACTGAATTAATTAAGATAATTAATTATCAAATTTTATATTGTAAACTCGTCAAACTTAATAAAAAATTATATAAAACTCAATTTAAATTATCAATTTACATCATGTAGACATAATTAATCTATTGAATTTGTTTCTAAATCGCAAAAGCTAGACCATAGTACATATTATAAAATCAAACCAAATCATACTTAATTAAAATTTTTAGTAATCGGATTAAATATTTTAAAAAAATTGTAGACAAAAAAATCGAACCATAATTATGTAAACCAAAACAGACCGTTGCACACTCCTCTAAAAGCATGCATGCATGTTCCCCTGAGTAAACCTGCTCGACCGTCCGATCCATCACTCAAATTCATTATTTATTATGTACTTAGTGTTATATATATATATATATAATCAAATTAATTTGTATTTTTTTTTAAAAAAATATTATAAGTCAAATTAAGAATCTTCTCATTAACTGTCCGTGAATGAAATCTTTTACTGCAAAATTATAAGTCACTTTGTGGTGCGGTTTAGACCAGTCAATATCCTAAGGGCGCCAAATTTTTCGGGGAAAAGATATAACATTTATTACAACTTTTTTAACAAAACAAACAAACAAACTTGGGATTTTCTTGGTCCGACATGCCATTGTACATTTGTACAACGTAACCGAAGTATTTTTATGATATATATCAAAAAATTAAGTTGAGGGGGAAATTAAAAGATATAGTTGGGCATCATGAGGTTTCATGGACTTTATTTATTTGAGCCCGTAATAATGTTTTCATTCAAATGTCATGTTTTATGATGTTCACGGTCACGTATATATATATATATATATATATATATATATATATATATATATATATATATAAAAATATAAAGATACATACAATCATTTTATTTTTAATATTATATGGTATCAGTTGCTCTTTGCTAACGCCTTCTCTCACAGCCACATCAATGGCCTTTGTCGATCCCACCAACTCCATTATCTCCACTTCTTCCCTCATTTCCTTTAACGTAAGTGCACAGGCACCACTCAAGCTTACCTCCACAAACTATTCTGCTTGGCGTCTCCAATTTCACTCGCTTCTGATTGGCTATGATTTGTTCGGCTTTGTTGATGGTTCGAAACCCTGCCTGAAAGAGTGGATGCCCGGTTAGCCAACTTGTGGCTAAGGGCTTTTGTGACTCTATGTGTAAACAATCTTTGTTTAATATAATTTACACTTTTATATTGGCATTTACTTTATCTTTTATCATATTATTATGTTGTGACGTACTATACGATGTTTAGATAAAGACCTTGAATATACTAGAGTGCATGTAAGATGTGATAGTAGAATTAAATGACTATCATGAAACACATCTTATAATCACTGTATATTCTAAACAGTTCTTAGTCAATTGAGCCGTCCGCTAATAAGGATAAGGATCGCTCGAGATTGAGACTAGCATTTGCGATGCCTAGTACCACGTTTCATTGGTATAGAACGTAGAGATGCTCGAAGCATGCAAATGGATATTCATATGATGGATGATCGAACTACCATATTCGGACTTTCCAAGTGGTTATCATTAATTGAGTGGATAAGTCCGCGGTTTTGGTTGTACACTATTAGTCCTTATTATTACTTGAAACATCATGGAGACTCTATATGTTAGTACTGTACTTTGACTCGTTTACCGACTCTATGAGGGTCATTAGGTGTCGAGATTGAGTACAGTTACGACACATATAGGAGTCAATGCTTTGTTATCAAGGATTCACCACACGCTTGCGAGTGTGGATATCCTATACGATCTAAGGAGATATTAGTGTGACAAATCTCTGGCCAGAGTACATGATGTGCTTTAGGTTACTTGGTTTCCTAGTAGCACATGCGATGTCACTATTTGATCTTCAAGATGTATTGCATAGTTATCGAATCTCGAACGACTCTCGATGTACCAATGGTTGTTGATTCGATCGGGATATATGGATGAAGGGACCATACTGTACGCTAACCAAAACCTACTGGTTCTTGCAAGCACTATCAGTGATACCTAGAGAATCATGGGGCGATGTTGCTAGGCGTTTTACCATAATTCGATGGGCAAGTCGGAAATCGTTGTTCCGAGTCACAAGGAGTTGTGAGCCCACGGCTAGCTGTATCCCTGAATCATTGAGGGTCACATAAGTAATAGATTTCTAATCCCCGTTGAGATAGTTGAATTTAAAGAGTTAAATTTGGCGAAAGAGAAGTTGAACTTCTTATAATAAAACAAAGGGAGTAAGGTTTCCTAAAATGACATAGGGATGAGCATTTTTGGAAATCACTGAATTTGGATTCAGAAAATTTATCTTGACTTTAAAATATGCAAAAAATTTATCTTAACTTTAAAACATGCAGAAAAGGTTTTTATGCACAATGATGAAATTGGTTTATCATTATGAGTCACGATGAATTTTATATTAATTTTTGAACATGCGGGCTTTGCTTGTCAGACTTGAACTTATGACTAATGGGCCCTAAGCTGTTAGCAGCCCACATTATAAATAAGTTATTGCAGTACAGAAATTAAAGATACAAACTCATAATTGAAAAGGAATTTTCGAAAATCTTGAGAGGGTCTCAAGAGGATTTTCGAAAATCCTGTCTCCCTTTTGTGAGAGAATTCAGTCTGTGATTTTTCCGAAAATTACATTCTGAATTGACAAATCAAATCTGTAAAGCTCTTCGATAAAAATCTAATTGATTTCTAGTGCAATCAATCAGAGAGTTTCAGTTTTCTATTCGTGGACCTAATTCAAGAGTTGATCGAGCGAGTTATCGGTTCCTGGGATTTACAACAAGAGCAGATTATCTGTTAGAGTCCATAGTTCAAGCCATAGCTTGAAGAGGTAAAATTATAATTGTTATTATTATTTTACTTGTTTATTTTAATCTAAGGATTTGATGCCCATGATATGAAATCGTTTCATATCAGAAAAGAAAAATTTTTAAACTTTCACTGCTCCGGGTATCAGATCTGACTGATCTGAAAACGTGTTCCAACAGTGGCATCAGAGACAGGTTGTTCTCAAATCATACGATTAAAATTTATCGATTGCACAAAATTTTGGCCTCAGTTTTTGGAAAACAAAACAAAATTTTTAAATTAAATTTTATGGGCAACACGGGCAGCGATCAGCGATCGTCGCTGCCCAGGCCCCACGTGGGGGCGGGGCTGCCCGGGAACGTCCCGAGCAGCCCGAAAATTAAAAATTGATTTTTTTTAGAATTTTAAATTTTTGAAATTTTAGTTTTTGGTCCGATCGAAAATTGTTTTGATTAGACCACGAGGCATCGGGTCAAATTGTTTGAGTTCGAAATTTTTAAAATTGATTTTTGGATAAATTTGAATTTTTGGAAAATTTATAAGTTTTATCCGTTAAATTAGATTTTATAAAATTAATTATTTTGGTATAATTGAAAATAAGATATGATCTTATGGAGATATAAGATAAAATTTGATTTTATCTTTTTAATTATGTTGCCATTGCATGTTATCCAATGATTTAATTATTGAATTAATTATTGGATAAGAGGATGATCGATTGCCATAACCAATTTTGTAGGTGTATGTTAGGTTGTTTACATTTGGTTTTTATTATTGTTGTTGAGTTTTATTAATGGGCTTGGTTTATGGCACAAATTTGATTTATCATTTGTAATAAAAGTGGGCCTGGTTTATGGCCCGTTCCCACCCTTAAATATGTATCCCCTACTTGTCATCGAAATTTATTGTAAATTTATTAGACTTAGTGGGAGATAAATATTTGAAGACAATGGTGGGCCCAGCAGATAATAAAGACCAAAGAAATGTAAATTGGAAGCTTAATGTAATAGGATTGCATTGCATACTTGCATATCACCTAGGATTGGACTTAGACTCGTGATTGGCAACCACGGGTCGATAAAATTTAGGCATCGATCATCCTTTATATAATATTTGATATTATTATTGTATGCATGTTTAGACTAAATTGCATGAATCCCGCAAGCATATAAATTTTTAAATGATGAGACAATTTTCAAAATTAAAATCCCTCATTTTAAATATGATTTAAAATTGATATCAAGATTAACAAAAGGGAATTTAAATATTGTTTAAATGTTCCTACCTTCCATCAACGATCAATGTATGAGATGCTACCCGCGGGCATGGTCCGGCTCATATTATTGGGAGGGTCCGTTCGTCGGAAAGTTGTACATTGGATCGACACATGTTGTAAGTTGGGTGGAACTCCCATGGGATTGGCTCATATTATTGGGGATCCACATGGCGACCGTCCATCACAAATTAATATTTATGGGTCATCTTGACATGCCAAAATAAACGGCGTCATATTATTGGGCCTTTATTGGACATGAGGTAAAAACATGGGGGTTTCTTTGGAAGCAATTGGGCTCTACATTTTAAAAATTATGGTTGGCTGATATTATTCGGGACTATCATTTGTCAATTGGACTCCATGATCCCACTAAGAAAACCAGTTTCTCGTTTTCACTAGAGGGTGGTGAAATCGTTAAAATAGTGGGAGTGTAATTCATAAAATTAATCTCGCTTTATTTTATGTCTTAGTAAATTAATTAAGCAATCACTGATAATTATCTGCTTTCATCTCAGTATTTCATTATGATGAATTCGAGTAATCCACATGTTTCTATTCTTAAACAAAATAAAATGACTGGCGCAAACTATACGGATTGGTTTCGTAAGTTAAGATTGTCCTGAGTTCGGAGAAGATTTTCTACGTGCTAGAAAAGGCTCCTCCGAAAACAGCCCTGGCTGATGTAACTTTGGAAAGGTTGGCCGAACTAGAGAAATGGTGAAACCATGATCTCAAGGCCAATTGTTACATGAAAAGCTGGACAAGTCTAAAGAAGTTTGTCATCACTGCAAGAAACCCGGTTACTGGAAGCGCAACAGCAAAGAATATATCGAGCAGTTACGAACTGCAAAGGATATATTTTATATTAAAATAAATGTATCACTTAATACTACTTCTTGGGTATAGGATACTAGATGTGGATCTCACATTTGCAAAGAGTTGCAGATGATGACAAGAAGTCGTAGGCTAAGGATGGGTAAGACCCAGTTAAGGCTCGGGAATGTTTCCAGAGTTGAAGCCAAAGCTGTGGGAGACATTTGTTTAAAATTTTGTAAAACAATTTTAAGCTATTTTGAGAGATGTTTCATTTATGCCAGATTTCATTAAAACATTATTTCTATTTTTATGCTTGATAGAGATGGTTTTTCTTGAAATTTTGCGAATGAGATTTGCAATATGTAAAAGAATGAATGTTTGATTGGAAATGGACAACTTGAAAACGATCTATATAACTTAAAATTAAAAGACATTCCAGTTAATTATGTTGATAAACCGGCAACAACAATAAAAGAAAAATTGATAGTCAAAACCCGGCAAACCTTTGGCATGCTAGGCTAGGTCATATTTCCTCAAGGAGGATGAACAAGCTAGTGGGAGATGGCATGATTGATATGCCTGATATTAATTCTCTACCAACTTGTGAGTCCTGCCTAAAAGGAAAAATGACTAAATCTCCTTTCAAAGGAAAAACTGAGCGTAGTCAAAATCTGTTGGATTTGATCCATACAGATGTTTGCGGCCCATTTAGTATTGGTACTAAATATGGTCACACCTACTTCATTACCTTTATTGATGATTATTCTAGGTACGAGTATTTATATTTGATGAAATATAAGTCTGAATCATTTGAAAAGTTCAAAGAATTCAAGGCTGAAGTAGAAAACAAACTAGGTAAGAGTATTAAAGCACTTCGATCGGATCGAGGTGGATAATACATAAGTACCGAGTTTTTGGGTTATCTAAAAGAGAATGGGATTCTCTCTCAGTGGACTCATCCTATGACACCTCAACTAAATGGCGTTTCGGAGCGTCGCAATCGAATTTTGTTGGACATGGTTCGATCTATGATGAGCTTCACTGAGCTCCCACCTTCATTTTGGGGCTATGCACTTGAAACGGCGGTATTATTGTTAAACAATGTCCACACTAAAGCAGTGAACAAAACTCCATATGAATTATAGACTGGCAAAACTCCTAAGTATTCGTACTTGAGGATTTGGGGATGTCCTACTTACGTGAAGCAGACAGTGGGAGATAAGTTGGATAGTCGATCCACCTTATGTTATTTTGTAGGATATCCGAAGAATTCAATCGGATATTATTTCTATCATCCTACTGAAACAAAAGTGTTTATTTCGAGGAATGCCACCTTCATGGAGAAGGAATTCTTACTTGATAAGAAATTCAAGATGATGGAACTCGAAGAAATTCGAGAAGAACCCAAGATACAAAATAACGATCCCACACCTCACGAACCAATAAGACACGCCTCTTCCTAGAAGATCTGAGAGTACTTCTAGACCTCCTATTCGATATGGTCTGCTTCTTGAAGGGGATCAAAGTGAACCCGACATTGGATGTGATCCAAAAAACTTCAAGGAAGCAATTTCTGATGCTGATTCGAACGTATGGCTTGAAGCTATGTAGTCGGAAATAGACTCGATGCATACAAACCAAGTTTGGTCTTTAGTAGATCCTCCCGATGGAATTGTTCCAATAGGGTGTAAATGGATCTACAAGAAAAAACTGGGGCCTGATGGTAAGGTACTGACCTACAAGGCACGATTGATCGCAAAAGGTTATACTCAAAGACAAGGTGTTGACTATGATGAAACTTTTTCATCAGTCGCAATGTTCAAGTCCATAAGAATTCTTATTGCCATAGCAGCTTGGTATGACTATGAGATATGGCAAATGGATGTGAAGACTGCATTTCTTAATGGAAACATTAAGGAAGAGATCTATATGATGGAGCCCGAGGGATTCACATCCATGGGAAGCGAGCATAAGGTATGCAAGCTTCAAAGATCAATTTATGGTCTCAAACAGGCATCAAGAAGTTGGAACCAGAAATTTGATGAAATGATAAAGGACTTTGGTTTCATCAAGAACCCGGAGGAACCGTGCGTATACAAGAAAGTGGTTAAGGATGTTGTGACATTCTTGGTGCTTTATGTTGATGACATCCTACTCATTGGAAATGATGTAGGGATGTTACAGTCAACAAAAATATGGTTATCAGATAGATTCTCGATGAAGAACTTAGGTGAGGCGTCCTATATTCTAGGAATACAGATCTATAGAGATAGATCTAAAAGAATGATACGACTCACTCAAGCAACCTACATCGACACCATATTGAAAAGGTTTTTTATGGATAATTCCAAGAGAGGACATCTACCTATGTGCCATGGAGTTTCTCTATCCAAGTCTATGTCTCCCAAGACGGACGAAGAGATAGAGAAAATGACACACATACCATATGTGTCAGCCATAGGGAGTATCATGTATGAGATGATATCTACCAGACCGGATGTGGCCTATGCTCTGAGTGTCACGAGCAGATATCAAGCCAACCCCGGTCAAATGCATTGGATAGCTGTGAAGGATATTCTTAAGTACTTAAGAAGGACTAAGAATATATTCATGGTTTATGGGGGAAGAGAATTGAAATTGGAAGGCTATACCGACTCTAGCTTCCAAAGAGACGTGGATGACTCGAAATCAACCGCTGGATTTGTATTCATGCTCAATGGCGGTGCTGTCTCTTGAAAGAGTTCCAAGCAGGACACCACAACGGATTCCACCACTGAGATAGAATACATTGCAGCATCAGCTGCTGCTAAAGAGGCCGTTTGGATGAGGAATTTCGTCCAAGAGTTGGGCGTAATTACTGAAGCTGTTGGTCTAGTCCCGGTGTACTGTGACAACAATGGTGCCGTTGCTCAGGCAAAGGAACCAAGGTCTCATCAAAGATCCAAACACATACTGAGAAAATACCACATCATCCGGGAGATCGTGGAAAGTGCAGACATCACTGTCGAGAGAGTGGCCTCTGCAGACAATATCGCTGATCCACTTACTAAGACCTTGTCAGGACCATTATTTGACAAACATCGCGAAGCAATGGGACTACATAGTATGACTAGTTGGCTTTAAGGCAAGTGGGAGATTGAAAGAGTGGGTTCCCGATTAGCCAACTTGTGGCTAAGGGCTTTTGTGACTCTATGTATAAACAATCTTTGTTTAATATAATTTACACTTTTATATTGAAATTTACTTTATCTTTTATCATATTATTATGTTGTGATGTACTATACGATGTTTAGATAAAGGCCTTGAATATACTAGAGTGCATGTAAGATGTGATAGTAGAATTGAATGACTATCATGAAACACATCTTATAATCACTGTATATTCTAAACAGTTCCTAGTCAATTGAGCTGTTCGCTAATAAGGATAAGGATCGCTCGAGATTGAGACTAGCATTTGCGATGCCTAGTACCACGTTTCATTGGTATAGAAGATAGAGATGTTCGAAGCATGCAAATGGATATTCATATGATGGATGATCGAACTACCCTATTCGGACTTTCCAAGTGGTTATCATTAATTGAGTGGATAAGTCCGCGGTTTTGGTTGTACACCATTAGTCCTTACTACTTGAAACATCATGGAGACTCTATATGTTAGTACTGTACTTTGACTCGTTTACCGACTCTATGAGGGTCATTATGTGTCGAGATTGGGTACAGTTACGACACATATAGGAGTCAATGCTTTGTTGTCAAGGATTCACCACACACTTGCGAGTGTGGATATCCTATGCGATCTGAGGAGATATTAGTGTGACAAATATCTGGCCAGAGTACATGATGTGCTTTAGGTTACTTGGTTTCCTAGTAGCACATGCGATGTCACTATTTGATCTTCAATATGTATTGCATAGTTATCGAATCTCGAACGAATCTTGATGTACCAATGGTTGTTGATTCTATCGGGATATATGGATGAAGGGACCGTACTGTACGCTAACCAAAACCTACTGGTTCTTGGAGGCACTATCAGTGATACCTAAGGAATCATGGGGCGATGTTTCTAGGCGCTTTTACCATGATTCGATGGGTAAGTCGGAAATCGTTGTTCCGAGTCACAAGGAGTTGTGAGCCCACGGCTAGCTGTATTCCTGAACCATTGAGGGTCACACAAGTAATAGATTTCTAATCCCCGTTGAGATAGTTGAATTTAAAGAGTTAAATTTGGCGAAAGAGAAGTTGGACTTCTTATAATAAAACAAAGGGAGTAAGGTTTCCTAAAATGACATAGGGATGAGAATTTTTGGAAATCACTGAATTTGGATTCAGAAAATTTATCTTGACTTTAAAATATGCAAAAAATGTTTCTATGCACAATGATGAAATTGGTTTATCATTCAGAGTCACATGAATTTTATATTAATTTCTGAACATGCGGGCTTTGCTTGTCAGGCTTGAACTTATGACTAATGGGCCCTAAGCTGTTAGCAGCCCACATTATAAATAAGTTATTGCAGTACAAAAATTAAAAATACAACCTCATAATTGAAAATGAATTTTTGAAAATCTTGAGAGGGTCTCAAGAGGATTTTCGAAAATCCTGTCTCCCTTTTGTGAGAGAATTCAGTCTGTGATTTTTCCGAAAATTACATTCTGAATTGACAGATCAAATATGTAAATCTCTTCGATAAACATCTGATTGATTTCTAGTGCAATCAATCAGAGGATTTCTATAGTGACCCTTACCTGGATTACCTACTAAACAGAACTTAGGCATGCAATTAACTTAATTAAACGGATATCAGAATAAAACTGCGGAAACCAAAAACATTATACAATCCCAAGGCAAGAAATCTGTAAATACCCAAAAATAATACAACCAAATCGAATAGTTGTATCAATCCAATAACAACAGAATAAAACCTAGGCGAAGGTCCAGCTGGCCAACCACTGCCTAGCCCCTCTTGGATCCACCCGCCTCGTCCAATCGCAAACCTGCCCCATGGAATAGGGTGTCCAGAAACACAGAGTACGAGACGTGAGCATAAAACGCTCAGTATGAGAGTATGAGTATACATGCATGCAAAGTGAACTCCCTATAACTCGAGGTCAAAGATCAGATAACATAGACAGACCGGGCCCTGGTATGTAGCACGATGTGCCGTCGCTTCAGGAGGTGGCTCCCATACCATAATACCAGTGGATTTACCGGACCCAAAGCCATGGAAGTCCATCCACTAACAGGATAGGGTACAACCCTACTAATAGACTTCTCGAAGGAGATAGCTCAGTATGCAAATGAATGCATCATAAATCAATGACATATAAACCATGCAGTCACATAATACATGCATACTCAGTCAGGATATCTCAAACAATACTTTCGTACCTCAAATCAGTGCAAGCTCTACCAACTCTAGGTCCATGCCTATAGTCTGTTCTACACTGCCAAATGATACTACTATAATTAAAGTGCTCTAAAAGTCTTAACTAAGCTATCGCATACTCCTAAATATTTTTAGGAAGCAAAAGCTATACCTTCGTCCGTCGTTAGCCCTTTGATGTCGATGCCTCCAGAACTTGGGCACAACTCCGCTAAGACTCCCGAATGCCTCGTCGACCTCCGGGCTAAGCCTAAGAAGACTAGAACAACTCAAAAACGTCTAAAAGGAGAGGGAATTCTCGGAATTGGCAAATCAAACTGAAGCCTCGGCCTTCTATTTATAGACCACGATCGGAACCTCCGATCCTCGATCGGAACTTCCGTTCCTCGATCGAAACGTCCGATCCTGCCATCGGAGCTTCCGAAGATCCTCATCTGCCACGTGTCAAAATATCACTGGTTGAATTCGGATAGGGGTGATCGGAGCTTCCGATCCTGCCACACGTCATGCCTGACGTAATGCCATCGGAGCTTCCGATCTCGATCGGAACGTCCGATCCTGCATCGGAGCTTCCGATCCGTCCAGTACCCAATCTATTTAATTAGTGTTGATTAATCCCTTAATCACTAATTTTGGTTACGGGCTACTACATTCTCCCCCAGTTAAGATATTTCGTCCTCGAAATCAGATCTTAAGTACTGAATGTAATACAGAAATCAGAAACATTCTTTATTCAAATCAAACATTTACAGAGTTTGCAACTGAATACAACTTAAGAATGAAATCAAAACAACTCAGGATGGTCTTCACGCATCCTATCCTCAAGCTCCCAAGTAGCTTCCTCAGTGCCTCGGCGCTGCCACTGAACTAAAACCAGAGGAATGACTTTGTTCCGCAAAACCTTATCATTATGATCCAGGATACGAATAGGTTTCTCAACATAGGTCAAATCCTTGCTCTCCTGAACCTCAGACCGCTGCAGAATATGAGAATCATCCGCCACATACCGTCGCAACAGAGATACGTGGAACACGTTGTGAATACTGGAAAGATGCGGTGGCAAAGCTAGTCGATAAGCCAAATCGCCAATGCTCTCCAAGATCTCAAACGGACCGATAAACCTGGGAGACAACTTGCCCTTAAGGCCAAATCTGAGAATCCTGCGGAAAGGTGACACTCTCAAAAACACCCTCTCCCCGACATCGAACTGCAAAGGCCTACGCTTAGTGTTAGCATAGCTGGCCTGACGATCCTGTGCAATTTTAATCCGTTTCTTGATCTGATCAACAATGTCTGCCGCCTGCTGGATAAACTCCGGTCCCTCAGCTTGTCTCTCCCCCACTTCTTCCCAGAAGAGTGGAGTACGACAACGTTGCCCGTACAACGCCTCAAAAGGTGCCATCCCAATACTAGTATGATAGCTGTTGTTGTACGGGAACTCGATCAATGGCAAATGATCCTGCCAGACTGAACCAAAATCCATGACGCACGCTCTAAGCATATCCTCCAAAGTACGGATAGTGCGCTTTGACTGACCATCAGTCTCCGGATGATAGGCATACTCAAACTGAGAGTAGAACACATCGCACGCTGAACACTCCCCCAGAATCTAGAAGTAAACCTGGGGTCCCGATCGCTGACAATGCTCACAGGCACTCCATGAAGTCGAACGATCTCCTGAATGTACAACCGAGCCATACGATCCACATTGTACTCCCGGCTATAGGCAATGAAATGCGCTGACTTGGTGAGTCGGTCCACCACAACCCAGATAGCATCACAGTTTCTCGGGGATACCGGCAAATGGGTCACAAAGTCCATTGTGATAAACTCCCATTTCCATTCAGGAATAGGCAGACTGTGAAGCAATCCTCCAGGTCATCGGTGCTCTGCCTTGACCTGTTGACACACCAAACATCTCGAAACAAACTGATAAACACTGTGTTTTATTCCCTTCCACAAGAAACTAGTACGTAGATCCTTGTACATCTTGTTGCTCCCAGGATGAATACTCAACTTAGTGCGATGCGCCTGATACAAAATCTCCTCTCGCAACTCTACATCCTGCGGAATCACAAGCCTACTAGACAAACACAAAAAGCCATCTGACTGATAATGAAATCCAGACGAGCTACCCTCGTTAGCTAGACGAGCTAAACGCTGGGTCTTCAAAGCAAACACAATGACTGCCAATTCCAAATCATGGACTGGGTAGTTGTCCTCGTGAAGCTTCAGCTTTCTAGAAGCGTATGCGATCACATGCCCATTCTGAGTCAGGACACAACCTAACCCCTGAAGAGAAGCATCAATGTACACCAAATACCCTCCAGATCCTGACGATAATGCCAACACCGGCGCAGAAGTCAACCGCCGTCGAAGCTCACAGAAGTTCTCCTCACACTCGGAGGACCACTCAAAATCCACACCCTTGCGGGTAAGCTGCGTCAAAGGTCGAGCTAGCTGAGAGAAATTCAAAATGAAGCGACGATAATATCCTGCTAGACCCAGAAAGCTACGGATCTCAGCAACCGTCGTTGGTCGCGACCAATTAAGCACCACCTCAATCTTGCTTGGATCAACAGAAATCCCCTCCCTGGATATGATATGGCCAATAAAGACCACTCGATCCATCCAGAACTCACACTTGCTCAGCTTGGCGTATAACTGCTCATCTCGAAGAGTCTGCAGTACCAACCGCAAGTGAGAAACATGCTCTTCCGTATTACGCGAATACACCAAGATGTCGTCAATGAAGACCACGAAAAACTTGTCCAAATACTCCCTGAAGACACAGTTCATCAGGTCCATGAATATAGCCGGTGCATTAGTCAAACCAAATGACATCACTAGAAACTCGTAATTCCCATAGCGAGTACGGAATGCAGTCTTGGCTATGTCCTGATCTCGGACTCTCAACTGATGATACCCAGATCTCAAGTCAATCTTGGAGTAAACTGAAGTGCTCTGCAGCTGATCAAACAAGTCATCAATACGAGGCAAAGGATACTTGTTCTTCACAGTGACTCGATTCAGCTGCCGATAGTTAATGCACAGCCGCATCGACCCATCCTTCTTCTTCACAAAGAGAACAGGAGCTCCCCAAGGAGATACACTAGGACGAATGTACCCCTTGTCCAAAAGATCCTGTAGCTGATTCTTCAACTCAAGCATCTCTGACGGAGCCAGATGATACGGTGCTCGAGAAATAGGCGAAGTACCCGGCATCAACTCTATGCCAAACTCGACTTCCTTAACAGGAGGAAAACCCGGAATCTCATCAGGAAATACATCTGGAAATTCATCCACGACTGGAATGCTCTCTATCCCAATGCTCTCAGCGGACAAATAAACTGCCTAGATAAGGTAACCTTCCCCGCCAGACTCTAGAGCTCGATAGGCTCTCAAAGCAGATACCAGTGGCATCGGGGGTCGCGCTCCCTTACCATAGAAAAACCAGCTCTCACTCCCTTCCGGATGAAAGCGTACTAATCTCTGATAGAAGTCCACTGAAGCTCGATAGGTAGTCAGCATGTCTATCCCCAGAATACAATAGAAGTCATCCATCGCAAGAACCATGAGATTCGCTAACAGAATGTTCCCCTTAAACTATAAAGGGCAACCCATCACTAGACGCTTAACCAAAGCAGATTGGCCCGTCGGAGTAGAAACAGACATCACTACATCTAGTGCAATGTATGGTAACTTATGCCTCTTAATAAAACGTGCAAAAATGAAGGAATTAGATGCACCAGTGTCAATAAGTACAAGAGCGGGTATACCATAAAGCAAAAATGTACCTGCGATGACTTTCTCATTCTCCTTCACTGTCTGATCATGTCTCAGGACAAACACCTGGCCAGAAGCTCGTGGCCTCAAATGAGAACTCCCAACAGGCTGTCCCTACGACCTCTGCTGAACGGTGGCCTGAGAACCAGATCCTGAACCAGAACCAGAACCGCCTCCCCCAGATAGTGGACAATCCCTCCGGATATGACCCACCTCACCGCAACGAAAACAAGCTCCAGAAGCTCTACGGCAATGGTCGGTCGGATGGTTCTTACCACAGTGATCACACTTGTCCTTCTTACCGAAACGGACAACACCAGCAGAGCCAGAGGAAGAAGAAGTAGATCCAGACTTCTTGAATTATTGGGCACGGGGACCCAAAGAACTAGCAGGTCTCGACGGAGAGAAAGACCTGTTCCGTCGAATGCTGTCTTCCGCCTGGTGACAACGGCTCACCAAACCCTCGTAGGACATGTCGTCACCAACCGCCATACGGTCATGGATCTCAGGGTTAAGGCCCTGAAAGAACAGATTATACTTCATCTCGGAGCTGTCGGCAATATCCGGGCAATAGGCTAACAGATCAAACAACTTTTGCTGGTACTCATCAATAGACAAAGCTCCCTGCCGCAAGCTCAGAAGCTCACCTGCCTTCATCTATCAGAGTGCAGGAGGAAAATATAGCTTGTGGAAAGCTGTGCGGAATTCGGCCCAGGTGGCCACTCCTCTCGCAGCAAACAAAAGGTGCAGAAGTAAACCTCCACCACCTGCGCGCACGTCCATCCAGAAGATAACCCAGTGTCTTCATCTTTTGATCCTCGGTGCAGTAAAACGTCCGGAAAGTTGTCTCCATGCGGTCTAACCAGTTCTCCGCCTCTTCCGGAGACTCACCTCCGCACAAGGGCATAGGCCCCATCTGCAAGAATCGACGTACACTGAAACGGTCCTCATCTCGATGATGATGGCGGCGTTCCCGATGAGGCTCCCGGTCGGCATCACCCCAACGCCCACCAATACTGCCATGAGAACTCTGGTCATAACGATCTGCCATCTACAAAATTAACCTAACGGTTATCCTATGTAGAATCTAAATCCCAAGAATATTTTGCATGCTCTGATACCATAAATGTAGTGACCCTTACCTGGATCACCTACTAAACAGAACTTAGGTATGCAATTAACTTAATTAAATGGATATCAGAATAAAACTGCGGAAACCAAAAACATTATACAATCCCAAGGCAAGGAATCTGTAAATACCCAAAAATAATACAACCAAATCGAATAGTTGTATCAATCCAATAACAACAGAATAAAACCTAGGCGAAGGTCCAGTTGGCCAACCACTGCCTAGCCCCTCTTGGATCTACCCGCCTCGTCCAATCGCAAACCTGCCCCATGGAATAGGGTGTCCAGAAACACAGAGTACGAGACGTGAGCATAAAACGCTCATTACGAGAGTATGAGTATACATGCATGCAAAGTGAACTCCCTATACTCGAGGTCAAAGATCAGATAACAGAGATAGACCGGGCCCTGGTATGTAGCACGCTGTGCCGTCGCTTCAAGAGGTGGCTCCCATACCATAATACCAGTGGATTTACCAGACCCAAAGCCATGGAAGTCCATCTACTAACAGGATAGGGTACAACCTTACTAATAGACATCTCGAAGGAGATAGCTCAGTATGCAAATGAATGCAGCATAAATCAATGACATGTAAACCATGCAGTCACATAATACATGCATACTCAGTCAGGATATCTCGAACAGTACTTTCGTACCTCAAATCAGTGCAAGCTCTACCAATTCTAGGTCCACGCATATAGTCTGCTCTACACTGCCAAACGATACTACTATCATTAAAGTGCTCTAAAAGCCTTAACTAAGCTATTGCATACTCCTAAATATTTTTAGGAAGCAAAAGCTATACCTTCGTCCGTCGTTAGCCCTTTGATGTCGATGCCTCCAGAACTTGGGCACAACTCCGCTAAGACTCTCGAATGCCTCGCCGACCTCCGGGCCAAGCCTAAGAAGACTAGAACAACTCGAAAACGTCTAAAATGAGAGGGAATTCTCGGAATTGGCAAATCAAACTGAAGCCTTGGCCTTTTATTTATAGACCATGATCGGAACCTCCGATCCTCGATCGGAACGTCCGATCCTGCCATCGGAGCTTCCGAAGATCCTAATCTGCCACGTGTCAAAATATCACTGGTTGACTTCGGATAGGGCTGATCAGAGCTTCCGATCTTGCCACACGTCATGTCTGACGTAATACCATCGGAGCTTCCGATCCTGCATCGGAGCTTTCGATTCGTCTGGTACCCAATCTATTTAATTAGCATTGATTAATCCCTTAATCACTGATTTTGGTTACGGGCTACTACAGTTTCAGTTTTCTATTCTTGGACCTAATTCAGGAGTTGATCGAGCGAGTCATCGGTTCCTGGGATTTACAGCAAGAGCAGATTTAATCTGTTAGAGTCCATAGTTCAAGCCATAGCTTGAAGAGGTAAAATTATAATTGTTATTATTATTTTACTTGTTTATTTTAATCGTAAGGATTTGATGTCCATGATATGGAATCGTTCCATATCAGAAAAGAAAAATTTTTAAACTTCCGCTGCTCCGGGTATCAGATCTGACTGATCTTAAAACGTGTTCCAACACTGCCCACCTCCAACAATTTCCAGCAACAACACTACTGTCCCAAATCCCGACTACTTGTTGTGGATTCGACGGGACCGTCTCTTGCTCAATGTTATCATTGGTGCTCTCTCGTCGACTCTCATCCCGTTTATTGCTGCCTGCAAATCATCTCATGAGGCATGGACTATGATTTCCAAAACGTATGCCGCTCCCAGCCGCGGTCGCATTATGCAACTCAAGGCCCAACTCTCGCATCCGATGAAGGGTACGAAATCCATCACTGATTTCCTCCATGGTTTTAAAGCCAACGTCGATGCTCTTGCCCTTATGAATGTCTCGTTTGATGTCGAAGACCTCACACTCAAGATTCTTGATGGACTCGATGAGAACTACAATGAACTCTCTCTTTCTATTCAAGCTCGTGACTCCTCGATCACGTTTGATGAAATTCATGAAAAGCTGCTCAATTTTGAAGCATAGCTCCTTGCTCGCCAATCTGTTTCCAACACCCCTGCTATGGCATTCTCTGCCTCACAAAACTCCCAACCAGCACCGTATGGATCTCCTCATGGCCCTTCGTGAGCTACCAATCATTCTCGTCCTCGGGACTCTCGTTCTCCGAACTCCTGGGATTCACGACCAGTAGCTCCTGCAGCCTCCTCTGCGCCTAAGACTTACTTAGGCAAATGCCAGTTGTGTGGAACCACTGGTCACACAGCCAAGAGGTGCTCGGACTTTCAATTTATCCCTTGCAATCCTCCGCACTACAATGGTCCCTCTCGTCCTGCATATATCGCCCCTCAAGCGCACACAACCTCTCACCCCGCCTATCTTCCCACTCCCAATGAGTGGCTTCTTGACTCTGGAGCATCTCACCACGTGACTACCGATCTTGCCAACCTCTTTCTCCATTCTCCTTACGATGGCTCTGATTCCATCCTAGTTGGGAATGGCACCGGTTTGTCTATTTCTCACATTGGTCATCTTACTTTACCTACTGCTTCCCGTGATCTAAAGCTCACTAATGTCCTGTGTGTTCCATCGATGACTAAAAACCTTATATTTGTGGCTCAACTTTGTCGTACTAACCATGTCTCCGTCTCTTTTCTACCGTCTTGTTTTCAGGTGAAGGATCTCAGCACCGAGGATCTGCTCCTCATGGGACCATGTAACCACGGAGTTTACGTCTGTCCACAATCTGCACTATCCCCTCACTCTCCCTCCGCCTATCTATCTGCCTCTATGTCCATCCCCCTATGGCATGATCGTCTCGGTCACCCGTCACCTAATATTGTGCATCATTTAGTGTCATCTAGGGTTTTACCAGCGTCTATTAGTTCCAATTCTCGTTTTGCTTGTAATTCTTGCAATATCAATAAAAGTCACAAACTTCCATTTTTTCAATCTTTACTTACTTCGTCTTCTCCTCTAGAGTTAGTTTTCTCGGATGTATGGACCTCTCCAATTACGTCTATGGATGGATTCAAATATTATGTTATTTTTGTAGATCATTTTACTACATACATATGGTTTTTTCCTCTCTGTCGCAAATTTGATGTCCTCTCTGTATTCTCCACGCACAAATCCCTTGTTGAATCTTATTTTAAACACAAAATTATCACCCTATACTTTGACAAATTTCTTGTCCTTAAATCACTATTGGCCGAAAGTGGCATCACCCACCTCACCACTCCACCCCATACACCTGAACATAATGGTTACTCGGAGCTTCATCATCGTCATATTGTCGAGACTGGCCTTATCCTCCTACATCAAGCCTCTTGTCGTCCACGTTCTGGCCCTTTGCCTTTGCCGCTGCCACTTACCTCATTAATTGCATGCCCAAGCCTAATCTTTCCATGATCTACTCCTTTGAGAAGCTTTTCCATCGCCCACCTAATCTTCTTAAACTTCGCATCTTCGGTTGCCTGTGCTACCCCTGGCTTCGCCCATATACTTCTCATAAACTTTCCCCAAAATCCTCCCCCTGCCTCTTCTTAGGCTACTTCCTTATCCAAAGTGCTTATCTGTGTTATGATCTATCCTTCTCAAAAATGTTTGTCTCTCATCATGTGCGGTTTGTCGAGTCAGTGTTCCCGTACCCCTCTTCTCATGCTTCCTCTAATTTATCTCTTACATCTTCTGCGTCTCCTTCCCATGCAGATGTGGTCCCGACGTTCTTTGTGCCTCCGTTAACACAGGTCCCGCAGTTCACCCCGCCTGCTGAGCCTTTGCCTATCCCAACTCGGTCCTTGCCCCAGTCTAACCCACCAGTTGTCTCTCCTCCCTCTACTCACCCCATTACCACTCGCTCTCGCAACAACATATCCAAACCAAACCCCAAATACTCCCTCCACACCACCAGTCGCACCTTGGATCGAGAGCCCACTTGTGTTACCGCTGCCCTTCACAAACCACGCTGGCGCACTGCTATGTCCAAAGAGTTTGATGCTCTTTTATCTAATGTAACTTGGGATCTTGTCCCCCCGCATCACACTCAAAATCTTGTTGGATGTAAATGGGTTTTTTGCATCAAACGCACCTCTGACGAGTCCGTAGAAAGATTCAAAGCTCGATTAGTGGCCAAAGGTTTTCATCAACGACCTGGCATTGACTTTCATGACACATTTAGTCTTGTGGTCAAACCCACTACGATCAGAGTCATCCTTAGTCTTGCTGTTCAACGCGGTTGGTCCCTTTGCCAACTTGATGTTAACAATGCCTTTCTTCATGGCTCTCTTGATGATGAGGTTTTTATGGAACAACCACTTGGATTTCTTGACCGTAATTTTTCAAAGTATGTCTGCAAACTCAACAAGGCCATCTATGGTCTCAAGCAAGCACCCCGTGCTTGGTATCAAGAATTGAGTCGCTATCTTTTTTCACTAGGCTTCTCCAATTCTCGCTCCGATGGTTCGCTTTTTATTCTTCGTTGTAATGACTCTATTGTCTATTTTTTGGTGTATGTTGAGGACTTGATTGTTACAAGCAATGATACAGCTCTGATTGAAGCTATCATTCACAAATTGGCATCCCGATTCTCGCTCAAAGATCTGGACTATTTATCTTACTTTCTTGGCGTTGAGGTCCTTTTCAAATCTCAAGGTCTTCTTCTCTCTCAACGAAGGTATGCACTTGATCTTTTGTCTTGCTTCAACATGCAGAATGCGAAGCCAGTTCAGACACCTCTTGCTCCTGGTTCTGTGTTATCTGCTCATGATGGTGCACCCCCTACCGATGCTACTGCTTATCGTCAGGTGGTTGGTAGTCTTCAATATTTGCTTCTCACTCGTCTTGATATTGCCTTTGCGGTTAACCGACTGTCACAGTTTATGCACTCACCATCTGAACATCCTTGGGGTGCTGTCAAACGGCTTCTTCACTATCTTAATAGCACCTTGTCCAATGGGCTACACCCTTCGACGTTCTGATTCCTTAGCCCTTCATGGCTTCACTTATTTGGATTGGGCTGGCAATCCTGATGATCGATGCTCCACTGCTGGGTATATTATTTTTCTTGGCACGAATCCTGTCTCTTGGAGTTCGAAAAAGCAGCGCACTGTTGCTCGCTCTTCTACTGAAGCTGAATACCGAGCAATCGCCACAGGAGCTGCTGAACTCTCTTGGATCTGTTCTCTTCTTCATGAACTTGGGCTCACACTTCCGCCTGTGCCAGTGATCTACAATGACAACATTGGCGCAACGTATCTCTGTGCCAACCCTGTTTTCCACTCTCTCATGAAACACATTGCTCTAGATTATCATATTGTTTGTGACTGGTGCAGCACTCTAAACTCTGTATCTCGCATGTGTCCTCTGCTGATCAGCTTGCTGATGCACTCAATAAACCATTATCTGTTGCACGTCTTCGGGATATTATTTGCAAGATTGGTGTTGCCTTGAAACCATCATCTTGAGGGGGCATGTTAGCGTATCTACCAAAACAAATAATTTATTTTCATTGATTTGTTTACCTTGTACACTCTTGTATCTATTAGGAAATTATTGTATGTATCTTTAACATATTTAGGTGATTACGTTTGTATAAAAATGCTCAAGTTGAGTAATAAAATAATTCATTTTATTCTCAATATTATACGCACCCTAGGGTGCGTGGTGTTCCATGTGCACCCGTGCCTAAAACAACTCTGATTGTCTTAAAATTTTCACGGTGGGATCATCTTGAAAATGCGAATCCAAAGATATATCATATGATAAAAAGTTCAACCTCGGTGTTCGGAAATATGAAGATGACCAAAAATTGCATATTTCACCTAATTTTCGGTCATATTCTCATTTCTGACTACCAAGCGTTTGCCACTTAACCAAAACTATAGCCGATGATAATAGTGCAACTGATCAAATCTTTTAAAATGCACGACAACTCAAGCGTCATTGTTCGACGTACACAGGGGCGGATCTACGTAAGGACCCGGGGGGCCGAAAATTTTAAAATATCTTAGTATTATATATGAATATTTTTATAAAGTAGGTATATTAATTTTAATAAAAATAAAATTCAACAATTACGTCTCTAGCCTAAATGACATGCACGGTTTTATTTTGCAAATGGGCCACGGTTCGAAACCTCCTTCCCCCAAATTTTATATTTTTAATTTTTTTAATTTATTTGTATTGAACTCATAGATTAATGTTTTTTTATTTATTTATCTTGGACTAATGGATTAATTGACACATCTTCAATATTTTTTAATGGAGAAAATTTTAATATCTATTATTAAGCCTTTATTAAATTTAATTACTATATTTCATGTATAGCTTTTTAATTTATTAGTCTTGTACTCATGGATTAATTATTTTTATTTATTTTTCTTGAACTCATGCATTAATTGACATGTCTTCAATATTTTTTAATTGAGATAATTTAATGTCTATTATTAAGTTTTTATTAAATTGACTTTTTTTTCATATATAGAAAGTATGAGAATTTCTTATAAAACTAAAAAATTACTTCTTAATTTATTTTACCTCAATTTTTCTCGTATTAAAAAAGATTTAAAAAATTAGTTTAAAAAAATAATTCTGAACTTTAAATTAAAATTTTAAAAATTAAATATAAAATGACAAAAAATTAGGAGTTTTATTAAGTTAATTTGATTTCGTTAATAATGTCGACAGATGTATGTGACTCTCCAACATAAAGTTTTTCAATTTTTTTTCTTTTATATATCACACTCAAAGATAAAGTTTTAGAAAATAACGTATAAACCTCAAGTCAAAAGAGCAAAATCAATAGTCATCATTGGAAATTGGTAACTCTAATACTGTCGCACATTGTCGTCACTTAATATGCTGCACCCTCAAATTTTACGTCCTGGATCCGCTCATGTACGTACAATTATTGCACTCAACACAAAGAATTCAATTATTATTAAAAAATCATGCATTGTGATAAATTATTGTTGTTGTTTTTAACCAAGATTTTCAAACCACGTCAACAAATTTGTTCCTAATTAAGTCAAAACATGTTAGGCCGTTCAGCTCCTCTCTAATCAATGTTATTAATTAATAAGAAAGCAAAATTTCTCCTACTAATTAAGTTCTTTATTTATTTCTTTTTTGAATATATATATAGTCATGATCAGGGTAACTAACTTATGCAAATTTATAGCTTGAGCATTTTATAACACAAAACTGAAACAAATGAAAATTCTGAATATTTTTTCGATACAAAGAATATTGCAATGTTCCAACATAAAATTGGATTATAATTCGTCGAGATTGTGCTTGGATGAAATGATTTCAAATCTATGACTTTTTATTATATTTTATGATTAACAATAAAATAATAGATCAAATACTAAATTTATGCACTACTCACATAAGTGATAAAGTAGAATGAATTCACTTTCTAAAAAAGTTGAATGAATTTCAAATACACAATTTTTATTTTTTTTGTGACGTGTGAACCCGCAACCGTTACCTTTCAGTGTGCTCTGGGTAAACCACCGAACTAACGTAATAGTCTGCAAACTACGCTAGTGAGGTAAATCACATTAGGCAAATCCTGTGCGACATGCTAGTCCAAGAAGGTTTTGGCAGGGGGAATCGAACTCCTGACCTCTGGCCAAGAGTTCACCTACTCCATCAACTTGGACACCCCCATGGGGGCTCAAATACACAATTATTGATTGGACATAGAATCCCTCCTAATTAACATGACATACTATATTTAAACATGAAAAGAGTGGATTTGAAGTTTTCGATGTTACTTCTCTAAACAACAAAATAAATTTGAATATATTTAAAATTTATGGATTTGAAATTCTTCAAACCAAGCACAACCCAAAAAAATTTACGATTAGATTAATATAAGGGCAACTTGTAGATAACTCTCTAAATCAAACATAAGTTTCAATTTACTCCCTATATTTGTTTTTCCGAAAATGCCCTTGTCTTTATTTTAATCATTATTATTTCTTGAATTATCAAATGTGAAATCGGATTCAAAATCTGATTCACTTGATTCATAAAGATAATAAATATTTTCATCGTCGGATGAAAATTCAATTGTTTCTACTGGATAGAATCCAATAGTATAATTTTCTTTAAGAAGTTTAACTTTATTTTTCTTTTCGTTTCGTTTTGGACATTCATTTGTATAATGACCTTCTTCATTGCACAACCAACATGTGCAGTTCTTTCCTTTACCTTTTGGGTAAGGTGGTTTTTTTTTATCAAACTTTTTATAAAATTTTCTTTTATAAGGTTTTCTGAAGAAATTCAATCTAAATTTCTTTTTCTTATAGGGAATAAAGTTCCTATTAAAAGATTTATAAGGTTTATTTAATTTATTATGTTTCTGTCGTATTAAATGTTTGTGTGACATGTTTGTTTTACAACCGTATTCTTTTACTGTGAATTCCATTTTGTCACAACAAAGTTTATTGTTTTGTTTGTAAGATTTGGATATTCTTTTATTTAATTTTACATCATGACATTTCTTTGTTATAACGTCTTTAATAAATTTAATAGCTCCTCCTAGTGTTTTGGCATAAGTACTAGTTAAGAATTCATCTTTACTATTTATTGGTATATTAGGTATTTTATTAAAAATACTTAATTTATAATGCTCTTTTTTATCAGCATCTATTAACTGATAATAGTTTATTTCATAATCACATATAAATTCTTCTAGATAACATAGATTACATAATTTTATATTATCCAAAATAAAAATTGCTCTATTTTGTTCTATATTTTTGGCTACTAAATTAGCGTCATTATTAGAAACTCCTAAAAATTCTTGGTACAAGGCATCAACAAATAGTTCGAAATATCGATGTCCTGTCATTCCTTGTGGTAGATTAGTAATTATTAGGTTTTCAGCCCAAGTTCTTACTGCTCCTACCAGTGTCATTTTTATCATCCCATGAGTTAAAACTTGAATATTCTCACTTTTGTCTAATAATGGTGTTAATTGAATTTGTACTGATAGTTCATTTGCCCAATGATCTATCTTTGATTTTCTTTCTTTGGCTGTTGAACAACCTAAATCTAAGATATTCTGTTTCACAAATCCTGATGTTTTTTATTCTCTAAGAATATCTCTACCATCTTTATAAGATCCAGAGTATTGGTCTCTGTTATATTTAAATTCTTCATCATCTCTTCCACCACTACCTTCTACATTCGTTCGTAGATTTAATCGTGGTCTAAAATCATCTTTAGATTCTGATTCTGAAATATTCATATCTATGTATTGTTCTAAGTCCTGATGTGAATGATATAATTCTTCTGTATTTACTCCTATTTGTTCAAAATCAGATGAGTCGGTTTCACTAAACATCTCCATACTTATGTTTGCCATAACTAAGGGGATTTCTATACCATGATTCAATTTTGAATGGTGGTTCTTCTTCCATTTTTCTTTTTCCTTTATCTATTGGAAGAACTTCTTTAAGATAGTTTAATATTTCATCACTATGTCTTTCCTGTTCAATTATTAATCTAGTCGTTGCTAAATCAATATATTTTTTGAAATTTTTTTCTAATTTTTGTATTGATAGATTGATCTTATTGATATTATTTTCTAAATCTCCTAGATCTTTTTCTAATTTTATTAAGGACGTCATTGCGATGAGGTTGATTCATTAACAATAGCTTGTTTAATTTTAAGAATATTTTGATTCATGATTCCAATCTTTTCAAGAATATCTTCATCATTTCTAGCAAATGATAATGATCTTCTTGGTACAGATTGTTTTGTGATTTGGAGGTCATCTGAACTCCATCTTTTATAGGGATTTATTTCTTCAATAAATGCTTTTCGAGGGTGTCCAATTCTTGTAATATTTTCAAACATTCTTTCAACAGAAATAGTTGGTTTTGTTGAAATTATTCCTGTTTGAGAATTATTACTTATTGCTAAACCGACAACATAGTTTATATTGATCGGATGGTTTCCTGTTAACATAAGATTATTTCTATAAAAGTAATAATCTAATGTTAAAACGTCATTTATGTTTTTATCAAAAAGAGATATATTGTATTGTGGATAAATACAAAATTTTATCTTTTTGTAACATAAGTTTCCTTCAATTTTTCCAAGGATAGAATCCTCAAAATTACGTATCCTTTTGTCACGAACTGTGATTTCAATTGGTGTATCTATTCTTTCTCGGTAGTGAGCTGATACTATTATTTCGATTCCTCCAATGTGAACCTATTTCAGTTCAGATCGTTCTTTTTCACTGGCCTTTGCCATGATGGTATCAATATCTTGAGTTGTTAATAACTTCAGAGTATTAGACCATGATTCGTTATTTATTTTACAAGATCGTTCTTTTGTACGAATCGAATAATAAATTAAATTTTTTCTAGGATTAATAAAATTTGAAATCTTGCTTATTATTCCTGGTTGGTCTATTAGATTTGTTTTTGAATTAGAAAACCCTGTTTTCTGTATCTCAGCAAACTTATTCTAATTAAATATAATATTCAAATTATACTCTTGGTTCTCTTCAGATTCATCAATCTGACTATTTTGATTTGGAATTGTTACTTCTATCATTTTAACAGATGATAGAACTTCTTAATTTTCTTAAGGCTATTAAAAGCCTTTTTATTGAATCTATCTGTTCTAATAAATTCTGAAAATCTTCGAAACTATCAATTGAAGATTGACAATTTTTAAGATGTTTCAAATTATTTTCACAATTTTCTATATCAAAATTTATATTTTGAGAATATAAATTAAAGATATTCATTTTTGTATTTTCATACATTTTTCATTTAGTAAAAATTGTTACTTTTATTATTTTGTTTTTGTTGATCGGATTTCGATAACAAAGTTTGTTCTTATTCATAACATATTGTTATGTCTTCAATTTCATCGTTTTCAGAAATTTGAATTATCATTTTTCAGTTGCTTGAAAAATGTTATTTTTTATGATTTTTGAAATAAAAGGTTTGGAGATCTTTTATTTTATTCCATAATTAATCTATTTGACGTAAATATTTTAGTAAGATTATTTTATCAAATAAATTTTTAATCTCAATATCTAAAGTTAATCCAGGCATTAATAATCTGCTTTATTTAACCGCTCTGATACCAGGTTGCGGAATTCTTCAAATTCTTATGAATTTTCTCATTCATGGCTTTACAGATCTGATTCATTTATAACAGATAAATGTTTTCAGATTAGTTTGGTTCCATTCATAGGTTATAATTACAAATTTTAGTTGATAAATTGATTCGAATATGGTTAAATCAGAAGTATTTAAATGATATTCATAAAATGTATCGTATTCATGATCATCTTCTATTTCAAACCAGTTTTTTATTATCAATCTTCCATTTCTTATAAAGGATGATGACATGATTAATGTATTTTGACTATTTCTTTAAATTAAGGGCTGCAGGAGATTTAGGAAGGTTACCTTGTTTGAATAAATCTTGGTTTTGAGCAGAGGCCAAATCCTTGCTTTCTCTTAACGATCACTTGATCAACTGGTACTTGCTCTATGGATCTCCAGGTTTACTCTAACCATGAATCTTCAATAGTTGGTTTCCAACCTTATCCTCTTACGCCCTGCTTGTTTAGTTATTAGCCATAAGACTTATTTTTGTTTCTGATTTTATGTTTCTTAGTTTCTGATAGTTTTCATACGTCTTGTATGAACCAGATTGTAAGAAACTTGAGAAGAGAGAGATACTCAAACTTCACTTATCTATTTACAACACAAACATCTCCTTTTATAGGCGTGGAGAAACGCATACAGTAGTAAAAATAAAGGAAGAGGGGGACCATACTACATAATGGAAAACAACTCATTTTACATCTGAGTGGATGCCTTTCACATGTGGTGTGGTCCACGATTTCATTTGTTTTTACATTGTGTCACTTTCTGAATCACTGGTACATTCGGACCATTTTTTTTATTGGTTTGTCTTCTTTGACAGCTGGTTTGTCCTCTTTAACAGATGCTTCTTCTGTCTGAATGGGTTGGCAATGTCCACATTTGTGAGTGGAAATCATGGTTCTTAGTCTTTGACATAACATTTGTTGGGTTTTTCGGGTCATGTCAACTCTTGCTTCATAGATTGGAGCTTCGAATTGAGCTAACATGGCTTGTTCTTTCTTTTGGATTGTCTCTTTGTGTCCAGTGGTTAATAAAATTTTACTGGTTGCAAAATTTATTTTAACCTTTGAGTTTCCATCAATCTTTCCCGTCTTTGAGATCATGTCAATCAATATCTTTATTCTTATCTCAGGAAGTGATGAGATATCCATTACTGGTTTCTCTTCATTAGATCCTTCAAATAAAAACTTGTCTTTATTTTTTCGACATTGAATGTATATCATCGGCTGATAGAATTTGTCATTTTCCCAATCTGGAAGGGTTGAATGAATACTTAATGTTAACACTGGTTCATCCTTGAAGACTGCTTTCTTGAACTGGATAATACTATTTCTCAGTTGATATGGAAATAGTTCTATCTCTTGATTTTTGGGACTGACTTCTAATCCGCTTAATAATCCATTTGAAAAGAATCTTGCGACTTCATGCGCTGGAGCACCTTGTAGTGTTCTTGCTCTTGATATGCTCTGTGTGTCACAAGTTTGTAGCCAAAATCCTGCAGATGGTTTGGCTATTCTCAAATAGTTTAGTGTTTCAAAGAATTCAGTTTTGAGTTTTTCTGAAAAATTTGTTTTTTCAAAAATTGGTTTTTGTGGTCGCAGATTGACCATCTTTCTTTCTCTTGTTTCAAGGACGCTTTTAAACGTCCTTTCTTCTTTTTCATTTTTCTCGGTGTTGGCTGTGACCACCAGTTCTTTCTTCTTTTCTTTTTCTTTTCCTTTTTCTTTTTCTTTGTTATCAGTGTTGGCTGTGACCACTGATTGTTTTTCATTCATCTCCATTATTTTGTCAAATGGAGTTGCTAACTTGATTGGTGTTCTTGGTGAGGATGATGATGACGCGGTTGTCATCTTTTCTTTTATCCTCTGAATTTTTCCATTTATATTCTTTTTCCTTTGTTGAAGAATCTGAATTTCTTCATCTATGTCAATCAATTGTTCTTTTAATTGATCTAATTGCTCTATCCTGCACAAGAAACATATATATATATATATAATGGTTAAAAATTTAACTCTTTATTGTGAGTAAGTATAATTGGTATTTATAAACAAAAGTTTCTCTCTCCAGGGAGTTGAAAGTAAGTTTTATTTATGTAGGGATTCATAAATAAGTTAGAAATTGGTTTAGGGAGTGATTGACAATTAACCCTTAATATAACTTTTTAAAATTAATATTTGAGAAATCTCAAATGAAATATCGGATAATAACTTAGAAAAGTATACGATAAAGTATTGATTTCGTGTCAAATAAGGCATGAATAATATTTAAACAAATTATGTAGCACGTGATGACATGCATATCTATATTACATATCGTGTGCGTGCATAGGTATTGTCTCTGGTGTTGTCTCAGGATAACATAATCACTACAGAAAGTAATATCGGTTTACAAAATCATTACTGTTACTTATATGAAAAATATATATTTCTTAACAATTTAGTAAAGTAAATTGCATCCTAAAATCAATAACAATAATAACCAAAGAATGCAAAAACTATATGTCGAATTCGGAGCAATAAAAAAAATATTCAACCAACACTTTCAAGCAAGTATTGTGTGACACCCCAAATTCGGCGACTATCCCTATGTACCAAGATGGATATTTTAAGTGTGTTTGTCCTCACCCACATGCAATCTGAGAAACTTTCAAGGGATCATGCATCATATAATTGTCTCAAGTCAAACATGCTTAATTTTGAAGTTCTTATGTAATGAACTCTCGAAAATAAGATTCATCTTCTTGGATATGAGTAGTACCTATCAATATTGTAGACCTCTCATTCTGGTGTTGAATATATCGGTTAATTCATGTCACTCATCGCTCATTCATTGGCGGAGTTTCTATTTTTCAGGTATTAACCACCCATATTTCGGACCATGTATCACCCTAGAAATTTTGGCTTATGATGTCACAAGTCCGTCCACCAGCTTCTGTCTGGTTCGTTCCCGAACCACACCATACTAGTAGAGGTCAAACTCTGATACCAACTGTGACGCCCCAAATTCTATGATTTTCTCCACTACACCAAGACTGGTCTTTCTAGCGTGCTTATATTCTTACTCACACCCACCTTGAGAAATTTCTCAGGTTTCACCCATCATATAATTTTTTCAAGTTAAGCAGACTTAACTTTAGAGTTCTTATGTGATGAGATCCCAAAATAAGTTGCAACTTCTTGATATGAGTAGTTTATACGTATCAAATATTTTATAACTCTCATTCTTGTGTGAGATCAATTTATTCATGTCATCGTCGCTCATTCATTGGTGGGGTTTCCATCTTTCAGGTATTAAGGGCAGCTCCAATGCAGCGCGGGCGCTATTGAAACGACCCTTACTCTAGAGTTTTTTTTAAAAATAGTACATATATGTGACTATACTAAAAATAAATTTATTTCAAGTAATATAATACATTATAAATTGATTGTATTCTACCAATTTAAAATACTCGGATAATTAAGAATCCATGCACGAAAGTTTGATAACGTGAAATGCGGAAAATCATAGTTTAAAACTCAAACCACAAGCAAACGACCACATTTCTGATCCAATTATCACAGTGAAAGTAGTCAACTTGTGCGGAAATAAGTTTAATACAATCCTCAATAAAATCTCGTAAAAATGCTGAAAACATAAATACTGCAAAGGTCACGGGTATACTAGCCGGCTTCGGATGCTCAGAGGCCCTCACCGCCGTCGGGACCACATCCTCCTGACTGACATCATACTCACCTGCACACCATTTAGATATAATCAGTCTAGAGGCTCAACATGTTCTACTTTTTAATAACAAATAATACAGTAATAAGGTCGCATGCAAGCCCGTATCATATCAAAATATCCTAACATATCTTATGCATGCATGATCATAAAAACGTTTGTATAATACTAAGTCATAAACGTAAATATCATCATAATTGAATCATAATACGCAACGTAATTTCATATCATAAGTATGGCAAATCATCTTTTTCCTGTGCAGGTTATATCAGTGAAGTGTGACCAAGTGCGATTGATCAATCTAAAAATCAACGTACGTGGTGGAAAGGTTCACCGAACCTTGGGGATTCCCTACGCCTTTATGCCAGCGAGGTTCACCCAACCTTTGGAGATTTCCTATGCCTCTGTGCCGCCTACTTCACCTAAATTTTGAGGATCCATAGACTCCTAAACGTGTGAAAAAGTCATAGGGCCCAGTATCCCAACTTTCAGTCTCGTAATTACCACAAATCACATCAAATTCTCAAAAATAATTTTAATTACATGCCCAATATCCTTAACATAAAATATATGCATGAATCATGAATTTTAAAACATCATTTTCCTCAAAATTCTTCACGTAAATATATATCTAATTCATTTTCCATAAAATCATACTTATATCAAAATATAAATATACATCCATCAAATATATATTTACAGACTATTTTATTTGTAGCTGGCTAGTTTGAGTTGCTGCTCCCTTAACTTAAGCTCTTATACTTAGACTGACCCACTAACACTTACACTAGCCAATACATACTTAAAATAGCCCCATAAGACTTAGATTGGTCCAAAAATACCTAGGTTGGCCCAATAGCAAAAATTAAGCCCAATTGACAACTTGAGCCCAATTAACAACTTGAGCCCAATTAACCATTTAAGTCCAATGAATAAATTAAGCCCAATTAATAATTTAAGTTTAATTAACCAATTAACCCCAATTAATATCTTAGGCACAATTAATAATTTAAGCCCAATTAACCAATTAGCCCAATTAATACTTTAAGCCCAATTAATCAATTAAGCCAAATTAATATCTTATGCACTTGGACTCATTTAAAATTTCTCGGGCCCAAAATAAAATAACCCGGACCCGGACCCGAACCCATGACCTATGACCCTAAATTACTTGACCCGACCCGGACCACTCACCCGCCCGAGCCCTGCCCGGGGTGACCAGCATTCACAACTCAAGCTCTCACCCATCACTTGCAACTCACGCACAGCTCCTCTTCTAGCCCATCGGTCGCCCTGCTCTAGCCACCATTGGCCAGGGATGGTCCTGTCGGACCACTTAGAACCAGCCCTGGCTCGAGCCATGGTGTACATGGATCGAATGAGGGCCATTTCCTTAGCCCATGCACAAGCAACCAGCAACAACCCCCATCGGCCACCCAGCTCAGCCCTTCCAAGCCGTGCATCACCAATGGACCATGACCCTAAGGGCCCAATCAGACCACCGAACCAGGGCAGCAGCTGATGGAACCAGCCGTGAGTAGAGGTGTCAAAATGGGCTAGACCCGTCGGGTTGGCCCGCCCCGCCATACAAAATTGGTGGGTTGGGTTGGGTTGGCAATTTCCAAACCCGCCTAAAATATGGGTCGGCCCGCCCTGCCCAACCTAACTGTGGGTTGTGGTGGGTTGCGGGTTGGCCGGCAAAAACCCGTCAATTTACATGTGAGCCCGTCGGGTTGGCCTGTCCCGCCACCTAAAATAGGTGGGTTGGGTTGATGTTTTTCCAACCCGCCTAAAATGTGGACCGCCCCGCCCCGCCTAATATTGGGTTGCGACGGGTTGTGGGCCAGCCCGCCCCGCTGATCCTTTTTGACACCTCTAGCCATGAGTTGCTACTAAACCAAAACCGAGCCAGCTCTTGAAAAAATCATGAAATCTTAAAATCATGAGCTCAAGACCACACACAAATGCAATTACACAAATTTATTCATTAAAAACAGAGGATACAATGATTTATATGGGTGAAAAAAGGAAGATAGATCATGTCTTAGCTCAAGAACAAGAGATAGGATTACGAAGCTCGCGACGAGACGCCCGAAAATCCCAAAATCTTGAGATTTTTCTTCCAATTTCGTGATGTTTGTGCAAGTAAGGTGATCGGCTGTAGTAGCCCGTAACCAATTAAAGAGATTAAGGAACTAATCGCATTTGCTGAACTTGGGTTCGGACAACCCGAAGTCAAGTTCGGATGGTCCGATCGTGTTCGGACGCTCCGAAGCATGGTTCGGACGGCGCGAACTCCGTCTATAAATAGGAGGGCCGAGTTTCACTTTTAGTCGCACCATTCACCTCTTCTCTCTCGATTCCTTGGTCTTCTGGCTTAGATCTAGAGTATTCTAGGCTTACCATTAGGAATCCGGCAGTGGCATAGCAATCCAGGTGTCGTAGCGGAGCTGTGGCCTAGTTTTGAGGCAACCGACAGCAAAGGGCTGACGACAGACGCAGGTATAGCTTTTGCTTCCTAAAAATATTTAGGAGTATGCAATGGCTTAGTTAAGTATTTTAGAGCACTTTAATGATATTAGTATCTTTTGGCATTGTAGTGCGGATTATAGGCGTAGACTTAGAGTTGGTAGAGTACGCCTAGAATTTGAGGTACGAAAGTACTATTCGAGATATCCTGACTGAGTATGCATGTATTATGTGACTGCATGATTTATATGATATGATTTTATGCTGCATACATTTGCATCTTGAGCTATCTATTTTGAAATGTCGGTTAGTAGGGTTCTACCCTATCCTGTTAGTGGATGGAATTCCATCGATTTGGGTTCGGCGTATCCACTAGTATTTCGGTATGTGAGCCACCTCCTGAAGCGACGGCACAGCGTGCTACATACCAGGGCCTGGTCTGTCTTTGTTATATGATTCTTGACCTCCAGTCTGTAGACGGTACACTTGCATGCATGTATACTCATACTCTCGTGCTGAGAGTTTTATGCTCACGTCTCGTACTCTGTGTTTCTGGACACCCTATTCCATGGGGCAGGTTTGCGACTGGACGAGGCGGGTGGATCCAAGAGGGGCTAGGCAGTGGTTGGCCAGCAGGAGCTTCGTCTAGGTTTTATTTTGTTGCGTTGGGGTTGTTACAGCTGTTCGATTTGGTTGCATAATTATTTGAGTATTTACAGATTCCTTTCCTTGGGATTGTATATTGTTTATTGTTTCCGCAGCTTATTCTGGTTTACTGTTTGATTAAGTTAATTGCATGCCTAAGTTCTGTTTGGTAGGTGATCTCGGTAAGGGTCACTACATTTATGGTATCAGAGCATGCATAGTATTATTGGGATTTAGATTCTGCATAAGATAACCGTGAGGTACTTTTGTAGATGGCGAATTACGATGACCAGAGTAGCCATGGTAGTGGAGGTGGACGTTGGGGAGATGATGATCATGAGCATCATCGGGAACGCCATCATCGTCGTCGTGATGAGGATCGTTTCAGCGTGCGCCGATTCTTGTAGATGGGTCCTAAGCCCTTGGTCGTAGGCGAGTCTCCGGAGGATGCGGAGAACTGGTTAGATTGCATGGAGACGACTTTTCAGACATTTCGCTGTACCGAGGAGCAGAAGATGGAGATGCTTGGTTATCTTCTGGATGGGCGAGCCCGGAAGTGGTGGAGATTCACTTCTGCACCTTTTGTTGCTGTGAGAGGAGTGGCCACCTGGGCTGAATTCCGCACAGCCTTTTAGAAGCTGTATTTTCCTCCTGCACTTCGTCAGATGAAGGCGGGTGAGCTACTGAGTCTGCGACAGGGAGCCATGTCTATTGACGAGTATCAGCAGAAGTTCTTCAATCAGTTATCCTATTGCCCCGAGATTGCTGACAGCTCTGAGATGAAGTACAATATGTTCCTTCAGGGCCTTAACCCTGAGATTCATGACAGTGTGGCGGTTGGCGATGACATGACCTACGAGGGGTTGGTGAGCCGTTGTCACCAGGCGGAGGATAGCATTCGGCGGAACAAGTCTTTCTCTCAGTCTAGGCCTGCGAGTTCTTTGGGTCCCCGTGCTCAGTCTTTCAAGAAGTCCGGATCTACTTCTTCTTCCTCTGGTTTCGCTGGTGTTTTTCATTTTGGGAAGAAGGAGAAGTGCGACCATTGCGGGAAGAACCATCCGACTGACAAATGTCGTAAAGCTTCTGGAGCTTGTTTCCGTTGTGGAGAGGTGGGTCATCTCCGGAGAGATTGTCCACTATCTGGGGGAGGCGGTTCTGGTTCTGGGTCGGGATCGGGTTCTCAGGCCACCGTTCAGCAGAGGTTGCAGGGACAGCCTGCTGGAAGTTCTCACTTGAAGCCGCGGGCTTCTGGCCAGGTGTTTGCCTTGAGACATGATCAGGCAGTGGAGGAGAATGAGAAGGTCATCGCAGGTACATTTCTGATATATGGTATACCTGCTCTTGTACTTATTGAAACTGATGCATCTCATTCCTTCATTTCTGCACGTTTTGTTAAGAGGCATAAGTTACCATACATTGTACTAGACGTAGTAGTTTCTGTTTCTACTCCAACGGGTCAATATACTTTGGCTAAGCTCCTAGTGATGGGTTGCCCTTTATAGTTCGAAGGGAACATTCTGATAGCGAATCTCATGGTTCTTGCGATGGATGACTTTGATTGTATTCTGGGGATAGACATGCTAACTACCTATCGAGCTTCTGTGGACTGCTATCGGAGATTAGTACACTTTCATCCGGATGGGAGTGATATCTGGTTTTTCTATGGTGAGGGAGCGCGACCCCCGATGCCTTTGGTATCAGCTTTGAGATCCTGTCGAGCTCTAGAGTCTGGCGGGGAAGGCTACCTTATCTATGCAGTTGATTTGTCCGGTGAGAGCATTGGGATAGAGAGTATTCCTGTTGTGGATGAATTCCCAGTTGTATTCCCAGATCAGATTCCGGGTTTTCCTCCTGCTAAGGAAGCCGAGTTTGGCATAGAGTTGATGCCATGTACTTCGCCTATTTCTCGAGCACCATATCGTCTGGCTTCGTCATAGATGAGAGAGTTGAAGAATCAGTTACAGGATCTTTTGGACAAGGGGTACATTCGTCCTAGCGTATCTCCTTGGGGAGCTCCTGTTCTCTTTGTGAAGAAGAAAGATGGGTCTATGCGGCTATGCATTGACTATCGATAGCTAAATCGAGTCACTGTGAATAACAACTATCCTTTGCCTCGTATTGATGAATTGTTTGATCAGCTGCAGGGTACTTTGGTTTACTCCAAGATTGACTTGAGATCTGGGTATCATCAGATGAGAGTCCGATATCAGGACATAGCCAAGACTGCATTCTGTACTCGCTATGGGCATTACGAGTTTCTAGTGATGCCATTTGGATTGACTAATGCGCCGACTATATTTATGGATATGATGAACCATGTCTTCAGAGAGTTTTTGGACAAGTTTGTTGTGGTCTTCATTGACGCGACATCTTGGTGTATTCGCGTAATGCGGACGAGCATGTTTCACACTTGCGATTAGTACTGCAGACTCTTCGGGATGAGCAGTTGTACGCCAAGTTAAGTAAGTGTGAGTTCTGGATGGATCGAGTGGTTTTTCTTGGCCATATCATATCCAGGGAGGGGATTTCTGTTGATTCGAGCAAGATTGAGGTTGTGCTTAATTGGTCGCGTCCGACGAAGGTTGCTGAGATCCGTAGTTTTCTGGGTCTAGCAGGTTATTACCGTCGCTTCATTTTGAACTTCTCTCAGCTAGCTCGACCGTTGACGCAGCTTACCCGCAAGGGTGTTGATTTCGAGTGGTCCTCAGAGTGTGAGGAGAATTTTTGTGAGCTTCGACGATGGTTGACTTTTGCGCCGGTGTTGGCATTACCGTCAGGATCTGGAGGGTACGTGGTTTACACAGATGCTTCTCTTCAGGGTTGGGTTGTGTCCTAACTCAGAATGGGCATGTGATCGCATAAGCTTCTAGACAGTTGAATTTGCACGAGGACAATTACCCAGTACATGATTTGGAGTTGGCAGCTATTGTGTTCGCTTTGAAGATCTGGCGTCATTATCTGTATGGCGAGAAATTTGAAATCTTCACCGACCACAAGAGTCTTAAGTATTTGTTCACTCAGGCGGAGTTGAACATGAGGCAGAGGTGTTGGATGGACTTGCTTAAGGACTATGATTGCGAGATTAAGTACCATCCGGGATCTGATAATCTCACCGCTGATGTCTTAAGTCGCAAGGTGCGACTATCCGCACTTCAGACTTGTTCGTTGTCTAGTACGATCATAGAGTGTTGCTCTTCAGGGTATAACTTCAAGCATAATAAAGGTATGCAAAATATCCAGATGTTTGCGATTTTATCTGAGCCAGCTTTGTATTCGCGGATTCGGGATGCTCAGATGTCTGACGCAAAGACCCAGCGTTTGGCTCGTCTAGCCAACGAGGGTAGTACGTCTGGATTTCACTATCAGTCAGATGGTTTTCTGTGTTTGTATGGTAGGCTTGTGATTCCAGAGGATGAAGAGTTGCGAGGGGAGATTTTGTCTCAAGCACATCGCACTAAGTTGAGTATTCATCCGGGGAGCAACAAGAGTACAAGGATCTACGTACTCGGTTTTGGTGAAAGTGGATGAAACGCAGTGTTTATCAGTTTGTCTCGAGATTTTTGGTGTGTCAGCAGTTCAAGGCAGAGCACCGATGACCTGGAGGGTTGCTTCACAGTCTGCCTATTCGTGAGTGGAAATGAGAGCTTATCACGATGGATTTTGTGACCCATTTGCCGTTATCCTCAAGGAATTGTGATGCTATCTGGGTTGTGGTAGACCGACTCACCAAATCAGCGCATTTCATTGCCTATAGCCGAGAGTACTCTGTGGATCACATGGCGCGTTTGTACATTCATGAGATCATTCGTCTTCATGGAGTGCCGGTGAGCATTGTCACTGATCGAGACCCCAGGTTTACTTATAGGTTCTGGTGGAGTGTTCAGCGTGCGATGGGCACTACTCTCAGTTTGAGTACTGCCTATCATCCGAAGACCGATGGTCAGTCAGAGCGCACTATCCGTACTTTGGAAGATATTCTTCGAGCGTGCACTATGGACTTTGGTTCAGCCTGGCAGGATCATTTGTCATTGATTGAGTTTGCGTACAACAACAGCTATCATACTAGCATTGGGATGGCTCCTTTTGAGGCGTTGTACGGACGACGTTGTCGTACTCCACTTTTCTGGGAAGAAGTAGGGGAGAGACAGGCTGAGGGACCAAAGTTAGTCCAGTAGGTAGCAGATGTTGTTGATCAGATCAAGAAACGGTTTAAGACTGCACAGGATCGTCAGGCCAGCTATGCTAATACCCAGCGTAGGCCTTTGCAGTTCGATGTTGGGGAGAAAGTTTTTCTGGTAGTGTCACCTTTCCGCAGAATTCTCAGATTTGGCCTCAAGAGCAAGTTGTCTCCCAGGTTTATCGGTCCGTTTGAGATCTTAAAGAGCATTGTCGATTTGGCTTATCGTCTGGCCTTGCCACCGTACCTGTCTAGTATTCACGACGTGTTCAACGTATCTCTGTTGCGACGGTATGTGGCAGATCCGTCTCATATTCTGCAGCTGTCTGAAGTTCAGTTGGATTCGCGTTTGACTTATGTTGAGAGACCTACTCGTATCCTGGATCATAAGGATAATGTCTTGCGGAATAAAGTCATTCCTCTAGTTTTGGTTCAGTGGCAACGCCGAGGCACTGAAGAAGCCACTTGGGAGCTGGAAAGTAGGATGCGTGACCGGCTAAATCGGTGTGATATAAATCTACTGGCAAGCGTACTAGGTCAAGTAATAGTAAAGTGGACAGAGAGTCCAAGTATCGATCACACATGGACTGTTGTCAATTCTCAAGAATTAATTATTTTACTTAATCTAGACAAAATAATTAAAAGCAATTTGATTTAAATAAAATAAGAATATAAAATAAAAACTGCTTAAGAAATAAGAATAAAAATAACTGAAGATAAAAATAATTAAAATAGAGACAACCAAGACACACGTAGGTACCGAATAAATCATGTAACATGTAGTTGATTCAGGACTCAGATTTAATCTTAGATCACGGAAATTCTCCTATCTTGTTCAAAGGACTATTTCTAGAACAATCAAACCTATTCAAATATTGATGAACTAAGCTTTCGTAATTCTAATCAAATTTGAATGCATTAAATATTTATGAAAATTTAGTTTACACCCAAACCGCACACTGAAACCGAATTCTATTTCTAGTCGGTTTTACCATGTGTTGATTATCGGAGTGATCAAAATCAATTCCTCCTCTGTCGACTTGGAATCAATTAACATGCAAGCAAACAGTTGATCAGGCTATTCACAAGACAAATATAAATCTGACAATCAATAAAATAAAATCAACTCTGAAAAATCCCAAACAAACATCCAAGTTTTCTACATAAATTTGTTTGGCCCAATCATGCCGTCTTGGTTAAAAATAAACTACTCAATAATTGAAAAGAATAATTAAAAAATAAAAATAAGAAGAAGAAAAGAAAATAGAAAAATCTTCTCTCCCAAGCCTGCAACCGCCTTCCTCTGTGTTGTCTGCGTTCTGGAACTTCGAAACCCTCAAAAATATGTTATATCTTGTATATATATGGTCCACAACGCCTACCAGTTAATTTCCTCTCAAAACAAGGATTTTTTTGGAACACATATGACCCCGGAACACGCGCGAGCGCGCGGCATAGGTCTCGCGCTCGCGCAGCAATAAAAAACAGAGATCTGAACATCCAACTTGCGCGCGACAATTTTGAAAATTTCATATCTCAAGATCTAGCTGTCGGATCGAGCTGAAATTTGGACAGCAGCTTCAAAACATCTTGAACTTTATTCTGAATGGTGAGATTGGATTTGGATTTCTCTAAAATTATATTTGATTTTTTGAACAAAGCTGCTCTGTAATTCACTCTTCAAAAATATATTTTCCTACAAAATCAACCCGAGGAGCGAAATACACAAGTATGCACTAAAAAATATAAAAACACATAAAAATAATATAAATGCGCACAAAATAGATATAAATCTATCACGAACTAATGCATACAAAATGCACTTATCAATGCGTTCAGAACATCCTGAGTTATTTTGATTTCATTTCGAGCTGTATTCAGTTGTAAACACTGTAAATTTTGCTTTTGAATAAAAGATGTTTCAGCTTGTTCTTTTACATTCAGTACTTAAGATCTGATTTCGAGGACGAAATATCTTAAGTGGGGGAGAATGTAGTAGCCCGTAACCAATTAAAGAGATTAAGGAACTAATCGCATTTGCTGAACTTGGGTTCGGACAACCCGAAGTCAAGTTCGGACGGTCCGATCGTGTTCGGACGGCCCGAACTCCGTCTATAAATAGGAGGGCCGAGTTTCACTTTCAGTCGCACCGTTCACCTCTTCTCTCTCGATTCCTTGATATTCCAGCTTAGATCTAGAGCATTCTAGGCGTACCATTGGGAATCCGGCAGTGGCATAGCGATCCAGGCATCGTAGCGGAGCTGTGGTCTAGTTTTGAGGCAAGCGACAACAAAGGGCTGACGACGGACGCATGTATAGCTTTTGATTCCTAAAAATATTTAGGAGTATGCAATGGCTTAGTTAAGGCTTTTAGAGCACTTTAATGATATTAGTATCTTTTGGCATTGTAGTGCGGATTATAGGCGTAGACTTAGAGTTGGTAGAGCGCGCCTAGCATTTGAGGTACGGAAGTACTGTTCGAGATATCCTGACTGAGTATGCATGCATTATGTGACTGCATGATTTATATGACATGATTTTATGCTGCATACATTTGCATCTTGAGCTATCTCTTTTGAGATGTCGGTTAGTAAGGTTCTACCCTATCCTGTTAGTGGATGGACTTCCATCGATTTGGGTCCGGCGTATCCACTAGTATTTCGGTATGTGAGCCACCTCCTGAAGCGACGGCACAGCATGCTACATACCAGGGCCCGGTCTGTCTTTGTTATCTGATTCTTGACCTCCAGTCTGTAGACGGTACACTTGCATGCATGTATACTCATACTCTCGTGCTGAGCGTTTTATGCTCACGTCTCGTACTCTGTGTTTCTGGACACCCTATTCCATGGGGCAGGTTTGCGACTGGACGAGGCGGGTGGATCCAAGAGGGGCTAGGCAGTGGTTGGCCAGCAGGAGCTTTGTCTAGGTTTTATTTTGTTGCATTGGGGTTGTTACAGCTGTTCGATTTGATTGTATAATTATTTGAGAATTTACAGATTCCTTTCCTTGGGATTGTATATTGTTTATTGTTTCCGCAGCTTATTCTGGTTTACTGTTTGATTAAGTTAATTGCATGTCTAAATTCTGTTTGGTAGGTGATCTCGGTAAGGATCACTACATCGGCAGTCTTGGCTACTTCTTGAGCTCCAAGAAACATATACGATGGGGGTGAAGGGGATGAAGTTAGTTCTTGAAGTGTGAGTATAAGTGTAATGGGCCATGGGCCTTTATTTAAATTCATAGACTAGACTAGATGAGGGCTTAAAATAAAAATCCTTAGCCCAAAATTTAATTTGGGCATTTAGGATTGCAAATTTTCGGAATAAAAATAGGCCCAGATTAAAAAATATCCCAAAAGCCTTTAAAATGACATAACTAGTTGAAAAATGAGCTTTTAATTATATATATATATATATATATATATAATACCTATTTTTCCATACTTAAAATCTAAAAATACTTATTTTGGGCTCTTAAAAACCTTAGGCATAAATTTTCGTAAAAACTTTTACCCCGATTGTCCACGGTCCCGTCTACGCGCTCGCAAATCGATTTTTTTTCAAAAATTCATAACACTCAAAATACTCGGGTTAAATGTCATAAATAAATTTAAGACACATAAACATGACACATAAAAGTTATTTAACCCCTTAATTTATTTTAAAATAATTAAATTTCCTCTAATTATGCATACGGTTTAACGTAGAAGAAATTTTAGGCGTTGCACCAAATTTGGCGCAGGCCAATCTTTTTAAATTTTTTTAATACTTTTTATTTGTTTTCTATAATTATAAATAATAATTTAATATTTATTTATTATTTTAATAATTAAATATTAGAAAAAAAATTTTTTTATAATTATTTAATTTAATCAATAAATATTTAAATATTAATTTAATTTTTAATTAGTTAAATAAATATTAAATAATTAAAGAATGATTTATAAATAATACAATTGTGTAATTCAAATGCAAATAATTAAAATAAAAATACTAATTGGAATACAAATACCAAATTGAAATACAACTAATTTGAATTGCAAATGCAAATTGAAATACATAATTGAACTATAAATACATAATTGAAATACACGACTGAAATACACATGCAAATTGAAACACATAATTCAAAATAAAAATACAAAGATAACAATTGAAAAAAAAAACAAATTTATGTAATAATAATTAAAATAATTTTAATAATTTTCTTATATTATTTACATTTATTAATAATAAAATATTATTTATATAATAAAAATATTAATTATGTTGTTAAATTTGTAAAAAGATATTAAATAAATGATAAGAATAATATATGTAAAATAAAGAGAATATTTCGAGATTTGTGTAAGATTTAATGTAAATGTGTTGGAGATGAATGTAGTGTTTGATGCAAAAATTACACTATTTTAATACAGAACATGCATCAAAATAATGTTTGTGGTTTAAGATGACCTAACCAACCATAATACCGTCCTAGAAAGTTTTGCTTCGGGTGTCACAACTCAAATGTTATCTTCATGTCTCCAACAAGCCACATCACACGGTGTAAACGCATTTGATCGGCTACTTTGAATTCTTCAGAAAAATCACGATTTTGCTCTCTCTATTTCTTCAATAAATGCTTTTTCAGGGTGTTCAATTCTTGTAATATTTTCAAACATTCTTTCAACAGAAATAGTTGGTTTTGTTGAAATTATTCCTGTTTGAGAATTATTACTTATTGCTAAACCGACAACATAGTTTATATTGATCGGATGGTTTCCTGTTAACATAAGATTATTTCTATAAAAGTAATAATCTAATGTTAAAACGTCATTTATGTTTTTATCAAAAAGAGATATATTGTATTGTGGATAAATACAAAATTTCATCTTTTTGTAACATAAATTTCCTTCAATTTTTCCAAGGATAGAATCCTCGAAATTACGTATTCTTTTGTCACGAACTGTTATTTCAATTGGTGTATCTATTCCTTCTCGGTAGTGAGCTAATATTATTATTTCAATTCCTCCGATATGAACATATTTCAGTTCAGATCATTTTTTTTCACTGTCTTTTGCCATGATGGTATTAATATCTTGAGTTGTTAATAACTTCAGAGTATTAGACGTTGATTCGTTATTTATTTAACAAGATCGTTCTTTTGTACGAATCGAATAATAAATTAAATTTTTCCTAGGATTAATAAAATTTGAAATCTTACTTAGTATTCCTGGTTGGTCTATTAAATTTGTTTTTGAATTAGAAAACCCTGTTTTCTATATTTCAGCAAACTTGCTTTGATTGAATATAGTATTCAAATTATACTCTAGGTTTTCTTCAGATTCTTCAGATTCATTGACCAGGTTGTTTTGATTTGGAATTGTTACTTCTGTTATTTTAACAGATGATAGAACTTCTTAATTTTCTTAAGGCTATTAAAAGCCTTTTTGTCGAATCTATCTGTTCTAATAAATTCTGAAAATCTTCGAAACTATCAATTGAAGATTGACAATTTTTAAGATGTTTCAAATTGTTTTCACAATTTTCTATATCAAAATTTATATTTTGAGAATATAAATTAAATATATTCATTTTTGTATTTTCATACATTTTCCATTTAGTAAAAATTGTTACTTTTATTATTTTGTTTTTGTTGATCGGATTTCGATAACAAAGTTTGTTCTTATTCATAATATATTGTTATGTCTTCAATTTCATCGTTTTCAAAAATTTGAATTATCATTTTCCAATTTCTTGAAAAATGTTTTTTTTTATGATTTTTGAAATAAAAGGTTTGGAGATCTTTTATTTTATTCCATAATTGATCTATTTGACGTAAATCTTTTAGTTAGATTATTTTATCAAATAAATTTTTAATCTCAATATCTAAAGTTAATCCAGGCATTAATAATTTGTTTTATTTAAGCTCTGATACCAGGATGCGGAATTCTTCAAATTCTTATGAATTTTCTTATTCATGGATTTACAGATCTGATTCATGGATTTTCAGATCTGATTCATTTATAACAGATAAATGTTTTCATATTAGTTTGGTTCCATTCATGGATTATTAATACAAATTTTAGTTGATAAATTGATTCAAATATGGTTAAATCAGAAGTATTTAAATGATATTCACGAAATGTATCTTATTCATGATAATCTTCTATTTCGAACCAGTTTTTTATTATTAATCTTCCATTTATTATAAAGGATGATGACATGATTAATGTATTTTGACTATTTCTTTGAATTAAGGGCTGCAGGAGGTTTAGGAAGGTTACCTTGTTTGAATGAATCTTGGTTTTGAGCAGAGGCCAAATCCTTGCTTTCCCTTAACGATCACTTGATCAACTGGTACTTGCTCTATGGATCTCCAGGTTTACTCTTAACCATGAATATTCAATGATTGGTTTCCAACCTTATCCTCCTTACGCCCTACTTGTTTAGTTATTAGCCATAAGGCTTATTTTGTTTCTGATTTTATGTTTCTTAGTTTCTGATAGTTTTCATACGTCTTGTATGAACCAGATTGTAAGAAACTTTAAGAAGAGAGAGATACTCAAACTTCACTTACTTCTTTTACAGCACAAAACATCTCCTTTTATAGGCATAGAGAAACACATACATAATTAAAAATAAAAGAAAAGAGGGGGACCACCCGACACTACATAATGGAAACATCTCATTTCACATTTGAGTGGATGCCTTTAACATGTGGTGTGGTCCACGATTTCATTTGTTTTTACATTGTGTCACTCTCTGAATCACTGGTGCATTCGGACCATTTCTTTATTGGTTTGTCTTCTTTGACATCTGGTTTGTCCTCTTTGACATCTGCTTCTTTTGTCTGAATGGGTTGGCAATGTCCACATTTGTGAGTGGATATCATTGTTCTTAGTCTTTGACATAACATTTGTTAGGTTTCTCGGGTCATGTCAACTCTTGCTTCATAGATTGGAGCTTCGAATTGAGCTAACATGGCTTGTTCTTTCTTTTGGATTGTCTCCTTGTGTCCAGTGGTTAATAAAATTTTACTGGTTGCAAAATTTATTTTAACCTTTGAGTTTCCATCAATCTTTCCTGTCTTTGAGATAATATCAATCAATATCTTTATTCTTATCTCAGGAAGTGTTGAGATATCCATTACTGGTTTCTCTTCATTTGATCCTTCGAATAAGAACTTGTCTTTTTGTTTTCGACATTGAATATATACCATTGGTTGATAGAATTTGTTATCATCCCAATCTGGAAGGGTTGAGTGAATACTCAATGTTAATACAGGATCGTCCTTAAAGACTGCTTTCTTGAACTGGATGATACTATTTCTCAACTGATATGGAAATAGTTCTATTTCTTGATTGTTGGGACTGACTTCCAATCCACTTAATAATCCATTTGAAAAGAATCTTGCAACTTCATGCGCTGGAGCACCTTGCAGTGTTCTTGCTCTTGATATGCTCTGTGTGTCACAAGTTTGTAGCCAAGATTCTGCAGATGGTTTGGCTATTCTCAAATAGTTTAGTGTTTCAAAGAATTCAGTCTTGAGTTTTTCTGAAAAATTTGTTTTCTCAAAAATTGGTTTTTGTGGTCTCAGATTGACCATCTTTCTTTCTTTCTTTTCAAGGGCACTTTTAAACGTCCTTTCTTCTTTTTTATTTTTCTCGGTGCTGGCTGTGTCCACCGGTTCTTTTTTCTTTTCTTTTTCTTTGTCAGTGTTGGCTGTGACCACTGACTGTTTCTCTTTTATCTCCATTATTTTGTCAAATGGAGTTGTCATTTTGATTGGTGTTCTTGGTGAGGATGATGATGATGAAGTTATCATCTTTTCTTCTGTCCTTTGAATTTTTCTACTCAAATTCCTTTCTTTTAGTTGAAGAATTTGAATTTTTTCCTGCAATTCAATCAATTGTTCTTTTAATTGACTTAGTTGCTCCATCTTGATTATACTCTGCACAAAAAAACATATTTATATATATAATGGTTAGTAAAATAACTCTTTTCGTGAGTAATTCGGATAGTTTTATTATGCGTATCATTGCATTTATAAATTCTTTTGCAAGAATTGAATCAATCTTAAATTGATTATTTTACTCAAAGAGTAATTTATGTTTCTGAATATAAATCTCATTTCATCAATTTATATTTCACATGCTTTCTGAGTCATGTTCGGATGACTGAAAGTCATAAAATAATTCATGTTTCTGAATATAAATCTCATTTCATCAATTTATATTCCCCATGCTTTCTGAGGCATGTTCGGATGACTCACAGTCATTTTCTGGATCACTTAGGATCTCCTTTATTATTCCGTTACTACGGATAGTATAGTTTGGATGAAGTTCTCTGGTTAATGCGTCGGTTAATGAATTATCCGTTCCTTTGACATGTTGGATCTTGAACTGATAATGGTTCAATTCCAATTGCCATCTAATTAGCCTTGCTGCATTTCTCCCTGCATTTCTTGATATTTTCCTTGTTTTGAAATATGTTAAATTCATATTATCTGTTCTTACTAAAAACGTTTTAGAAATAAGATAAATTTCATAAGTTCTAATTGTGAATATTAAAGCTAATAATTTTTTTTCATTCGAATGATAATTTAATTGTGCACCTTGAAAAGTTCCTGATGTATAGTTGCATAATTTTTCATTATTTCTAGTAGCTGTTTTAGTAAGTTCTTCTAAATTTCTTTCTCCAGTATAAGCTTTTAAACATGCTCCTCAGTATTCATCTGAAGCGTCTGTTTTAATTATTATTATATCTTTATTTGAAGAAAAATATAATTCAGGAAGATTACTAATTATTTTCTTTTTAATAGTGTCTATGTAATTATTATCTTCTTTCGACCATTTTCACTTATAGTCCTGTTTAAGTTTTACCTTAAGAGGTTTTCTGATTTCTGCAAGTATCTTAATGTAATTTCCAGAATAAGTTAATAATCCTAAAAATCTTCTTAATTGATCTTTATCCTTGATTTCACTAGAAAAATCATGAATTTTCTTAAGTATATGCGGTTGTAAACAATGTTTTCCATCTTCTATTTGTAATCCTAAATAATTTATTTTTGTTTTGAATAATTGTGCTTTCTTTTCAGAAAGTATAATTCCATCTTTATGACAAATATCTAAAACTGTCATGAGATCTTTATAATGTTGATCTAGTGTATTTGAATAAATTAGTATGTCATCTATATAAACGCAAAAAAAAACCAAATATGATTTAAAAGATTCATCCATATATCTTTGAAAGATACCTGGTGCTTGTTTAAGTTCGAAAGGTAATACAGTCCATTGATACTGTCCTTTTGGACAACTGAATGCTGTAAGTAATTGTGTTTGTGGTTTTAGTTGAATTTGCCAGAATCCTGATTTACAATCCAAACTGGAAAAATATTTCATTTCTCCTATATAAGATAGTAAATCATTCTTATTTGGGATATAATATCCATCCATAATTGTTGCTTTATTCATCTTTCGATAATCAATTACCATTCTTTTCTTATCAGTATCTTTCTTACTGACATAAAAGGCTGGTGAAGAGTGTGGACTTTTACTAGGGATGATTATCTTAAGTTTTAATAATTCTTGAACTTCTTTTTCAAATATTTTTGCATCATCCATGTTACATCTTCTTGGTGCTTCACGGATTGTGATATTAAGGTCTTTGAGTTTTATTGAAGCAATGAATTGTTTTCTTTTCTTAATTTTGTCCTGAGGATTTTCAGAACATATATCATGAAATTTCCTCATGATTTCTTTTTCAGGATTAATCGTTAAAATATTTTCTATTTTTAGTTCTATTGGATTTGTATTTCGTTTATGAAAATTCTTTGTAAATCATTCATTTCCTACGCGAAATGCTGTTCGTATTTTGGGAATGTAAATCATTGATGATCCTTTGTTTAAAGTTATGTGATCTTCAAATTGTGTAAAGGGAAGATATTCTCTTAAAAAGTTATTTCCTATTATAATGTTCATTCCTGATTCTATTTGATATATAATGGGTATTACAAATTTTGTTTCTTCTATTTCTATTTTTAATTTTTCTGCTACTGTATTAAACATGATTATTGATCCATCTCCTATTCAAACTTTTAATCCTTTATCATATTTCTTCCAATAATGATTTGGAAGTATATGCTTGCTTCCTAAACACATACTTGCTCCTGTATCAACATAAGCATATATATGATATGGTTTATGTTCTTTGATTTTAATTTGAATTTTTATATATATACTATTTGGATTAGTTTTGTTTTTATTATCCATTCTCTCATTTTTTTTAGAGATAAGGGTAAAATTGGTATTTAGAAACAAAAGTTTCTCTCTCCAGGGAGTTGAAAGTAAGTTTTATTTATGTAGGGATTTATAAATAAGTTATAAAGTGTTTTAGGGAGTGATTGACAATTAACCCCTAAAAAATAAACAAACTAAAAGGATGAATTCGATAAATTTTCAGTTAAAATATTGAATAGCTAGGGAATGGAGACTTTAATGAAGTCTAGCTATCAGAAAAAAACTGGTTCACACAGGTCCAAAATCATAGGAATCCATCACGTTCGTTTTAATCTAGAAAATTCATCGAGTCAAGTACTTCAATAATATTTCATCCCAACTAATTTAGCATTATTTAAAGGGCAACTTGAAAATAGGTACCCAAGTCAAACAAAAATTTGAGTTTAGTACCTAGAGTTGCATTTTCCAAAAATGCCTTTGTCGTTATTTTAATCAGTTTTATTTCTTGAATTATCAAATGTGGAATCAGATTCAAAATCTGATTCACTTGATTCATCAAGATAATAAATATTTTCATCTTTGGATGAAAATTCAATTGTTTCTACTGGATAGAATCCAATAGTATATATTTCTTCAAGAAGTTTAACTTTATTTTTCTTTTCGTTTCATTTTGGACATTCATTCGCATAATGTCCTTCTTCGTTGCACAACCAACATGTGCAATTCTTTCCTTTATCCTTTGGGCAAGGTGGTTTTTTGTTATCAATTTTTTTATAAAATTTTCTTTTATAAGGTTTTCTGAAGAAATTCCTTTTAAATTTCTTTTTCTTATAGGAAATAAATTTTCTATTAAAAGATTTATAAGGTTTATTAAATTTATTATGTTTCTGTCGTTTTAAATGTTTGTGTGACATGTTTGTTTTGCAACCGTATTCCTTTACTGTGAATTCCATTTTGTCACAACAAAGTTTATTGTTTTGTTTTTAAGATCTGGATATTCTTTTATTTAATGTTACTTCATGACATTTCTTTGTTATAACATCTTTAATGAATTTAATATCTCCTCCTAGTGTTTTGGCATAAGCGCTAGTTAAGAATTCATCTTTACTATTTATTGGTATATTAGGTATTTTATTAAAAATACTTAATTTATAATGTTCTTTTTTATCAGCATCTATTAACTGATAATAATTTGTTTCATAATCACATATAAATTCTTCTAGATAACATAAATTGCATAGTTTAATATTATCTAGAATAAAAATTTCTCTATTTTGTTTTATGTTCTTAGCTACCAGATTAGCATCATTATTAGAAATTCCTAAAAATTCTTGGTACAAGGCATCAACAAATAGTTCGAAATATCGATGTCCTGTCATTCCTTGTGGTAGATTAGTAATTACTAGGTTTTCAGCTCAAGTTCTTACTGCTCCTACCAATGTCATTTTTATCATCCTATGAGTTAAAACTTGAATATTCTCACTTTTGTCTAATAATGGTGTTAATTGAATTTGTACTGATAGTTCATTTGCCCAATGATCTATCTTTGATTTTCTTTCTTTAGTTGTTGAACAACCTAAATCTAAAATATTTTTTTTCACAAATCCTGATGTTTTTGATTCTCTAAGAATGTCTCTAACATCTTTATAAGATCCAGAGTATTGGTCTCTATTGTATTTAAATTCTTCATCATCTCTTCCACCACTACCTTCTACATTTGTTCGTAGATTTAATTATGGTCTAGAATCATCTTCAGACTCTGATTCTGAAATATCCATATTTCTGTATTGTTCTTATTCCTGATGTGAATGATATAATTCTTCTGTATTTACTCCTATTTGTTCAGATTCAGATGAGTCTGTTTCACTAAAAATCTCCATACTTATGCTTGCCATAACTAAGAGGATTTCTATACCATGATTCAATTTTGAATTGTGGTTCTTCTTCCATTTTCCTTTTTCCTTTATCTATTGGAAGAACTTTCTTAAGATAGTTTAATATTTCATTACTATGTCTTTCTTGTTCAATTATTAATCTAGTCGTTGCTAAATCAATATATTCTTTGAAATTCTTCTCTAATTCTTGTATTGATATATTGATCTTATTGATATTATTTTCTAAATCTCCTAGATCTTTTTCTAATTTTATTAAGGACGTCATTGCGATGAGGTTGATTCATTAACAATAGATTGTTTAATTTTAAGAATATTTTGATTCATGGTTCCAATCTTTTCAAGAATATCTTCATCATTTCTAGCAAATGATAATGATCATCTTGGTACAGACTGTTTTGTGATTTGGAGGTCATCTGAACTCCATCTTTTATAGGGATTTATTTTTTCAATAAATGCTTTTCGAGGGTGTTCAATTCTTGTAATATTTTAAACATTATTTCAACAGAAATAGTTGGTTTTGTTGAAATTATTCTTGTTTGAGAATTATTACTTATTGCTAAACCGACAACATAGTTTATATTGATCGGATGGTTTCTTATTAACATAAGATTATTTCTATAAAAGTAATAATCTAATGTTAAAACGTCATTTATGTTTTTATCAAAAAGAGATATATTGTATTGTAGATAAATACAAAATTTCATCTTTTTGTAACATAAGTTTCCTTCAATTTTTCCAAGAATAGAATCCTCAAAATTACGTATCCTTTTGTCACGAACTGTGATTTCAATTGGTGTATCTATTCTTTCTCGGTAGTGAGCTGATACTATTATTTCGATTCCTCCAATGTGAACATATTTCAGTTCAGATCGTTCTTTTTCACTGGCTTTTGCCATGATGATATCAATATCTTGAGTTGTTAATAACTTCATAGTATTAGACCTTGATTCGTTATTTATTTTACAAGATAGTTCTTTTGTACGAATCGAATAATAAATTAAATTTTTTCTGGGATTAATAAAATTTGAAACCTTGCTTAATATTTCTGGTTGGTCTATTAGATTTGTTTTTGAATTAGAAAACCCTGTTTTTTGTATATCAGCAAACTTATTTTGATTAAATATAATATTCAAATTATACTCTTGGTTCTCTTCAGATTCATCAATCTGACTATTATGATTTGGAATTGTTACTTCTGTAATTTTAACAGATGATAGAACTTCTTAATTTTCTTAAGGCTATTAAAAGCCTTTTTGTTGAATCTATCTGTTCTAATAAATTCTGAAAATCTTCGAAACTATTAATTGAAGATTGTCAATTTTTAAGATGTTTCAAATTATTTTCACAATTTTCTATATCAAAATTTATATTTTGAGAATATAAATTAAAGATATTCATTTTCGTATTTTCATACATTTTCCATTTAGTAAAAATTGTTACTTTTATTATTTTGTTTTTGTTGATCGGATTTCGATAAAAAAAAGTTTGTTCTTATTCATAACATATTGTTATGTCTTCAATTTCATCGTTTTCAGAAATTTGAATTATCATTTTCCAGTTGCTTGAAAAATGTTCTTTTTTATGATTTTTGAAATCAAAGGTTTGGGGATCTTTTATTTTATTCCATAATTGATCTATTTGACGTAAATCTTTTAGTAAGATTATTTTATCAAATAAATTTTTAATCTCAATATCTAAAGTTAATTCAGGCATTAATAATCTGCTTTAATTAACTGCTCTGATACCAGGTTGCGGAATTCTTCAAATTCTTATGAATTTTTTCATTCATGGCTTTACAGATCTGATTCATTTATAACAGATAAATGTTTTCAGATTAGTTTGGTTCCATTCATGGGTTATAATTACAACTTTTAGTTGATAAATTGATTCGAATATGGTTAAATCAGAAGTATTTAAACGATATTCATGAAATGTATCATATTCATGATCATCTTCTATTTCAAACCAGTTTTTTATTATCAATCTTCCATTTCTTATGAAGGATGATGACATGATTAACGTATTTTGAATATTTCTTTGAATTAAGGGCTGCAGGAGATTTAGAAAGGTTACCTTGTTTGAATGAATCTTGGTTTTGAGCAGAGGCCAAATCCTTGCTTTCCCTTAACGATCACTTGATCAACTGGTACTTTCTTTATGGATCTCCAGGTTTACTCTAACCATGAATCTTCAATGGTTGGTTTCCAACCTTATCCTCCTTACGCCCTGCTTGTTTAGTTATTAGCCATAAGGCTTATTTTGTTTCTGATTTTATGTTTCTTAGTTTCTGATAGTTTTTATACGTCTTGTATGAACCAGATTGTAAGAAACTTAAGAAGAGAGAGATACTCAAACTTCGCTTTTTTTTTTTATTTACAGCACAAAACATCTCCTTTTATAGGCGTGGAGAAACGCATACATAATAAAAGAAAAGAGGGGGACCACCTGACACTACATAATGGAAAACAGCTCATTTTATATCTGAGTGGATGCCTTTAACATGTGGTGTTGTCCACGATTTCATTTGTTTTTACATTGTGTCACTTTCTAAATCACTAGTACATTCGGACCATTTCTTTATTGGTTTGTCTTCTTTGACAGCTGCTTCTTCTGTCTGAATGGTTTGGCAATGTCCACATTTGTGAGTGGAAATCATTGTTCTTAGTCTTTGACATAGCATTTGTTGGGTTTCTCGGGTCATGTCAACTCTTGCTTCATAGATTGGAGCTTCGAATTGAGCTAACATGGCTTGTTCTTTCTTTTGGATTGTCTTCTTGTGTCCAGTGGTTAATAAAATTTTACTGGTTGCAAAATTTATTTTAACCTTTGAGTTTTCATCAATCTTTCCTGTATTTGAGATCATTTCAATCAATGTCTTTATTCTTATCTCAGGAAGTGTTGAGATATCCATTACTGGTTTCTCTTCATTTGATCCTTCGAATAAGAACTTGTATTTTTGTTTTCGACATTGAATATATACCATTGGTTGATAGAATTTGTTATCATCCCAATCTGGAAGGGTTGAGTGAATACTCAATGTTAATACTGGATCGTCCTTAAAGACTGCTTTCTTGAACTGGATGATACTATTTCTCAACTGATATGGAAATAGTTCTATTTCTTGATTGTTGGGACTGACCTCCAATCCACTTAATAATCCATTTGAAAATAATCTTGCGACTTCATGCGCTGGAGCACCTTGCAGTGTTCTTGCTCTTGATATGCTCTGTGTGTCACAAGTTTGTAGCCAAGATTCTACGGATGGTTTGGCTATTCTTAAATAGTTTAGTGTTTCAATGAATTCAGTCTTGAGTTTTTCTGGAAAATTTGTTTTTTCAAAAATTGGTTTTTGTGGTCACAGATTGACCATCTTTCTTTCTCTTGCTTCAAGGGCACTTTTAAACGTCCTTTTTTTTTTTTCATTTTTCTCGGTGTTGGCTGTGACCACCGGTTCTTTCTTCTTTTCTTTTTCTTGGTTATCAGTGTTGGCTGTGACCACTGACTGTTTTTCATTCATCTCCATTATTTTATTAAATGGAGTTACTAACTTGATTGCAGTTTTTGGTGAGGATGATGATGATGATGTTGTCATCTTTTCTTTAATCCTCTGAATTTTTTCTTTTATATTCTTTTTTCTTTGTTGAAGAATCTGAATTTCTTCATCTATGTCAATCAATTGTTCTTCTAATTGATTTAATTGTTCCATCCTGCACAATAAAACATATATATATATATATATATATATATATATATATATATATATATATATATATATATATAAATGGTTAGAAATTTAACTTTTTTCGTGAGTAACTCGGATAGTTTTATTATGCGTATCATTGCATTTATGAAATTCTTTTGCAAGAATTGAATCAATCTTCATAAATGAGATTGATTGTCTTTACTCATAGAGTAATTCATGTTTCTGAATATAAATCTCATTTTCATCAATTTATATTTCCCATGCTTTCTGAGGCATGTTCGGATGACTGAAAGACATAAAATAATTCATGTCTCTGAATATAAATCTCATTTCATCAATTTATATTCCCCATGCTTTCTAAGGCATATTCGGATGACTCGTGGTCATTTTCTGGATCACTTAGGATCTCTTTTGTTATTCCGTTACTACGGATAGTATAATTTGGATGAAGTTCTCTGGTTAATGCGTCGGGTAATAAATTATCCGTTCCTTTGACATGTTGGATCTCAAACTGATAATGGTTCAATTCCAATTGCCATCTAATTAGTCTTGCTGCATTTATCCATGCATTTCTTGATATTTTCCTTGTCTTGAAATATGTTAAATTCATATTATCTGTTCTTACTAAAAATGGTTTAGGAATAAGATAAATTTCATAAGTCCTAATTGTGAATATTAAAGCTAATAATTCTTTTTCATTTGAATGATAATTTAATTGTGCACCTTGAAAAGTTCTTAATGTATAATTGCATAATTCTTCATTATTTCTAGTAGCTGTTTTAGTAAGTTCTTCTAAATTTTTTTCTCCTGTATAAGCTTTTAAACATGCTCTCCAGTATTCATCTGAAGCGTCTGTTTCAATTATTATTATATCTTTATTGGAAAGAAAATATAACTCAGGAAGATTATTAATTATTTTCTTTTTAATAGTATCTATATAATTAGTATCTTCTTTAGACCATTTCCACTTGTAGTCTTGTTTAAGTTTTACCTGAAGAGGTTTTCTGATTTCTGCAAGTTTCTTAATGTAATTTCCAGAATAAGTTAAATAATCCTAAAAATCTTCTTAATTGATCTTTATCCTTGATTTCACTAGGAAAATCGTGAATTTTCTTAAGTATATGTTGTTGTAAACAATGTTTTCCATCTTCTATTTGTAATCCTAAATAATTTATTTTTGTTTTAAACAATTGTGTTTTTTTTTCAGAAAGTATAATTCCATCTTTATGACAAATATCTAATACTGTCATGAGGTATTTATAATGTTGATCTAGTGTTTTTGAATAAATTAATATGTCATCTATATAAACACAACAAAAATCTACATATGATTTAAAAGATTCATCCATATATCTTTGAAAGATACCTGGTGCTTGTTTAAGTCCGAAAGATAATACAGTCCATTGATATTGTCCTTTTGGACAACTGAATGATGTAAGTAATTTTAGTGACCCTGCATGGAATCACCTACTAACTAGCAACTAATAGCATGCATTAAACTTAATACAGCAAAATACTTAACAGAGTAAAAACGTGCGGAAACATAATCCATAATTTACATATCAGCTTAGTAATATAATCCAGGCTTAAATCTGTAGTGATACAACCATATCGAAATTCTTAAAAGTAAACATTATACAGCTAATAAATCGTGTTGTATAAAAACTTTCAAAGCTCCTGCTCCCTAGTCCTGCCTTGAACTACCAGCTCCGTCCATCCTGCGACCTGCCCCATGGAATAGGGTGTCCAAGATAACAACTAGGACGTGAGCGCTACGCCCAGTACATAGACATGAGTAAACATATGTATATAATGCATGCAACATGATGACTAGTCCAAGATCATCTGAAAAGTCATGCTCAGAACCGGCGCCATATGAGTGCTGCCACCGCACGGATCAATCTCTGGGTGCAACCACACTCGTCTAGTACACCAGAGTAGACAGACATAAATGCCCCCGCCGTCGCGGTACTCTCAGTGACAGACTATCAAGTATAGAGCTGAGCGGCTCTATAATCAGGTATAACAAGGTATAGGCTCAACGTGTATATGCACATGACATATGAGTATAGAAAACGGTAAATCATACATCATGCCATATAATAATGCCAAATAAATGCAACATATAAACATGTATACTCGCTGGCAATCTCAGTCAATGTGTACGTACCTCTAGGCTAGTTCAAGTATAATAGGATCCTAGGTTCCAAGCCTATATTCAAAAATTCATCGTATCACTACATAAATTCTATAAGTCTTAACTAAGCTAATAAGTACTCCCAAAACTTAAATAGATTCCCGGACCATACCTTCGTCCGTAGTTAGCCCTTTGGAGTCGCTAGTCCCGGATGACTATAACCACACCTTGGTTATTCCAGAACCTCTATTACAATCGATAGGGCCCTCAAGTGTATATCTCACACTATATAACTGAAGAAGGATACTCGGGAATTCGTAATTGAAAATGAACTCTGAACGGCCCTATTTATAGCCAAATTTCTCGGCTAGGATCGGAACTTCCGATTTCGGGATCGGAGCTTCCGATCCAGCTCATTGCGTGCATGTCTGCCACGCCAGGATCGGAACTTCCGATCTACGATCGGAGCTTCCGATCTGCTCTATGACCGACACTTGTCAAAACTCGCGACTGAGTCATCGATCATTTTTGACAGCTGGGGATCGGAACTTCCGTTCCAGGATCGGAGCTTCCGTTCCGATCGGAGCTTACTATCCGGGATCGGAGCTTACTATCCGGGATCGGAACTTACTATCCGGCCCAAAATGAAAAAGCCCAAATTTTACTTCTGAAGTCCAATAACACTCCGAAATTGGTTAAATACCAACCCTTAATCATGTTTAACATATTATTATCTTAAAATGGTATCTGGGTTACTACATTCTCCCCACCTTTAGATATTTCGTCCGCGAAATAACATCTAAAGACAATAAAGATAACAATATGAAACATCAAACTATGTCTTATTACAACAACGGTAATTACATCTTATATGATAATCAAAAATACAAAGCAAACAACTCAGGATATTCTGCTCGCAACGACTCTCAGTTTCCCAAGTTGCTTCTTCAACGCCTCGGCGCTGCCACTGTACCATCACAAGTGGTATAGTCTTGTTCCGAAGAACTTTCTCCTTCCTGTCTAGGATACAGATTGGTCGTTCAACAAAAGACAGATCTGGCTCTAGCTGAATATCAGTAGATTGAATCACATGAGATTCATCAGCTATGTACTGTCGAAGCAACGACACATGAAAAACATTGTGTATACTGGAAAGAGATGGCGGTAAAGCCAAACGATAAGCAACATCTCCGATCTTCTCTAGTATCTGGAAAGGCCCAACGTAACGAGGAGACAACTTGCCCTTCACACCGAATCTCATCACCTTTCTGAAAGGTGATACCCGGAGAAATACATATTCACCAGGCTCAAACTGAAGTGGCCTACGGCGAATATTCGCATAACTGGCTTGTCTATCTTGAGCAACTTTGATCCTATGCTTGATCAAATCTACCTTGTCTACAATCTGCTGCACCAATTCAGGACCCTCGACTTGCCGTTCCCCGACTTCATTCCAGAATAACGGAGTACGACACCGTCAACCATACAATGCCTCGAAAGGTGCCATATCAATACTACGATGATAACTGTTATTGTAGGCAAATTCAATCAAAGGTAACTGATCCTGCCAAGATAAACCAAAGTCCATGACAGAAGAACGTAGCATATCCTCCAGCGTACGAATAGTGCGCTCTGACTGCCCATCAGTCTCCGGATGATACGCAGTGCTCAAACTCAGAGTGGTACCCAACGCCTGCTGAAAACTACCCCAAAAACGTGAAGTAAATCGCGGATCTCTATCACTGACAATACTCACTGGAATCCCATGTAATCGCACAATCTCCTGGATATATAAGCGTGCCATGCGATCATAAGAATATTCCCGGTTATAAGGAATGAAATGTGCTGATTTCGTCAAACGGTCAACAACGACCCAGATAGCATTACACTGACGTGATGTCATAGGTAAGTGGGTGACAAAATCCATAGTTACGTGCTCCCATTTCCATTCGGGAATCTCAAGATTCTGCAGTAATCCACCTCGTCGTCGATGTTCAGCCTTGACCTGTTGACAAACCAAACATCTCGAAACAAACTGATAAACACTTCGCTTCATTCCCTTCCACCAGAATCTAGTTCGCAAGTCCTTATACATTTTCATACTTCCAGGATGAACTGATAATCGACTCCTGTGAGCTTGAGATAGAATATCATTCCTGAGCTCCGCAACATTAGGTACAACCACTCTATTGGATAGGCACAATAAACCATCTGCCTGAAAATGGAATCCAGATGTATTAACTCCATTGGCTAGACGTGCCAATCGCTGAGTCTTAACATCAGATATCTGAGCATCTCTGATCCGAGAATACAATACCGGCTCAGATAGAATAGTATACAAACGAATCCCATTCCTCCCTTTCTTGTGCTTGAGCGTAAAACTCAATGAACAGCATTCTTGAATCATATGAGATATTTCATTAGTCTGAAGTGCAGACAGTCTCACCTGCCGACTCAAGGCATCAGCAGTAAGATTGCAGAACCTGGATGATATTTGATTTCACAATCATAATCCTTCAGGAGATCCATCCAGCGTCTCTGTCGCATATTCAACTCTGCCTGAGTGAATAAATACTTCAAACTCTTGTGATCCGTAAATATCTCAAATTTTTTGCCAAAAAGATAATGTCTCCAAATCTTGAGCGCAAATACAATAGCGGCTAACTCGAGATCATGCACTGGATAATTACTCTCATGCGACTTCAACTGTCGAGAAGCATAGGCAATAACATGTCCATGCTGTGTCAAAACACATCCTAACCCCTAACCAGAGGCATCAGTATAGACAACATAACCTCCTGATCCAGAAGGTAGAGCTAGCACAGGTGCAATAGTAAGAAGTCTACGCAGCTCGTGAAATGACTCCTCACAATCCGAGGACCAAATGAAGGTAACATCTTTTCGAGTAAGCTGAGTCAAAGGCCTGGCCAACTGTGAAAAATTCTCGATGAACCGACGGTAATATCCCTCTAGACCCAAGAAACTACGAATCTCAGCAACCGTCGTCGGACGAGACAAGTTCAGCACTGCCTCTATCTTACTAGGATCAACAGATATCCCTTCACTCGAAATCACATGACCGAGAAATACTACCCGATCAAGCCAGAATTCACACTTGCTCAATTTCGCATATAGCTGCTTATCTCGTAACGTCTGTAGAACAATCCTCAAATGCTGTGCATGCTCATCCTTGTCATGAGAATAAACAAGAATATCATCTATAAAGACGATGACAAATCTATCCAGATAATCTCGAAATATCTGATTCATTAGATTCATAAAGACTGCCGGTGCATTCGTCAAACCGAATGGCATCACCAGAAATTCATAATGCCCGTATCTGGTCCTGAAAGCAGTCGTAGATATATCTGAGTCTCGTACCCGCATCTGATGGTATCCAGATCTCAGATCTATCTTCGAATAAATAGAAGTACCCTGTAGTTGATCGAACAGATCATCAATCCGCGGCAAAGGATACTTATTCTTGATGGTGACACGATTCAACTGCCTGTAATCAATACATAATCGCATCGATCCATCCTTCTTTTTGACAAACAAAACAGGTGCTCCCCACGGAGAAACACTCGGACGAATATATCCCTTATCAAGTAGATCTTGCAACTGCTGTTTCAATTCCCTCATCTCTAACGGTGCCAGATGATAAGGTGCTCGGGATATAGGCGTAGTTCCTGGTACTAGATCAATACCAAATTCAACCTCTCGAACCGGAGGAAAACCAGGAATCTCATCAGGGAATACGTCAGGAAACTCGCTGACAACCGGTAGCTGATCAATACCCGTACTACTCATGGACATATCAACTGCATAGATGAGGTAGCCCTCCCCACCTGACTCCAAGACATGACATGCCTTCAGAGCCGAAACAAGTGGCATCGGAGGTCGCGCACCCTCACCATAAAAGTACCAGCTATCACCCTCAACGGAATGAAACTGTACCAAACGCTGATAACAATCCACAGTAGCGTGATACAAAGTCAGCATATCTATTCCCAAAATACAATCAAAATCCGTCATCGCTAATATCATCAAATTAGCCGCTAACACATTACCCTCAAACTCCAGAAGGCAACCCATCACTAGACGCTTAGTTATTACCTCTTGCTCCAACGGAGTAGATACAACTAAATCCATATCTAATGATACGTAAGGTAATCTATGTCTCTTAACGAAGCGACTAGAAATAAAGGAATGCGATGCTCCAGTATCAATTAATACAAGTGCAGGAATACCACATAACAAGAAGTTACCTGCCAACATGCGATCGCTTCCCTCAGTAGCCTGCTCCTGAGACAGAGCAAACACTTGCCCTTGAGTCTGGGGACGAAAACCAAAAGAACTCTGTGGTGCTGGCTGCTGACGTGGAAAAATAGAAGCCTGAGATCCAACCTGGGATCCCGATCCACTAGCAGAACCCATGCGCTGAGGACAATCTCTCCGCAGATGTCCCTGCTGACCACAAATATAACAAGCCCCAGTAACTCTCTGACATGAAGCTGCAGGATGCTTCCCACCACAGTGGCTACAAAACTCCTCCTTCTTCTTCTTCTTCCCAAAGCGGAAAGTACCTCGTGAACCACGAGAACCATACGAAGTAGTAGGAGTAGAAGAAGACGTAGGTACAGATGACACAACAGATTGAGCTCGAGGCTCAATAAATCCACTAGGCTGTGCTGGCATCATCAACTGTCCACGCTTGTTGCTGGTCTCCACAAGACGGCAACGGTTCACCAAAGTCTCATAAGATACCGGGTCATCACAGACGACAACCTGAGAGTAGATATCTTGGTTCAGGCCTTGTAAAAAGATATCATATTTCGACGCATCACTCTCATTGATATGGGGACTGAAAGGTAGCAGATCAAGAAATCGCTGTTGATACTGATCAATAGTCATTGATCCTTGCCTCAAAGTAAGTAACTCCATAGATCGTGCTTGGCGAACAGCCGGAGGAAAATACAATTACTGAAACTCCCGACAGAAATCCCCCCAAGTCACCTGTCCTCTCTCAGTACGTGCCTGAGCAACCTTGGCATCCCACCAAAAACGTGCTCTATCCTCTAGAACGAATTCTAGAACTTCCAGTTTCTGCTCCTCAGTACACTCAAAAGCTCGGAACGTGCTCTCAAGTTTAGACATCCAGCTTCTAGCTTGTTCAGGATTCTCGCCTCCCACTAAGGGTTTCGGTCCTACCTGCATAAACTTATTAATAGTATAGCGACGTCGACCCTCATAAGGACGATGTTGATCATCCTGATGATGATGGCGACGATGATGATGACCACCTCCCTGGCCAACACTACCGTGACTCTCGTCAGCCATATCCTGAAAAGAATTGCACATTAAAATCCCAAATGCGCAAGAATTACTCAAGACTAAACTAAATCCCAAGTACTAATCCCAAAATCTATGCATGCTCTGATACCAAAAATGTAGTGACCCTGCATGGAATCACCTACTAACTGGCAACTAATAGCATGCATTAAACTTAATACAGCAAAATACTTAACAGAGTAAAAACGTGCGGAAACATAATCCATAATTTACATATCAGCTTAGTAATATAATCCAGGCTTAAATCTGTAGTGATACAACCATATCGAAATTCTTAAAAGTAAACATTATACAACTAATAAATCGTGCTGTATAAAAACTTTCAAAGCTCCTGCTCCCTAGTCCTGCCTTGAACTACCAGCTCCGTCCATCCTGCGACCTGCCCCATGGAATAGGGTGTCCAAGATAACAACTAGGACGTGAGCGCTACGCCCAGTACATAGACATGAGTAAACATATGTATATAATGCATGCAACATGATGACTGGTCCAAGATCATCTGAAAAGTCATGCTCAGAACCGGTGCCATATGAGTGCTGCCACCGCATGGATCAACCTCTGGGTGCAACCACACTCGTCTAGTACACCAGAGTAGACAGACATAAATGCCCCCGCCGTCGCGGTACTCTCAGTGACAGACTATCAAGTATAGAGCTGAGCGGCTCTATAATCAGGTATAACAAGGTATAGGCTCAACGTGTATATGCACATGACATATGAGTATAGAAAACGGTAAATCATACATCATGCCATATAATAATGCCAAATAAATGCAACATATAAACATGTATACTCGCTGGCAATCTCAGTCAATGTGTACGTACCTCTAGGCTAGTTCAAGTATAATAGGATCCTAGGTTCCAAGCCTATATTCAAAAATTCATCGTATCACTACATAAATTCTATAAGTCTTAACTAAGCCAATAAGTACTCCCAAAACTTAAATAGATTCCCGGACCATACCTTCGTCCGTAGTTAGCCCTTTGGAGTCGCTAGTCCCGGATGACTATAACCACACCTTGGTTATTCCAGAACCTCTATTACAATCGATAGGGCCCTCAAGTGTATATCTCACACTATATAACTGAAGAAGGAAACTCGGGAATTCGTAATTGAAAATGAACTCTGAACGGCCCTATTTATAGCCAAATTTCTCGGCTAGGATCGGAACTTCCGATTTCGGGATCGGAGCTTCCGATCCAGCTCATTGCGTGCATGTCTGCCACGTCAGGATCGGAACTTCCGATCTACGATCGGAGCTTCCGATCTGCTCTATGACCGACACTTGTCAAAACTCGCGACTGAGTCATCGATCATTTTTGACAGCTGGGGATCGGAACTTCCGTTCCAGGATCGGAGCTTCCGTTCCGATCGGAGCTTACTATCCGGGATCGGAGCTTACTATCCGGGATCGGAACTTACTATCCGGCCCAAAATGAAAAAGCCCAAATTTTACTTCTGAAGTCCAATAACACTCCGAAATTGGTTAAATACCAACCCTTAATCATGTTTAACATATTATTATCTTAAAATGGTATCTGGGTTACTACAGTAATTGTGTTTGTGGTTCTAGCTGAATTTGCCAGAATCCTGATTTACAATCTAAATTGGATAAATATTTCATTCCTCCTATATAAGATAGTAAATCATTCTTGTTTGGGATGTAATATCCATCCATAATTGTTGCATTATTCATTTTTCGATAATCAATTACCATTCTTTTCTTATCAGTGTCTTCTTACTGACATAAAAGGCTGGTGAAGAGTGTGGAATCTTGTTTGGGATGATTATCTTAAGTTTTAGTAATTCTTGAACCTCTTTTTTGAATATTTTTACATCATCCATGTTGCATCTTCTCGTTGCTTCACGGATTGTGATATTAGGGTCTTTAAGTTTTATTGAAGCAATGAATTATTTTCTTTTCTAAATTTTGTCCTGAGGATTTTTAGAACAAATATCATGAAATTTCTTCATGATTTCTTTTTCATGATTAATTGTTAAAATATTTTCTATTTTTAGTTCTATTGGATTTGTATTTCGTTTATGAAAATTCTTTGTAAATCCTTCATTTCCTACACGAAATGTTGTTCGTATTTTAGGAATATAAATCATTGATGATCCTTTGTTTAAAGTTATGTAATTTTCAAATTGTGTAAAGGGAAGATATTCTCTTAAAAAGTTATTTCCTATTATAATGTCTATTCCTGATTCTATTTGATATATAATGGGTATTACAAATTTTTTTTCTTCTATTTTTATTTTTAATTTTTCTGCTACTGTATTAAGCATGATTATTGATCCATTTCCTATTCGAACTTCTAATCCTTTGTCGTATTTCTTCCAATAACGAGTTGGGAGTATGTGTTTACTTGCTAGACACATACTTGCTCCTGTATCAACATAAGCATGTATATGATATGGTTTATGTTCTTTGATTTTAATTTGAATTTTTATATAAATACTATTTGGATTTGTTTTGTTTTTAGTATCAATTATCTCACCTTTTTTTTTTTAGTGATTTATTAAGATTTTTAATAGATAAGGGTAGAATTGGTATTTTTAAACAAAATTTTCTCTCTCCAGGGAGTAGAAAATAAGTTTTAATGGGTTAGGTATTAAAATGTAAGATGAAAATAGGTTTGGGTATGAATTTATAATTTACCCTTATTTAAACTCAAATTATAAGCTTTCTCAATCGTACGTGTCCCCGTCATTTAGATATGCAAATCCTTTCACATTCAAAGCAATCTCACGGTCACCCCATTGGCGGACCTACATGGTCCCGAAAGAATGCGACCGCCCCCTGAAATTATAAAATTTTTTAGTACTATATACATAATATATATTTTAAATATAAATTAAATTTTGCGACCGCCACTTTGAAATTTTTTTAAAAAACTTAGTTCTATATATAATATATATTTTAAAATGTTGATTTAATTTTATATTGATTAGAATGATATTTGATGAATAAGATAAGAATAAATTTATTTTAGACTATAATAGATTTGACAGTATGCTTTGTATTGACTCATATATGTTTTTGAAAAATGAAATGTCTTTTATGTTTGAATGTGACATGAGAAATTTTATTCAGTTTACTCAATTTTATCCACCTGATTTCTTCTTGATGTATTTAATGCATCTTCAGTATCAACTTCATAACTTTATTTTTGACATGCGAAGTAACAATCGGTTCTCTAAGGCTGGGGGGATTAGCGAGCTTGCTAAAATGACGTTCCAATCGAATAAAGATCGATTATATCATTTGGGATATTTACTTTTATAGTTAACATTGTTTTTACTTGTTGCAACTGCTACCGTAGAGAGAGTGCTTTCAAAAATAAAAATAATCAAAATATCACCTCGTAATCGGTTGGGAGATGATGTGTTAGATGATGGTTTGATACCATATATTGAGCGTGATGTGCTTGATACAGTTGATATTGAAATTATTATTCAACATTTTCAAACTATAAAATTTCGGAGTGAATTGTAAAATCATATGAAGTTAATATATGACTTTTTATTATACACTTTGTGGTGTAATATTTTTTTTAATTTATTGAATTCCCCCTCCTAGTTGATAATCCTGGGTACGCCACTGGTCACCCCTATATAAAAAAATGAAAAGATCTAGAAAAGACTCTCAAAAATATCTTTTAAATATATATATATATATAATTTTAATGTGGTGAACTTCAATCGTAGATACATATGTGAGCATTTATTGAAGTGACGTTCATTTTATATTATACATGTATATACAATTTTGATATAGTAAATATCAACTGTGAATATCTATGTAAGCAATTGTTGAAATGACATATAATTATTGGATATACATATATATAACATTGTTGGATGAGACAACAGGTTGCATGGACATGCACGAGTGTAATATTCGAAATATTTTTTACTCAAGGGATGTCCAAATTTAATTTGTAGAGTAGGTTAGCACTTGACCAGTGTTCACGTGTTCGATTCCTCATACCAATACTCTCAGAGACTAACCTGTTGCAGAGCTTGTTCAGTATGGTTTACCTGACTGGGTTTGCAGGTTATTGCATTAGTTTGGAGGTTTACCCAATGCACATTGAATGGTAGCAAATGTGATTCTCACGTCATTAACAAAAAATCTGAAACATTTTTTTCTGTAATTTATGATCATTGATTCATCACTTGTTTTCGGAGGTTTACCCAATGCGCATTTAAAACATTAAAAATGGTAGATTTTATTTTCTTATACTGTATATATATTTTTCATTAGTCTTACACTGACTAGGTCTAGCTAGCCAAAAAAATAGAAGTTTTTTCTGGTTTTTTTCCCATCAAATCACTTGATTTGTTTGGATAAATTCAAGTAAATTCTAAATCCATTCTATATCAAGCTAATCATTTATAATAACAACTTTATAGCATTTCAAATAATTTTCAAGATGAATGTCATTTTAATCCATTTTTTAAATCCTTCCTCGAATCATAATTTTTTCTCAAAAAGCAAATCCATACCTCCAAATGTCGTGCTTGAATTGGATTGATAAATTATTTGACTTGCTTGGATCACTAAAATTCGAGCAAATTTCATATGCAATTTTGATAGTAATATCGAGCGCATCCGTCAAATCATTCGGCCCTCCAAATAAATCATCTTTCATGTGAAACAAATAAATCAATCCAAATGCGAATTTAATATCCTGAATTCTGTATGTACGTGCATGTTTCTTGAGGTACCAACTCAAAATGGAAATAATTGATTCAATAATACTATCACATATATTGTTAGAAAATTAAGTGCTCGTATCATTGAAAAATATATTAAGGTTGCGTTTACTTGCCTTGATAAATGAATGATTACATAATTAATATGGACTAATCTTATGTTTACTTGCAAAATTTAAAATGAGTATAAATCTTTCGGCATGATAGAATTCACAAATGATTTTTAGTTCTAAATTTTTTGTGGGATTATAAATCTTTACAAGGTGAAAGAATAAAATTTTTTTTAATCCATCAAACTAAACATATTATTATTTATCCATAGCCACTCTATATCCTATTAAATTATCTTAATAATCATACTTTAATCTATCCTTGTTCAATCTCACCATTTAAATTAAACGCAACCTAAATTTATACATATATTAACGACCCAGTTTATTGAGGCGGAAAGCCGAAAACTAATCACAAAATCAACTTCTTTAAAAATTATATAAATAAATGAATAAAAAAATTGAAAATTTTTTACCCCTACGCATGTCACTTTTTTCACCCACTTAATTGATACTCATAAAGTTTACGGATGTTCACATGAACATCTGAAACAAAAAATATATATATATATTTCAGATGTTCACATTAACATCTGAAATGCAAAAAAAAAGGTCTTTGGATCCCCATTTGGGCAGTTCTCATAGACTCTCCCGGTTTTTACATATATGGCATCGGACCCAAAATCAAAAAAATTATTCCTTCTCTCTATTTACATTTACTTGAATTTCAATACACAATAAGTACTCTTGAATACAAATTTGCAAGATATAGAATCCGAAACTTACAATCAAAATTGGATACTCTGACTCTCAAACTTTGTATACGTAAAAGTACGGTGGTTTAAGCATTTCATGTTTTATTAATTATTAATTTACTGGGACTTAGCATAAAAGTACTAAAAAAAGAATTAAAAACATATTGTGGATTGCGGATTCCAAAACAGGTCATATCGTACTTATTGTTTGTCTCTTGGCCTTTCGTTTGCCCAGACTCTTGGTCTTTCGAATGGCTGTCAGGTGCTTATAAATAAATAGTTGCTGACTCCAGTCCTTCAAACAACACACAAAACGCTCGAAAATTCCTTCCTTTCTTTCTTTTACTTGATGTTTCTGCTCGTTTCGTGATTCAGAAACATCGTCAGTTCGTCAGTGTAGTGCTTTCAATTCGTGCTAGGTGTCTACAATGTTTACCCGTTGTATCATGGGAAACAGTCGTTCGTATTGTTCCTCGCAGCACATACCGGAGGGGACGAATATGTTTTAAAGACACTGTAATTCGTACAGACCTTGGTTTGAATTATCATTTGTTTTATTAGTGTTCAGTATTAACACACTCGTTATACTATAGTACTATATCACGATCAGTGTTTCCTCTTAGTGTACTGTTTCTGTTATATTCAAATTTTCGAGTTTAGCATTTTGGCAAACACTCCCTACGAATATTCTTCTATACTAGTATTCTGCTGCACGCGTTGCGTGCTCGCACTACAAGAAAAATGCACAAACACAACACTTAAAAGACAACGCTTTTCACTAAAAGCGTTGTATTTTTTTAAAAGACAACGCTTTTAGTGAAAAGCGTTGTCGTTATACGTTTTTTATTCATCAAATACAACACTTTTTTTAAAAAGCGTTGTGAATACGTGTTTTTTTAGGGTAAAAAACAACGCTTTTAAAAGTGTTGTCTATTAGCGTTTTTTTTACCATGTATCACAACATTTTTTAAAAAGTGTTGTGGAAAAACTATTATTTTTATATAAAATAAAACATTAAATAAATAATATTCCTTAACCCAAGATCCCCAAATCAGACCCCTTCTCTCGATTACTTTTCCAGATCCAATCCCTTTCTCCTTTTTTTCTCTTTCAATTCAAAATCCCATGTCGATTTTTGCTCGATTCTTCAAACGATTTTTCGTGTTGAGGCTTTTCACTCGAAATCATCCTGGGATTCTTCTTCCTCTCGTTCAGATCGATTATATGTGCATTCGAAGCATTCCGATTTTAGTAAGGTTTTTGCGGCGTTGAAAGGCAATGGCGCCCGTCTTCAAGCGATTTTGACTATGATTTAGTGATTATCGGAGCCGGGGTTGGTGGCCACGGCGCAGCACTTCATGCTGTTGAGAAGGTAATGCTCCAGTGGCTCCACTGCGTTCCTGTTCGAAGTCTTCTCCTTTTTTTTTTCTTTTCTTTTCTTGCTTCTATTTTGATTGTCTGAGCTAATTTAGTTGTGAATTGCAGATTTTCATTTGATGTTTCAAGGTTGTGTTTTATATTTTTGTTAAAAAAACAAACAAACATTTTTTTTTTTTTTTTGCAATGCCATTCATTCTAAATTGTTTTGCATATTTCATCTAGCAGATTATTACTAAAACGTGTGAAATATTATGTACTGCAGGGCTTGAAAACTGCAATCGTAGAAGGGGATGTTGTCGGCGGAACGTGTGTTAATAGGGGATGCGTTCCTTCTAAAGCACTTCTTGCTGTAAGTGGTCGCATGAGGGAGCTTCAAGATGAACATCACATGAAATCTTTTGGCTTACAGGTACTTCTTTCCCCGCATGATCAGTACTGTGTAAATTTTGAACCATTTTGATAAACTCACTTTTACAACCTAAACTTTTGAGTTGGTTATTAGGACTGAAAGGTACATTTCATAAATCTGAACTTGTTATGGCTGAATGACTCTCTAAATTTTGAACCATTTTGATAAACTCTCTTTAACAACTTAAACTTTCATGAGATTTTGAGTTGGTTATTAGGACTGAAAGGTACATTTCATTAATCTGAACTTGTTATGGCTGAATGACTGCAGTTTCGTTCGAAACTAGTGAAGGGAAACAACTGTCCCTTTCCACTGTTAACTTCTAGCTTTTTGCACAAACTGGTATGCAGGAAAATGTAAATGTGATGTGGATGCTGTATGTAAACAATATCTGTTGGACAGACTGTCAATTACAGAAAATTTATGATCTTCTCTACCTAATTTAACATTTAACATAAGTTCTGTACTTCTTTGATAAATAATTAAAACTGCTCAGTCAGTGATTCTTGATTTTGTGTGGTATGCATCATGTGAAGGTAAATAATAGTTTGCTATCCTATTACTTTCTTACCGTTTCCATTTCACGTTTTTCTGGGTCATTTTTCCCATTTTACCAATCATCACCTGCCACAATGACAGGTTGCAGCTGCAGGATATGACAGACAAGCAGTTGCCGATCATGAAAATAATCTGGCCTCCAAAATCCGTAGCAATCTGACCAATTCAATGAAAGCTCTTGGCGTCGATATATTGACTGGTTTTGGTACGATTTTGGTATGTCCACAATTTCTATCATCTGAAATTGCAGTCCTGAGGATTATAAGAATATTCAAATTCTTATCAATTTCTCTTTTTTTTTTTCGCCGCAGCAAAATTCTGTGTTTGAATCATGGGGACTCCGGCATTCCCAAATCTAGGGAAACACTGCAGCATTGACGACTGCCACCAGATCGATTTCCTTCCTTTCACATGTGATTGTTGCAATCGGGTATGTTTATGATCTTGTATGCATGTGAATGTATGTACTCGTGGTTTTGATGGAATCAGTGGGTTTTTTTTTTGTTGGTGATACAGATGGAAACCATAGATTTATATCTATGCAATGTAGTAATGTTGGGTTTTATGAATTAGAATTTATAGGACCTGGAAATTTTATTTTATGTTATGCTTCTTTGTTGTTTCATCATCAGCTTTAGAAAAAAATGTTTGTCCATTTTTAAACGGAATTATTGTGTGGTTTTTTGTTTTTTGTTTTTCCTTTTGTAGTTGACTCCGATGAGATCCGATACTCGCTTTTAATTCGTAATTGGGAATGGGAATTTTTTTATGGGTAGACTGTGTAAAAGTGTTTGTTTAGACTTTAGAGCATAAGGATTGCAGACTCGTGGCATGTGTGGAAGGTTCTGAATTATTGCTGTGAAGTTTGACTTGATATTAAAGGTAATTGATTGGCATGAGCTATTTATGTTCAAATTCATTTAGAAATGGTTGCATTTATCAACCTCGAATACAAGATTGTGAAACTGTATTTGCATATGGTGATGAATGATGCATACTTGCACTTATTTGTTTGGTTGGTTTTACTGCCACGATAATTGAAGTTTGTTTAAAGAGCTATCTGGAGAACTTAACATTTGCGACCACCGATTAAGATCAAGCTTTTAATTTTTACATATAAAAAAAACTTCCATGTGAAAAGTCCAATGAATCAGGGGGTACTCATTGTTCCTGTTACAGCAGTCCTACTTTGGTCAGTGAGTTTTTTTCATACATTTTTAAGAGTTGGCTCGTGATTTTTTTTAACGATGAGACAGATTGGATGTATCTAACACCTTCTACAATATCAATGATAACTTGTAGTGGAGAATATTCTGGAATCAAATTTGCTTTTCCTTTTGTCTTTTTAAATTAAAACTGATGATTGTTTAGCTATTCAAATTTCTTAAATTTTGGCTTTCAGAGACCAGTCAGAATTGTTAATTAAATTCTACTATATCTGATTGAAAAATAGAATGGCAAACATACACGAAAATTTACTTCCTGATCTTTCTACTCTGTATTTGTAGCTTTGATGGTTAACACTTATGTTTTATTAAACTTCATTCAGATTAGAAAAGTACAGATATAGCTAATTATTATGGCAAATTCTCTCTTGTTTAACTAAGAGAAACGTTTATATGCGTATACCCTCACGGGACTCACCTCCAAGAGTCGTGAATCCTAGGCAAGTGCTGGTATAATCGCCGAGCAGGTAAATGCTTTCACAAGTTACTAAGCTTTTAAATGGGGTGAAATGTATTTTTTGATTCTTTTGGCATCGCAGCTGCTTTGCTAACTTAACGCATGTGTAGTCGATTGCGCAAGTTAGGACGGTTTATTCTTATGTTGGTGAGACGAAGGCCTTGAGGTCGTATTCGGATTTGATACAAAATACATTCATCCCGGGTTTTACTGTGCAACCAGTCATAGTCCGTTATAAATCTCACTCCTTTTCTTTTCCTTTTTTCCCTTTCTGTTTTACGTTTTTAAGTAGTTGTCGGCATAATGGATACTCTATTGTTTTTTTTTGTTTTTTTCCCCATTTTCAATTGACAGTGGAATGGAAAAATGAAAGATTCGTTGCAGCCTCAGCTTCTGAAAGAGAATTTCCTTGCTTTCTCCAGAAATGTTCCTAGACTTTCCGAGCCGATAGCCATTATTCAAATTATTTGCGTTACATTCGCATGTGGTTGCAACTGGTAAATCCTTATGTGTCGCTGATTCTTCTGTTTGTACATATATTTGTGATTCACTGCAATTAGAAAAAAAGAGCTTGTTTTATAGAGTGATATTGTTGTACAGAGTGCTGTCGTTTATTTCATGCCATTTTATCCCATTTCTCTTTCTCTTCACTCTCTTGAATGTATTATGTTATTGGGTAATTGTTCACCGAGAGTTGCTTGTATATTATGTTTTTTGATTATTTTCTGTATGTGTTGAAATTTTTTTATCATTCTGAACATATTCTGAACACATTAACGGTATAATTGTATAAAGCAGGAAATCTTTAGACGACTCGCTTATGATTTCATCTGTTTTCTCGAGCTGATTCAAAACTTTTCCAGCTCTTTCATTTTGGGTTTTTAGTATCTTTTTGTGTAAGAAAAGAAGTATGTTCCACTGTTTTGAATCTTGGTTTCGCTACTTTTAAGGTTCCTCATACTATGAAATGGATTCGCATTTTGTCTCTTGACGTAATCCCTCAGTTTTACTGTTTCTTTTCTTTTCGTAACTAAAATCATAAATAGATAACAAGTACTCCAGTATCGTATTCAAGGTATACATATCTTAAAAATTCTGAAAAATTTAACTAACTGTACAGTTAAAGTGTTTTTATATTCGTTTATCGATTGTTGGACCAAAACTGACTGGACATAAATACGTGCTTGTTGAAATATGTCGAGCGTGTGAATTTTTTTTTTGGCCTTTATCGTAATGGAATTGTTTTTGTTTGACGAGCAAGGAAATTTGATGTTTGGTAATACAGGTGAATAATTTATTATATAGGCAAGGACTATGAAATAATTAAATAAATCATAGACACTATCTTATCAGCTTGGATTTTGATATATGAAGTTTATATTTTTTTTACACTTTTGGTGATTACTTTCATATTGTCATATTGGTGTTAAGTTCTCCTTTAGCTTCAACCTGGCTGTAACTACTAGCCATTAACACCTTTTTATAAGACTAAATTCATTGCGAAACAATATTGCTTTATATGCTTATTTCTTGTTTATTATTAATTTATTTTGGTTTTTCAGTCTCTGGGCTGTCTGGAAGCTCAGAAACTGCCCAAAGCCAAGTCTCAGCTGGATGGGGCTGCTTGCTGGATCGACAGTGATTCTTCTTACCTTAGTTTGAGTACCTGTGTTGTCATTGGAAAATGTGATATAGAAAATTCTATTGTCGTTGACTCAAAAAACAGAAAGGGCTTCTGTTTAACAGGTTCGTTTTCATGATTTTATCTTTGACTATGAGGCTTCAATTCTTTTTTATGTACGAGATGTCAACCTCTACGGTTCTCCTCCCCCTGCTGCGGTTCCTTCAAATTAAATCGTTCACTTCCAGGCTCCACCACATCAGCATCCCTACATGTCTATGGTTTTTGGGTGTTTGTTTCAGAGTTTTACCTGGTTTTCTTGATGATTGTTGCTGCTACTTGTGGTATGTGCTTTGAAGGGGGTCGATTTCGCTGTTTCAAGGTTTCATTTATTTTTTGGGCTGGTGTTTAGCTTCTGATTTACTGGGTTTCGTTCGTATCCCAGAAACAGGAGAGAGTTTGGGTGAAATTAATTTTTGTTTAAAAAATGTGAATTTTGACTTAAGAAAAAATGAATAGAGGCAAGCTCCCATTTGCCATCATTGGATGTGAATTTAGGAATTATTTAGCTTGCTATATGTTGAGATTGTGTATATATGTGTGTGGATGTTGATGTTGGAATTGTAGTACATACACGAAATCTTGAAATATTATGCACTTTTTTAGCGGAGTCTAGAGAAATAATTTTTAGGTATGTAAAGGTAAATTTTTTACTTAAAATGATATTGGAGACTGAAGCACATCCAAGAATTCGAAACCCCGGATTTGAATCGATATATTTAATGGTTCCATATTTTAGTAAGTATGTGTTATGTTGTGTACCTTGGTTAAGTTAGAGACCGTCTCTTGGTTAACGTTTGTTCTAATTACGTCTACAAACTACAAAGTATGATTCTTTAAGAAAATGGGCTTTAGCCAATACATGTTGGAGCCAATACCGATGTGAGAAAAACTGTAAATTTTACTACTTTAGCATTATGAACTTATGTTAAGGGTATTTTCTGAGATTACTAAATCAATGAGCAGCTTCGAGTCTAGCTATTGGGATATTTTGTGGTTCCATAGCTGCTTTGATCACTCTGCCCCTTGTTGAGGGGGGAGCTGCGATTTATTCAGCAAAGATGCTGGCACATTATGGGTGGAAAGTTGCTGCAGCTAATGCGACCTTCGCTGCGGTAATACTATCACTCGAGAAATAACGGAAGAAACAAGACATTATTAATTTGTCAGTTGGTATTGTATGTTTCAGTTTCGCAGGTGATGCTTTTTTTTTTATTGATTTATCTTAATTAATTAGTTGATGAACAGTACTGAGCTTAATTAATTGTATATGAATGATTATATATCCTTGCTGGGTGGCTGTGTGAGATTCTTCGACTGTTTAAATAAATATTGTTAATTAATTTACCTCATCTAATTAAGGATTTGTGTACGTGTATATATATGGTGATTCATTCATTCATGTTAACTCTCCTTCTTCATGTCTATTCTCTTATTGTACATGCTCTTATATAATAATACTCTTCTAGTCACGAGTCCTCCATGCATGTTCATTAATATTGTATATAATTCATTGTATAGCAATCATGTTTGATTTCTTGTGTTTATAAGCTAATCTCCAAATCAACAATATTTTATGTTTAGTATTTGAAGGCTTGTTTGCGAGGATGTGGAACAAAGTTATATTTATTGATGAGTTGCAGCGTGCTACCCATGACTCCAATTCAAAGGTTGATGCTATGTTTTAAGTCTTGCAAACACGTGAAATGCCACATATATATTTTTGAACAAACAAATTCACTACAGCTCACCAAAAGATTGTTGATGCATATGGGTGAGTTTTTCTCTACAGTAAACTGGTAGACACATTTAGGTTCATTCAAGTATAAGCTGTCTGTTTTGGAATTGACTTGTCAAAGAGCTAATTAAATGGTGATAACTGGAAAATGTGACTGCTAGCATTTGAACTTTGAAAAACAGCAACATGGCTTATGGAAATGCTATACCTTCACAAATTTGATTGACACCACAGATAAGATAATCATGTTCATAGTCTGGCTGCGATTTTGAAATCTGTGCAGGGTGCCATTAGGCATATATGGTAAGTTATTTGATTTAAGTAATTTAGCAACTTCTTTTGCAAAGTTGGCATGCATATTTAATTTTATTATGTTTGCAATGAAAGACATCTTTACAAAAAGATGCTGGAAGACAACAAGCAAGAGAAATTCAGATTTGTGTACCTGTTTACACGTTGATTTAGTTGCATCGAAACTGTATAGGCTGAGTTCAATATCTTTCATATTTTTTTAAAAAATTGGCATAGCTGATGCATGAAAATCCTATCTCACAGGTTTTTGATGCACTTAGTCAGTTGGAGTGTAGCATTGAAGTATGGGAGCATTCTCTTTTTCAGTCGCTGGATCATTTCCAAGTTTGTTCGATTTTGAAATTCAGTAATAATGTGATAGTGAATGACCGTGATTATGTTATTGAAAATTTGATATTTTGATAAGATCTTGGATGCAAAGTGGGGTGTGGTCGTTGGCTTTGACAATTGTTTAGTAATGACTTTTTACTGGTAATTGGTAAATTGATATATTGACTCTGATTTTGCTGCATCGAGCCTATCTGGATAAATGTCATTTGACAACTTTTCTTCTATGTTTCTTATTTTCTCATAAATACGAAACTTTTCTTGAGAACTATCAGAAGTTAACTAGTTGTACCAACTCGTCTTTGTACTTTTGCAGGTCCTTTATCACACTCTCCAGTAGATACAGTGTGTGAAGCTTAATTCAGCTCTTGATGAAGAAATGACTAGTTTTCCCTTGCTTCGAGGATCCTGTTTTTCTCTTGCTAATAGCAAAGAAGTTAGAGGTGAATTTACCTCTTGTCTGGTTTATTTAACTTGTGCTTATTTGGATAAATTTGTTACTGTTTTGGTGATATCTTTGAACATTTTGATAAAAGGGCACCAAAAGCAGAGTACTTGCATGCAAGAAAGTTTGTGGTTTCTTAGTTTTTGAATATTTTTAGTCAATGCAAGAAAAAATTAGTTTGTGGTATATTTTTAATTTGTATGCAGTTTGTAGAGTTTTGTAGATGTTAGGTTTAAAGACCTTGTTGGATTTTCCTAATCCATTTATCTGGAAATAGATTTTTAGGGATGCAAAACTGTGAGTTATGGCTTAGGGTGCTTGTGTTGTGATTATGTCTTTTCTTTTCATTATTTTTTTTAGAGGGGAGATTCTGGTCAAGTAGTAATTAGAAGGGGTTGAACAGGAGTTGCCTTGTTCAACTCATGTGAAATTCCATTTGTAGTGTGCTGTAAAGAGGAGATCTATTTTGCGTCTTTGCTGCTTTTCATTCGGCATGCGAAAATATCCTGCTCTTTTGTTTCAATTTTACTTCCATAATTGTTTTTTGCTTTAATGGGCACAATATGCTTGTGATTTAGACGACATTTAGTTACTAGTCCATTGACATCGTGGAAGTATTGTATAGATATATGTTAGGTTGTGATTGGAAGAATCTTGGTGAATTTGGTGATCATGCAACTCTTTTCTTTATTGTTAAGCTTGTGATCTTTTGCTGAGGTAGATTTATTTCTAAGAGCTATAAGATTGAACTGATTTTCTTTTTTCTCGTATTATTGTATTAAATTCCATGAACATATGGATGCTCTTGTTAGCATTTTTTTTCAATAACGCATGCCAAAATCACAATTATGCTTTTTTTCTTTTTCTTTTCCCATGTAATATTTTCAGTGTTGAGAAGTGGACTTTGAATGAATCTATCTGTTATCATATCTCTAAGGTCTGGTATGTCGTGACTGGTGAAAAACATTATACATTTCAAGGCCATGGTGCTCCCTTCAGATGTTGATTTTGTGAACATATTTTTTTTCCCAGGAGATGTACCTATTGCATTTTTCACTTACACATCAAATTAAAGTGTTTCGTTATTGCATCATATTTGTTTTATGTGTGTTTGTTCTTAAATATTTAAGTTTATTTATCATTTTGATCTATTCATATTTTTTTATGTTTGTTTGTTCTTATTTTTATTAACTTACAGTATGAAGATATAAATTAAAGGAAAAGAGATTGTTGCGGTTTTTATGAAAGTTCGGGACGCTAACATGTGCTGAAGGGAAGGATCAAAGTTTTTTGAGATTAATGAATATTTTTTTCCTAGAGTTCATTAATTTAGAATTCGTTTATTTTTTATATTTGAATGATTTATAATATTGAAATATTGTATATTAAATTTTATTTTATAAATTTTTGAATTTTGAGTGATTTAAAATACTGAATATTTGTGAATTAATTTTTTTTTTGTTTTTTATTTGAACAAAGACAACGCTTTTTTTAAAGCGTTGTCTTTGCCAGAAAAGACAACGCTTTTTTGAAGCGTTGTCTTTTCCAAATACAACGACACTTAAAAAGCGTCGTCTTTTCCAGAAACGACAATGCTTTTTATAAAAGACAACGCTTAAAAAGTGTTGTCATTTTTAGATACGACAACGCTTTTTAAACGTTGTCGTTTCACTTAAAAGCGTTGTCTTTTTCAGAAACGACAACGCTTTTTATAAAAGACAACTCTTAAAAAGCGTTGTCGTTTTTAGATACGACAACGCTTTTTAAGTGTTGTCGTTGCTGGAAACGAAAACGCTTTTTCCGCGTTGTCTTTGATCGTGATCTTTTACAACACTGCCTACGACAACGCTTTTTCGGGAACATTAACAACGCGGAAAAAACGTTGTCTTTGGCCGTTTTTCTTGTAGTGTCGTACATTTCGTTTTTTTAACGAAGACATTAAATAATAAATTGTAAAATTAAAAAATAATAAAAATATAATGTTGTCCTAAACAAATATTCACAAAAAATATATATCAAAGTGAGTGCCATTTTTGTAAATAAAAGAATATCAAAGGGCACAAAGTGAGCATCTAATGGCTAGAAAAAAGAAAACTGCATAAAATGAATATTTTGCCTAATAATTTTGGTTTTATTAAAAATTAAGTTAGGAGATAATGATAATTTCAAATAAAGCGTCACCGATTAATTGGAAATTTGTTAATTAGAGGGTCTCTACTTTAATAATATAGTAAGATATATGATTCAATTTCAATTCAGATTTAAGTTAATGGCACGATTGTTGATGAAAACTTGAGGGTATATTTACAGAATGGGAATCCGGATTGCTTCAAATTGTTTCTACATGCTAATTAATTAAATCATGTGAGAGCCTTATTGTGATCAGCTATAAAAAAATAATAATAAAATAAAATAAAACTATGGGGACCAAGAAACCCTAGTTGATGGGTTTATTACCCAATTTAACTTTTTCTCGGGCCCAAGCCCAGTAACTCGATCCATTTGGGCCCCATATTATTTAGTTATTTATTTGGACACTTTATCAAGGCTCATAAATTTCTAAAAGCCCATAAGAGGCTTGAAAGTCTCCGACTATCTATAAATAGCTCAAGTTCTCTCAGTCTTAAGGTCGCACTCTATAGTCATATGCTCTAGTTCTCTAGAACTTTTATTGGGCAAATACTGACTTGAGCGTCGGAGTGTCTTCGTCGGACAACACCCGGCGCCACTCACTTTTCTTTGTGATGCAAGTAATAGCTCGCGAAATTCGATCTTTGTAACAGTTCGAGTATTAATTCGACTATCTAGATCTCCACAAGTTACCCATATTGTCTCCAATCAGGTAATATCAATTTTTTGTTACATAAGCTTGGCGCAGTCTGTGAGAACTTGTTCACTTTATCATTGAGAATGCACACTCCATCACAAACATCTCAAAGAAATAATCGCAATGGAGACCCACCTCCAATCTCCAAACCACCGCCTGGATTTAGTTTCACACGGGAAACGTTGACAGCCTTAATGAAAGGAACAGCCGCACGCGCAGCGACTGAAGCGGTCGCTCATTTCGTGGAATCCCATCAACGCCGAAGCACCGACAAGAGAACTCAAAGAAGAGGGCTTCATCTCATGAACCCGATAACAAGACCCAAAGAAAACTAAGTCTAAAGTGAAAGACAAAGATCTTGAGGGGACCAAGAAAAATACTACTCATATAAAGGTGAAACAAGTGCTCACACAGTTCACGACGTCTCTGACGAAAACAAAACCACTAATCCAACCCGTGGAGATGGATCTCACACATATGTAATTGGAGAGAATTCGTCAGCAATCTTGCCTGTACGTCGGAGCCCGTTCACTAACGCCATTCTATCTGAAGCATTGCCTAATGGAGTCAAAATCCCCAGCCTACCTAAGTTCGATGGAATTAATGATCCTCAAGATCATATTGACAAATTTTACGAGAAAGCAGATTTATATGACATCACAGATGCAGCTTATTGTAAGATATTTCAAACAACATTATCAGGACAGGCTCTCACATGGTTCAATAAGCTTTCGTCCGAATCCATCGCCAACTTGGAGCAACTCATCCAGCGTTTCATCCAACAATTCTCAATTAACAAGAAATACCCGAAAACAGCAACATACTTATTCACAATTCTTCAAAAAGAAGGGAAAAGTTTGCGAGACTATGTTAAGAGATTTACTCACGCGGTTCATGAAGTTCCACACGTGAACCAAGATATGTTATCTGGAATAATGCAGTAGAACTTGCGTACTCCTGGAAGGTTCAAGGAATCTATAGCAGGAAAATTCCCGAACACCTTGGAGGAGCTGTTTTCTAGAGCCGAAAAATACATCCGCATCGAGAAAACTGATGAGTTGCACTCCTCGGAAAAAAGAAAATGAAACAAAAAATACGATGAAATATAACGAAGGACAGAGAGTCATGTCAATCTAAAAAAACTCTATACTCATAAAGCAAACACATGCAAGCTAAAATAAATTGCTTGCCGCTACTTTATTTGCTCTGCAGATCAAAACTTTTATTTAATTATCTTTTATTTTAAGTTTAATAATAAACTTATGTTTATTTGTTTATTTTTTTATTTAATTATATAGGAAGGAACCCAGCTCCGTCAACGAATGTTTAACTCATACGTCACAACCCATGCAATCATTTAGGCTACCCATCCATCAGAGGCTTGGCCAGTTCTGTAGGACTACCTAAGCCACAATTCTATAAGAGGTCAAGACGACAAAAATAAAATCCTGGGATACCTCACCACCTAATGGAGTGGGTTTAGGACTTCCCCATGAGACAAAATCTTGGGAACTCGATCCATTCCTAAGTACTCCATTTTAAGCACTACGTTATTTCTCCTATAGCGCAACAAAAAGTCATAGCGACTATAAACAATTCAAAAATTCAGAGTGGATATAAAGAAAAATCAAAAAAGTCATAGCGACTATAAATAATTTATGAAGTCACAGCGAGTATAAAAAAAATTCAAAAGAAGTCATAGCGACTATAAAAAATTTTCAAAAGAAGTCATAGCGACTATAAATAATTCATGAAGTCATAGTGACTATAAAAAAATTCAAAAGAAGTCATAGCGACCAAAAAATTTTTTCAGAAAAGTTATAGCGACTATAAACAATTCAAAAAAGTCAGAGTGACTATAAAAAAAAAATCCAAAAAGTCATAGCGACTATAAATAATTCATGAAGTCATAGCGACTATAAAAAAATTTCAAAAGAAGTCATAGCGACTAAAAAATTTTTCCAGAAAATTCATAGTGACTATAAACAATTCAAAAAAATAAGAGTGACTATAAAAAAAAATAAAAAAAAGTTATAGTGACTATAAACAATTCAAAAAAGTCATAGTGACTATAAAGAAAAATTCAAAAGAGTCATAAAGAATATAAAAAAAAATCAGAAAGAGTCATAGCGATTATATAAAAATTTTCAAAAAAAGTCATAGCAACTATAAATTTTTTTTTCAGAAGAAGTCATATCGACTATAAAAAATTTATCAAGTCTTAGTGACAATAAAAAAAATTCATCAAGTTATGATGACCGTACAAAATTCACCAAGTCTTAAAGACTATACAGAATCATGACCCCAAGGGGTTACATCGAATGCATCAACCTTAGAGGCTACATGGAATACACTAACTAAAGGGTTTTCATCGAAAATACTACTCCAAGGGATTGCCGATGCATTCCCTCAAGAGATTGCATAAAAGACAAACCCCCAAGGCGTTAGCAAACGTCACCGTCAACAATGTTATACGTGGTGATCCTAACGCATCTTCTCTCTCAGAAGTGTTAGAAAAAATCATTGTTTGGAAGTATTGTCATGGTTTAAACCGACAAGAGGGGTTAGTATCCCCCGCTCCCTAAAAAACCCATCGTGCGGTCGTTTCTATCATATGACGTCGGAATCAACACACACAATACTACAGGAACGTCGTCATCCGACTATGCCTTCTTCGTTCGCTGAATCAACACCGCCGCCGAACCTCGTACGCCATCGCCGCGCCACCACCTCTCATGGTCGTCGGCCGATGATCCATGGTGATGGTGGAGGATTGCATAGATGAGAATGTACACATATTTGCAAGCATAGATACACATATACATACAATACATATTTCACCTTGGGAGAGGAAAAAAGGAGAGGAGAGAGAAAAATTGATTTGATTTGTACCTATCATGATATTATTTTGACTCTCTTTGATCTGTTAATTTTCCACCTGCGGCTGCTGCAATAAAAAAAATTCAGAAACAATATTGAGATAGTAAGTTGTGATGAAAACACTATGGTGTTGAATTTATAATGGTACCAGCAACCAGAGTTCTACCGAGTTTCTACAATTATTATTCTGACAGGAACTTGATTCATATCCTATTACACCACATTACTACTGCAATTCTATGATCATTATTCAGATAGAACTGTGAATCCAAAAATTTCAATTCAACTAGGACTTTGCTTCCTACTATCAGCAATTCAATTGCAACATTCCTACTACAATTATTCCATAACGGTATCTCCAAATGTTCTACTCTCGGTCATCTCGATAACACGACATACCAGAGAGTGGGGGGGCTTATGATGGGTTATTACCCAATATGACTTTCTCCTGGGTCCAAACCCAGTGACTCGATCCATTTGGGTCCCATATTATTTAGTTATTTATTTAGACACTTTATCAAGGCCCATAAATTCTTAAAAGCACATAAGAGGCTCAAGCCCATGAAACTTTCCGACTATCTATAAATAGCTCAAGTTCTCTCAGTTTTAAGGTACGCACTCTATAGTCATATGCTCTAGTTCTCTAGAACTTTTATTGGGCAAATACTGACTTGAGCGTCGGAGTGTCTTCATCAGGCAACCCCCGACCCCACTCACTTTTCTTTGTGATGCAAGTAACAACCCACGAAGTTCGATATTTGAAACAGTTCGAGTATTAATCCGACTATCCAGATCTCCACAAGTTACCCAGATTGTCTCCAATCGGGTAATATCAATTTTTTGTTACATCTCTAGTCATTATCCAATTTTATGGTATACATTGGATAAACGTCGAATATTAATTTACATACATAAAGAGAGAAAGTTATTGTGAGATTGAAACTTGGGATCTTCTTGGACACGTATAAACTTCACACATGCATTAAGCGTCTGCTTTATGGTGTTCACTATATCAGGTAATTTAAGAATCCCAGAAGTTACAAATTAAAAAATAAGCATAAAAAAAATAAAATAAAAAATTGTACTATAGAGGAGAAATGTTATCTCAAATACAAAGGATTCAATTATTATTAAAAAAATTGTTGGAAAAATTGGGTTGTGTATCAATTTAGAATCGATAAAATATTTGGGACAAAATTATTTCTCGATTACCAATTGGGATGAATAAGAAATTAATAAAGTGTTCGCGAATAATTGTTTGGATTTCATCATGTTAAAAGATTGAATAGAAATATATTATATATTATATAATATGTATTATATTATATTATATATATTATTAAAAGAAAAGAAAAGAAAAATAAGTGACATTACTTGTTGTTTGTCACGTGTCTCTTTGTGGCAATTGGCCAATTGAGATTGTCATGAATTGGAATTTAAATTTTGAATGTGTTCGGTAATTCCAATTCAAACTAGAAGTTAACATGCAGCCGGAATGTTGTTTATAAGATGCAGTTATATTTGGCATCTTTTGATGAATAGTCCAATTTGAAATGATACACTTTTCTTTCAAGGATTTTCAATCTTTATAAATAGAACTCATATGTTTAATGGAAAAAAGTTAGATATTTTGAAAATTCGAATATACAGTAATTTTGTATTGTTCATATTGTTGCATTCAATATTTGTTCATCATTTTTCAGAAAGTCCAAAAAGCATTTTCAAAGTTCGTCAGGTTTTGTAATTTGGAGTGCTCCTATTACAAAACGAAGTCGTTGTATCTTGGGAGACGATTGCCATATTCCATAAGCACCATGTGTGGAGCAAATTCGTCCTAAGGACATAGAGTTTAACTCTAGCCTCGACTGAAAATTTCATATCAAAATTTTGTTCTTGTCTCAAGTCCTTTCCCGAAATCTGTCAAGACAAAAACCGGAAAATCATTTCAGATTTGCACAGTACTTCGGAAACCAACAATCTTAAGACGAATTTTGATTGTGCATTTTGAAATGTCATCCTAATCTACTGCCCATGTTCCTGCCCCGTTTCAGCAACACATGTTAAGAAATTAGAGAAGTTTGGAGGCCATAACTTCGAAAATATGATGTTCTATCATACTACATTGCTTCTGGTGAAGTTTATGCATGAGAGGGCTCCAACAATATCCGATAAGGAAATTGACAGTGGAAAAATAATGGCTTATGAAGTATGAAAACGAAATTGGTAAGTTCTTCAATTTTAAAATGGTTGATTTCAAATCTGTTATTATCCAATTGCAGGAATCGCAAGTGTTATGAAATAATTTGCATGTCGAGGGTATGCAAATAAGTGAACCATTTTAAGCTGCTACAATAATTGAGAAATTTTCATCTTCTTGGATGAATTTCAAAAAATTATTGAAAGCATAAACGAAAGGAAATTGGTCTCAAGGGTCTGATTGTTTGAATGAGTATGGAATAAGACAACGCAAGCAATCTGAACCATAGAAAAATTATCCATATATATGGAAGGGTTAATTTGGTTGAAACAAATTCTAGCAAAAGAATTTAGTATCCTGACAAGTGCAATGTCAAAAGGTTCTAAGAGAACTTTTGTAATTGTGATAAGCCAAATCACGTGGCCAAGGACTGTTATCATCCAAACAAAGGCAAACGAAGTCAACTTAACATGACTGTTACAGATCTTGTCGAGACAGACTTCATTATTCATGAATTCTGATGAAAAACTTGTTGAAACCAAGTGATATGGTGTGTCAACTATATACATAATGTTGTACTGTTGTGACAAGTTGTGATACTTATCTTTTCATATGAAGTGAATTTTGTAAGCTTTTTACACTTAGAACTTGTATTTACAAGAAATAAAATCTTGAATCAAGTTTTATAAGCCTTTTGCGCTTAAAATTTCATGCTATGAATGAAACTCGAGAGTTCAAGTTCAAATTTGATAAGCAATCACGCTTAATATAAATTTGCAAGACATAAAATCTTGAATTTAGAGTTTTATAACGCTTAAATTTAAAAAACTTGAAACTTTGAATGCCAATCCTATAACAAGTGAAGTGATAAATTGGAGAATGCAATATTGTCAAATTTGGTGACAATGTATAATCTTTGAATTCTTTACGTAATCATGCTTAAATCCAAATTTAACAAGATATAAAATCTTGAGTTTGGATTTCTATGTTTTAATGCTTATAATTCGAAAAACTATGATTACCCAAAAATGTGGGAGAAGCGATTGAATTTACAAATTATATTCTCAATTTAAACTACACAAGAAAAAGGATAAGACTCCTTATGAATTGTGGAAATACCACAAGCCTACCTAAAAATATCTAAAAATGTGGGGGTGATTGGCTAAGGTGGAAATCCTAAGCCGCAACAAGTGAAAATTGGACCAAAGACAATCGATTGCATTTTATTGGTTATGCCAATAATAGTACCGTATATCAATTTTTGGTGTAAAAATCAAACATTCATGATATCCACAAAGGGACTACTATTGAATCACAAAATGTTGTGTTTTTTGAGAAAAAATTTTCCTTACAAAAAAGGAAAAACTCTATATTGTCCCGACATCAAGACAAGAATGAGACAGAGTGTCGTCGCGACAAATCTGTGTACGAAAATACCAGTGAAACTCATCCTAATGGAAATATGGATGATATTGGACTACTTATTGTTGAAAATGACAAAGAGATTACTACTGAAGAGAATCGTAGCAACAAAAGAGAAAATAAAACTGCGAAAAATCACGAAAATGATAACGAATTGAGACGCAGTAAAAGGTCTAGAAAGAAAAAGACTTTTGGTCCTGACTTTCTGACTTATGCATTGGAAAATGAACCTCGAACAATAATGAAAGCATTATCGAGTCTCGAGGCTCTATTGTGAAAAGCTATTAATAGCAAAATAAACTCCATCATGTAAATCCATACATGGTAATTGGTAGATGTTACACCAGAAACAAAGCCTTTAGGATGCAAGTAAATCCTAAAACAAAAATACATGGTTGGTGGATCTATAGACAATTATAACCCCCGGTTGGTGGCTAAAGGCTTCAATTAAAAATAATGCCTGAAATTCTTTGATACTTATTCACCAATGACTAGGATTACTTTCATTCGAGTTCTCATCGCCATTGCCGCGTTGCAAGACCTTGAGATACATCTAATTGATGTGAAAAATAAGTTCCTAAATGGTGAATTGGATGAAGAAATATACATAGCACAATTAAGGGTTTGTGGCTCTCGGACAGGAGCATAAGGTGTGTAAACTCGTTAAGTCGTTGTACGAATTGAAACAAGCGTCAAAACAGTGGCACGAAAAATTTGACAAAACTATGTTGTCAAATAGTTTCAAGATAAATGAGTATAAAAATACAGTTAGTTCAAAGACACACCTGAATCGTTTGTCATAGTATATTTATACATAGACGATATGCTTATTATGAGAAGTGATCATAATGTGACTATGATCAAAAGTGGTGTTTGAAAAATGAAAGGTTCTCATTCAAAAACAAATGGATGTATAAACCAAATGGTGCAGTGACAATCGAAATTGGTGAACCATTGAAACATTGCAAATAAATGTTAATGTTGCAAAGCATGTCGCGACAACTGTCAAGACATGACTAAGGCAGAATGTTCGTTGTAATAAATGATGATGAAGTTGTAATTGGAACTCGTCCTAAGCGAAATAGAGACGAATTTGAAGTTCTTTACAACAAAAAATATGCAACGAATTCTCGACAAATAAAAGTTGTTGCAAAAGTTGTCGCAACATGTGAAGAAACAAAAGTGCAAACAATCATAGAATGGATGATTGAATGAAATGTTCACTATCTACAGTGATGATAAACATGAAAGTTGTTGACAAATGACTTTAACATAAGATATATGGGTACAAAGAATGTGATATGTGAAACTAAGATCATTAAAAAATGTGAAGGAATTGTCCTCACACATTCTCATTACATTGAGATGGTGCTAATAAGAGTCGATGTTTATGATCTTATTCATATAGAAACTCCAGTAGATGCAAATCTACAATTGGATGAGAAAAATGGAGAACTCATATAATGTTTGCAATATTCAAGTGTAATTGAAAGTTTGATGTACGTCACAAACTGTACAGGTTTGGATATTGGTTAAAGTTCAACAAACTTAGAACATGTATATGAGATATGTAATATCATTAGAAGGCTATTGTGATGCAAAATACATATTGGACACAAAAGATTTGGTTGAGGAACCATTGTGTATAACTCGATCTGTTATGAAATCCGAGTTTATAGATTTGAATAAAGCCATCTAAGAGACTGCATGATTGATAAATATGTTGGAGGATATCTCATATTGTTTAAAGCTAGTGTTTTTCATGATAATACATTGTAATGGCCAAATGATTATTGGAAGACACGGAACTATGAGTACAATGGTATGTCACAACATGTTGATCGTAGACATAATACCATTACGCAGTTGATCTCTAATAAAGTTATCTTAGTAGACATTGTGCACTGTAAAGATAACTTGATATGTGTACACAAAGTTTTGAGTAGAGATCAAAATACTGCTCATCAAGGAGAATGAGACTAAAAAATCTACAATCAAAATGATCTTAGCGGAAACCTAACCTTGCTGACTGGATATCCCAAGATCTTGGTTCAATGGAAAAAACAAAGTTTTGAGAGTTGTTGCAACAGCACCTGAGACGGACTTTGAAACGAAGTTGTCTTCTCATTCCTAAGGTGAAAACGTGCTGCCTACCACATGTAATGAGGTTAAGCTTATGCTTTTAATGATTCATATACTTGAAAAAGTCGGGTATGATAGGATACTCGTTATAGGAGATCACCTATGTAAGTGTGAAGACGAGTCGCTTCAATGAAACACTTATCACATGGCTAAAACGGACACAACTATGAGAACTAATAAGATGTGAGAAGGTTATTGTGTTGATACCATTGTCTTGCTTTACACAAACGGCTGGGTAGTTCAAGATATCGCGTTCCTTAACTAGCTAGTAAATCCGATGGTATTCTACTACGGAAGGTTCAAAGCCAAAAACTACCTCTCCCGATGCAGTAATCTTTCGATTGGACTTTCTAATGTGTCTACATTTGCATACATGCATTAATTTTCATTCATGTGGGGGATTCTTGAAAAAATTGGGTTGTTTACCCATTTAGAATCGATAAAATATTTGTAACAAAATTATTTCTCGATTACCAATTATGGTGAATGAGAAATTAATAAAGTGTTCATGAATAATTGTTTGGATTTTATCAAGTTAAAAGATTGAAGAGAAAAATATTATATATATTATATAATAGGTATTATATTATATTTTATATATATTATTAAAAGAAAAGAAAAGGAAAATAAGTGACATTACTTGTTGTTTGTCACGTGTCTCTTTGTGGCAATTGGCCAATTGAGATTGTCATGAATTGGAATTTAAATTTTGAATGTGTTCGGTAATTCCAATTCAAATCGAAAGTTAACATGCAGCCGAAAGGTTGTTTATAAGATTGAGTTATATTTGACATCTTTTGATGAAGGGTCCAATTTGAAATGATACATCTTTTCTTCCAAGGCTTTTTAATCTTTATAAATAGAACTTATATGTTAAATGGAAAAAATTAAATATTCTAAAAATTCGAATATACAGTAATTTTGTATTGTTCATATTGTTGCATTCAATATTTGTTCATCATTTTTCAGAAAGTCCAAAAAACATTTTCAAAGTTCGTCGGGTTTTGTAATTTGGAGTGCTCCTATTACAAAACGAAGTCGTTGTATCTTGGGAGACGATTGTCATATTCCATAAGCACCGTGTGTGAGGCAAATTCATCTTAAGAACATAGAGTTTAACTCTAGCCTCGACTAAAAATTTCATATCAAAATTGTGTTCTTGTCTCAAGTCCTGTCCCGACATCTGTTAAGACAACAACCGGAAAATCATCTCAGATTTGCACAGTACTCCGGAAACCAACAAAAATCATGCGTTTTCATAAATTATCATTATAATAATTTTTTTTAACCAAAATTTTCAAACCGCATAAAAAAATGTTCCCAAAGTCAAAACATGCTAGGCCGATCAGCTCCTCTCTAATCAATGTTATTAATTAATAAGAAGGCAAATTTTCTCCAATATTTAAGTTCTTTATTTGGATTTTTTAACATATAATCTCTAAGTATTCTTGATTCTTTAATTACATACAATCGATCAATAAAATATTGAATATAGTCATGATGGGTGACTAATTAACTTTGATGCAAATTTATACCTTGAGCATTTTATGACACAAAACTCATTAAACAAATGAAAATTCTGAATACTTTTTCGACAAAAATATATATGGAAAAGTTCCAAAATAATATTGGAATGTAGATCACCAAAAGAATTTACGATTAGATTAATATAACTTTTTCAGAAATAATATTTGAGTAATCTCAAATTGAATATCGGATATTAAGTAAGAAAATTAAATAGGTGTTGATTTTATGTCAAATAAGGCATGCATGCATATTTAAACAAATTATAAAACGCATGGTATTTAGTACTAGTATAGTTGTTGTTGTTGTTGTTGTTGTTGTTATAGCATGATTGATGAGAATACATATTGATTGTCGATAAGTGTACGTTATTAAATAAATGAGTTGAAATGAAAAGAGATTAATCTGCAGCTAATTAATGATTTTTATGGTATTTTAATCAATAATAAAATTCAATTTATTATAATATGTATTATAAATTATGAGTGCAAACAATCAATTTGTTCAAAAATTTCATTTGTTACAAATCTAATTGAATCTATAGTTTTTGAAACCATATTTGTAATAAATATTATAATTTTTTATAAATTAAATATTATAAAAATGTAGAATTTTATGTCATGAAATATTTAATAAAATAAAATTTGAGAAAAAAAATATAATAATACATGGTATTGAAAAATTATTTTACCACTACTGATCATGAGAAAAAAATATAGCTAATGCATTATAAACTTTAAATTAAATTATTGCGTCAAATATTTTCTTCCTTTATATTTTGGACTTTTCTTTCTTTCGCGATTTTTTTTGTCATCCGTTTTTTATTCTTTGTAAAAAATGATAATTTTCTCATAATCTTCAATAAAAATTATTATGATGATCTCTTCATCAATTATTTGCATTTTTATATCTTTATTATTTATTTTTTTGGTTGGACAGCCTCTTTTTTATTTTTCTTAGGCTGAAAATATTTTTTTGCAATAGTAGAAACTATTTCATAGTCTTCAATCTAAGAATTTTTATTGTCTTCTATTACTTGTAAGTCAATATCGTTAATTATCAATGATGTTACTGGTTGTTCTCTTTTATTGTTAATGACTTGTTGTTCGAAATCTACTTGATAAAGTAAAATCTAAATTTTGTTGATGATGATTCTAAAAGCAAAATACTCGAGCAAGTTCAAACTTTCTATAAGCAGATCAGTTGAAAACTGTGAACAAAACCTAGAACTTAATCGATGAAATTGCATAAACTGCCTTAATAATTGATCTGAACAAATACTAAGACAATAAATACTCTTTTATCAGATTAGTATTTTAATTAGACCAATTTTTTTTTATTAAGGTGAAACTAGTTTGGCCTTTCCGGATCAATCTTCGTTACCAGAACAGTTCAAGTGCCAAATCAGTTCAATCATCCAAACCAGATCAATTCCTCTTTACAACAACTTTCGCTATTAATTAAAATCAATATAGGTTATTAGAGAAAAGACAAAGAGAATAAAGACGTTATTTTCGTATCTGAGTATATTCCAAATGTCTCGCATCGTCAGTACTATATTTGGAAAGATGACAAAGACATGTGATGCATTCTGCTTAATTGTCGGCTATTTTTGGAACAAATATTCACCGGATAGATTTTATAACGTTGGAAATTCTCTCCTATAAATATTTGATGTAACGCCCCCAAAAAATTAATTATCGAATTAATTAGCAATTGAAATAATTATTGAGTTGATGAAATAATTATTATTGCTAATGAGATTATAGAGTGTATTTACAAAATACACGTGTCAATTAATCAATGAGTTTGATTATTTTTAGAGATCTGGAATATTTGGCATTTTGGAATAATTATTGAGATATTGAAATAAAAATAATTATTTATGCCAGATAAATTAATTTGGAAGAATATTTGACCGAGTTGACTGGTCAGAGTCTAAGTTGGACTTAGTAATTAATTTGGAAAAATTATGAGTCCAATTGACTGGTAAAATTCAATAATTTCAGAAATGGTATTAATAGATGTGGATTGTGTGTACCGTAAAATATCAGATTTAGGACTAAATTTTACCATTTGAGTATCAAATAAATTAGTTCGAGACCCGAAAATATCGGGTTACTATAAATAGAAAGCATGCGTTGAAGCATCAGAAAAAAAATACAGAGTTAAGATTTTTCCCTAAGTTTTGGAAATTCCCGACCGGTACTATAGCAGTCCATGTTTTTTATTTTTCCGGTCGTTCACCGGGGCACCAATCGAAGATCCGAACGGTCAGATTGTAGACAAGATCAAGACAAATCTATTGGTATAAAGAAATCAAAAATCCAACGGTTGGATCTCCGGAAAATTGGCGATGAACATACGAATTTCGCTAAGAAACGGCGTAGATCGAAGCCCGGAAAGTTTATCGCCGCCGCATGGTTTTATTCCGATCACCGGCGCGTCGGACCTTCGTTCAGGGTGTGGCTTAGATGGTTGGAATCGTCTCTTCGAGCTCTACATATCTGGAAAATTTCATAATTTTTGGAGAAGTTTTGCATCGCCGCCATCAGATCGCCGCGTCGCCGCCGTCTTCTTCGATTTTCCGTCGACCTCCGGCGAGTTAACCATTTTTTATCGTGTCGACGTGATAGATCCAAATATCCAAGTTTCGAGTCGAGATTCGAAATAGTTAAGCGATTCGATGCTAGTCGAGGATATTTAAAAGTAGGGATCAGCAGTTTAGGGGTTTGAACTTTTCCAGACTTGGAATATTGAGGTATGAGCTGATGTTGATTTTCGAAGGGAATGAATACTCGAGCGAGTTTGAGATTCTCGAGTTCCCGATTAAAATCACATACTTGCATGTTTATTTGATTATTTGATATTGAATGAGAATTTGAATGATATAATTGATTTTTGATATTATTTGAAAGACATGAGTTTGTCTATATGAAATTGTTTGAGGTAAGTGATTTATATATTCGATTTGAAAAGCATGAGATTGCTTATTTGAATTACTTCAATGATTTTCGATATTATATTCATGAGTTTGAATATACGAGTTGAATGTGTTGACATCTTCGATACATTGATGTCTGAATACACAGATTTATTATTTTTTATTCGATTAAATTGCATTTAATTCATATGCATTCATATTGATCCAAATTTCTTGATTTTTAGAGGGCTGAGTTGCCCATATTCGAATTAGACGTTTGAGATCTATATCGAGTGGCCTGGGATGTTGAGTTCCCCCAGTGTCAGCATACTCCTATAGTTGCACCAAAGTCTAGAGATTTGAGACGCGTAGCACCACCCCGAGCGGGAGCGTAGGTGGGTTAGTTGTGTGATCTTGACCTCGGGATCCCAACCGATTGTCAGATATTCCTTTGATTATCTGATTTGATAATCCCGATTTTTAAACACATGCATTTCATTTGCATTTTCATTGAAGAATATGAATCTATATAATGATTTTAATATACTTACTTGATATTACATGTTACGTCGCTTTTACTGAGATTTTATTCTCACTGGAGTTATCCGGTTGTTGTATTGTTTTGTATGTGTACTTGACAACAGGTGGGGCAGGAGCTAGTCAGAGTCGGCATGGTTAGCTCGGGATCGAATGATAGATATGAGGCATTGATTTAGGAGTCGAATAACTTTTAAAACTCGGTTAATTTTTGAAGCATGTTTTTATTGTCGAAGTTATTGTATTGCATTTATTTTAAACCCCAATTGTTTTTAGAATTGATATATGTCTAAGATCGTGTTTAAAATTGTTTCTTTAGTGAGCCAGAGATGATCTCGCTCGAGCCGTATATTTTTATAACGCTCGGGCGAGACACTGTTCTTGAAAAAAAAAATTTGTTGATTGTCTTGGCTCATTTATTTATGGATGGATGATTATTTTACTATTTAAGATTAGATGATTAGAATCGAGGTCCTTACATTTGAAGAGTATGCAGTTGCAGTCACTCTTGAATTTTCTGAATCATCTATCTAAGCGTACAAGTGTTTTCAAGCTCTCATATTCTTTATCCATGCAATAAAAGAACCAAATCAAACATTTGATTGCTATCGTACAATTATTGTTCTATCAGGTCAATTTCGGTGATCGATTTGGGATACTTACTCAAGTCTCGAAGATCAAGTTTAGCTCGTTATTTTTTTTTTGTAACTCTATCAGAAAGTGTCTGACTTGAGATAATATTGTTAGGAGTTTCAGTCAAGGGTTGATTGGATTGAGTTTGTCAAAAATGTTGTATAAATAAAATTCTTCAAGTTAAAATCCTTCTGAAAACAGAAAAAAGAGAGATGTAGAAGCTTTGACTTCGAACTTCCGTAAAAACATTTCTTGTTCTCTTTACTTTACTTTTTTTATGTAGGTCTAAGATAGGGTTTTTCCGTCTGACAAGATCAGTTCTCACAACAAATTATTTGAATTTTTATATCTTTATTTATTATTTATTTTTTTTAGTTGAACAACCTCTTTTTATTTTTATTTTTTTTTTATGCTAAAAATATTTCTTTGCAATAGTAGAAACTATTTCATAGTCTTCAATCTTCATTATTATGTTATTGACTTATTGTCTTCTGTTACTTGTAAATCAATATCGTTAATTATAAATGATGTTATTGGGCGTTATCTTTTATTGTTAATTACTTGTTGTTCGAAATCTACTAGATAAAGTAAAATCTAAATTTTGGTGATGATGATTCTAAAATCAAACTACTCGAGCAAGTTCAAACTTTCTATAAGCAGATCAGTTGAAAACTGTGAACAAAACCTAGAACTTAATCGATGAAATTGCATAAACTGCCTTAATAATTGATCTGAACAAATACTAAGACGATAAATAATCTTTTATCATATTAGTATTTTAATTAGACCAATTTTTTACTAAGGTGAAACTAGTTTGGCCTTTCCGGATCAATCTTCGTTACCAGATCGGTTCAAGTGTCAGACCAGTTCAATCGTCCAAACCAGATCAATTCCTCTTCAGAACAACTTTCACTATCAATTAAAGATCAATATAGGTTGTTGGAGAAAAGACAGAGAGAATAAATACGTCATTTCTATATCTGAATATATTCCAAGTGTCCACCGTCATTACTACATTTGGAAAGATGACAAAGAGATGTGACCCATTCTGCTTAATTTTCGGCTATTTTTGGAACAAATATTCACCGGATAGATTTTATAATGTTGGAAATTTTTTCCTATAAATATTTGAAGTGTACGCAGTTGCAGTCACTCATGAATTTTCTGAATCATCAATCTAAGAATACAAGTGTTCTCAAGCTCTCATATTCTTTATCCAAGAAAAGAACCAAATCAAACATTCGATTTGCTATCGCACAATTATTGTTCTATCAGATCAATTTTGGTGATCGATTTGGGATACTTACTCAAGCCTCGAAGATCAAGTTTAGCTCGTTATTTTTTTTGTAACTTTATCAGAATGTGTCTTACTTGAGATAGTGTTTTTAGGAGTTTGAGCCAAGGGTTGATTGGATTGGGTTTGTGAAAAATTTTGTATAAATCAAATTCTTCAAGTGAAAATCCTTCTAAAACATAAAAAAATAAGACGTGGAAGCTTTGACTTCGAACGTCCGTAAAAAATCTCTTGTGCTCTTTACTTTACTTTTTTCATGTTTGTCTAAGCTAGGTTTTTTCCGTATGACTAGATCAGTTCTCACAACAAATTTTCAGTTAAGTAAAATTTGGTAATCGAGCTTGTAACTCAGTTTATTCGTTTTAAAAATATTTTTAATAGAGCTCAACATTTCCTATTATTAGAATTAATACTAATGAATAATTTGTGTAAAGATATATTTTAAAAAAATTAAAATGGGGAAATTGCATCGATCACCCTTGTGAAATCCCGGGTTCGCTGATAACCCCCTGTGAAATACTTTTTTGCTAAAAACCCCGTGTGTTTTCGGATCGATAGCACACGCACCCTTTCCTCTATGGTTTGTAGTTCGCGCGCTATGAGATGCGGATATTGGGGTTTTTTTTGTTACAAAAGGTCTAAAATACCCTTAAATATACATTTTTACCCTTAATTAATAAAACTAAATAATATATTTATCTTTAATTCATCTTCTTCCCGAACCTTCGGATAGCAACTCCCCTCCCACCATCCTTAATGCTTACACCACTTAACATTCAATTTCCACATTACATAAATTTTCATCTTATTCTCCGACATGTTCTCTGGCCATGGAAAAACTGTCGAGAGCACAACAACTCTGAGTTCTGACAATCATTTAACCTCACTCCAGCCTTGGAAAACCCTTTCTTTCTTTTTATTTTTTGATGGAAAAACCATTTTGACTTGTTCTCCATCGATATGCTGAATGGGAAATATGGAAAAACCCTTTCTTTCTTTTCATTTTTTGGTGGAAAAACCATTTAGAATTGTTCTCGGTCTGTTCATTCTCATTCAAAATTTTGTCGTCTCCCAACCCCCAATTTTGTGATAATCGAATTGAATTGGAGAAAAACGATATTCATGTTTTGTATAATTTCTTCAAAGAAAAAAGAGAATATACAGGAAGATAAGTTCATAGGTTAGGGTTTGGCAGAGAGAAAGGGATGAATGAGAGGTATCGGTTAAGGACAATGAGAGGTATCGGTTTCATATATATATCTTATTATTTATGTTGGGGAAATTTTGCAATTTGGATTTTTTATTTGACTAAAAATTGAGTTGGGGTGCGTGTGCTACCGATCTGGAAACACAAGGGGTTTTTAACTCAAAAATATTTCACAATGAGTTGTCAGCAAACCCGAGATTTTATATGGGTGATATATGCAATTTTTCCTTTTAAAATTTACCTTAAAACATATATTTTTAAGTTAGAGTAAGCTATAGTTGATTTATCCATTTCCATCTCTTATAAAATTATTCATTCGTTAATTGTAAGATTATTCATAAAATAATTTTCGTAGTTTTTAGCTTTTATGAGGAAAAAAAATAGTTAACTGTTAAAATTTCAACTTTTACATATATGATATATGTGTTGGTGTATTCTATATTTATTATTTTGGATTAAAACTTGACTCCATTTGAATTGATTTATTTCAACATCGGTGTGTAATTTAATATATATATATATATATATATATATTAATAACTTTTATAAATATGATATTTTCTAATATATATTTATGAAATCATGATTTAAATATTTATCTCAATAAGTCCTTGCACAAATTAAAATACATAGGATTTTTTTATGGAAAGAATATGTTCATTCCTTCTAAAAACAAATAAAAAACCAAAGTATTTTGGTATTTTATTTTTAAAAAAATTGGATAAGTATTTAATTAAGATTTTTGTGGTAAAAATCTTTAAAATTTTGTTGAAAAAATAAGTTCAATTTATCTACAAGCAAATAAAAATCATAGTATTTTGATATTTCAATCTTTTGCAAAATTGAATCCTTATCTAATATACACATAGTTTGTCAATTTTGACATTATCATGATAATTGATTTTATAAAAAAAATTTCACAGACTTTATCAACTGTGTACAAACCAAGCACAAAATTGACAATACACAATGGAAAAACTTTGAAATTGGCACTTTTATAGATGTGTATAGTATAGATAGAGATATAGCTAGATATAAATAAACATGTCAAGGTATTTTGAAATTCCTTTTTGTTTTTTTCCCTAAAAAATATGATTTCATAATAAACTTTGATATATATGATGTCTGATATTTCGATAATGTTCAGTTTATCAACAATTTCAGGATTTTCTAATGTCACACAACATCGGGTGAAATAAGACTGTAAAACAAAAAGATAAATTTAATGGAGGTTTCGTTTCTCTTTTTTTAAAAAAAAGACTAAATTTGATTCCTTAGATGATGAAAACCAGAAAACAAACAAAATAAAAGGATGAATTTGAAATTTTTTTCAGTTGAATATTAGTTAGCCAGGGAATTGAGACTTTATTGAAGTCTACCTACCAAAAAGCTGCTCACACTGGTCCCAAATCATATAAATCCATCACGTTCGTTTTATCTAGAAAATTCATATATAGAGTCAATTAATACTTAAACAATATTTTCATCCCTATTGGAAATTATATATTAAAATTAGATTAAAAATTATTGTGATGGTGATGTGATGATATTTTAATTTTTGATTATGTAATGGATGACATATTTATTTTTAGACATTTCTCAATTGAGGATCTATAAATTGACCTCAACATTTGTGAAGAAATTACACAAGTTTAGAGAGAAGATTTTATAAGTGTTTGGTTTGATATATATTTTGAGTTTTAGAGTTTTTAGTTTTTACCATAAATTTTTACTTTTCACAACACGTTATCAGCACGATCGCTCGAAGGTTCTCTATAATTTTCAACGCTCCAAAACACAAAGAGAAGACAAAAATATTTAACAAGTAAGTATATTTATTTTATTGTTTATTTATTTATTGTGTATATATTTAATATATAATATCATGTTATTATCAGACATAAAAAAAATAATAAGTTTTTTTAAAAAAAAACTTGTTATAAATCCTGAAAAGATGTTAAGACGACATCCCACACTCCCAGTAAGGGATACGAAAAGTATAAAAGCTTCTAAGGTTTTTAAATAATAACGTGACATGATTATACATTACTGCTTATATAATTTTATTGTGTAATTATATTGGTATAATTTCATGTTATTGTATAAGAAGTTGTCTATGACACCGACCTTATAATAACATGATATGATTATACATTACTGCTTATATAATTTTATTATCTAATTATATTTGTATAATTTCATGTTATTATATAAGAGGATGTCTATGACACTGACCTTATAATAACGTGATATGATATATATTTTATTGCGTATATTTAATTATGATTATCATTATATGCATCACATGATGATCACAAATTTTTATTCAACACATACTCGATTTTTTCTTACCCCCAACGGTAACAAACGGCTAGTTTTTGCCCTATAAATATGTTCACTCAAACTCATTTTCAATCACACCAAATTCACTCTTTCTCTCAAAATAATTTCTCCTCGATTTTTCGAAGATGGAGATGATGGCATTTATAAGGCTATTTTTCATAACGACTATGATCATCATGCTCACGAGTCTTGTACTCACCAGCGATTTTCCACCACATACTTTTTCTCAATTTGTACACGCACTTGTAATCTTCGTTATTCCATTATTTTGTATTGTTGTACTAATAGAAATTAACTAATAAAATGCATTGTTATTTTTCTAGTACCACCATGTCAAATTTGGCAAAGATTGAATTTGTTGCGCTCGATATCACTGGAAAGAATTATATGCCATGGACTCTCGATGTAGAGATGCATCTTGAGTTATTGGGTCTAAATGATACCATCAAAGAAAATAATATATCATCCTCACAAGAAAAGGCAAAGTCTATGATTTTCTTACGTAGATATCTTGATGAAGGATTGAAATGTGAGTATCTCACAGAAAAAGACCCAATGATTTTATGGAAAGGGCTGAAAGAAATATTTGAGCATATAAGGGAAGTTATACTCCCGACCGCCCGTGATGAATGGAATACGTTGAGATTCCAAGACTTTAAAAAAGTCATTGATTACAATTCTGCGATGTATCGAATAGTCTCGCAATTGAACTTTTGTGGGCATGTTGTTACTGAGATGGAAATGCTTGAAAAAACATTTTTCACATTCCACGCATCAAATATAACTCTACAACAACAATATAGAGTGCGTGGATTTTCGAGATATTCTGAACTCATCGCATGTCTTCTTGTGGCGGAAAAAAATAACGAATTGTTAGTAAGAAATCATCAATCCCGACCCACTGGTTCAACGGCATTTCCAGAAGCAAATGTCGTAATTAAAAATGAAAACCAAAATCAAAGGCATAGACAATATTGTGGTCGTGGACGAGGTCGGGGAAGTGGGCGTGGACGTGGACGTAAAAATTATCGCGGTCGTAGTCGTGGCCGTGGATATGAAAATAATTGAGATAGTTATTTCAATAACTCATCTCAAAAGAACGTCACGAACCACCCATCAAAAAGGCAACATGAAAATACAAGTGAAAATGAAAATCAATCAAAAAGATCTGAGAGTGTTTGTTATAGATGTGGCACTCCAGGACATTGGTCACATATTTGTCGAACCCCTGAGCACCTATGTAAGCTCTATAAAGAATCGACAAAGGGAAAAGGAAAAGAGACCAATTTTATTGAAAATAGTGACCATTTAATTGGTTCAACTAGTTTCAATGTTGCAGATTTTTCGAATGATTTTGAAGACATTGATTAAAAGATTGGTGGGACTAGATTGTAACAAATTTGTATTTTTCATGCATTCTTGTATTATAAAGCATATTATATTTTGCATTTGTATTGTACTTAATTTTTCTTTATTGCATTTTTGTGAAGTTTGATATGGAAAATGCTATGAGCAAACATGGAAATAATATCATGGAAATTTGCATACCGGAGAGTGGTACAACGCACACTATTCTGCGAGATGAAAAATATTTCATGGAAATAAAACCAACAAAAACAATGGTGAATACCATATCAGGTCCTGTAGACTTGATTGAAGGTTGTGGTAAAGCACAATTTTTGTTACCCAATGGTACAAAATTTTGGATAAATGATGTTTTATATTCACCATAATCGAAAAGAAATTTGTTGAGTTTTAATGACATATATTCTCATGGATATGATACTGAGACGATAACTGATGGAAATCAAAAATATATGTGTCTTACCACATATAAATCAGGAAAGAAATATGTGGTTGAAAAATTATCAATGCTTCCTACTGGATTGCATTATACACATATAAGGTCAATCGAATCAAATATGGTGGTTAATAATTCTTCAATATTAACCAATTGGCATGATCAATTGGGACATCCTGGTTCAATAATGATGCGAAGAATTATTGAAAATACACATGGTCATCCATTGAAAGATCAGAAGATCTTTCAGAATAATAAGTTTCAATGTAAAACATGTTCTCTTGGAAAACTTATTATAAGACCATTACCAGTTAAAATCCAAACAGAATCACTCATATTTCTTGAACGTATTTAGGGTGATATTTGTGGGCCAATTCATCCACCATGTGGACCATTTCGATATTTATGGTATTGATCGATGCCTCCAGCAGATGGTCACATGTATGCTTATTATCAACTCGAAATGTGGCATTTGCAAGATTAATGGATCAAATAATAAAATTGCGGAATCAATTTTCCGATATACAATCAAGAAAATAAGACTTGATAATGCTGTAGAATTTACTTCCCAAACTTTCAATAACTATTGTATGTCAATGGGAATTACTGTTGAACATCATGTTGCTCATGTTCATACATAAAATGGATTAGCTGAATCATTGATTAAACGTCTACAACTGATTGCTATACCAATGATTATGAGAACAAAACTCCCTATTTCTATATGGGGACATGCAATTTTACATGCTGCGGCATTAATTCGCATCAGACCAAGTGCATGTCATAAATTCTCCCCATTGCAACTTGCATTTGGTAAAGAACCAAATATTTCTCATCTGAGAATTTTTGGATGTATGGTGTATGTACCTATTGCACCATCTCAACGATCAAAAATGGGTTCTCAAAGAAAAATCGGTATTTATATCGGTTATGATAGTCCATCAATCATTCGATATCTTGAGCCTCAGACAGGCGATGTGTTTACAACACGCTTTGCTATTGTCATTTTAATAAAGAAATCTTCCCAATGTTAGGAGGAGAAAAGAAACACATCAAAAAAGAAATCACATGGTATGTACCATCATTGTTACATTTGGATCCAAGGACCAAACAATGTGAGAAAGATGTACAACAAATTGTGCACTTGCAAATAATTGCAAATCAAATTCCAGATGCATTTGCAGACACAAAAGGGGTAACAAAATCATATATACATGCTGTAAATGCCCCTGTTTGAATTGAAATTCCAAAGAAACAAATTGAAGACACTCATGATGTCATAAAACGCTTGAAGTGTGGAAGGCCAGTCGGTTCCAAAGATAAAAATTCTCGGAAAATAAAAGGCATAGAGAAACACGATGATCATAAAATAGAAAATGGTCTTCCAGAAGAAACACCTGATGATGAAAATATTCTGTCAGAACCACAAACTGACGAGAATCGTGAAATCTCTATCAATTATATTAATACTGGAAAAATATGGAACCGAAAAGATATAGAAGATATTGATGAGATATTTTCTTATAATGTGGAATGTGACATCATAAATGAAAATGAGGATCATGAACCAAAATCTTTTGGAGAATGTAAAACTCGTCATGATTGGGCCAAATGGAAAGATGTTATCCAGGTTGAATTGGATTCGCTAAATAAACGTAATATTTTTGGACCTATAATCCTCACACCTAAAGGTGTAAAACCTGTTGGATACAGATGAGTTTTTATTCGAAAGCGAAATGAGAAAAATGAAATAGCAAGATATAAAGCTAGACTTTTTGCACAATGTTTTTCTCAAAGGCCTGGAATTGATTATGAAGAAACGTATTCTCCTGTTATGGATGCAATTAAGTTTCGATATTTGATTAGTTTGGCCGTGTCTAAAAATTTGGAAATGTGTCTTATGGATGTTGTTACAGCTTACTTATACGGATCACTTGATAGTGATATATACATGAAAATCCCTGAAGGATTTAAGATGTCTGAAGCACAAAGTTCAAAACCCAGAGAATTTTATTCTGTAAAATTGCAAAGATCATTATATGGGTTGAAGCAATTTGGCCGAATGTGGTATAATCGGCTAAGTGAGCACTTGATGAAAAAAGGATATGTAAATGATCCAATATGCCCTTGTGTTTTTATCAAGAAAACAACCTCCGGATGTGTAATTATTGCTGTATATGTTGATGATTTAAATATCATTGGAACAAATAAAGAAATTCAAGAAGTTATGATGTACTTGAAAGAAGAATTCGAAATGAAGGATCTTAGGAAAACCAAGTATTGCTTGGGTTTGCAAATTGAACAAAAAGAATGTGGAATTTTTGTTCACCAGGCAAATTATACAAAAAAAATCCTTAAACGTTTTAATATGGATAAATCAAATCCATTAAGTACTCCAATATTTGTAAGATCATTAAAAATAGAAAATGATCCATTTCGTCCATGTGAAGATGATGAAGTTATTCTTGGTCCAGAAGTACCATATCTAAGTGTCATTGGTGCCCTTATGTATCTTGAAAATTGCACTAGACTTGATATATCTTTTGCTGTAAATTTATTAGCAAGATTCAGTTCATATCCAACAAAAAGGCACTGGAATGGAATTAAAACTATATTCCGTTATCTACGAGGAACGACAGATTTGGGACTTTTGCACTCAAAAGACACCAATCAAAGTATCATTGGTTATACTGATGCTGGATATTTATCTGATCCACATAAGGCACGTTCCCAAATCGGATATGTATTTACTCGTGGAGGCACAGCAATTTCTTGGCGTTCACAGAAACAAACACTAGTAACAACTTCATCAAATCACGCAGAGATTATTGCGCTACATGAAGCAAGTCGTGAATGTGTTTGGCTAAAATCAATGACACAACATATCCAAACTTCTTGTGGATTATCAGTAAACAAGAATCCTGTGACGCTGTATGAAGATAATGCTACATGCATTGCTCAAATGAAAGAAGGATACATCAAAAGTGACAGAACCAAACATATCCCCCCCAAAGTTCTTTGCCTACACTCAAGAGCTTGAGAAGAATAAAGATATTGATATCTGATACATTCAATCAAGTGAGAACTCATCAGATCTCTTCACAAAGGCGCTTCCTACGGCAATATTCAGAAAGAATATATATAATATTGGGATGCAAAATCTACAGCGTATGTGAAGAATCGATCGTATTAACATGAGGGGGAGTTTACGTGGCTGCACTCTTTTTTTCTTGCTATGGTTTTTATCCCACTGGGTTTTTCCTAGTAAGGTTTTTAACGAGACAGTATACAAACACGTAATATCACGATCATCATCACAAGGGGGAGTATTGGAAATTATATATTAAAATTAGATTGAAAATTATTGTGATGGTGATGTGATGATATTTTAATTTTTGATTATGTAATGGATGACATATTTATTTTTGGACATTTATCAATTGAGGATCTATAAATAGACCTCAACATTTGTGAAGAAATTACACAAGTTTAGAGATAAGATTTTATAAGTGTTTGGTTTGATATATATTTTGAGTTTTAGAGTTTTTAGTTTTTACCATAAATTTTTACTTTTCACAACAATCCCAACTAATTTAGATTCATTTAAAGTCGAATTATAAGCTTTCTCAATGGTGGCCCCATCATTCAGATATGCAAATCCTTTCACATTCAAAGCACTCTCACACCTAAAAAAGATCAGATGTTCACAAAAAAAAAAAAAAAAAAAAAACATGCACACACACATTTATATACTTGGGCGACAATTGATGATATCGTGACACTAGTGTGCAGGATGTCATATATGTGTTTATATATATATATATATAAAATTTTGATATATTGAACAAAAACAGTGGACATATATATGAGCAAGTGAGCAATGACGTTAATTTATTATAATGCATATATATATATATATATATATATATATATACATTTGAACGAGAAAATTAAAAAAAATGACCGCAGCAACTTGGGGTGAAGCTGATTGTACAAGAGGTGGAAAAAAATATCGAAATTTTAGTATATCAAAGTTACCGTATCGAAAAATGCCGAAATTTCGGTTTATCGTAAAATTTCGGTATGCTATTTATATGTACCGAAAATTTCGATATACCGAGAGTTTCGGTACGATATCAATATAACATTTTTTTTATACTGTGATTTTCGATACGATATACGATATATGATTTTTGATACGATACGGTATACCACCCCTAGACACTACCGTGCATGATGTCAAACATATATATACATATTCTGTCACACAGGGCTTGTCTAGTGTGGTTTACCTGGCTAACGTAGTTTGCAGGCTATTGCGTTAGTTTGGGGGTTTACCCAGTGCACACCAAAAATAGCGACTGTGGATTCCCACGTCACAAAAAAAAAACATATATATACGAATAAATTTGATATAGTGAACAACGGTGGACATATGAGCAGGCGAACAACTGCTGAATATTATTCATTTATTTTTATTATTATTATTATATATCAAATAAGTACACGTCACTTCAAGAAGTGCTTTCATAGATGTCGACGATTTATGATCCTTGATTCTTCGTTTGTTTACTGACAAATTTTATTTTCTTATATATATGCTGCATATTTATTACCCTTTAGACTGACGAGGTCTGACAAAAAAAGAGAAAAGAATATTTTTTTCCTTCGTGAAATAGGTTCATAATATATATGTGAAAATTATAAACAATCGGAAAAAGGCAGAAATCGAATTGATCGAGGCGGAAACTAGTAAATCAACTTCTTTAAAAAGCAGAATTTACATATGTCACACTTTTTTCACCCACTTAATTGATACGCATACCGCTTGGTACTTGTTAGCAACTTTGAATCAGAATCAGTATGCACGCAGCAACAAGTAGTGGCCGAGAGTTTAACTCTTTATCTTTAAGACAAATTTGTCTGTTTAGGTGCTTACGAATTTGATCAAACTGTCTCCCAAGATAAAACGTTATCTATCAACTTCGATTAGTAGCAGTACAAATCCGAAGTTCTTTGAACACTTGAAAGTGCTTTAAGAAACTCTTAGTCTGAAGAAGAAGTATATGCAGACGAAGAAGGGAATGAGAAAATGAGCGAGTTGGAATGAATGCAGATGGGGTCTATTTATAGACGTTGGAAGGCTGCCTCGAACAGTCGCACCACTTCGCTGCAAGAATGTCCGAGGAGACGCAATGTTTTGGACCGAAAGGACGCACTGGTTCAGACCAAAAGTCGCATCCGTTCAGTTGCACTGATTCGGGCTGAATGGTTGCACTGATTCGGAAGCAAAATAATTAAATTATTTCCGGTACAAAAAAAATTATATCATGTCAAAGCCCAGCCACGCCCACGCCCAGGTCCGGTCTGTGCCGGCCGGCCTGCCGGCGGCAGCGCGCGTGTAGCTAATGGTTCGAATCTAGAATAGTCTAGGTCTGCTCCCCTTAACAAACAGGGGTATCCCTTGTCTTAACTTGGGCCATATATATATACATCTATTCCCACATTTTATCAATGTGGGACAATGAGCATCAATGTCTCATTCACCACCAATTTTCCAACTTGGTCAAACAATTTTCCAACAATCCCCCACATGAATGTGAATTTATGCGAATATGTATGCATATGCTAAAAGAGAGTTTATTGTATTACATGGGGAGAGGTAGCTTGCGGCTTTGAACCTTCATTAGTGAAATACTATCGGATTTACTAAGCTGCTTAGTGAACGTGATATCTTGAACTATTCAGTCGTTGATGTAATCAAGACAACAGTATTCACACAATAATTTTTCTCACATTTTATATGTTCTCATGGTTTTGTCCTTTTTGGCCCTGGACAACATCTTGGATTCTTAAGTGTTTCCTTGAAGCGGCCCGTTTTCACAATTAAATAGGTGACCTTCTATTACATGAGTATCCTGTCATATTTTATTTCCTAAAAAAATATAGGAATCATTAAAAGTTTACAACTTAACCTCACTACTTGCACATGTTGCACTTTTATCCTATGAATGAGAATAGAACAAAGTTCTAAGTGCACACGAACATTCATAACTTGATTTTCTCATTGAACCAAGATATTGGGATCTCCAATCTGTAAGGTTGGGTTTCCGCTATGAATATCCTTTAATTTTGTAGGTTTTAATCTCATTCCTTTTGATAAGCAGTTTACTTGATCTCTCCCTAAACCTTTTGCCAACGGATCCGCTAAGTTATCTTTTGATTTTACATAATCAACTGCGATAATACCATTTGAGATCAACTGCATAATGGTATTATGTCTTCGATGGATGTGTCTTGACTTACCATTATACATACTACTTTGTACTCTACCTATAGACGACTGACTATCGCAATGTATCATTATTGACGGCACTGGTTTCGTCCAACACGGAATATCTTATAGGAAATTACGAAGCAATTCCGCTTCTTCTCCCGCTTTGTCTAAAGCTATGAATTTTGATTCCATAGTTGAACGAGCTATACACATTTGCTTAGAGGATTTCCACGACACAGCTCCTCCACCGATGGTGAACACATATCCACTTGTGGACTTAGAGTCTTTTGTGTCTGGTATCCAATTTGCATCATAATATCCTTCAAGTACCGAAGGATATGTTGCATAATGTAATTCATAGTCCATTGAATATTTTAAATATTTAAATACTCTTTCTAATTTTTTCCAATGATCCTCACTAAGATTACTTGTGAATCTACTTAATTTATTTATTGAGTAAGCGATATCAGGACGAGTACAATTCGTAATATACATTAAACTTACAATAATCCTTTCGTATTGCTGTTGAGATACGGGTTCACCACGATTTTTAGATAAATATAAATTTAAATCTACGGGTGATCTTATCGGCGTAACATCATACGCATTGAATTTTCTAAATACTTTCTCAATATAATGAGATTGTGTTAGGGTAATTCCTTCAGACGTCTTTTCAATCTTAATTCCTAAAATAACGTCTGTTTTTCCCATATATTTCATGTCAAAGTGTTTTTTCAACATTTTCTTAGTATTCATGATGACATCATGACTACTTCTCATAATGAGCATGTCGTATACATATAGACAGACAATTACATATGAGTTAGGTGTGACTTTTATATAAACATTTATCACACTTGTTAATCTTGAACCCATTTGAAATCATTGTTATGTCAAATTTCTCATGCCATTGTTTAGGAGCTTGTTTTAGTCCATACAACGACTTAACAAGTCTGCACACCTTCGTTTCTTGACCTGGAGAAATAAATCCTTCAGGTTGTTCCATATATATTTTTTTCTTCTAACTCACCATTCAAAAAGGTTGTCTTTACATCCATTTGATGTATTTTGAGTTTATTTAAAGCATCAATTGCTATTAGTACTCGAATAGGCATTATTCTCGTAACAGGTGAATAAGTATCGAAGAAATCCAACCCTTCCTTTTGTTTAAATCCTTTAGCCACTAACCTTGTTTTGTATTTTTCAACAGATCCATCAGCTTTGTATTTTCTTTTTAGGATCCATTTGCATCCTAAAGGTTTACTTCCTGGTGGGAGATCTACTAATTCTCAAGTATGATTTTGCATGATGGAATATATTTCACTGTTTATGGCCTCTTTAAAAAGTGGAGCGTCTGGACTAGATAGCGCTTCGCTTAAAGAACTTGGATCATTTTCTATAGCATAACTAATAAAATCAGGACCAAACGTTTTAGCTATCTTAGCTCTTTTACTACGCCTTGGTTATTCTTCTTCGAGCATTTCCTTACTTGTAGATTCATGAGCTCTTTTTACAGAGCTCTTTTCTTCTCTTCGTTACAAGGAAAGATGTTCTCAAAAAATTCAGCATTCCTTGATTCAATAATCGTATTTTCATGTATATCAGGAATCACTGACTTGTGCACTAGGAATCTATATGCACTACTGTTGTTTGCATATCCAATAAAGATGCAATCCACTGTATTAGGTCCAATCTTCACTTGTTTTGGCTTAGGCATTTCTACTTTCGCCAAAAACCCCCCACACTTTCAAGTATTTGTATGAAGGCTTATATCCTTTCCATAATTTGTAAGGAGTTTCATTCTTCTTTTTATGTGAAATTTTGTTAAGAATATGATTTTTCGAAAGTATTGCTTCCCCCCACAAGTTTTGGGTTAATCCTGAACTTATTAGCATGGCATTCATCATATCCTTTAGAGTGCGGTTTTTTCTTTCCGCGAAACCATTAGATTGTGGTGAATTAGGAGCCGTTGTTTGATGAATAATGTCATATTCATTGCAAAATTCTTCAAACGAAGCAACATATTCACCTCCTCTATCACTACGAATCTTCTTGATTCGTTTGCCTAGTTGATTTTCAACTTTATTTTTATAAGTTTTAAACACTTCTAGAGTTTCATCTTTGCTTCTTAAAAGAAACACATAACCGAATCTCGTGCAATCATCAATGAATGTAATAAAGTATTTTTTTCCCACCTCTAGTTTGTACAAATTTTAAGCCACAAATATCGGTGTGAATTAGTTCTAGAGGTGTTGTACTTCTTTCCACCGTATGCAAAGGTACTTTAGTTAATTTTGCTTCAACACATACTTCACATTTGTGTTTTGAATCAATCTTAGTCATTAGAATAAGATTTAACTTTCCAAGTTTCCTCAAAGTATTATAGTTAGCATGTCCTAATCGAGTATGCCATAAATTGGAACACTCAACCAAATAATTCGAAGCATTAATTTTATTGCCTTCAAACTTGCGAAGTACATTCATTACATTCATTTTGAACAGTACCTTTTCTATATATCCTTTTTCCTAGGACTGTCCATTTTTCATGATTACAACTTTTTCGGCTTCAAAAACTATTCTAAATCAGGCCTTAACAAGCCTAGAACCTGATACAAGATTCTTCCTTATCTCAAGAACATGAAGGACATCAATAAAAGTAAGCTCTTTTCCTGAATTCATCTTGATCACAACCTTGCCTAAGCCAATGATGTTAGATGTCGCATTGTTACCCATGTAGAGATGTCTTCCACTTATAGGAGTATACTTGGAGAATAACTCCTTGTCAGCACAGACATGTCGCGTCGCTCCAGTGTCGATAAACCATTCTCTAGGATGATCAACCATGTTAGCCTCGAAAACTACTGCTGACACATCTAACTCAGACAAGTCAACAGGCATAGATCTGTGTTGGACAACATTTTCCCGGATTTGATTGTCCTTCTTCGGTAAGCGACAATTCTTGGCTTTGTGGTTTGACTTTCCACAATTCCAACAGGTTCCTTTCCATTTTTTGTTCTTCCCTTGCTTCACATCTTTCCAAATTGCTTTCTTTCTTCGTGGCGTTCGGCTCCACCAATTTTTCCTTTGCTTCCATCGGCATATTACCAACTTTGTTCTCCGCTTTGCGATTGTCTTTCTCAATTCGCCGCCTGACGATCAAGTCCTCGAGCCCCATTTCTTTGCGTTTATGCTTCAAATAATTCTTGAATTCCTTTCATAAAGGTAGCAGCTTCTCGATTAATGCAGCCACTTGGAAGGACTCACTGATCATCATCCCTTCGGCCATTATATCATGGAGGATCATTTGGAACTCTTGCACTTGGCTAATCACTGTCTTGGTATCAACCATTTTGAACTCGAAAAACTTTTCGACTACAAACTTCTTTGTGCCAGCATACTCAGTCTTGTACTTTTTCTCCAAGGATTCCCACAGTTCCTTAGCAGTATTGGTTGCAAAGTATACGCTATACGATGTATTATCCAACCTATTCAGTATGTAGTTCCGGCACAGAAATTCGCTGTGAGACCATACATCGTAAGCAGCCCTTGTCTGTGTATCTGCATTGTCTGCCGATACAGTAGCATCCTCCTTCAAGTACCTCGCAAGATTAAGCGTTGTGAGGTAAAACAACATCTTTTGTTGTCATGTCTTGAAGTTAGTACCGTAGAACTTCTCAGGTTTCTAGGCATGTGCAGTAAAAGCAGCAGGGGCCGTGACAACAGCCGGCGTAACAGGGTGTGGCGGCGTAACGGAGGGCGGCATGACACTGGCCGATGGATCAGTAGCCATCATAAAAAATTTGTCTTAAACTTGTTAGCAACTTTGAATCAGAATCAGTATGCACGCAGTAACAGGTAGCGAGCCGAGAGTTTGACTCTCTATCTTTAAGACAAATTTGCCCTCCTAGGTGCTTACGAGTTTCTCAAACTGTCTCCCAAGATAGAACGCTATCTATCAACTTCGATTAGTAGCACTACAAAACCGAAGTTCTTTGAACACTTGAAAGTGCTTTAAGAAACTCTTAGTCTGAAGACGAAGTATGCCGACAAAGAAGGGAATGAGAAAATGAGCTAGTTGGAATGAATGCAGATGGGGTCTATTTATAGACGTTGGAAGGCTGCCTCGGACAGTCGCACCACTTCACTGCAAGCATGGCCGAGGAGACGCAATGGTTCGGACCGAAGGGACGCACTGGTTCAGACCAAAAAGTCGCATCCGTTCAGTTGCACTGATTCGGGCTGAATGGTTGCACTGATTTGGAAGCAAAATAATTAAATTATTTCCGGTCCAAAAAAATATATCATGTCAAAGCCCAGCCCAGCCAGCCCAGGTCCGGTCCGGTCCGTGCCGGTCGGACGGTGGTGCGTATGGCTAATGGTTCGAACCTAGCATAGTCTAGGTCTGCTCCCACCCCTTGTCTTAACTTGGGCTACATATATAGACATATATTCCCACATTTTATCAATGTGGGACAATGAACATCAATGTCTCATTCACCACCAATTCCAACTTGTCCAAACAATTTTCCAACAGTACTTAGGATAAGATTATTATTGTAAAAATAATACGAGAGATTAGTAAATTTTACGTAAGGATATTTGGTACTTGAGATAAAAGAATTTTGTGTTTGGTTGGTTTGTTGTGTTCAGGATAAAACTGGGCAAATATTTTACATGACCAAATTTCCCCTTCCAATTTTCCAATTTCAACACAAAACGTAAACCACAGATCGTGCATCACTCTAGCATAGCAAAAAAATTAGCTTTCACCAACTTTTCTTTCCGAAAACAAGAAATTAGCTCATACGAGAAATATTCCACGTTTTTAAGAAAATAAAATTAACAAAATTGTCGTCAAAGTTTGAGTAGCACCAACTTTTATTTCCGACGAATGATTTTGCTAACACGTTTTCAAGAAACAACAGTGCATTTTCATGCATGGGCCGGCAGGAAATCAATTTTTTGGCTGATTAAATTTTAATCCTAAACACCCTAATCAACCATATCAAACGATAAAGTTTCCCAGACAGATAGCCATTCATCGACATGATCATGTGCACAATTAAATACTCGTGTATTCTTGTGATGTATTTGTTTACTACTCAAAATTGATAATATTAATGGATCGATAATAAGTAATTAACATATATAAAAGTTACTCTTTAAAAAAATAAAAGAAAAGATACTACTCTTTTGAAACGATTTAAAATACAATTATTTATATATAACGGGCTAATTGCATCAACACTCCATGTGAATAATCAAAAAAGAATAAAAACTCCTATTAGAGAGTATAAATGTGTTTGAGTTTGTATAAATAACATAGGGGTAAAATGTGCTACGTTTTAAAATATTAAAGGATGCATTAGTCTATTAATATTTCTTATGAAGTTTTATATCTTTTAAACTTTTCACAGAAGGATTAATGCAATTAACCCTATATATAACAAACGGACAAAGTCAACAAAACTGATAAAAATCCGATCATATGTATGAATCTCATGTGAGGTCTACTTGATTGGAGATATCATTAGACTCAAAAAAATAAAAATAAAAAATTCAAATACAAATTTACAAGACATGAAATCTAAAATTTACACTCAAAATTGGATACTCAACTCTCAAAATTTATGCACATAAAGTACGATGGTTTAAGTATTTCATGTTTTCTTTGGACTAAGCTTAAAAGTATTGGACCGATAACGTGTAGCTCATCTGACATCAAAATTTTAAATGTGAGACAAGATCTCAAATTCAAGACCCAATTATAACAAATCCCCCTCCCCAGCTAAAAAAAAAAAAAAACTTAAAAGTACTGGAAAAATGAAAATAAATAAAAAAATCGGACGTTTGCGGACACCAATACAGGTCATATCATACCATATCTAAAATACACTTTTTTTTGTTTTTTTTTTTTTGCAACATCCACGTACACTTGTAATTTAATTTGTGAACTTGTGATATTAATCACATTAACGTGTCAAATCATATTTGTCAAAGAGAAACATTAGAGCCAACCGCTCACTACTAGTCAACTGTTAGACCATAGCACAACCATCGACTTCAAATTAAATTAACCCAAAAAAAAAATTGTTGACATGATTTACGGATCAATTTTATAAGACGGATTTCTTATTTGAGTCATTCATAAAAAAATTATTACGTTTATGCAAAATAATTTTACTTTTTTATTGTAAATATGAACATAATTAATCTGTCTAAAAGATAAATCATCTCAAAAACATTTACTCTTAAATTAATTATTGACAATGGCACCATTTAGACTAAATATAAAATTACACTTTAAGGAGAAAAACAAAAACAAAAACAAAAATTTAAGCTTCCATTTTAATTATTCACTCGCCCGAACCCACCCGCTTAGCTTAAATTCAACTTTAGTCACTTCCGGGGGAAATGTCCAAAATAATGTTGCATGTCTTTGGTATAAATAATAATTTAAATAGTCACATCGATAACTAACTTTTTATTTCCAGCTGTCATATATCGTATTTTTTCATTCACAGGTTTGAACATTTTAGTCTCTATTTTATATTTTTTTTAAGCTCATTCTCCCTAAAATTTATTTTTTTGTCTTACAGATTTATCAAATAACAAAAAAAAACCCTCAATTTAATTATAATCATCCTCATTAATGATTTAAAATACAATGATATATTTTCTTTTTTATTTTTCTCACTTAGAATAATATAAATCTCATTGATGAAATGAATTAATTTTGTATGCGTATATTATGTATTATTAGCTACATGAAAAAATTGGAAAATAGAAAATTGCAATTATGAAATGAATATTTGTGCAATCTACAAGTTTTTCATTATAAAATAACATTTTTTGAAGCATAATTCTTAGAAAATATAACACAATACTACAAATAAAATAGATATTTGATTAAAAAAATAGATATTTGATAAAAAAAATTCACTAAAAAAAAATTCACTAAAAAAATTGAGTTTTTTATTATGAGTTTTCTAAATAGTACTTAAATTATGTATTGTAAAAATTAATTGCATGAAAATTTGATTTAAAAAATGGGTTCCAATAATTAAGGAAAGAGAGATTTTAGTGGGAATTCATTAGCTAAAAAATTTAACAAGTTGCATCTTTATGTGTGTGCCTACACAATTGTAAGGATATGATTCTGCATGCTCAGAAAAAATATAAGAGAGGGATCAGTGTGATGCTCAAAGCCATAACAAAAGAAGATATTAGCTCATCGAGAATTTTACAGGGATATTTGGTGCAAATTTCTCCAAAAAAAAATTATTGATATATATGACACTGATCATAAAAATTAATAAAATATCTGATATTATATTTCCACCCGTGCTGTTAACTTAAATCATTTCAAGAGTTTTCTATAAATAGCTGTCTAGCCAAGGCAAGCATTCCACCAAATCCAACTAAGTTTCTATCCAATAGTTAATTAATATTTTCCATGGCTTATATTATTGCCAACCCAAAATGGGTTGTGATTCGTATAATTATTATATGCTTTTTCATGCAATCCCGTGTATATACTAGTCTTTTAAGCCAACAGCAAGTCTCATGTCTGTTTTTCTTCGGAGCTTCTTTAACCGATAACGGAAATAATAATATCCTCAGCACATTGCTCAAGGCAAATTATCTACCCTACGGGATTGATTTCCCCGCCGGTCCGACCGGAAGATTTAGCAACGGCCAAAATATCCCGGATTTCATCGGTTCGTTTTCTTCTCCTTATAATCCCTCTTCGCTAGTGTTTTGGAGAGCTTTTAAAAAGCATTTATCGGTTTTTTCTTAACAAAATTTTGAAAATCTGTGAAATTTTGTTAAGGAGAAGTTGAGAAGTGTTTCCTACGTATATACATATTATATTATATTGTCATTGAATAATATTGTCCATGGTTGCAGCTAAGTTGCTAGGATTCAGTAAACCCATCCCGCCTTTCGCAACAGCTACAGGTTCTGATATCGTGAAAGGAGTCAACTATGCGTCCGCCGGTGCAGGAATCCTCAACGAAACCGGAAAAGCACTGGTAATTATATATTTTTCGTGGGAACGATCCAAGAATTTGAGTTTGGATATATATGTACACATCATGCATATTGATTAATTTTTAATTTCTACTATATTTTATGGATAGGGTGACAACATCAGTATGAACAAACAGCTATCAAATCATCAGATAACAATCTCTCGTTTGGCAACTTTACTCGGCCCGAGTCAAGTCCAAGCCTACCTCAACACGTGCGTCTACACAGTGGAAATGGCCAGCAACGACTACGTTAACAATTACATACAACCACAAAATTACCCATCTACTGCATCATTTACGCCAGACCAGTTTGCAGCATTCTTGATTCAACAATTCACCACACAACTCCAGGCGATTTAATTAATTTTTCAATTAGTACTTTATATTTCAAGTATATATATGATCTCATTTTCTTGAATTAAAAAAAATATATATATATATATATATAAATGAATTTGTCACGTGCAGGCCTTGTACACGAGCGGGGCCAGAAAGGTGGCGATCTATGGCCTCGCGCAACTAGGCTGCATCCCTCAAGTGTTGACGATGTTTCCGGCCAACGCGTCGGGGTGTGTCGATTTCGTGAACGACTACGTGCAACTATTCAACAACAGGTTGAAGCCTCTGGTGGACAACCTCAATGCCAATCTAGCCGGCGCAATATTTACGTACATAAACATCTCCAGCATCTCAAGCATTAATCCTTCTAATCTAGGTACGTGCACACACAATATTAAATATATATGTAATGTTACGTATACACAGAGTCTTACACGTTGGGTTACACATGAGACTTAAAATTACATGATTATCCTTGCACTTTATTTGAAAAAAATCTTTCAAAAATGCGTGTAGGATAATCATGTAATTTTAAGTTTCATGTGTAACCCAACGTGTAAGACTTTGTGTACACGTAGCATTACCTTAAATATATATATATATATATTTCTATTGATCATTGTTGAAGTGATTAATATTGGGGAATAATTAATAATTATATATGCAGGTATTACGATTTTGAATTCTCCATGTTGTGTAGTATCATCGGTGGGAGTTTGTGTTCCGAACCGGGCTCCGTGTATCGACCCGGATCTACATATTTTCTTTGACAACTATCATACCACAGAGATAGTGAATGCCATTATAGCTTACAGATCGTACAAGTCCCTTCTACCAAATGATGCATATCCATACGACATTAAACACCTTGCGCAGCAATAAACTCACACACACACGTACAACTACATGTACTTAATTATAGTAATATTGAATAATTATACGGTTGTGTAGTAAACCTGAATGGAATAATTAATACATTTTGGAGATGGGCTGGAGGAATATTGGATCTTTTATCTGATGCACACAGATACATAACCATTATTAATTGAATGCATGTCTTGCAATTAATACATCCATGCCCACACACACAAACACTCATGCGCGCGCACACCCACATATATATATATATATATATATATATATATTATCATTTTCTGTCTGGCATTTAGAAAAGATGCACCGACGGGGAAAAAATATATTTTTTTTGGCATTATAATTTCCAATTGTCATGTTGTCGAACAATTTACGATTTTATTAGTTTGTAAATTTTTTTCGATTTTTTTTTCGCCGCAGTATTGATGTGTGACATCACAAAATGATGATGTGACACCAGAAAATGATGGTATAACATCGATATTACTGGCGCGTGTTTGATGTCGCGTTCACTTATGTGAAAAATTATTAAAATTGGAAAAAAAAAATGCAAGTTGTTGGACTAGTGATTAGATAAGTTTGATTTGATCGACAACACGACCAAAAATGTAAGGACCCGATTTTACTCTAATTTGTGTGTTAAAAATATTGATTTTTAAATATCGGTTTATAGACGATATTAAATGAATATGTTATTTATAGAGCACACAGGAGTTGAAATAACTCGAACCGGGTCCAGTTTGAACCCCGAATGAATAAAATAAGACACACATTAAACTAATACATAATATATATAACGCATAATCTTTCTCCTCCATTTGTTTTTCCACCGCCTTCGCCCGTCTGTTCTTTTCCGTTTCTTTTCAATTTCAAAATCTTCCTATCGCTTCAAATCTCCGTATCTCCTTCGTTTTTGGCCGGATTTCAAAAGTAAATATAGTTCCGGAATCCTCGCGACGAGAGCTATCTTTTGGTACCCATATTTCATATTTTTAGTGAAGTTTCCGAAAAACCCGTCGCACAGCTGCCGCCGTTCGCTGCCGCCGTCCGCCGCCGTTCGCCGCCGCCGATCGTCGCCGGAGTTTAGGGGTTGTGTTAGTTGTTTAACCCTTTAATTCCAAGCTTTGAGGTATAATTTTGAATTTAGGGTTTTGAAGTTTGGGTATTTCGATTCAATTGACATCCGATAATTGATATTTGATTTATTATTGGTTGTAGGTATTATACCGGACTCGATTGGAGGTATTGACTATTTTTCAGAAATTATTGGGGCATTATTTCGAATTTCCAGATTATTTAAATTGGGATTTTTGAAGTTTAGAGCTATTTAAATCACTGTTTGGATTTCTAGATGTGCTAGAATTAATATATATAAATTTCAGAATTTTTGGGAATTTTCTGGAAAAATTCAGATTATGATATTTTTGGTATTTCGACTTTTAGAGTCGTAAATTCGATATTTGGTTATTGATAGGATGTTTTAATATTAAATATAAATTTTAGGATTTATGAGCAATTTTTCTGGAATTACAGATTCTGAAAATTTGGGATTGGAATATCCGAGAAATACTTGAGATATTTCTGTGATAATTAAGTGTCGGTTGAGGTACGTATGAGCTGTTTATATTACGACGTCTATAATGACATGTAATGATATTAAATATTTTGTAATGAGTGATAATGTGTTTTATGTGCTTACGTGGATTATATGATTGCATTCACTCATTTATAAATTTACATAGCACGTTGAGCCTTGACTCCTTTGATTACTATTGATATTGATCTCTTGAGATGTATTGAGTCATCATGGAGCGAGTGACATTATTTTAGTGCACTCCTGAGATAGTATGAGGCACGGACAGGTAGCTCCTGTCGCCCTCTGATGCTACGTACGACACTCCTGATGACAGCATGAGGCTGGACGGGTCGCTCCTGTCACCCTCCGATGCTACGTGTATGGATTAGCAGTGATGATTCGAGGTCTGCTGCGTTCCTGGCACGGGTGGCCACTGAGTTTATTGTGATACGATTCTTTGGACTCCTTTTGGTATTCCTATTTCATTGATACCTGTCACGCATTACATTGCATTTCATTGCATTGTACTTGATTTTATTCATGTCAGTTATATTTGTCGTAATTTTTATAGTTCGTCGTACTGGGGTCCGACCCCTGTTTTCTTTTTATGCTGTGGTTGTTTGTGATTCCATAGCAGGTTATCCAGGGGGATTTGACGCATCTGGTGGAGCGTCATCTAGTGGTACCCAGTGAGGCGAGCGTGGAGTTGAGTTCCCAGATATATATGTATATATATCATTTTAGCGAGTTTTATATTTGCCGGGGTGATGCCCTGTGTATCTGTATAAATAGTTTTGGACTTTGTTTTGAATTGTTATTTGTATGATCGAGCCTTGCCGGCTCTGCATGTGTTTAGTCCTGGCCAGTGCGGCTATAGGTGTGTAAATTGGAGTTGTGACTCTATTTTCGAGTATATATTGTTGGTTGTGTTGTACAAGTTTTTGGGATGTCCTATTTACGAATAGGTCATGCCGAAATTTCTGTAGGCCCAAACGCAAATTTTTAACTCGTTTTCGCTGTTTACATTAATTAATCCTGGTTGTTTGATCATTAAATATTAAATCAGGACACGGGCCCTTTCATTTGGTATCAAAGCATATACTGGGATATGCTCGAATTAGAGTCTAGGACACTCGAGTTTAGACACTAACAAAATGGTTGCGTATGTGTGTGACTACTTGTTCTTACGTGACTTACTTGTGGTGCTTATTTTTGAACGTATTTGTTAGAACCAGTAGTTCTTGGCTTTAGAATTAGTTTATGAATTCTATTAGAACTCTGAATTTCTATCATAGTTTTCTATTCGTTAAGATATTTTTGCCTGTGTATTTAAATCCTTGTGTCTTGTAGAATGGCACCAGGAGGAAGAGGTAGAAAAAGGGAAGGAAGTTGTCGAAGAGTCTGCAGCGATAAATGTTAGAAATCTTGATGATATTGTCAGGGGAAGACGTGGTCGACCAGCTGTTCAGCCTCCGAAAGATGTGGAATTAGAGGTGGAACAACAACCACGGGTAAATCCTGACAAAGGAAAAGCGATTCAGGCTGAGGCTGATCCAGTAACCCAATTGACTGAGAAAATGGGAGGAATACGATTAATAATTTCTCAATTTCAGGAGTTGCGTCCGCAAAAGTTCTTTGGCAATGAAGGAAGTGAGAAAGCTACTAGTTGGTTGAAAAGTCTCAACAATATGTTTAATGGATTAGAATATCCTGATGACATTCGACTGAAGTTAGTTCCTTTTCAGCTGAAAGACCGAGCGCAACTGTGGTGGGAAACGACAGCAGAAACACTTTCTGATTCTGGTGAAAAGATCACATGGGAAGTATTTTGTAAGCAGTTTGCACAAGAATATGCACCACCATCTTATTATTCTGCTAAAGAAGATGAATTTAATCTGTTGGTGCAAGGCAATAAATCTGTTGCTGAATATGCTTCTCAGTTCTCTGCTCTTCTGCCTTATGTCCCACATGTTGCAAAGAATGATCGGTCAAAGCTTTCACATTTTCTGAAAGGGCTTACACGAACGATCCATACTTTGGTGACTACTGGAACTCCATCTACTTATATGAAAGCAGTAGAAAAGGCCAAGAAAATTGAAGCAAGTCTACTAAGGAGTGAACCACAATCAATCCCAGCATCTGTTCCTCAAGGAGCTGGAAGCAGTTCACAGACACCAATGGGTTTACCTTCATATCAGCCTATTCAATCTTCTCAGCAAGCGAAAAGGCCTTGGTTTAAAGCTAGAGGGAAGCCATTTAAAAAGAAACCACAGTCTAGTTCCTCCAGTTCCAGTGGTAGTCGTGGTGGAAGTTCAGTTGGATCATCTGGGAGAGTGTACTGTGACAGATGTGGTGGTAATCATTTGAGTGCACATTGTACAGGATTTCCAGGAACTTGTTATACTTGTGGGCAGGCTGGACATTCGTCTCGAGTATGTCCAAATGCTGGAAGACAGCAATTTCAGCCACAACAGTTTGGCCAGTTTCCTGGACGACCATCATTCAGACCATATGCTCCTGTACCACAGTTTGTTCCTACACAGCCTTATATTCCAGGACAGTCCACTCAGCAGCCTAGGTATCCATCTCCTCAGAGTCAGCAGCGTTTTCCAGGTCCACAGCAGGCTCAAGTCCATGCTATGACTCAGGATCAGGCACAAGATGCACCTGGGGGAGTTATTGCAGGTATTTGTAATATTTTTGAGTATCCTGCACGTATCTTGATAGACACAGGAGCATCTCATTCATTTTTATCTGTTACATTTGCTGATGAGCATGAGATTGCTTTTATTCCGTTATTGGATACTGTGTCTGTTGCTACTCCTGCTGGTGTTTTCTTGATGTCTAATGAGATAGTGTTGAATTGTGTGATTAGATTTGAGGATAAGATCATGATAACTAATTTAATCAAACTAGCTATGTCTGATTTTGACTGTATCTTGGGTATGGATACACTGATGAATTATAGAGCTACGGTTGATTGTTTTCATGGCATTGTGAGATTTAGACCGTATTATGGCAATAAGTGGAATTTTTATGGTAGTGATTCACAATCTCGCATTCCATTAGTATCGGCAATGGAAATGTTTAGATTATTATCGATAGGAAATGAAGGATTTATGATTTATGCTCTCGATGCGACGAAGGAAGAGAAATTGAAAGTTTCAGATATCCCTGTAGTTAAGGATTTTACTGATGTATTTCCTGATGAGATTCCGGGTTTTCCGCCTCAAAGGGAAATAGATCTTAGCATTGAATTAATGCCAGGGACAAGTCCTATTTTTCAAGCTCCATATCGATTAGCTCCAGCAGAATTGAAAGAACTCAAGACGCAATTGCAAGATTTGCTGGAAAAAGGTTATATTAGACCAAGTGTATCACCTTGGGGTGCTCCAGTCTTGTTTGTGAAGAAGAAAGACGGAACGATGAGAATGTGCATCGATTATCGACAATTGAATCAGGCTACTGTGAAGAATAAGTATCCTTTGCCACGAATTGATGACTTGTTTGATCAGTTGCAGGGTACATCTGTATATTCTAAAATTGATCTTCGTTCCGGATATCATCAACTTCGAGTTCGAGAGGAAGATGTTTCCAAGACAGCATTTCGAACGCGTTACGGACATTATGAATTTTTAGTTGTGCCTTTCGGGTTGACTAATGCTCCAGCAGTTTTTATGGATTTAATGAATCGTGTGTTTCGGGAATTCATAGATCGATTTGTTATCGTTTTCATTGATGACATTTTGATTTATTCTAAGTCAAGGAAGGATCATAAAGAACATTTGACGTTAGTACTTCAGAAACTCAGAACATCACAATTATATGCTAAGTTTTCGAAGTGTGAATTTTGGCTGGACAGAGTATTATTTCTAGGACATGTGATATCAGCACAAGGAGTATCTGTCGATCCTAGTAAAATTGAAGCTGTTCTTAATTGGTCTCGACCAACCAATGTCTCTGAGATTCGTAGTTTTTTGGGTTTGGCTGGATATTATAGGCGTTTCATCAAGGGATTTTCTGAAATAGCTAGGCCTATGACTATATTAACGCAAAAAGATCGACGTTTTGTGTGGACTGGGGAATGTGAAGCTAGTTTTCAGACTTTGAAAGAGAAATTGACTACGGCTCCAGTACTAGCATTACCTTCAGGCTCAGGTGGGTTTGTTATCTGTACAGATGCTTCTTTGAATGGACTGGGTTGTGTTTTGATGCAAAATGGACGCGTGATTGCGTATGCATCTCGTCAATTGAAATCACATGAGACTCGTTATCCAGTTCATGATTTAGAATTGGCTGCCATTGTGCATGCATTGAAAATATGGCGTCATTATCTGTACGGTGAGCAGTTTGTGATTTATTCTGATCATAAGAGTCTGAAATATTTATTCACACAGTCTGATTTGAATATGAGACAACGTCGATGGTTGGAACTGCTTAAGGATTTTGACTGTGATATTCAATACCAGCCAGGAAACGTGAATCAAGTTGCAGATGCTTTGAGCAGAAAAGTTCATACTAAGATGTTGGCATCTTTAACTATTTCTAAAGTTCATGAGCATTTGAGAACTTCAGGATGGACTTATCGAGCTAAAGGTAATCATTTCATAGTTTCATCTATACAAGTTGAACCACGAATAATTTCGAAAATCAAAGAAGCACAAAAGACTGATCCATATATTCATCATTTGAAAGAATTAACTCCAGCTGGTCAGTCAGGGAAATTTCTTGTTGCTTCTGATGGATGTTTGCGTTATAATGGTAGACTTGTGGTTCCGAATTTGATAGATTTGAAAGACAATATACTACGAGAAGCTCATTGTAGTCGACATAGTGTACATCCTGGAATTAGAAAGATGTATCATATCTTGAAAGCCCATTACTGGTGGGAAGGTATGAAGAATGATATTTCTGATTTTGTGGCTAAGTGTTTGACGTGTCAACAAGTTAAGGCTGAAAGAATGAGACCAGGTGGTATGTTACTTAGTCTTGAAGTACCACAGTGGAATTGGGAACACATTACTATGGATTTCGTGACACACCTACCTCGATCTAATCGTGGTTGTGATGCCATTTGGGTTATTGTGGATAGATTGTCTAAATCTGCCCATTTTATTCCATATGATCGTACGTGGACATATACGAAAATGGCGAAAATGTACATTGATCAGATAGTGCGATTGCATGGTGTGCCAGTTACTATAGTATCAGACCGTGATCCCAGATTTACTTCTAAGTTTTGGTCTAGTTTGCAATCATCTTTAGGTTCTAAATTGGCCGTGAGTACTGCCTATCATCCACAGACAGATGGTCAATCTGAAAGAACTATTCAGACACTTGAAGATTTATTACGAGCTGTTGTGATGGATTTTAGTGGCGGTTGGCAAGAATCTTTAGCTTTGGTGGAATTCTCTTACAATAATAGTTATCATGTATCTATCGGGATGGCACCATTTGAAGCCTTGTATGGCAGAAAATGTAGATCTCCGATATGTTGGGAAGAAGTAGGAGAACGACAGTTGTCAGGACCAGAGTTTATTCAAGAGATGAAAGAAAAAGTTGACCTGATCAGGAAAAGAATGAAAGCAGCCCAGGATCGTCAAGCCAGCTATGCTAATAACAGACGTAGACCTTTAGAATTTCAGGTTGACGATTTTGTTTTCTTGAAAGTATCACCATTTCGTGGTACTATGAGATTTGGGCGTAAAGGGAAATTAGCTCCTCGTTATATCGGTCCATACGAGATTGTTGAGAAGATTGGTATTTTAGCGTATCGTTTGAACTTGCCGCAGAGTTTGTCTGCGATACATGATGTATTTCACGTATCTATGCTGCGGAAGTATGAACCAGATCCTTCTCATATCTTGAGGGCTGATGATGTGGAGTTGGATAGTTCCCTTAGCTATGTTGAGTATCCAGTGCAGATTCTTGATCGTAAAGAAAAGCAACTGAGGAACAAGACGATTCCTTTGGTTATGGTAGAATGGAGTAGACATGGAAGAGAAGAAGCTACATGGGAATTGGAGTCTCGAATGCGTCAAGAATGGCCTCATTTGTTTGACAATGTTATGAATTATGCCTTGTACTCTGATTTCCCTATGTACTATCAGTGGTAGATGTTTAACCACTTTGTATATAAGTTTGATGTGTGTTTAATTTCGAGGACGAAATCTTCTTTTTAGAGGGGGAGAAATGTAAGGACCCGATTTTACTCTATTAATTAATTTGTGTGTTAAAAATATTGATTTTTAAATATCGGTTTATAGACGATATTAAATGAATATGTTATTTATAGAGCACACAGGAGTTGAAATAACTCGAACCGGGTCCAGTTTGAACCCCGAATGAATAAAATAAGACACACATTAAACTAATACATAATATATATAACGCATAATCTTTCTCCTCCATTTGTTTTTCCACCGCCTTCGCCCGTCTGTTCTTTTCCGTTTCTTTTCAATTTCAAAATCTTCCTATCGCTTCAAATCTCCGTATCTCCTTCGTTTTTGGCCGGATTTCAAAAGTAAATATAGTTCCGGAATCCTCGCGACGAGAGCTATCTTTTGGTACCCATATTTCATATTTTTAGTGAAGTTTCCGAAAAACCCGTCGCACAGCTGCCGCCGTTCGCTGCCGCCGTCCGCCGCCGTTCGCCGCCGCCGATCGTCGCCGGAGTTTAGGGGTTGTGTTAGTTGTTTAACCCTTTAATTCCAAGCTTTGAGGTATAATTTTGAATTTAGGGTTTTGAAGTTTGGGTATTTCGATTCAATTGACATCCGATAATTGATATTTGATTTATTATTGGTTGTAGGTATTATACCGGACTCGATTGGAGGTATTGACTATTTTTCAGAAATTATTGGGGCATTATTTCGAATTTCCAGATTATTTAAATTGGGATTTTTGAAGTTTAGAGCTATTTAAATCACTGTTTGGATTTCTAGATGTGCTAGAATTAATATATATAAATTTCAGAATTTTTGGGAATTTTCTGGAAAAATTCAGATTATGATATTTTTGGTATTTCGACTTTTAGAGTCGTAAATTCGATATTTGGTTATTGATAGGATGTTTTAATATTAAATATAAATTTTAGGATTTATGAGCAATTTTTCTGGAATTACAGATTCTGAAAATTTGGGATTGGAATATCCGAGAAATACTTGAGATATTTCTGTGATAATTAAGTGTCGGTTGAGGTACGTATGAGCTGTTTATATTACGACGTCTATAATGACATGTAATGATATTAAATATTTTGTAATGAGTGATAATGTGTTTTATGTGCTTACGTGGATTATATGATTGCATTCACTCATTTATAAATTTACATAGCACGTTGAGCCTTGACTCCTTTGATTACTATTGATATTGATCTCTTGAGATGTATTGAGTCATCATGGAGCGAGTGACATTATTTTAGTGCACTCCTGAGATAGTATGAGGCACGGACAGGTAGCTCCTGTCGCCCTCTGATGCTACGTACGACACTCCTGATGACAGCATGAGGCTGGACGGGTCGCTCCTGTCACCCTCCGATGCTACGTGTATGGATTAGCAGTGATGATTCGAGGTCTGCTGCGTTCCTGGCACGGGTGGCCACTGAGTTTATTGTGATACGATTCTTTGGACTCCTTTTGGTATTCCTATTTCATTGATACCTGTCACGCATTACATTGCATTTCATTGCATTGTACTTGATTTTATTCATGTCAGTTATATTTGTCGTAATTTTTATAGTTCGTCGTACTGGGGTCCGACCCCTGTTTTCTTTTTATGCTGTGGTTGTTTGTGATTCCATAGCAGGTTATCCAGGGGGATTTGACGCATCTGGTGGAGCGTCATCTAGTGGTACCCAGTGAGGCGAGCGTGGAGTTGAGTTCCCAGATATATATGTATATATATCATTTTAGCGAGTTTTATATTTGCCGGGGTGATGCCCTGTGTATCTGTATAAATAGTTTTGGACTTTGTTTTGAATTGTTATTTGTATGATCGAGCCTTGCCGGCTCTGCATGTGTTTAGTCCTGGCCAGTGCGGCTATAGGTGTGTAAATTGGAGTTGTGACTCTATTTTCGAGTATATATTGTTGGTTGTGTTGTACAAGTTTTTGGGATGTCCTATTTACGAATAGGTCATGCCGAAATTTCTGTAGGCCCAAACGCAAATTTTTAACTCGTTTTCGCTGTTTACATTAATTAATCCTGGTTGTTTGATCATTAAATATTAAATCAGGACACGGGCCCTTTCAAAAAATGAAACACGTACAAATTGTATGACAAAAAAGCCATTTCCTAAATAAGAAACAAATTATAAAAAGGGAATTAATGTGATCTGTTTGATTTTATTCCAGACATTTTCCGACATTGGATATTTGAAAAGTAATTAAAATTAGCTTCTCTTGCACACGTTGTATGCATATAGATAAATAATAATAATTATGCTGATTAATTTTCAATATATTATTTTCAAATTGACACGATCAATTAAATATTCTAATGTTAATTTATATTTAATTTGTTGCAAAAAGTTCATAATCATTTTTCAAGCGTTTGCAAACAGTACATTGGTAATTATAAATTTTTAAATTCATATAAAATATGATAATTATAAATAAATTACAAATACATTAGTTATTCTATGAAACTCTTAATCACTTTTTTTATAGAAGATATGATAACTATATATAGATAAATAATATCAAATCAATTGAAAATTATATAAAATGCATATTTTTAATTAAATTATAAGATGTTCATCAATCACTGTAAGAAATTTATTAATTTCCATGTCAGTGTATTAACAAATTATTCAAATCACTAACAAACCAATTAACTCATATCATCACCGTCGCCATTCCCATCCCCATCACCATCATCATCAATGCATCATCAACATCATCATCACCATGGTCACCGGTACCTCAACTAACTTATTAATTAATGTTACACGTGTAAATAAATGAATGGGTAATCCAATCCTCTAATAAATTACCGCATTTGCTTGACTTCCAGAGGAAAATGTTACGTTGATTGAACTTGAAAACTGAAATTATAAAATTATTTATTCACTTTATTTAAAAAGTGTCTTTCAAAACTATATTAAGAATATTTATATAATTTCAAGTATAATGTGTAACTCAATGTGTATCCTTTCGTGTAAATGTAGAATCACTCCTTTCCAAAATATAAAACTTTGCAATGGACAAGAGGGGACGTATTTAAAAATTAAGATTGTGATTCTCGCTTAATATGTTACTGGCTAGCTAAAGTTAGAAAAAGCAATTGTAAATATAAAGATGCAACAACATCTAAATTTTAATAGGTATAACGATAGAATTTGATAGTTAATCGGGTATTTTTTTTAAAAAAAATTGAATTTTCTCTTTTGGTAGTATATTACTATTATATTTACTTTTTAATTATTATATTTTTGTCATTAAAATTCATATGCAAACATAAAATAATTTTTTTTGTCATTTTATATGCGAATTCGGCCCGTAGAATCTTGGATACGCCCTTATGGACAAGTACTCAGAAATATTTTATACACGTTTTGTTACATTTTTTTTGTAAAAAAAGCTTTAATTATTTAAGAACAAATATGTGTTTGGAAAATTATTTTAAAAAAACTTTGTTATAATTAAAAGTAATATGTCTTGAGTTATCATTGTTTTCATTTATAAAAAAAAAAAATATATATATCTCAAATGTTATCTAAAACTATACTTGGAGAGAATTTTTAAAATATTCGTCAAAAACACTTTCCAAAAATCTCATTCAAACAGATATATTCTCATTATAAAATACTAAAAACGTTTTTAAAATAATTATTCAAATGAACCTCCATGTCTTTCAAATTTCAAGTTCGTCTATTGATCAAATATTAATATTTAAAAAAAATAAAATCGAATACTAAAATTACCACCATTTCGAAAATTACCACAATTTAATGCTTTATAACTATAAATTCCATGTGCGCATACCTTTAACTTGCCCAAAATAAAGGGCGGCTGCAAAAGTCTAGTAATTAAATGCATAGAATATGTCTTCGTTTTTAAAAATAATAATAATAATATGAGAACATGGAACCTATATCTTTCGGTGTACACTGGATAAACTCTCGAACTAATGCAATAGCCTACAAACTACGATATCCACGTAAACCGCATTAGGCAATTTTTGTGCGACAGGTTACTCCAAGAAGGATTTGGTATAGAGAATCGAACTTCTGACATCTGGCTAAGCACTCATCTACTCCACCAACTCAGACATCACTTGAGTGCAACTATATGTTTCATTTTAATTGAACGAATCTGAACTTTGAGCATAAAATATACATATTGGATATTATTGTGATTTTTTATATATTTGATATTTTAGATATACCATATTCAAAATATTAGATATAACAATATTATTATCCCATAATATATTATTTGATATAGAATATTTGATATATCAAAGTGAATCCACGTACAGTTTGAGGTAGAGTAGAATTCTAGTCATACCATACTAGATGTCCTATAAATATAGGTAGCCTTCAGTTGGTAGATACATGAAGTTGAATGAATTCACAACACACAATATACACATCTAAATTCTCTATGGTAATTCTTGGAGTATCGTCAGAAATCTCCAAGAATTTAAAGTGTGCACGTGATCGAAATATTCTAGTAATATTTCGAAACCACAAAAGAACTAAAAATTGTTCGTGGGATTTGTTCGAGGGATTTGCTTGTAGATCGAGTCAGAGATCCAACAACTGTGTGCCTTATTTTCCGCTGAAAAGATACACACAATTTATTGATTTTTAGCATTAAATTCCAACAATACACATATAGTAGGTTCAATTTTTTGTTCATGTTGAGATATTTCACATCAGTTGGATAGAGTTCTTGAGAGTTATATATATGATCTTGAACAATGCTCCCTCTTGAGTTAACTTTTGGGCTTGAAGTTAGGTCCAAATTCATTTTTTAACAGTTCATCGAATTTTGTTCAAAAATATATAACTATAGAACAAAATACATACATATATATATATATATGGGCCTCGGGCGTTAATCATTTTCGTAAAGCGAGGAAGAATACGAAGTAATTGCTATAGAGGCACATTGTGCAGTCGTGCAGACATGGGCTTGGGCCCAAGGCGTGACAATATACATATAGCAGGTTTTATATATAGATGGATTCAAAATTCGAATTACAATAAATCAATTTTGAGATCCATAAACTACTTATTTATATATTAATTCAACAACAAATTTACATTTGAAATTCATAAATTTAAAATATTTATGATCACTAATTGTTTAATTGGTACGGTCAATGGTGCCACTACGTACATTACGTAAATATGGGTAAATTAGATCCTACTTGTACAGGAAAATTGTAATTTTAGTCCGATAATTTCGTCACTTTATGATTTTAGTCTTTAATTTATATTTTTCGATTTCAATTTTAGTCATGCATATTTTTATTTTTAGCAATTTTAATCATTTTATCGTCGAAAATGTTTATGTGGCACTATACAGGTCAGCTTCACATTACCGCTGCATTGGTGTCACATTAACGCCACGTCAGAAAAAAGGACAAAAATTGCCTAAAAAACAAAGATAACGGACTAATTAAAATTGAAATCTGACAACATAAAGACCGAAGTCGCAAAGTGACAAACATACCAAACCAAAACAACAATTTTTCCTATTCCATACATAAGCAAGTAATTTATGGAACAAATGTATGCAGTCAATTATTTACCGTCACGGTTTTGCCCATCCAGTAAATCATATATATACACCATCAGATCAGTTGCTGCAATCTTGATTCATCGATACTCTCAACAACTCAAGGTAATTAATTAAATACTAGCTTATACATATATGTCGTCGTTTTATAACTCATCTGATATTAAAATCTCAAGTTTGGGACGAACGTAGACCTTGTACATCAATGGAGCAAGAAAAGTCGCGGTGTTTGGGCTTGGTCTAATAGACTTTGTTGGATGGTTCGATCCTACCTCATGGGCATTACCTCATGGGGTAGGTGAAACTCTTTTATTGGTTCAAATCATGAGGGTCCTACATCAATAATGTGAGGCCCGCATAATTTGACCAATCATGTGCTTCCACCTATCACATGGGGTAAAACCCATGGGGTAGGATGAAATTTTCCGACTTTGTTCCTCCACTGCTGGCTATGTATCCGGTGAATGCATGCATCGGGTTGTGTCGACTTCATCAACGACTATATATATATGTACAGATGTTCAACGACAGATTGAAGCCGCTCGTTGATGAACTCATGCCAATCTACCTGCTGCCAAATTTAACTACATAAACATGATCACTAAGCCTATCACTTGGGATTTTTTCTCTTCCTGATAAGTTAACATCAGTGCATGTGATATTGGATCCACAAGCTAAGTTAACATCAGTGCATGTGATATTGGATCCACAAGCTAGCAAGCATACGAAGTGAAAGAAATATTTTATTCCTTAAAATCTCTTAATTCTAAAAAGATTTTATTTAATATCTTTTGTCTTTCTTGGACATGAAGTAATCTTTATTTCCTATTTGCGATATTGATAAGCTGATTAGAATATTTATCATATCATATCTAATATTTATCTTTCTTTATTTGTGTAGATTTGATATGATCAAATAAAATAAATCCTACGCCTACAAGGAAATAGATTGAAGAAGGATTCTTGGTCTATTTTATTTGAGAAAGGCGTACACAAGAGAGAGAGAATAATAGAGAGAAAAACGTGAGAACCTAAGTACGTACATTGTGTGAAAGCTAAAAATCTCTCTGAAGCTTAGTTGAAGCTGTGACAACTTGAGACCGTGTAGAACACTTGAAGATTGGAGATCAAGAAGTCTGATGCTCATGTGATTTATGCTTCAACATTATTTTTCTCCTTACTATGTTTCGTTATTCTATTTCATATAGAGTGCTTTTAGGAGAACGTTTACTATTTATTTTCTCACTTGGTTTGAGAAATTAAATTTTACAATAATCACTAGTGTTAGGGCTTGTAAAACTCTTTGAAATTTTTCTAGTGAAGTTTTGCCCTGAGGCGCTGTAAGAGTATTTTATACTCTTGCTTAAATCATTGAGTCTATTTATATGGTTGCTTGTTTATTTTATTTAAGCTTTAATTATATTCCGCTGCAAATTACTCAAGGTGTTATTGTAGGTGTTGTCAACATCTTGGGACAACACCTCAAACTGTTTATGTGCAACCCTTTTCCCTTACAAGTGGCATCAGAGCCATCTTCTTGATACACTAAAAACTGATCTTGGTTTGTTTATTTTATTACAGGGAATAAGATGGACTCATCGTCTGTTGCGAACTCGTTCCTGAAACCTCTGGTCCTTGATGGCACGAATTACGCACTATGAAAGAATAGGATGCGATATACTATTAAGGCTATGGATGTTCGTGCTTGGCAAAGTATTCTGACTGGTTGGACTCCTCCAAAAACGCTAGATAAAGATGGAGACTACATCATCAAGCAAGAAGAAACTTGGACTGCCGAGGAAACATAAAGTTCAAGCTACAATGCTAAAGCACTCAATGCAATTTTTGCAACTGTTGATATGAGGATGTATGAAATCATAGCTGATTGCACTGTTGCTAAGGATGCATGGGATGCTCTTCAAGAACACTGTGAAGGAACTGATAGCGTGAGAAGAACAAGATTGAGATTGTTAAACGCAAGATTTGAGAATATCAGGATGGATGAGAATGAATCTATTGCTGATTATGATAAGAAACTTAGGGAGATAGCTACAGAGGCACATGATCTTGGAGGACCTATTGCTAGTGAAACTATGGTGAACAAGGTTCTTCGATCCTTGCCTAAAGATTTAATGGGAAGATTTGGGCGCTTGAAGAAATTAAAGACACTTCAAAGATGAAGATGACTGAACTGATTAGCATTCTTCAAATTTTTGAGATGAACAATTCAGAACAAGAGAAGGATAAAGGAAAATCAATAGCCTTTCAAGCCTCGAAACCTTCATACGAGGAGTATGTTCAATTTCATCAAGAAGTTCATCAATCTGACTTGGAAGATGATTCGATCTCTCTTATGACTAGGAAAATCAATGATTATCTGAAGAAGATGAAAGAGTCAAGAAAGACGGATCAAAAACTCAAGGCTCCAATGTTCTCTAACAAGCCTTTAAGGATTACTGGACCAGAGCAATCACCAAGAAAACCTGTTGATACTCCTAAGCCTCGATTGATGTTGGAAGGGAAGAAAAATTTTGTGTCAAAGAAGTTGGACACTGTTCAATGTCATGCTTGTCAAGGTTTTGGACACTATGCAAATGAGTATGCCAACACGCTTAGGAAAGGGATGAACACATCTTTGAGTGATGAAGAGTCTTAAGAAGAAGAACAGGAAGATGAAGAAAGCCATAATACCTTGTCGGCCCTACTGAAGAGCAAGAAAAAGTTTCAAGTCAATCCTTTAGGTGTTGCCGCAGGTGTTGCCACACCTGGCCGCAACATCTCCCAAAGGTCAGTGTGTTTGAATTCCTCCATTCCTGATAACATGTGTGATAATGATACAGGTGAAGAGATAATGTCCATGGAAGAAGCTCGGATGATGTTTGAAGAACTTCATACTGATTGGGTTGAAAGGAATAAGATGAATACTATTCTTTCAAAGGAAAATTCTGATCTAAAGGCTGATGTGTCAAGACTAGAAGTCATGCTGAGTAAGAAAGACATGGAATTAAGCCAAGTGAAGAAAGAACTCGAAAAAGCAAACGCTACTTTGGCCAAGTTTAATTCAAGCACTTCCAAGCTTGATTCGCTAATCATGATGGGAAGAGATGATACGGCTGGTTTAGGTTTTGAAAACAGCATATTTGTGGTTGGTGAAAGTTTGAAAGGCCCTGTGTTTGTCAAGGAAAGAAGCAGTACAGAAAGCTCAAGTAAAAAGGCCTTACCTATAGATCCTCCAAAACCAAAGCCACAGCATGTTGCTCCTTCAATGTCTAGAAGGAAACGTAGGTACATATGTCACTACTGTTATAGACCTGGTCATATCAAACCATACTGTTTTAAGCTGCAAGAAGACTACAGGTATAGATCTGCATCGAAGGTGTTGCCTAAGATGTTGCCAACACCTCCCCACAACATCCCTAGAAACAGATCTTATGTAAGAAAGATTTGGGTACCAAAAACTGATATTCAATGTCATATGATTTATACTGCTCTGAGAACTAATGTTTCAGGTGTATGGTACTTTGATAGTGCTAGCTCTCGTCACATGACAGGTTCCAAAAAGTTTCTCACTGACTATGTTGAACAGAAAAGTGGAAAAGTAACCTATGGTGGAGGTTCAAAAGGAAACATTGTTGGAAAGAAAATTCTGAATGTTGCTGGTCTGCCCAAGCTTCGCAATGTGCATCATGTTGAAGGATTAACCGCAAATCTAATAAGCATAAGCCAACTTTGTGATGATAATTTGCATGTGCAATTTGATAAGAAATTATGCAAAGTTTTTGATGATTCAAATCTCTGTGTCATGACAGGTACTAGGTCATCCGACAACTGCTATCAACTCGGAGAAGAGATGGCTTGTAGACACACCAAAGTTAATGAGTTTGATCTATGGCATCAAAAATTGGGTCATGCAAATTTCAAGACATTAAAGAACTTAAGTATGTTAGATGCTGTAAGAGGTATGTCTAACTTAAAATCTGCTATTCCATTTGTGTGTGAAGCTTGTTAGAAAGGAAAGCAAACTAGGGTGTCACACGAGGTATTGCCAACATCTGTGACAACACGCTGCCTTGAACTTTTACATATGGACTTGATGGGTCCAATGGATGTTGAAAGCTTTGGAGGTAAGAAATATTCTTTTGTTTGTGTGGATGATTTCTCACTATATACTTGGGTAAATTTTCTGAGAGAAAAATCGAACACATTTGATGCCTTCAAAAAACTGCTCACTAAGATTTCAAACCAATACAATCTGAAGGTAATCAGAATTCGTACTGACCATGGTAAGGAATTCGAAAATTTTTCTTTTGCAAGTTTGTGTGATAAGAAAGGTATTTCTCATGAATTTTCTGCTCCTAAAACTCCACAACAAAATGGAATTGCTGAAAGAAAAAATAGGACTTTGCAAGAGATGGCAAGAGTGATGTTAAGTTCAAAAAATATTTCAAAACGTTTTTGGGCTTAAGCCTTGAATACTGCATGTCATATTTCAAATAGAGTTTATTTAATGGTACTACTATGACATCCTATGAAATTCTCATGGGAAATAGACCAAACCTTAAATATTTTCATGTTTTTGGATGTGTATGTCACGTTTTGAATAATAGGGATCATCTTGCTAAATTTGATGCAAAAAGTGATAAGTGTATGTTCTTGGGATATTCATCAAATAGCCGAGCCTATAGGATGTATAACTTGAGAACAAGGACTATTTTTGAGTCAATTAATGTTATTTTTGATGACTTTGAAGATCTAAAGAAGAAAACAGCTGAGGATGAAGTTAATGATCTGCTGGATAATTCTGGAAATTTAGATGCTGTCAAATGAGTGTTGCCAACACCTTTGCCAACACCTCCTACAGAAAATCCAGAATCAAAAGTTGAAAAGCCTACCGATGAGAACATTGATGAGAACAGTGAGGTAAATGAAGCTGGAAATAATGTTCCAAGCAGAATTCAGAAGAATCACCCAACCTCACAGGTCATTGGAGATGTGCATGGAGACTTGCAAACTCGAAGGAAAGAAAAAGTGGATTATCGAAAGATGGCAGGTTTGTTGTGCATGAGTTCTACATATTCTCAGGTAAGATTCTCTTGTTTCGTGTCAAATATTGAACCCAAAAAGGTTGAAGAGGCTTTAAAAGATAAGTTTTGGGTCAATGCTATGCATGAAGAATTAGAACAATTTGTTAGGAATGATGTTTGGTACTTAGTACTTTGTCCTGCTCATGGTAATGTCATAGGAACTAAGTGGATTTTCAAGAATAAAACTGATGAGTCGGGAAACATCATTAGAAATAAAGCTAGGTTGGTAGCTCAAGGATACACACAGGTTGAAGGGGTGGATTTTGATGAAACATTTGCTCCTGTAGCCCTCATTGAGTCTGTCCGACTTTTGCTTGCTATTTCATGCAACATGGGAATGAAACTTTTTCAAATGGATGTAAAGAGTGCCTTTTTGAATGGGATCCTAAATGAAGAAGTCTATGTGAAACAACATAAAGGGTTTGAGGATCCAAATCATATTGATTATGTGTATAAGTTAAAAAAAGGCATTGTATGGATTGCAGCAAGCACCACGTGCATGGTATGGGAGACTTACTGTGTACTTGCTCAATATTGGCTTCAAAAGAGGTGAAGTTGATAAGACTTTGTTTGTGCAAAAGTCTCAAGGTAATATCTTAATTTGCCAAATTTATGTGGATGATATAATTTTTTGTGCTTCAAATGATAAACTTGTTGATGATTTTGTAAAGTGTATGTCTTCTACATTTGAGATGAGCATGGTTGGTGAGTTAACATATTTCTTGGGCTTGCAAGTGAAACAAATGCATGATGATATTTTTTTTGTGTCAAAGCATGCTAAAAATCTTGTAAAAAAGTTTCTGAATGACAACACTAAACACATGCGCACACCTATGGGGTCTAATGAAAAATTGTCTAGGGAGGATGTTGCCGAAGGTGTTGACAACACCCTCTACAGAAGCATTATTGGTAATCTTTTGTATTTAAGTGCTACTAGACCTGATATCATGTATAGTGTTTGTTTGTGTGCTAGATATCAGTCTAACCCAAAAATTACTCACTTGAAGGCCGTAAAATGTATACTAAAATATGTGGCTGGAACTTTGAATTTGGGTTTGTGGTACACTAAAGAAACCAATTCGAATTTGGTAGGGTTTAGTGATGCTGATTGGGCTGGGGATTTAGATGAGAGAAAGAGCACTTAGGGGGGATGTTTTTACTTGGGGAATAACTTAGTATCTTGGTATAGTAAGAAACAAAATTGTGTCTCACTGTCTACTGCCGAGTCTGAGTATGTTGCGGTTGGTAGTTGTTGCTCACAACTCCTTTGGATGAATCAAATGCTAAATGATTATGGTGTTAAGAGTGATACTCCTATTGTGTACTGTGATAATTCTAGTGTCATTGATATATTCAAAAATCCAGTACAACACTCTCGAACCAAACACATTGATATTAGACATCACTTCATTCTAGATTTGGTCGAGAAAAGCATGATCTTAATTGAGTTTGTTGGAACTAATAACCAATTAGCTGATATATTCACAAAAGCTTTGGATTTCGAGAGATTTTCCAGTCTAAGGAAGTCTCTCAATATGTGTGCATTATAGACAGAACCGAGATGTTGTCAGGAGTGCTGCCAACACCCTGTGACAACACCTTTTCATGCATATGCATTTTTTAAGATTCTAGGCATACTGCATTCATGCATTCATTCTGTTTTGTGATGTGTTTGATACTTTGTAACCATTGACTAGTTTTCACTCAGGATTCTTTGCAAAATAGTTTTCAGTCTAATTAGATTAATTGAAGAAGAGTTCTGACTAAGTTACAAAGTAGTGGAGGGACGTTCGTGTATTTCATGATCTTGTCCCAAGTGAAAAGTGACTTTGTAAAATCAAAATAACAAAAGAACAAAAAATGATGAAGCTTGAATTGAATCAATCATCAAATTTGATTGATAATCAGAAGCAAATGGAAAAAGCTACCTAAAGGGGTCCATTTGAAGATCGTTTCTTTAGTAAGCAGGCTACCACTTCTGCAAAAATAATGAATTGGATATAATAATTTTTCTGAATCCTGAAGTGTTGCTGGGAGATGTTGCCAACATCGTGGATAACACCTCACTTGTCAACATTTATTTGTGCATAAAATTGCATTTTATTTTTATGTCACACTCTGTTTTTAGACATAATTAGGGCATGCATATTTGTGAATATATTTGGCCGAAAGGTTACAAATTCTGATCAAATAAAAATTTTGATTTTTTCCCTATCCTCTGAATTTTTGAATTTGAAAATGATTGGATTTTTTTACAGTGGTGTTATATTCTGATGAGGAGTTAATTTTGGTAATATTTGGTGAAATATTTGGGCCTAGATTATCAGTGAAAATCAAGGGATTTATTGTCTATTTTAAATCGGATTTGTTACCGTTTTTGAAGAGTTACCGTTGGGGATTTTGTTACCGTTGGGGCCTACTCAGAATCCGAGATAGAATAGGAAAAGATTTGGTGCCTAATATACCTGTGTTCTTATCTGTTTAAGGAAATATTCTACTTCCTTGTTTCGTATTGCTCTAGTATTCTTTGTTCTCCCGTTTTTCAAAATTGCTCAAAATTGTTGTGTCCTTCATTCTTTCATATTCTAATTTCAGGAAAGGGTTTTGATTCACACGATATTTGTTCTGAGATGGGATATAAGGAAGATTCTGCGGAAGGTGTCACAGCACCTACATCACCACACCCTGTGGTTGAGCAAGCAATCATTCCTGTTGCCGAGGAACCTATGCCTCTGGACTCCATCGCTCCAGGAGAGCCTGGCAATGCCATCGATGTAGAGAATTTATCAGACATGAGCGAGGTAAATAAGGTGTTTTCCACGAAACCCTTAACTCGCCGATCCAAGAGACAAGCTGGATACAACCCAGATTACACTGCCTCCAAACGATTCCGTGGAAAAGGACAACCATCAAGACCATCTCTGGTGGACATTGAATTCACCTCTGGAGATGAGATCTCTGATGAAAACTTCAAGCTTGTACGCCGAAAAAGGGGAAATTCAAGTACCCAGGAACCGTCTGGAGAAGCTATTCCGGTTCCTTTTGCCGCATAAAGAAAATCATCAAGTGATTCCTCTGAGAGTGAGTCCACTGAATCAGGAACTCCACTTGTTGCTGCTAATGCTATTGAGACAGATGCACCTGCATCTGTACCTACTGTTGAGGAGAAATCTACTGTTCCTCCTGTTCTGTCCGATGAAGAAGAAATGTCAATAGCCCAGTTCATGGCTAAAATGAAGAAGTCTAAAGGCAAGAAGCCTACATCCACTGCTCCTGCTCCTGTCCTAGAATCTGAAGATGAACCAGACGAGGAGATGCTCGCAGAATTTGCTGACAACCGCCCTCAACCTTCTGATAGTTCCAGCTCTGATTCGAGTGAAGATTCAGATGCTGAGAAGGAGTTTGAAGAAGAGTCCAATTCTGATGACTCTGAACAAGAAGAGGAAGGTGCTGAGGAAGGTATTGCCGACACCCTGGACAACACCTTAGGCGAAGAATATCAGGTAAACTCGTCATATTCATCTACTTTTTACTCCAAGGAGATTGCTGACTGCTGGGAGACTTATGCTAATCGAGAGTTTCTGGAGGAGCATAACATTGATGTTGAGAGCTATGGAGCTCAGAACATGGTGAGATTTTTCGAGGTAAGGAATATACTGTCTACCGTTACTACTGTTGGTCCTTATTGCAGAGAATTGGTGCGTGAGTTCTACTGCAATCTCACTGAAGCTATAAAGAATCCTAGATACATGAAGTATGGGAAAGTTTATGTGCGTGGGCAGATCTTCTCTTTCAGCCATGCCATTATAAATGGATTTCTTTAGACTCCTGCCTCTGATGATGCTGCTCTGCCTACCATGGATGAGATGACATCTGTCATCACTGGAGGACATGTCACTGTCTACCCAGCTCATCCTAAGAAATTGCCAGCAGCCAAGCTCACTTCTTTTTACTCTGTCCTCCATAAAACTGTCGTGAAGACTTGGACTCCATCCGAAAATTCCAGTGTGGTTACCAAGAATCAAGCCCCTGTCTTGTATGCTATTGGTACTGGAATTGCATTCAACTATGGCCGAATCGTGTTTGACACAGTCATAGCCTTTGCAGACGGTGCTCAACCTACACTGAAGCTGCCTTATCCATCACTCATCTATTCTATGCTGCTGTCTCAAGAGATTGAGAAGGATGATGATGAAGCACTTATTGCTCCAGGAGAGCTGCTAAAGATCGCACCTGCATTGCTCAAAGGAAATCGGAAGATAGACCTTCCTTGGTCTGAGTCAGCTGATGTCGCAGGTGTTGTGGCAGATGCTGCCAACACCTCCTCTGCCACCGCTGTTTTTGTACCCCCCCCCCCTCCCCTCCACTGCTCATGATGTTGATCCTGCATTCATACAAGCTCAATTGGTGCATGCTGAGCAGAAGATTGCACAAGCAAAGGCTGACCTAGCCTATTATGAAGGGTTAAAGGCTCACTATGAATCACTACTAAGCGGAGCTGGCCTTTCTAAACAAAAAGAGGGAGAAGGAAATGAAACAGAAGAAGCTGAATCCGAGAGCAATGAATTTTAATCTTAGTTTTTAGTTTTCTTTTTGGTTTTGCTAGTTTAGTTTGATTTTTTTTGTTTATTTGTTTAGTATTGTTTTTGTTCTCTGATCCTAATCAAAACTATTTTTTTCTGGTGTTAACTCTGATATGATTTCTTGATTGTGTTTCTCCTTGCTCTTATTGTTTCTGATTTAAGGTGTCATAGCTAGATGTTGCCAACATCTTGCGACAACACCTCTGGATATACTTAGGGAGAGAATCTATTCAGGGGGAGTTTTGATTAAGGGGGAGTTTTAGTTGATCTGTTTTTGGATTAAATGTGTTTTGTCCAGAAAGGCAAAAAGGGGGAGATTGAAAGGAATATTTTATTCCTTAAAATCTCTTAATTCTAAAAAGATTTTATTTAATATCTTTTGTCTTTCTTGGACATGAAGTAATCTTTATTTTCTATTTGCGATATTGATAAGCTGATTAGAATATTTATCATATCATATCTAATATTTATCTTTCTTTATTTGTGTAGATTTGATATGATCAAATAAAAGGAATCCTACGCCTACAAGGAAACAGATTGAAGAAGGATTCTTGGTCTATTTTATTTGAGAAAGGCGTACACAAAAGAGAGAGAATAATAGAGAGAAAAACGTGAGAACCTAAGTACGTACATTGTGTGAAAGCTGAAAATCTCTCTGAAGCTTAGTTGAAGCTGTGACAACTTGAGACCGTGTAGAACACTTGAAGATTGGAGATCAAGAAGTCTGCTGCTCGTGTGATTTAGGCTTCAACATTATTTTTCTCCTTACTGTGTTTTCGTTATTTTATTTCATATAGAGTGCTTTTAGGAGAACGTTTACTATTTATTTTCTCACTTGGTTTGAGAAATTAAATTTTACAATAATTACTAGTGTTAGAGTTTGTAAAACTCTTTGAAAGTTTTCTAGTAAAGTTTTGCCCTGAGGCGCTGCAAGAGTATTTTATACTCTTGCTTAAATCATTGAGTCTATTTATATGGTTGCTTGTTTATTTTATTTACGCTTTAATTATATTCCGCTGCAAATTACTCAAGGTGTTATTGTAGGTGTTGTCAACATCTTGGGACAACACCTCAAACTGTTTATGTGCAACCCTTTTCCCTTACACGAAGAAAGTAAATGGATCCGATTTTGCAGGTATTACAGTCTCCAATATTAATTCATGCTGTGTGGTAGGAACAGCACTGTGTGAATCTTACCAAGTTCCATGCAGCAAACAGAAATCAGTATTTTTTCTTCGATGATTATCATTCGACGCGGGTCGTTAATCGGCACACAGCTGCAAGAACATACAATGCGCTTTTACCCTCAGATGCCTATCCATTTGACATCTACGTACGTACCACCTTGCTCAAGAAAAAAGATCCTATGCCATATATGTACACAGCATGCTCGAGTGTTCACGCGTGGCGCGACTAATATCTGTACATCTATCTACTCGTGAATAAGGCATTACAAGTTCTACTTCAAAGCCATACATTCCACCACCAAAATTTAGAGTTCAGTACTAATGTTTATTTCGCTAAACAAAAAGTAGGGGAAGGCCGGAAGCCATCTCATAAATGAATAGTACTTGAATAATATAGATATATAGCTGCATACAAAATATGGACAACAGAAATCCCAGAAAATCGTATAATGTTATTCGTTATTGGAATTAAAAGGGATTAAAAAAAACCAGTTGAAACATTGTACTATGCGTCTAACTTTCAAAAAAGAACAAAAGAGGTTAAACAAAGAACGCATTAAGATGGCCATTTTACGCATGGAATATTAGATGATGCAAAATACGAATTAATCAACATATGTTTGAATAAGATAATGATACATGACACTGTTCTTAGGACTTAAGCCAAACATCAGACTAAAGCAAATTAAGATAATTAATCAATCAATATCTTGTAGATAATTAACCAATTTTCACGTCTTATCCAATGGTATTTGTGTAGTCCTGAAGCATACATTCGTTATCAGCACATAATGTCCGAGCGTAACTAGCAATTTTCTAAATTCAATAAGATGTTTGTTTATAATGTCCGAGCGTAACTAGCAATTTTCTAAATTCAATAAGATGTTTGTTTGAAAATTAAAGGTTACCATACGAATCATTCATACTCATATTTAAAAATTCCAAGTAATATTTTTGATATAATATTTTTGATATAAAAAAATAATATGTTTTTTTATATGCTATTCAATTAAAAAATTTGTCTCGTAAAAATTGACGAACGAGACAATATCACGGAAATTTCGAAGAAAAATTATTTTTCATGAATTTGTCATTTGGACAGCAAATGTGTTTTTAAAAAATTGTTTTCCCGTAATGGGCGAGTTACATGGGTTTGGTGATCAGTGAGTGTTTATCGCTTCATTCCAGAAATTTTAAGCCATATCTCCATTTTGCTTGATTTCCCCCATTCTCGGCGTGCCCTAAATCCATCCTCTCATTTTGACATCATTTTGGATGGAGGATGCGAAATTAATTGCCCAAGATGAAGCTGAAGAGGAATTTCACGAGGCTCCCGATGATTTCCCATTCTACGATTGCGAGGAAACCTTTTCCGAGGTCATTGAATCCTATGGTGATGTGTCCACTTCCGTTGATAATAAAACCCTGCCTCTGGCGACTTTGCGCCGCCGGAGACCTCGCACTCATAGTAAGTCATCCGTAGCCGATTCAATCAAGTCGTCGGGGCTGACCTCGTCGGTGAGCTTGGAGAATTACTTGAATTCTAGAGAGAAAAGTTCGAAGCTTTCCCGCAGAATTAAGGAATATGAGCTGAAGTGTGGCCCGGAAGGTGTTAAAGATGCCGTGAGTGGAGAGAATACTAGGAATAATGAGGAAAGTTCGAGTTGCACCAACGCAAATGGGTCCGGAGGTGTCGACGATTTAGTCAGAAAAGAATCGAATTTGGAGGAAAACAATGGCAACCAGGATGCAAATTCGAGTCTTCTTGATCTTTTAGCAGGTCTGGTGATAAAGGCCATAAGCTTCCAATTTGATTTGTCTGTTAAAATTTTTATGTTTCCAATATGGTTGTCATATTATTTATTCATGGTCGTGTTCAATCCGTTTTGGCTTTTGAAGTGTGGAAAACTGTGTCTGGCGCGGAAAATGAAAAGACTTTGGAATCTTATGCGTGAAAATGTGTCCCCATTTGTGTATGAATGGTTTAAAGAACACCAAGCAATCTGGAAACTTGGTCTGAAATGTGGTTGGGGATTATTGTGGTCAGCTTATGTGTGTTTTGTATTAGTGGGGTTGTTGGTGTCATCATTTGTGATCGGCGGATTGTTGATAAGGAGGTTGGTGGAGGAGCCAATTGGAATAAGGGGAAATTTGAATTTTGATTACACAGAGAAGAGTCCAGTGGCGTATGTGCCTATAATAGCAGACCCAGAGCTTAGCTACGAAACTTACCTAGCAGAGAAACCAGAAACTCTGAAGGGTGGTGGATCAAGGGCAATACCAGCTAATCACAAAGTGCAGGTTACTGTTTTATTGGCGCTACCCGAATCTGAATACAATCAGAATCTTGGAATATTCCAGGTATGTGGTCGATGATCATTCTAATTCCATATATTCTTGTGTTTTGAAATGCTCGTGCTACTGTATATTAGAATACTATTTGTAGAAAACTAGAATAAATTGCAGAGATTTCTTCGAGGTGTGTTGCCTCTGACACTTTTCCTCAAGACTTATTTCTTCCTATCAATTGGCGTGCAATGGGGAATGTGGGTAGTATTTATTGTACAACGTTAGATGTCTCACGTCGGTTGGATAAAGTAGTTGGGGTTGTATAAATGGAGTTGGACAATCCTCCCCTTGAGCTAGTTTTTGTGGTGGAGTTATGCCAAAGTCCATAATCTTAACATACAATAATGTCCAACCCAATGTTGATTCCGTGTATTGAATTTGAAGAATCATAGGATTAGATACTCATTAAAGTTTTGAATTTCCTAACTTATAAAAGATTTCTGCAGTGAATGTAAAATAATGTGCAAGTATTGATGGAGAACAGGGGAAACTACGTTTTCTTTTTTTGGTTTTTTGGTAATGCAGTGGCTCAAGTAGACTAGTTATTCCTAATCTGTACTAGAAGAATAATGAAATGTAACTGGTTGGAACTGCCAAAACATCCTTATCTGAACAGCCACCTTGCTTGAATTGAACAATTAGAAATAAAACAAATATTGTTAGAAAAATAAAACGGCGCCAGGGTTAGAATCGTTTTTCTTATCACTGCCAAAAGTGAAATATATTAATTAGTAAACATTTACCCATATTTAAGCAAAATGCTCTTTATGTATGTCTCACTGCAGTTCTTCACTTGATGGCTGATACCAAGCCTAATTTTTGTTGCTTCAAAAAGTCATTTATTTATCTCTGAAGATAATCTTTTCAATCCACGAATAAGATACATCGTACATAAGATCACTGGAAAACATCAGATGGCACAATTATTTGCACGCTGCCGCTCTGATCAGCGAAAGTTTAGTATGATAATTGTTTGTTTTCCTTGTATTTTCTGCTTTTTCTTGCCCTATTAAGATTTCAATGTTGGTAGATTCAACATAGAGTCTATTCAACACAAACGTTAGGACAAGTTCGTTTCATTGACCAACAATCATATAACCCCATTTATTCTTTATTCTCTCTTGAAGGTACGAGTGGACTTCCTTGCCAAGGATGGTAGAACCCTTGCAGGCTCAAGGCGCCCATGCATGTTGCAGTATAGAAGTCAGCCTATTCGCCTTTTGCTGACTTTCCTCAAGGCTGCTCCAATTTTAACCGGTTATATGTCAGAATCCCAGAATCTGAAAATAAATTTTCGAGGTTTTACCGAAGGTGTCGTGCCAACCGCCTACTTAAGGGTCGCCATTGAACAACGTGCCGAATTCAAGCCTGGTGGCGGTATTCCTGAAATATACGCTTCTTCTTTGACCCTGGAGTCGGAACTTCCATTTTTCAGAAAGTTGATATGGTTTTGGAAGAGATCCTTATTTGTGTGGACTAGCATGACTATCTTTACCATGGAGTTACTTTTTGCTCTCCTGTGTTGTAAATCCATCATGATCCCAAGAATAAGATTGAGGGAAGAATCTGTTAATGGAGATGCGACGCCACAGATCGATAATCCAGCCTGAGGTTAATGTCTTAATGATAGAAGCTGCACCTTGTAAAAGGCAACTGAGGCCTGAAACCTCTTAACACATGTATTGGCGGCAATACTGATTTGTACGTGTAATAGGTGGATTAACATTATCCGCAACGTCACTTGTGTAAATATGTTTCAACAATTTTAGATACCAGTGGTTAAAAAACTATAATATCAGCATTTTGACATATGCATAAAATCTAAAAAGAGTTTGAGGTTGCATTTGAAATAAATTATAATTATCAATTACCGATATAAGAATTTAAATTTAGATGAGATGCATTTGAATCTCTCCGAATTAAAACTATAGAATAAGAATTGAAAATGCATCCTTCTAAATTTGGAATGACTAGTAATAAATGTAACATTATTATTACAACCCGCCAATGGAATTCGAAATGATTTAATACAAGTACACAGTGCTTTATCCTCCTCTTTAATTTCTTTTTCATTTTCTTTTTTCTTCTTTTGTGTGTGTGTGTGTGAATCTGCTCCAAACCAAAACCTTAGAAATCGACCGTTGGAGCCGAGCCTATATTCAAAATCTGCAAAACTTAAACGGTCCCCCACCCAAACCACACTCATGTACTCTCTCCTTCTTTCTTGACGATTTTGCTCCCACATTTTCGGCAGAAATGGTGTCCAAGATTGTAAAGAGAACCCCCACAAAATCCCTCAAAAATCTTAAAAACTTAACCAGCAACCGCCGCAGCCGCAAGAAATCTCCGACCAAAAATGCCCCCGGAGCCGCCTCTCTGGTGGTTGCCTCCATCAACAAATCCCTGTCCTCTTGCCACCGCCGCCTCATCAAGATTTTCGCTAGACTAGCTTGTATTGCCACCCCGAAGAAAACTCCCCGCAAGAAGGGATACCAAATTCTTCAAAAAGTCCCCGCGAATCCGCCTGAAACCGTCCGTAGGAGCCTGTTCAACGAAAAGAAGTGCCTCCCTCCGTCTCTTTTCCCGGAGAAAAGGACCATTTTTCTTGATTTAGACGAAACACTGGTGCATTCCAGGATGAGCCCTCCTCCGGAGAAGTACGATTTCATAGTCAGGCCTGAGATCGATGGAGAAAAAGTCGAGTTCTACGTGCTAAAGAGGCCATTTGTGGATGAATTCTTGAATTTCTTGAGCCAGAAGTTCGAGGTTGTGGTTTTCACAGCCGGGATCGAGAAGTATGCATCTCTTGTGCTGGATAAGCTCGACTGGAGGTCGCGTATATCTCACCGTCTGTACCGTGATTCCTGCAAAGAAATCGATGGCAAGCTGGTGAAAGATCTGTCAGAAATTGGGAGAGATCTTAGCAGGATGGTGATTGTGGACGACAATCCAAATTCCTACGGATTTCAGCCTGATAATGCGATCCCGATCAAGCCCTTTATCGACGATCTCGGGGATTCGGAACTGAAGAAGTTGATTGATTTCTTTGAAGGGTGTGACTCTGTTGAGGACATGAGAGATGCTGTGAAGTTGTACATAGCTGATCAGAATCAAGAAAAGCTGGTGCAGATTTAGCTCTCTGTTTATTTTCACTTTTTTTTTTTCTCTTTTTTGAAAAACAGAGTTTGTGTTTTGTTTTGTCAAGTTTTCTTTGCCTTCCAGCGCTACAATCACTTAATTCAACAGATTGCTGAAATTCAGTTCATATTCCTGTCTTTTCTTTGGTGGTGTGCAGTGAAATTCACATACATTCATTCATATTAATCTGGATTGCAAATGAAGAACACAAATTTTGATTCATACAACTATTTGTGAAAAGACTTGTAAAAGTGTCTCAAACTTTTAGCTATATCCGACGCAAGTCACGTAACTAGCACGCGATGCATGCATATGCATAAAAAAAAAATAATAACAATAATAATAATAAATTGATTACATAAATTTTTTATGTTAGATTAATTTCCTTGTTATTTTCAACACTAACATGATGAATTAAGTATTTAAAAGTTTACGTTAAGGTAAAAATTATTCGATAATTTTATAAAACCAAATGAGATATGAGAATTAATGATAAATTAAAAATAAGTTAGTTAATTTATATATACACTTTAGCATTATTGATATTGTTTAAATGAAGATGTGGTTATAATTTTCATTTAATCTTCTCTAAATTAATCGAAAATTAGCTACAATAGAGTCTAGATTTATAATTAGAGAGTAAGAGAATACAAATGTTTAATTACGTGCCTAAGCATTTGTAATGTGAGAGTTAACAACAAAATATTGCAATGCTTTGATTAACAAGAGCCCTTACCGCAATCTAAAATTTAAAAGAATTAATGACATTATAGCAATTAAAAAATAAATATCATAGTCGAGTGCATTAACAATAGAATGAAGGCTGATATGTGCAGTGAAGAGAATGGTGGTCACTCGAGAAAAGGTATATAATACATATTGTTTTCCAAGTTATATAAAGCTAAAATTTATCACACATCCATAGTTATCCCCCAAAACGACCACAAGGGATTGTTATCAAAGAGAAGTAGTTCTTCATACAACGAATCAAGAAGATGGACATTTAGCAAGATTGAAACGGGAACCAAGTTAGAAACAAGATGATAGAGAGACCAATTTACACGACAATATACAGTCTCGTCGCGACTATTTTCTTCTCAATTGTCACGGATCAGATTCGTCGGCTCGCTCAAAACATAATTGGGTAACTCGTATTTGGCACCTGCAATAAGATTTTGAGATTAAGAAGATAAACTAGAGGGGTGGAAAGTACATAAAGATATGATAATATAATTGAGCCAAGATCAACCCAAATAATTTTGTTGTTTTTTATGAGTACTGATATATTTATTAATGTTTAATTTAATGCATATCTTTAGAACTAAACGGGAACATAAGTTCGAGCTATGATGTGTGCTAATTTAGTTCGAGCCATATGAATTGAGCTTGACTCGAATTTTAATTCGAGCGGAACTTGAGCAAAGTAGTTCATTCTTCTACTTCGATTTGAGCTTCAAGCCAATTAAAAATATTCAAGGGACAAATAGAATTGAGCAGAAAGGTACTCATTTTCAAATACGAGCTCGAGTTCAAATACCAAAAAATATGAGAACTATTCAACTTGATTTGATCCATTCGCACCCAAAGTAAAATAAAATGCAAACCTCTCTCATCATAGCAGATTGTTAAGTCAGAACTTTGAACAATAACTCCGGCACTGTCCACAATTGCTTGTGCAAGAGCTAAATCAGCCTCGGCTGCAGCCCGGAGTGCATCCCAAATCTCTGAAAGTCGATAAAAACCATCAGGAAATGAAAAATAAATTGGAATGATTGGATTTCAAAGTTTTGATCATATTGAATCGACGATTTGACCAACAGTAAAGTATCATCTGAGTAATAATTGATATTTGAAACTCAAACATCAAATATGAACCTGATTCAAATCTTCAACAAGAACAAACTTAGGTCTCTGAGAGAAAAGTGATGCATCATCGTAATCACATATAATACTAGCATCTCGCGACACATAATTCACAAGAGCACAACATCGTATTGCTCTCATCATATGCTAATGTGGATAGTATCATTCTATGCAAAAGGTGAATTTTACAAATTTATTCATCACTATTTCCTAGCAACTTTTTAAGCAAAATTTATTTCTAGGAACACCCATTTAATACATCAAGATCACGCGAATTTATGCATAATTTGTTATCCATGAAAAACAGTACTATTTATAAATATCAGAATTTTATGTATTATATTCATTAGAATAAATTGTATTGTAAGAACGTAAAAAACAACAATGCGTTAAAATTCTAATATATTGGAGATTTAATGTTTTCTATACTCTATTACTATATATCAAAGGAACTTTGCCATACTAACTATCATGCTCCCAGGGTAGCCCTCCTTTTAAGTTGTTGTACATCTACTACTATGTAGTATATACTAACGGGGAGAGGAGAGAGTATTACAGAAACCACCTTAAAATCTTGATATTGCATCCCTTTGGCAATACTAGAATATATCTATCACTATATATTAAAGGCAAGGCATCAAGGGTGTCATACAAATTAACTTGGTCTCTTTCAATGTCAGGCCTCTTTTTCAATGATAATACCGTAGTATAAAGCTATCTTGATTTATATTCAATAAATCACATTAAAAATATTGATTTTTTACTCTATGGTATGTCACCATTGACCAAATAGACTTGATTATAAAAATTATTTATGTTATATATTATTTTTAAAAAAACACATTACAATTTTTATTCAAAAAAAAAAGAATTAATTTTTGTGCATATCTAGATGGAGTTAGTTGTGTGCTATCCAGCTAGTATTATGTACTAAACAAGATGGAATCATACTAACTTAGTCTCTTGGCATGCACCTTCTCATCTTTCAAAGGGTAAAAAAGTTCAGTTAAAGAAAAAGGTGAAACTTAAAAAATGTGGCCAATATGGTCATCGCTTAGGCCTTAGAGGTTAGAAACAAGCAGCAATTTTGCTAGCCAGATGAAGGATAAAGATGGATTAGGAAACTATTATTAGGTTCTCATGCCTACTAAACAAACCCTAAAGTCACCAAAATTTTGATATGTCAGCTGTCGAGATATTAAACGCCGACACAATATACATGTGTTATTTCGAACCATTATTATATTGAGGGATATCATCAAAGCACACTCAATATATGTGTGTGATAAAGCAAAGAACTGAACCTATAAATGTTTGTTATAGAATTACTCGATCGCTTTTTATAGAATCAATTCTCATGTGCATACCAAATTTTATTTTCATATTTTTTAATACAATTCTTTATAAACCAATTAACAATGAAAATAAAATTAGAGAACTGCCACAACCACGCAAGCAATCTTTTACTCCAGAGTAGTCAATTCACTGACATGGCAAATAACTTCAACAGTATGAGGGAATGAATGCTCTACGAAACCAATGAACCACGTCATACTGCACTACAAGCTCAAACATCTTCAACTTAAAGGGGGTAGGGAAGGCAAATCTTTCCAGTTCCATCAATTAATAGGCAATAAGATAGCTTAAAAGTTGGTAGCCAATTCTTGCAGAGAACTAAAATAGTTCAAGATCAAGTCAGCAAGAACTGTCATGGCAATGAAGCATGGAAACAGCTAAATTCAAGAAGGTGAAAAAACTTACGGAAAATGAATTTCTATGAATAAAACTTACATAACTGTTCAGAACTCTTTAGCATAACAAATTAGATTTTGTATGACTTCATTTCAAAGAAACTCTACGTGGTCCTAACTACCTAAATCATGTTGGGGAAAAGCATAAGATTTTTTTTTTTGGAGTGTGCCAAAACATATGACAATTTGCTATATCTGTAGCCTTGTGATAACCATATATAACAATAGAGCACCATAACTTATTTACATACAATCGTCTGAAGAATCCCACAGCTCGCTCTTGAGCTTAGAGTTATGATTATGAAATAAACTGTAGAAAAATAAATAAAGCCATACCTTTCCGACCACCATAATGTGGAGCAGTATCCCAGAACTCCTCACGCATCTGTAGTAGTTGTGCTCTAGTTATAGCTTCTGAATGCTTCCATGCCTTGGGTTTTCTTATTTTCTTTGAAGTTTCTGGATTCAGATAAGAAGCCATAACTATAAGGCAGTTAAAATAAAAGAAAGTCCAAATTTTGATTATTGAATCTTTAAGTCGACTATTTAAGAAGCTTATACTACAGCAAGCACCATTTTGATGCATCATACATGAGTTGCTCATTCAAAGAGCATGAATATGAGTAAGTTGAGGGAGTTTTACACATGGCATTGAGCCTTTTTGCAAAATTAGCATGATATTAAACAACTAGAAAGTTATTCCATTATTCTTCAGAATAGGAGCAATCACAGTTGCGATCTTGATTGCTCATACTAGATTCATTATATCTCCGAGATTTATTTTTATAAATAAAAATAAAAAAGCTCAAATTTGATGTCCATCCAGTAAGATTGCATATACATTTATATTTCTCTAGGTTTTGCATTAAAATAGATCTTCCCAAAACTCACTAAAATTACAATCTAGTTATATCAGGATTCAGCGTACAACCCAGAAGTCAGACAAAATGCAGACTCGGGAAACAAAGCCATTTCTCTTTACCATTTTACTTTCTTTTCAAAGTCAAAGATTCGTAATATTGATGCATCAGGCCTCGAACAAATCAGAGAAATCTTTCCTGTCGAGTGGAACATATTGGATCAATCCAACCCTCAATCAACTAATTTTTCCAAGTGCGAAACTCCATGGAAAAAGTAATAACTTCACCAAGAACCAATTGAAGATTGGAATAAGATCACAAAAAAATAACTCATGATTCACACCAACATTAGATAAATCAAACGCTTGTCAGTTGTCACAATCCCAACATTCAAGAAGCTAAATTAAAATTTCGCCAAAATCCCAGACACATAGACCCAACTACACAACAGTTGAACAAATCTATGAAGTAACAATATAATTTTACAGTCAAATAACTAATGGTGAACCCCAATAACAGTGTCCCTCATTGAAAGAAAGAAATCCAAGAAAAAAGAGTTCAATACAGTGAAGAACGCAAGAAAAAGATTACCCTCTCCCTTCTCGCGTGATCCAGCGCAGCCCATATCGCCAGCCACTGATTTCCGTCCGGTAAAAGATTCCACGCCGCCGGAAAATCCTGTTGATCGAACCAAAACAGTAGATATGTCTGGTGCTTCTATTTTCTATTCAATATCAGAGGGAATCTCGGGTCATTTTTTTTCCTGGCGAATTTGAGCACTGAAAATCGAAAGAAGGGAGTCCACTATCTTTCAAGTTTCAACGATCTGATCCGTTAATTCTGTAAGAAAAAAGGAAGACAATTAAAGGAGCTATATTTTTAGGTTTTGTTTTAGAAGCCACGAGATAAAAGGAAAAGAAAATATTATCGGTCAATTTTATGATATTATTTTTTATTAAAATAAGAATCTGAGTTAACTAATTTCATAAATTTAGGTCATTGAGACCATCACAAATGAGCTAATCATAAAAAATTATTTTGAAATATAAATTTATTATTCTAAAATATCAGTAACTTTTTTTCAAGTTTATTTTAGAATTATAAATGCACATAACTCTTATGATACTATTTTACGGGTTAATTTTGTGAGACGGATCTTCTATAAACCAGACTTTTAAAAAGTATTACTTTTACATCAAAAGTATTACTTTTTATTGTAAAAATAGTTGAGGTCAATCCGTCTCATAAATATATATGTGAGATCATATCAAAAGATACGTACTCTTATAGATATTTATTCTGAGTTAAATTTTATATTTAAAAAATTAAGTATTGCAATAAAGATTATATTATCAAAGGTGACTAGTGTATTGTTTATCATTTAGAATTGATAAAAAATAAAATTATTAAAATATGAAGTAGGAACATTTTATAAGTTTATTTATTAAATGATCAAGTTAGTTGTTTTAATGAGTCGGTTGCTCTAATAAACTGATGTATTATTATATACTAGGAAAAAATGTACACGCTTTGTGTGTGTAAAAAATTTAAAAAAAAAATTTAAAGCAAATCATGAAGTTAGTGGAAGGTTTTTAAGTGAAATATTGAATAGAAAATGGTAATTTTAAAATAAATTATTTTGATGTCATCAAAGTAGTTACTATAACCTATTTATCTTTTATAATATAAAATAGATAATAAGATATATATATATATATATAATGTTTTTTTTCTTATTAAAAAGGTAAGAAGATTTATTTTGGAAAAAAGTGAAAATAAATAATAAATTTATTTTATTTTTAAAAAGTTTCTAACAAATATAACCGTTTTTGGATTTTTTTTCTCCCAACAAGTTTTGGGGTCGGAAAATCTGCAGAAAAACAGATAATGCGTTATGTTAAGCACGTATCGAACGCATTATGTGTACATCACACCTTTCCTCGTATATCTTTACTATCTTATAAAACTTGAACCACCTTCAGAAACCATTTTGATATGTTTTGACAACACCACGAAATATTTATCATTTAACCATTTGCAATTGATCTAAATTTTATATTTAAATTTACAAAATGAGGGTAAAAATGGATAGAAAACAAAAACAGATTAAAACTACATTGCATTTTTAGAATTGCATTATATACCACATCATCAATAACTGTGCCCCACTTCCCCTATATTTAAGAAAACGTGCAGCAAATTTGATTTATGTGATATTGATCACATACACATTGCGTGTGTAACGTCTGTTGTACCAAATTATTGCTTGTGATTAATTATCGACTTATTGTATTATGAGTAAATAAATTAACGCATTTCATAAGAAATAAAATAATAAATAATTTAACGCATTGGTGTTGATATCTATCACTTGATAGTTAATTTTAATAAAGTCCTCTTTATTCAAAAAATAATTTAATCATGTTATCATTGTATTTTTAACCTTATTATAAATTATAAGATTCATATTTGAAATGTAGAATTTTTTTGAAATGTAGAATTTGAATACACACAGGTAACATATGATATCACGTGTTGCTTCGGCCGACTAACTTAAATAAATTAAAAAAAAACATATTATGCATATTTCATAAATAATATCAATGTATTAAGTTACATGCATAAGCAACGTGTATGTCTCGGTTATTATTAGTTTTATATGATCTCATATTTAATTAAACTAGATATTGACGAATTTAAATTTAAATGCAATTAAATATGTGAATATACCTGTGTTTCTGTGATGTATATATACTAATTGTTAATCAAAACACAATATGAAAAATAAAGCAACGAAGGCATGCGAATGCAACCTAAACACGGGCGACCTAATGTACATCTCTACATGGTGTCATTTCAGCCGGTGTTTATATAAATGATCATAATAGTTGCTAACCACTTCAAAATTATAGGTGTCCACAGTGGATCTTCACCATGTCATATATATATATACATATATATATATATATATATATATATATATATATATATCTTATAAAATTAACTCGTGAAATAGTTTCACGAGTATTTTGTATATAATTTTTTTCATATATGTGTGTGTGTATATACACGATAAAAAATATTAATAACACCTTAATTATGTTCTTGTTCTATTATTTGACAAAAATATTTTTGAAGAAACTGAATTGACCCCCATAACTTGTATTTACCCATGCTATTGGAATGAGTTTACTTTCGGATTAATTGTGAAGACTGAAGAGATATAAATTATTACAACGTGATTGACGTACGTACACTTGTGTAAGAATTTTTAAAAAAATATTAAAATTAAAGTTATTAATTTTTAAAATTGAAATGGTAAAAAAGAAAAATAAAATATAATGAAAAATTCTATATTGATATATTGACCATAAATTATCTATGATATTTATTGAACGAAAGGAACAAAAATCATGAACGAATCAATTATCAAAGTGTCTTGGAGTTTAACAAAATTTTTATTTTAATTTGCAAATAAACACTAGATTAATTGAGATTAATAATCTGATATTATGTTATAATCAGTAATCACTATAAGCAAAATGCAGCCTAATATACTTATTAAAACTATTATATTAAATGTGTTTTAATATTTTTATTATATATGTAATAAAATAATATAAAATGATGTCATGGGATATATCCCGATATATCGTCCGATGATATATCGGGATATATTTATTTTTTCATATGAACTTAGACCGGAATTTGTGATAACAAGCAGGTTACTGGTGGTAAGTGATGTTTTGTAATTGTTATTGAATATGGGCCTCGTAAATATTCACTATCTACACTCGGGCCTGAACTTATCTGAATTATCAAAGTATGGGTCACACATCTCATCAGATCATGGGCCTTGTCCTCTCATGTGTGGGCTGACACCAGTACACGTCTGACACAATCTAAACTACAGGAAAGTTTGTACGATATATACTATTTTTTCCTTATTATACAGGACAACGTGGGAAGGGAGTTTCTGCACTTTCTTCCCCATGATTTCCATGTTTTTCTTTATTTTTTCTCTCATGTTTCTCTGTCTGACTTAGGCATCGGAGGGGTCACGCCGGGAGAAATCCTGGCGCCCCCTAATCGGTTTATTCATGATTTTCAGGCAAGGACAGTCGGAGGATTCATAAAGATGACGAAGGAATTTTTGGGATGTCATCGTTGGCGCCGTATATGGGAAATTGAGTCTGAGGCGTTGATTCAATTTCTCTCTTTCTCTTAAAAAAAATCATCCGGGCGAAAAGAATTCCTCTCTTTCTCCCGCTGAAAAAGAAGAAACGTAACTTTGAGAAACTTGGCTCTTGCTCATGGATTGTTGTTGTTTTCCCAAACCACTCGATCGATTTCTGGTTTTCTTCCTCTCCATTTTCTCTGTTTTTCGCATTAGAATCTCTTCATCTCGATGGGCTTCAAGCGTGAACTGCAGAAATTTTCTTGAAGGGTGTGGCTACTGTAATTCTAGTTTGGGGTGTTGGGTTCTGCTTTTCATTGATTCATCTCATGATTTTATGTTTTTCGGTGATGGATTGAGGATAATACAGCTGCTGCATCCGAGTCGAGCATATTTCCGTTCTGCGCAGCTCTAAAGCTTATGCGTTCGGGTATTTTCAAATTTTGTTGTGTTCTGGCACCTTGGGCTCGACTTTGGAGTGTTTGTGAGTTGATTGGAGTGTTTTTTGGTGTTGATTTGGCTGCCTCGTTGCTTCTGAACGTGTCTTATATCTGCCCACTATGTGTTTGATTATTTGCTTCATTTGACATCCACTTGCTTCTTGGGGTTGGAAGCTCGGCAGGACACTTCGACGTCCAGCTCGGTGCAATGTATTGTGTTGCACTCGGTTCTTCAAGTTCTTGGTATTCATAAGCATTCCTCTAGATTCTAGTGCATGCTTAGTGTCGGTAAAAAGAATATCTCAAAATACTACCCAAAGGTCTATCTACTTAATTCCTGGAATCTGGAACATCTCAACCAGCATGGTTACTATAGTGACCCTTACCGAGATCACCTACTAAATAGAACTTACGCATGCAATTAACTTAATCAAACAATAAACCAGAATTAAGATGCGGAAACAATAATCAAAATACAATCCCAAGAAAAGAAATCTATAAATACCCAAAGTTATACAACCAAATCGAAAGCTGTATTAACCCAATACAATAAGAATAAACCCTAGGCGAAGCTCCAGCTGGTCAACCACTGTCTAGCCCCTCTTGGATCCACCCGCCTCATCCAATCGCAAACCTGCCACATGAAAAAGGGTTTCCAGAAACACAGAGTACGAGACGTGAGCATAAAACGCTCAGCACGAGAGTATGAGTATACATGAATGCAAGTGTACCGCCTACTGACTAGAGGTCCAAATCAGATAACAAATACAGACCGAGCCCTGGTATGTAGCACGTTGTGCCGTCGCTTCAGGAGGTGGCCCACATACCGAAAATACCAGTGGATACGCCGGACCCAAATCGATGGAAGTCCATCCACTAACAGGATAGGGTAAAACCCTACTAACAGACATCTCAAAAGAGATAGCTCAAGATACAAATGTATGCAGCATATAATCATGTCATATAAATCATGCAGTCACATAATACATGCATACTCAGTCAGGATATCTCGAACAGTACTTTCGTACCTCAAATACTAGGCAAGCTCTACCAGCTCTAGGTCCACGCCTATAATCTGCACTACACTGCCAAATGATACTAATATCATTAAAGTGCTCTAAAATTCTTAACTAAGCTATTGCATATTCCTAAATATTTTTAGGAAGCAAAAGCTACACCTGCGTTCGTCGTTAGCCCGTTGTTGTCGCTTGCCTCAAAACTAGGCCACAGATCCGCTGCGACGCCTGGATCGCTATGCCACTTCCGGATTCCCAATGGGACGCCTAGAATGCCTTAGATCTAAGCTGGAAGATGATAAGTGCATTTTGTGTGCATTATTTCGTGATAGGTTTTTTTCTATTTTGTGTGCATTCATATTGTTTTTATGTGTTTTAGTGCATGTGTGTGTATTTCACTCCTCGGGTTAATTTTGTAGGAAAATAAATTGTTGAAGAGTGAATTACGGAGCAGCTTTGTTCAAAAAATCAAATTTAATTTTTGAGAGATCTAGATCCGATCTCCACTGTACAGAATCAATTTCAAGATGTTTAGAAGTTGCTGTCCAAATTTCAGCTCAATCCGACGGCTAGATCTCGAGATATAAAATTTTCAAAATTCTCGCTCGCAGCAGAATTTTTGTACTGCGCGCGGGCGCGAATCGGAGTTACAGACCTCTGTTTTTTGTCCTGCGCGCGCGCAAGACCTATTCCGCGCGAGCCCGCGTGTTCCCGCGTCAGTTTTGTTTCGAAAAGTCCTTGTTTTGAAAGGAAATTAATTGGTAGGCGTTCCGGACCATATATATAGAAGATATAACATATTTTTTAGGGTTCCGAAGTTCCAGAAAGCACAACACAGAGGGAGGCGGCTACAGGCTTGGGAGAGAAGATTTCTCTTTTATTTTATTTTTTTTATTTTTATTTTTAAATTATTGAGTAGTTTATTTTTAACCAAGACGGCGTGATTTGGCCGAACAAATTCATGTAGAAAACTTGGATGTTTGTTTGGGATTTTTCAGAGTTGATTTTATTTTATTGATTGTCAGATTTATATTTGTCTTGTGAATAGTCTGATCAACTGTTCGCTTGCATATTAATCGATTTCAAGTCGACAGAGGAGGTTTTGCTTTTGATCACTCTGATAATTAACATATTGTAAAACCAACTAAAAATAGAATTTGGTTTCAATGTGCGGTTTGGGTGTTAACTGAATTTTCACAAATATTTAATGCATTCAAATTTGATTAAAATTATGAAAGATTAGTTCATCAATATTTGAATAGTTTTGATTGTTTTAGAAATAGTCCTTTGAAAAAATTAGGAGAATTCCCGTGAATTAAGATTAAATCTGAGTCCTGAATCGACTACATGTTACATGATTTGTTCGGTACCTACGTGTGTCTTGGTTGTCTTTGTTTTAATTATTTTTATCTTTAGTTATTTTTTAATTCTTATTTCTTAAGCAGTTTTTATTATAAATTCTTATTTTATTTTAATCAAATTGTTTTTTATGATTTTTTTCTATATTAAGCTAAATAATTAATTTTTGAGAATTGACTGCAGTCCCTGTGGGATCGATACTTGGACTCTCTGTCCACTTTACTATTACTTGACCTGGTACGCTTGCCAGTAGATTTATATCACAAAGATTTAGCCGGTCAAGTTTTTGGCGCCGTTGCCGGGGACTGTTTAGTTAATTTTAGGATAGATTATCTGCTTGAAACTAGATTTTTTTCCCCCTTCTATCTTTTCGTTCTTTTCGTTATTTTTAATTTTATTCTCTTTTGCTTGTGAGGTACTTGGAGATGGACCATCGACAGGTGTTCACAAGATTTGGTCAGCAATACTTGGAGCCTTTCGATGCTGCTTGGGGGAGATTCAATGAATTGGCGAACAGATTTCAATGTCATCAATTTTCGAACTACACGCTCACTCAGATTTTTTATGGTGGTTTGGATAAGACTACAAGAAGTTGGGTGGATTATGGAGCTTTGGCCACTGGAAGTCACCTGTTCAGAAGAGATGAAGACATTGCTATGATCTTGTTAAATGATATGGCGGATTTCGACTACCATTGGCATTGTGATCCTTCATTGCAAGGTTAGAGTCACAAATATCCTCCAGAATTCAACTCCACAAATTTTGCGAACCAACCACCGGAGCATCAAGAAGAGTGTGTAGGGTATTTTGAAGATCATGTGGCTCAGTTGGAGAATTTTGTGAAAAGACAGACAGAGATAAATCAGTTATTCGGAAGCCGCATCAAATTTTTTAGTCTTTTGGATGAACAGATTGTGCTTCATAGAGAACCAGATTTTGAGATCTGCCAAGAGCGTGAAGTAATTGAGCCAGAACATGAGGAAATATTTTTTGAGGAATCTTCTTGTAAGGATGAATCAAAAGTGACAATGGAGGAAGAAGAAACATACAAGGATACAGATTTTACCTCGTCAATGGTCGTTCCATGTACACCGTTAGAAGATTCTTTCTTGTCATTGACGCCACCTCCAGCATATTCCATCCTCTATGAGCTTCAGCATAGATTCGAAGTCTCCTTCCAAAAGAAAAAAATTCATGCCGAGTGTTGTTGGACCGACGAGCTTCCCATGCATATATCACGCCAAGCTTGAGGGCGTAGGAAATCAAGACTCATACGTAGAGTCGTATGATTCCTACTATGGGCGGCAGCTGCTCTTTGATGGTTGCTTCTCCATAGTCGGGCTGTAGACTATAAACTTAGCGCTGACTGGTAGGCAACCCAGTGTTCTCTTTTCATTAATTTTTTTTATTTATTGTTTTTTTTTTTTTATTATCTTTTGCTAATCCAATGCCTTACCTGTCGCCTTTATATGTGCAGTATATTGCCCTGCCACCAGAAGTTGCTATTGGACTTTTAGAAAGGAGGAAAAGGACGAATACGAAACCAGGGGAGTGTCTTTTGTTTTCATTATGTGTTTATTTGGCATTCTGTTCATTGTTCTGAAGCATTGAGGACAATGCTTTGGATACGTATGGGGGGTAGATTAGTTTTGTTTGTTTTGTTGTTTTGCATTCATATGGTTTAGTTTATTGCACATAGTTCGTATTCATGCATATCATTATGTTTTGTGTTTATGTTGTGTGAATAAGTAGAATGATGAATATTGGCCGATGATGATAGAGTTGTCGAGACAAAATTTTTTTTTAGAAAATGTTGTTTTTGATTGAACATGAAAAGCCGTTGGTTGACTCGTGAATCATTTTTAAGCACGCGTGTTAGACTAGTGTACTGTAGCAATGTAATTGATGAAGTTCGTGTTTGCTTGATCATTGCACGACAATAGATGTTTGTTGATCATGATAGTGTCTTTGGATTCTTGATAGTTGTTAGACATTGCATGTATGATCTTGGGCGTACCTATAAAATTTTTGAAAAAACTTTTGTTGAAAATTAAGTTAACTCCATCCGGGTTACGAGAAGATATTTAAATCCTAGTCTCTTGTTCTTGACTAAGTATGCGGATTTCATGGGGTTGAAAATTTGAAATTTTAAAATAACAATTCCATCCGGGTTTGGAAAATGATTGAAATCCTAATCTTTGTTACATAGCTAAGTTTGCAGGTTAAATGGGATTGATGCTCCATCCGGGCTATAGACGAGGGGATTGAAATTTGAATCCTATCTTAGTTATAGCTAAGTTTGCGGGTAATTATTGGGGCTTATTAAAAATACCGGGTGCAAAATCCAGAGGTACGATTAATCTCAAGAAAATACATGTTTTTGTTTGGGATTGTTGAGATGACGGAGTACTGGATTGTGTCACTTGCACTGATTTGTCATAGGTCTCTAAGCATTCTTAGGATAGATTCTTTTGAAGTTGCATGAAACTGGTATGACATGACACACACTCACGTTTGCGTTAAACTGACAGTGTATTGTGAACAATCAGAAGTTTGCGGTTTTTAATTTTTGAAGTTGGATTTATCGGAGGCTATGTTGTTCATGATTCATTCTTACTTATGTCGTTGTTTGCATTTTGTTTTTGCATATCTTGCTCGAGGGCGAGCAAGGTTTAAGTATAGGGGTGTTGATAAGTGCATTTTGTGTGCATTATTTCGTGATAGATTTTTGTCTATTTTGTATGCATTCATATTTTTTTAATGTTTTTTTATGTGTTTTAGTGCATGTGTGTGTATTTCACTCCTCGGGTTAATTTTGTAGGAAAATGAATTGTTGAAGAGTGAATTACGGAGCAGCTTTGTTCAAAAAATCAAATTTAATTTTTGAGAAATCCAAATCCGATTATCACTGTTCAAAATAAATTTCAAGATTTTTTAAAGCTTCTGTCCAAATTTCAGCTTGATCCGACGGCTAGATCTCGAGATATAAATTTTTCAAAATCGTCGCTTGCAGCAAAATTTTTGTACTGCGCGCGCGCGAGAATCAAGCTCGTGCGCGCGCAAATCGGAGTTACAGACCTTTATTTTTTGTTCTGCGCGAGCGCGAGACCTATTCCGCGCGCGCGCGCGTGTTCTGGCGTCAGTTTTGTTCCAAAAAGTCCTTGTTTTGAAAGGAAATTAATTGGTAGGCGTTCCGGACCATATATATAGAATATATAACATATTTTTTAGGGTTCCGAAGTTCCAGAAAGCACAACACAGAGGGAGGCGGCTACAGGCTTGGGAGAGAAGATTTCTCTTTTCTTTTCTTTTTTTTATTTTTATTTTTGAATTATTATTTTTAATTATTGAGTAGTTTATTTTCAACCAAGACGGCGTGATTGGGCCGAACAAATTCATGTAGAAAACTTGGATGTTGGTTTGGGATTTTTCAGAGTTGATTTTATTTTATTGATTGTCAGATTTATATTTGTCTTGCGAATAGTCTGATCAACTGTTTGCTTGCATGTTAATTGATTCCAATTCGACAGATGAGGTTTTGATTTTGATCACTCTAATAATTAACATATTGTAAAACCAACTAGAAATAGAATTTGGTTTCAATGTGCGGTTTGGGTATAAACTGAATTTTCACAAATATTTAATGCATTCAAATTTGATTAGAATTACGAAAGATTAGTTCATCAATATTTGAATAGGTTTGATTGTTCTAGAAATAGTTCTTTGAACAAATTAGGAGAATTCCCGTGAATTAAGATTAAATTTGAGTCCTGAATCGACTACATGTTACATGATTTGTTCTATACCTAAGTGTCTTGGTTGTCTTTGTTTTAATTATTTTTATCTTTAGTTATTTTTTAATTCTTATTTCTTAAGCAGTTTTTATTATAAATTCTTATTTTATTTTAAACAAATTGCTTTTTATGATTTTTTCTAGATTAAGCTAAATAATTAATTCTTGAGAATTGACTGCAGTCCCTGTGGGATCGATACTTGGACTCTCTGTCCACTTTACTATTACTTGACCTGGTATGCTTGCCAGTAGATTTATATCACACCGATTTAGCCGGTTGGAAGACCAAGGAATCGAGAGAAGAGAGGAGAAAGGTGCATCTGAAACTGAATCTCGGCACCTTTATTTATAGACACGGAACGGAACATCCGTTCCTCATCGTTGCGTCCGTTCGTCCGACGGACGTTGCTTCCGTTCTCCTTCGTTGCTTCCGATGTCCCATCAAGTGCGTAAGCAATGACACATTCTGATGGCACGAACGTTGCGTCCAATCCCCGGACGTTGCGTCCGTTCCTCCTGACCCTCCGGACCATTTCTGATCATTATGGGTCTATTTATGAACTCCGCTAATCCATTAGAAGTCCCATTAATCATGTTTAATCTAAACTAACATGATTTGTTGGATTAAATAACAATTATTCACTAATTCTGGGTATGGGCTACTACATTCTCCCCCACTTAAGATATTTCGTCCTCGAAATCAGATCTTAAGTACTGAAAGAAAACAACATGCAAGAACATTCTTTATTCAATCAAAATTTACAGAGTTCATAACTGAATACAACTCGAAAATGAAATCAAAATAACTCAGGATATTCTGAACGCATCCTGCTCTCGAGTTCCCAAGTGGCTTCTTCAGTGCCTCGACGCTACCACTGAACTAAAACCAGAGGAATGACTTTATTTTGCAAGACCTTATCCTTATGATCCAGGATACGAATGGGTCTCTCAACGTAGGTCAAATCAGTATCCACCTGGACCTCATACGGCTGCAAAATATGAGACTGATCCGCCACATACCGTCGCAACAGAGATACGTGGAACACGTCGTGAATACTGGATAGATACGGTGGCAAGGCTAGCCGATACGCTAAATCGCCAAAGATCTCAAACGGACCGATAAATCTGGGAGACAGCTTGCCCTTAAGGCCAAATCTGAGAATCCTGCGGAAAGGTGAAATTCTCAGAAACACTTTCTCCCCAACATCGAACTGCAAAGGCCTACGCTTAGTATTAGCATAGCTGGCCTGACGATCCTGTGCAGTCTTAATTCGTTTCTTGATCTGATCAACAACATCTGTTGCCTGCTGGATTAACTCCGGTCCCTCAGCCTGTCACTCCCACACTTCTTCCCAAAAGAGTGGAGTGCGACAACGTCGTCCGTACAATGCCTCAAAAGATGCCATCCCAATGCTACTATGATATTTGTTGTTGTACGCGAACTCAATCAATGGCAAATGATCCTGCCAGGCTGAACCAAAATTCATAGTGCAAGCTCGAAGCATATCCTCCAAAGTACAGATAGTACGCTTTGAATGTCCATCTGTCTCCGGATGATAGGCCGTACTCAAACTGAGAGTAGTGTCCATCGCACGCTGAACACTTCCCCAGAACCTAGAAGTAAACCTGGGGTCTCGATCGCTGACAATGCTCACAGACACTCCATGAAGTCGAACGATCTCCTGAATGTACAACCGAGTCATACGATCTACAGAGTACTCTCGGCTATAGGCAATGAAATACGCTGACTTGGTGAGTCGGTCCACCACAACTCAGATAACATCACAATTCCTCGAGGATACTGGCAAATGGGTCACAAAATCCATCGTAATAAGCTCTCATTTCCACTCAGAAATAGGCAGATTGTGAAGCAAACCTCCAGTTCGTCGGTGCTCTGCCTTTACCTGCTGACAAACCAAGCATTTCAAAACATACTGATACACGCTGCGTTTCATCTCCTTCCACCAAAACCGAGTACGTAGATCCTTGTACATCTTGTTGCTTCTCGGATAAATACTCAACTTAGTGCGATGTGCCTGAGACAAGATCTCCTCTCGCAACTCTTCATCCTCCGGGATCACAAGCCTACCAGACAAACACAGAAATTCATCTGACTGATAGTGAAATCCAGACGTGCTACCCTCGTTGGCTAGACGAGCCAAACGATGGGTCTTCGAATCAGACATATGAGCATCCCGAATCCGCTAATACAAGACTAGCTCAGATAATATCGAAAACATCTGGATACTCTGCATACCTTTCTTGTGCTTGAAGGTATACCCTGAAGAACAACTGTGAGACCCCGTTTCTAATCTCCTATTCTCGAATAAGTAAACAAAATCGAACACAAAGAGCCGCGTAAAAATCGAATAACGCGAGGTCATCACCTCGCGCACGCGCGGGCTACGCGGGCAGAGGGCTCGCAAAAGGCACACGCCCGCACGAGCCAACATTTCCGAGCCCTCCCAGGCTGCTCGCCCGCGCGAAGGCCAAAAGGGCAGAGAGAGAGAGAGCAGAAGCCTGGAAACATTACCAAATCAATCCACAATAACTCCAATCAATTCCGAGCTCAAACACACAAACATATCAATATTTAGCACATGCCATAATCTAAGTTCTGCCCAAAATACAATACTAAGTCGAGTTCAACGATAGGGTCATTCGAAAATTCAAATAAATTCGAGTTTCCTAAACATGATTCAAAACATGGAATTTCATCAACCCTATAAAGCAAGATTGCTAAAAGGACAAACTTCTAGACGGTGTCTCACTCTATCACTTTCAACTCACTCTAGTCATGCATCTTCTGACTCGATCCTGCCCCACCTGCCATCAAGTACACATACAAACAAAACGACAGCCGGATAACTCCGGTGAGAATATAATTCCCAGTAAAAGAGACAAATCAAGCAATTCCAAATCATATATCAATTCATGTTATATAACACAAAGAGTCAATCAGTTCAAAAAGGAATATTAGCACTCAGCTCGAAATGCATTAAAATGCAATGCATGACTTCAAAACTCATGATTATCTAATCGGATAATCGAATATCAATTGGTACTCGGTTGGGATCCCGGGGTCAAATTTTCACGAACAACTCACCGACACACCCATCGGGGTGGATGTCGCTCAACTCAAACCCCTAGACTTCAGAGCAACTATAAGAAATATTCTGGCAATTGGAAAAACTCGAAATCCAAAGCCACTTCAATATAGCTCCCTGAATCGTCTAAGTTCAAAACGAATCGAATATTCGGCTCAAGATGTATGCAAGTGAAATAAAACTCATTCAAGTTAAAATCAAATAATTCGAATAGCATACAAGTATGTGATTTCTTTTGGACACTCGAATTAATTAAAATTCGAGTTAGTCATCCCGTTCATTCAGTTTTCGTCGTCTTACCTTTCAAGTTCATCGATGATTCAAATCGTCTTCGATTCTCAATCGATTCAACTCCCAAGTTCGATCCAAATCCAAAACTTCAATCCAAATCTGAAAATGAAGATTATATGGATTCGATGTAAATTCATCAATGCAAACAATCCCGGAAATCAAACCGAAACAAACAACCGATAATCTAAACTCGATTTCGATGGCATAACGGCTATAAATGGTCAAACCAAAAATCATCAACATCATCAAATCATTCCAAACAACTCATATCATCTTCCAATCCATCAAAACACAACAAATCCAACCAAAATCATAAGACCCATTTTTGAAATTAACCTCCAAAAATCATATAAATTCCAAACTTTGATCTTTTTCCGAACCGACTTCGAATACACGATCTATGCTAGCTCAAGAACAACATACTCGAAGATTATCAAATTCTGACAAACCAACAAAAATCAAAGTTCGAGGATCGTAGCAAAACTTACTTCAAAACGAAGCCCTCGTTTTGGTGATCGTGAATCTCAACTCGGAAATAAAATCTAACGATCGGATCGCGCGAATCGAACAGAAGAAAAGCTCGAAATGTCGTTGGCCATGGCTTCTCTCTCGGTCGACGTGAAGGAAGGAGGAAGAAATGAGGGAGGGATGGTGATGAGATGATGATAATGATAATAATAATAATAATAATAGTCTTGCTTTGACCAAGTCCAACCATCTAATTTGCAAATCGGCCCCTGAAAGCTCCAAATTAAATCGATTCAATTCCGGCTCAATCTATTCCCATCAATTCAATTCTAATAATTAATAAATTCCACTAATCCCAAAATAATTAATTTCAAGGCCTTACAATTTTCCCCCTCTAAGAATCGATTTTGTCCTCGAAATCAAAGCAGTTCCATCTCAGAAAACAAGATACAGTTCGAAGACTGCCATAATAATTCTTCTTTCAATTAACTCTGAAATCTCGGTTCTAATCAAACTCCGCTACTTGTATCGTTTCTTCAAATTCGTATCGGCTCAACTGCACAAACTCATCTGAATCGGTCTCGCTAAAGAGCTGTTGCTATGTTCGGTCAACTCTGAATCGGTCATCTCAACAAAGCTGGCGACTCATCAATTCTCGTCTCAACCTCAAAGAAATTTGCGAATTTGGTAACAAAAGACGTGAAGCACGTCGAGAATTCCCAAAGAATATGGAGAAACAAAGTGATGGAAACAAGGAGAACTGAAGGAGTAAAAGTCGGTAGGCGAGATCGCCTATCTCCTCTAGAATCTCAAAGGAACCCGTGAGTTCATCGAGACAGTTCTCTCCCTTATCATAACCGCCACAGCCTCGAAAAGGAGGAATCTTCTGAATTACTCAGCCTCCCTGAACATAAGTACAGAGGTCTACGTCGGAAACCGAATAATTCGTTCATCTTTCTTCTCTAATCGTCTTCATCATAGACAGGAATCTCCATCCGTCTATCGAACCTCGAATCAAATCTGATCCCAAGTCAGGAAACTCATAAAATCATAACAATTCAATCGAGATTCTCGTTTCTTCTCAGACAACTCATTAACAAAAATTGATATCAAGATACTCGTCTGATAGCTGGTGTACAGAAACTTCGCAAAAAAATGAGAAATCCATCCAGCTAGTGCCAAAATCAAGCACTACAGCTTCGCATATCCTCATAAAGTCTATATCTCTTATTCTTGGTTGTCCGTCGTTCTGAGGGTAATAAACTGAACTCAATTATAATTCAATAACAAAAGTCTCTTAAAGATTGAGTTCAAGGTGAGAGTTAAATCAAAATCTCATTCTGAAAGGACAGACTTTGACAAGTCAACTATCTGAAAATCCTCCTGACAACAATCTCAATCATACTGTCATGTCTGAAATCTATTCTATACGGAAATATAGTAGCAGATTTCTACAATCGGTCTAATAAAACTCAGATGACTACTAATTTCCAGACTGATCGATAGCTTCAGACATGTATTCGTTGAAAAGTACTCTTCTTTTCATTTTGACTATTAACTGTACCAAAGACATTCGGTTTCTTCTCTCTATCACTATCAAATGCGGACAGACTAGGAATTACGAAATCATACTTCGAACCTCATTATTCATCTGTTCCTATAAAGTTCGATTCCTCAATCCTCTGAATATCTTTCGATCGTCTGAACGAATAATAATAACTGCAAAGTGTCAATCTCATGATACTCTGTCTCAATCAAAATCTCTGTCATAACAAAACAATTACTCACAACTGAGGTATCGTCACTGTCCTGAAACTCAGACTGTGCCCAGTTTCAGACTCTTCTTCAATAAATTCTCCAATTCGAATCTGTTTTCTGTGTTATCTCCATCTTCTAAATCAATTCTGGCTCAGTTCGGATAAAAGAATTCTGATAGAATTCCTATCTGTTTCAGACTCTAAATCAGAAGTGCAACACTCGTCGGTCGACGAAGTCAAGGATAGTAGATAAAATAAGAACAGATCCATCGGCTCAAAGAGAACAACGGTAGTAGATAAAATAATAATAAATCATTCTGTTCAAACCTCAATTGCTGCATCTTAATACATCGGATAATACTGAAATTCACCATCAGATTCTTCATTATATCAATTCTTTTCCTTAATCTCAAAATCAGTTCGGTTGTAAAACTCATACTTTGACTTCTCGGTTCAGAAAGGACTTCGAAAATTTCACTGGAGATAGTGATGTTCGATCTTACAAGAAATAAGATCACTGTCAATTCAATATCGTGAATCGGATGTTGAGTCTTGTACTGCTTCAGCTGCTACTATGACTGGGCTATCACCGACTTCCACTGAATAAGAACACCTCCAGAATCTGGATACGAAGATGCAATGCACTGAAGATCATCAGTACAAAGGAAATAAGAAATACTGGAGCTCCAGTCGATCTCTTCTTCATGCCAAACAACTGATCTCATAAGATTCGGTTCAGGTACAAGTGCGTTCTCTGGAGTTAGATGAGAAATCGGTTTTTCGATGATAAGAATCTCTCTAAAATCTACTATAGAACTCAAAATTTTCAGTTCTCAGGTACGGACGTCGGATTGGCTTCAATCAAAACAGCTTCGGTCTTGCAATAATCACAGAAATTCCAGCTTTAGAATTAATATGATCGAGGAAAGAACATCTTGATACAATCAAAATTTAGACTTCAATAGCATGGCATGCAATTCTGTAAGACCATTCTCCAATACTCTGTAAGATTAGTACTATTCTTCGAACAGAACCGAAAAGATCGATAAGAATTTCTAACTCCATCTAAATACCTCTGATAGATTCAGTTCAAAAGATCTACAATTTGTAGACGAGTTGCACTTCAAACAGTATGAATATACCTACAATAGTCATACCTCGATCCAAGTCCAGTCCTCAATACTTCTTTCTATCAAACTCTCAGTCGATGATGTCTGATCTCAAGTCATTGCTGAATCTAACCTCATGACTCAGAGGTAATCCAGAAATCTCATCTGGATGATAACATCAACTTTCTAACCACTGGTTTATCAACCAATTCAGGCTAGATTCTAGGACATCAACTGCGAACAAGACAATTCCTCCGCGAAATTCTAAAATCAGAAGGTCATTCGGCGGATCAACTAATAAAGAATCCTGGAATCGGAAATCCTTTCTGTTCGTCTATTGACTCGGATCTGAATCTGTCAACTCCCTGAAACAATCCTTAGTAGTTCTGAAGTGGATAAAGCAGCTAACATACAATCAAATCAAAATCTGATAACTGGAGTACGATACTACTCAGTTACAATCAAATCAAAATCTCAATCAAATCAGAATCTGAAGTACAATACTGTTCGGTTCCAACTTATCTCATCAATTCAAAGAATTGCGACTATTGATAATCAAAACTCAACAAACTGATATGAATCAATAAATATCAATAAGAAGAAAGATAAGGTGCATAACCGATCATATTAGAATAAGAATAGAAACCACACTCTACTGTTTCTTGCGGTCATCATCGGTGAAATCTAAGTCTGATCCTCGATAAGAGTACAACTAGAATCTGTTGCCTCGAAGATTGATTCGTCATATGATTAAGTTCTCATAGATTCTGTTATTGCGGCCAAAAGGAGCAACTGAAACGGCTAGTATCTTTGTCGGATTTAAAGACACAAGGAAATTCCCTTCGAAGATCTTTCGATAATATCATGATGATGAACTTTGGCATAGTGTCCGGGCTGATGACAGACCTGACAGCGTCTTCTGATCTCAAGGCACTGCTCACTGATTTCCTAAACTGCTTTCTCTTCGATTAAAGATGGTCTTTACGTCCCTCTAACTCTGTTCAACGGTGAAAAGAAATCCGTCGAAGAAATTCGGGTGGAAGCGGATTCTAAAATGATCGAACCTTGATTCTCTAATGCTCTCTTCTTCAAGTTCTACCAACTTTTATCGATCATCTAAGTTGGTACCACACTAACCGAATTCTCCGATCATCTGTGTAGTTCAGATAATCATCCAACTGATCGATCTCTTCCATTCAACTTCTGTGTCCACAGCATTCTCGGTACTCTTCAGAATTGGTAATCTAAGCGACTAGAACTTCCTCGGTAGTACTCCCATCGGTGTCAGAGTGACATCTATCAGAGAAGTGGTGGTAAGATCTAGATCAGAAGAATGAGTTACTGCTGGTTGTCGTCTGCTAAAATTCTTCATGAGACAATTTTGATATTCAGTATGACAAGGATACCAAATATCCATCTAAAAATTAAGTGTTCCACATCTCTGTTCGATAAGTTCATTCAACTACAATTCACTGAATTTCGGATCTCAATCGGATTCTAATTCACATCGCCAACAATCTCTGATCTGCTAGCTCAAGCAGATGGTGGAACTCGGATCCGAAATTAAAGTACAGTTCATATTTCAAGTAGTTTATGCTTTAAAATTTAAATCACATAATCATGTAATTCCAAGTAACTCATAAATAATAAAGCATGCTTTCAATCAAATCAAATAATCGTGCTTCGAAAATTAAATCGCAACTCATGTAATTCAAGTAATTCTCAATCAATAAAGCATGCTCGCACGTATTTAAATAATCATTTAAATAAATCAATCACATGCGAGAATTCAATCCATGCGGACTCGATCTACCCCGCTCACTCTAGTTCAAATCCAAGAATCTTATCGCTCTGATACCACTTAATGTGAGACCCCGTTTCTAATCTCCTATTCTCGAATAAGTAAACAAAATCGAACACGAAGAGCTGCGTAAAAATCGAATAAATTTTTTTTTTTTAAAAGAGCCTCGCGCGCGCGCAGGCTACGCGGGCAGAGGGCTCGCGAAAGGCTCGCGCCCTCACGTGAGAAGGCTCGCGCGCGCGTGGGCCAACATTCCCAAGCCCTCCCAGGCTGCTCGCCCGCGCGCAGGCCAAAAGGGCAGAGAGAGAGCAGAAGCCTGGAAACACTACCAAATCAATCCACAACAACTCCAATCAATTCTGAGCTCAAACACACAAACATATCAATATTTAGCACATGCCATAATCTAACTTCTGCCCAAAATACAATACTAAGTCGAGTTCAACGATAGGGTCATTCGACAATTCAAATAAATTCGAGTTTCCTAAACATGATTCAAAACATGGAATTTCATCAACCCTATAAAGCAAGATTGCTAAAAGGACAAACTTCTAGACGGTGTCTCACTCTATCACTTCCAACTCAATCTAGCCATGCAACTTCTGACTCGATCCTGCCCCACCTGCCATCAAGTACACATACAAACAAAACGACAGCCGGATAACTGCGGTGAGAATATAATTCCCAGTAAAAGAGACAAATCAAGCAATTCCAAATCATATATCAATTCATGTTATATAACACAAAGAGTCAATCAGTTCAAAAAGGAATATTAGCACTCAGCTCGAAATGCATTAAAATGCAATGCATGACTTCAAAACTCAGGATTATCTAATCGGATAATCGAATATCAATCGGTAATCGGTTGGGATCCCGGGGTCAAGTTTTCACGAACAACTCACCGACACACCCATTCGGGGTGGATGTCGCTCAACTCAAACCCCTAGACTTCAGAGCAACTATAAGAAGTATTATGGCAATTGGAAAAACTCGAAATCCAAAGCAACTTCAATATAGCTCCCTGAATCGTCTAAGTTCAAAACGAATCGAATCTTCGACTCAAGATGTATGCAAGTGGAGTAAAACTCATTCAAGTTAAAATCAAATAATTCGAATAGCATACAAGTATGTGATTTCTTTTGGGCACTCGAATTAATTCAAATTCGAGTTAGTCGTCCCATTCATTCAGTTGTCGTCGTCTTACCTTTCAAGTTCGTCGAGGATTCAAATCGTCTTCGATTCTCAATCGATTCAACTCCCAAGTTCAATCCAAATCCGAAACTTCAATCCAAATCTGAAAATAAAGATTATACGGATTTGATGTAAATTCATCAATGCAAACAATCTCGGAAATCAAACCGAAACAAATAACCGATAATCCAAAACTCGATTTCGACGGCATAACGACTATAAACGGTCAAACCAAAAATCATCAACATCATCAAACCATTACAAACAACTCATATCATCTTCCAATCCATCAAAACACAACAAATACAACCAAAATCATAAGACCCATTTTCGAAATTAACCTCCAAAAATCATATAAATTCCAAACTTTGATCTTTTTCCGAACCGACTTCGAATACACGATCTATGCTAGCTCAAGAACAACATACTCGAAGATTATCAAATTTTGACAACCCAACAAAAATCAAAGTTCGAGGATCGTAGCAAAACTTACTTCAAAACGAAGCCCTCATTTCGGTGATCGTGAATCTCAACTCGAAAATAAAATCTAACGGTCGGATCGCACGAATCGGACGGAAGAAAATCTCAAAATGTCGTTGGCCATGGCTTCTCTCTCGGTCGACGTGAAGGAGGGAGGAAGAAATGAGGGAGGGATGGTGATAATAATAATAATAATAATAATAATAATAATAATAATAATAATAATAATAATAATAATAATAATAATAATAGTCTTGCTTTGACCAAGTCCAACCATCTAATTTGCAAATCGGCCCCTGAAAGCTCCAAATTAAATAGATTCAATTCCGGCTCAATTAATTCCCATCAATTCAATTCTAATAATTAATAAATTCCACTAATCCCAAAATAATTAATTTCAGGGCCTTACAACAACAATCTCCAATCGCACTAGACATCGAACAAGTCTGAAGTGCAGATAGTCGCACCTTGCGACTCAAAGCATCAGCAGTGAGATTAGCAGCTCCCGGATGGTACTTAATCTCGCAATCATAGTCCTTAAGCAAGTCCATCCAACGTCTCTGCCTCATGTTCAACTCCATCTGAGTGAACAAATACTTGAGACTCTTGTGGTCGGTGAATATTTCAAATTTCTTTCCATACAAATAATGACGCCAGATCTTCAAAGCGAACACAATAGCTGCCAACTCCAAATCATGAACCGGATAATTGTCTTCGTGCAACTTCAACTGTCTAGAAGCGTATGCGATCACATGCACATTCTGAGTCAGGACACAACCTAACCCCTGAATAGAAGCATCTGTGTAGACCACATACCCTCCAGATCCTGATGGTAATGCCAACACCGGCGCAGAAGTCAACCGCCGTCGAAGCTCACAGAAATTCTCCTCACACTCTGAGGACCGCTCGAAATCAACACCCTTGAGTCAATGGTCGAGCTAGCTGTGAGAAGTTCAAAATGAAGCGACGATAATATCCTGCTAGACCCAGAAAACTACGGATCTCCGCAACCGTCGTCGGACGCGACCAATTAAGCACAGCCTCGATCTTGCTCGGATCAACAGAAATCCCCTCCCTGGATATAATATGGCCAAGAAAGACCACTCGATCCATCCAGAACTCACACTTGCTCAGTTTGGCGTACAACTGCTCTTCCCGAAGAGTCTGCAGTACTAATCGCAAGTGAGAAACATGCTCGTCCGCATTACGCGAATACACCAGAATGTCGTCAATGAAAACCACGAAAAACTTATCTAAATACTCCCTGAAAACGCGGTTCATCAGATCCATAAATATATCCAGTGCATTTGTCAATCCAAACGGCATCACTAAAAACTCGTAATGCTCATAGCGAGTACGGAATGCAGTCTTGGCTATGTCATGATCTCGGACTCTCATCTGATGATACCCAGATCTCAAGTCAATCTTGGAGTAAACCGAAGTACCCTGCAGTTGATCAAACAAGTCATCAATATGAGGCAAAGGATATTTGTTCTTCACAGTAACTCGGTTCAACTGCCGATAGTCAATGCACAACCGCATACACCCATCCTTCTTCTTCACAAAAAGAACAGGAGCTCCCCAAGGAGATACACTAGGACGAATGTACCCCTTGTCCAATAGGTCCTGTAACTGATTCTTTAACTCTTGCATCTCTGACAGAGCCAGATGATACGGTGCCCGAGAAATAGGTGAAGTACCCAGCATCAACTCTATGCCAAACTCGACTTCCCTAGCAGGCGAAAAACCCAGAATCTCATCAGGAAATACATCTGGAAATTCATCCACAACAGGAATACTCTCTATTCCAACGCTCTCAGCAGACAAATCAACTGCATAGATGAGGTAACCTTCTCCGCCAGACTCTAGAGCTCGACAGACTCTCAAAGCTGATACCAACGGCATCGAGGGTCGCGCTCTCTCACCATAGAAAAACCAGCTATCACTCCCATCCGGATGAAAGCGTACTAATCTCTGATAGCAGTCCACTGAAGCTCGATAGGTAGTCAACATGTCTATCCCCAGAATACAATCGAATTCATCCATCGCAAGAACCATGAGAGTCGCGCTCTCTCACCATAGAAAAACCAGCTATCACTCCCATCCGAATGAAAGCGTACTAATCTCTGATAGCAGTCCACTGAAGCTCGATAGGTAGTCAACATGTCTATCCCCAGAATACAATCGAATTCATCCATTGCAAGAACCATGAGATTCGCTAACAGTATGTTCCCTTCGAACTCTAAAGGGCAACTCATCACCAGACGCTTAGCCAAAGCAGATTGACCCATCAGAGTAGAAACAGAAACTACTACGTCTAGTGCAATGCATGGTAACTTATGTCTCTTAACAAAACATGCAGAAATGAAGGAATGAGATGTACTAGTGTCAATAAGTACAAGAGCAGGTATACCATATAACAGAAATGTACCTGCGATGACCTTCTCATTCTCCTCCACTGCCTGATCGTGCCTCAAGGCAAACACCTGGCCAGAAGCCTGCGGCTTCAAGTGAGAACTCCCAGCAGACTGTCCATGCGACCTCTGCTGCACGATAGCCTGAGAACCCGATCCTGAACCTGAACCAAAACCACCTCCCCCAGCTAATGGACAATCCCTCCACAGATGACCAACCTCTCCACAACGAAAACATGCTCCAGAAGCTCTACGACATTTGTCTGACGGATGGTTCTTCTCACAATGATCGCACTTATCCTTCTTCCCAAAACGAACAACACTACCGGAACCAGAGGAAGAAGAAGTAGATCCAAACTTCTTGAAATGCTGAGCACGGGGACCCAAAGAACTCGCAGGCCTAGACTGAGAGAAAGACCTGTTACGCCGAATGCTATCCTCCGCCTGGTGACAACGGCTCACCAAGCCCTCGTAGGTCATATCATCACCGACCGCCACACGGTCATGAATCTCCGGGTTAAGGCCCTGAAGGAACAGATTGTACTTCATCTCAGAGCTGTCAGCAATCTCGGGGCAATAGAATAACAGATCGAAGACCTTATGTTGATACTCGTCAATCGTCATAGATCTCTGACGCAAACTCAGTAACTCACCCGCATTCGCCTGACGGAGTGCAGGAGAAAAGTACAGCTTTTGAAAAGCTGTGCGGAACTCGGCCCAAGTAGCAACTCCTCTCGCCGCAACAAATGGTGCAGAAGTGAATCTCCACCACTTTCGGGCTCGCCCATCCAGAAGATAACCAAGAGTCTCCATCTTCTGATCCTCAGTACAGTGAAACATCTGAAAAGTCATCTCCATACGATCTAGCCAGTTCTCCGTATCCTCCGGAGACTCGCCTCCAACCAAGGGCTTAGGACCCATCTACAAGAACCGGCGCACACTGAAACGGTTCTCATCGTGACGATGATTATGGAGTTCTCGACGATGCTCCCGATCGCCATCGCCCCAACGTCCACCAATACTGTCATGGATACTCTGATCATCGCGATCTGCCATCTACAAAAATTACCTCACGATTATCTTATGCAGAATCTAAATCCCAAGAATACTATGCATGCTCTGATACCATAAATGTAGTAACCCTTACCGAGATCACCTACTAAACAGAACTTAGGCATGCAATTAACTTAATCAAACAACAAACCAAAATTAAGCTGCGGAAACAATAATCAAAATACAATCCCAAGGAAAGGATTATGTAAATACCCAAAGTTATACAACCAAATCAAAAGCTGTATCAACCCAATACAATAAGAATAAACCCTAGGCGAAGCTCCAGCTGACCAACCACTGCCTAGCCCCTCTTGGATCCACCCGCCTCATCCAATCGCAAACCTGCCCCATGGAAAAGGGTGTACAGAAACATAGAGTACGAGACGTGAGCATAAAACGCTCAGCACGAGAGGATGAGTATACATGAATGCAAGTGTACCGCCTACTGACTAGAGGTCAAGAATCAGATAACAAAGACAGACCGGGCCCTGGTATGTAGCACGTTGTGCCGTCACTTCAGGAGGTGGCTCACATACCGAAAATATTAGTGGATACGCCAGACCTAAATCGATGGAAGTCCATCCACTAACAAAATAGGGTAAAACCCTACTAACAGACATCTCAAAAGAGATAGCTCAAGATGCAAATGTATGCATCATATAATCATGTCATATAAATCATGCAGTCACATAATACATGCATACTCAGTCAGGATATCTCGAACAGTACTTTCGTACCTCAAATATTAGGCAAGCTCTACCAGCTCTAGGTCCACGCCTATAATCTGCACTACACTGCCAAATGATATTAATATCATTAAAGTGCTCTAAAAGCCTTAACTAAGCTATTGCATACAACTAAATATTTTTAGGAAGCAAAAGCTATACCTACGTCCGTCGTCAGCCCGTTGATGTCGCTTGCCTCAAAACTAGGCTACAGCTCCGCTGCGACGCCTGGATCGCTACGCCACTTCCGGATTCCCAAAGGGACGCCTAAAATGCCCTAGATCTAAGCTGGAAGACCAAGGAATCGAGAGAAGAGAGGAGAAAGGTGCATCTGAAAATGAATCTTGACACCTCTATTTATAGACACGAAACGGAACGTCCGTTCCTCATCGTTGCGTCCGTTCGTCCGACAAACGTTGCTTTCGTTCTCCTTCGATGCTTCCGATGTCCCATCAAGTGCGTAAGCAATGACGCATTCTGATGTCACGAATGTTGCGTCCGATCCCCGGACGTTGCGTCCGTTCCTCCTGACCCTCCGGACCATTTCTGATCATTCTGGGTCTATTTTTGAACTCCGCTAATCCATTAGAAGTCCCCTTAATCATGTTTAATCTAAACTAACATGATTTGTTGGATTAAATAACAATTATTCACTAATTCTGGGTACGGGCTACTACAGTTACCGACTTGAATAGATAAGTTCATTCATAATCTTTCTCTTAGCATGAAAATAACAAGAATTTCAGCTTGCTAATTTAATCACGTTTCATGCAAGGTTGTGTACCTATGTTGGAATGGCGTATTGATTATTTATTTCTACTAGAGCTCGTAATTATGTCGGAGGATATTTTGGTTAGATTTGAGAAATAAGGTTGCATATATATTGATTTTTAATGGGCCAATATCCCAATACTATCTTGTGCAATATATTTTTGTTTACATAATTAGCAAAGAAGTCCACTCACGAGGATAGCTTCTAATATTCAATTGCATAAATCCATGAAGCATTAGTGGAGGTAAAATACGAGAATCTTTGGAGAATTATTTTAATACGGTGGTTTCGATATGTGAAATGAATTTATATGTGACCATGGAGTCGCAGGTGGAGGGGCAATATTTTATGGAGGTGTGATGAGCTTTATAAGATATGCATGTTTTACTTGTTATATGCTTCTATCTTGTATGCACATGCTTCTCTTTTTCGATTTTATGGATGCTTTGTTGTTGGCAGTCCATGATCTTGCAGGACATTAATGTGACAATGGTGGGGACAAACATTATTATTCTGAAGCTGGTGTTTGAAGCTGGTGTTTGTATAGAATTGGAAGCTTATTTATCACCTTTAAATGCTGGAATTTATTGTTCCTCAAAGCTCACGAGCCATGATCCAGATTTTTGTGGAATTATAGAGCACATCATCGAGTTGCTTGAGTTTCGAGCATAAGCCAGGACACTCTACAATATTGTCATGTCACCTTTATCGCCCAACGTCACAAATCGGTGATCATTAATATTTTATTTTATTATTCTCTCATATCTCTAATTGCTGGATTTTAAAGCGTGACAAAATATTATTTCAGCAAATGCATTTTCGGGCTTTAATTCATTTTGAGAGTTATTGTTGTTATCTTCATTATATTGGACTCTAAACATACTACATTTTACCCGGCTCACATTGTTAATGCTAGACAGAGCACGAAGTTTAGCCAAGAGAATTTGGAGGATTGTGGTACTTTTGGCTCATTTCAGTTTCTTACCACACTGCTGACATCTTCCAAGAACTGGGACACTGAGCTCCCACTCGCCTATGATAAGGGATAAGTATTAATTTTATTTTATTTGATGCATGAATGTATGCGCGGAAATGCACCGTTCACTCCCTAAAAGAACCCTCATAGGATTGAATCATGCAATGCATGGATTAATTAATTAGTGTCTTGTCACCTCGATCCACTAACTTAATTTGGCTGAATATTGAAATGATGTGTAACGCCCGGAAATTCATTTACGTAAATTCGCATGCATAATTAGGAAAATTAATTATTTTAAAATTTAGAAAATGGGTTAAATGACTTTATGTGAAATATGTGAATTTATTTGCATGATTTAAATATTATTTTTATCATTTAACCTGCATTTATGTTATTTATGAGATTTTTAGAATTTGCGTTTTTCGATCGCGTAGGCAGGACCGTGGATGAACGAGATATATGAATTTTATTCCAAATATTTTTATGATAATTTTATGAGCCTTAAAATATTATTTTAAGGTATCATTTTTCAGAAAATAATAGTTTTTATATATATAGATATATATGAAATCAATTTTCACTAAAATAAGTTATTTTAAAGGCTTTTGAAGGACTTTTAAAATTATATAAATATATATTACGAAAATCTATCATAATTTATTTAACTTTTAAGAGTTATATATTTTTCTATATTAAATATGATATATTATCTTCCCAAAATTCTAAATAATTGTGATAATCACCAAATAATATTTTAGCCTATATTTTCATTCCTTCTTGAATACCCTAGCCTCCATCTACCCCATCTCCCTCACATTCATCAGCAGAAAACTCACTCGCACACACAAGTTTTTGAAGATTTAATCAAAGTTTTGAAGATCGTTCGTCCCGGTGATCGCCGTACGCGCCCTATTCATGTTTCTACTTTGAAAATCAACCAAGGCACGTTTGAATTCTCTTCTTGGCCACCATTTAAGTTTTATATTCTGATCTTTAATGAAAACCATTGATCTAGCATGTGTGTTCGATTTTTTTGTGATGAATTTGCATGTATACATAAGTTATTCACGTTTTTCATGCTTCCTTCATGAGTTTTCTTCACGTTTTCTAACATGGTTCAATCAGGGTCTGCTGGCTCATGGTTAAGGGGTGTAATAAGGTCCCTAGGGTCGAGCTATGAGGTCGCTAGAGTCTGGAATAGGCTAGAAACGGACCGGTTGTGTTTCTGTCACCGGGTCGCGCAGGTTCAGGGTTGCAAGGAAGGAAGGTTCGTTCTCCTTCCTCAGGCCACTATTTAATGCGTGGTTTGTTGGGTTTGAACCTCTAGGATGTTAGCTAAGTCTCAGAAGTGGTTTCACAGTCTTTGGCGATTGGAGGAAGTCGCACGAATGAAAGTTTGGCAACTGCTCGCGTCTGCGCACGAGCTGCAGATGGTTAGGTTTGCAGAGCTTCGTTATCACTCCATAGTTGATGGTTTGATTTGGTTTTTAGCTTGTTGGAAACTTCTTTGAGTGTACTACGTTTGGGTGGTGGTTTCACGGCCAAAGGTTGCCGGAGCAGGCGGCACGAACGAATCTCGTGGAACTGCTCAAGCTACTGGCCGAGAAAGGGGTAGGGGAGGAGTTTCGGGCTGGGCTTCTTCTTTTCGGGCTAGGCCGGGCTGGGGCGGTCCGGGTTGGGTCTGGTAGGTAGTGGGTTGGGTCAGTAGATTCCGGGTCCGGGTTAGGTGGGGCGGGCTCGGGTATTTTTAATTTTTAAGTAATTAAGAGTTTAAATGATTTTTGAGTTAATTTAATGTTTAGAAAATTATTTGGGCCTCCAAATAATTTTATTTGGGCCTTAAATAATTTATTTAAGTTATCCCAATGATTTTTATGGGCTTGGGAGCCCATGGGAATTTTGGGTCAGTCTTTGAATTTTTGGGTCAGTCTACAAGTTAATGGGCTTAAGTCTAAGGAGTCAGCAGCCTGAACCAATCCATGAAAATTATGCATGGTCCGTAAATATATATTTAATTATTGCATGAATATTTTAAGTAAGAAAAAGTATTGTTTTTACATTTATTATTAATAATTAAATATATATTTACGGGCAATATTTTATGAAAATAAGATCATGAAAAATTTTATGTATGTGCATGATACTATATGTATATGTGTGATGCTGGGCAATGAAAAATATTTTAAGGGAGTTGAAGTGGGTGTGTGACAACCTACAAGATTGGAGATGGGATGCCTAGGCCTGGAGACCTTTCCATATGACACGGGACTGTGGGTCGGGATACTGGGACCCGATTGCCTTTCCATACGATTATGATTATGTTTGCCTGATGAAAGGGCCAAGAGGTGGAGATCCCACCGCCACGTACGTTGGTTTTAGATTGATCAATCGACATGACACGTCACACAGCATGGATATAACCTTCAGATTTTTAAATGATGATAGGCCCTTATTATGATGCATGATGATTACGTATGATTATGTATGCTATGTTACATGATGATTATGATACATGTATTATAAGGACATGCATGGATATATATATTATTTATTATGTATCTTGCATGTATTATGTGGTGCATCATTTTTATTCATGTTGTTACTATGAGATAAAACGTGCTGAGCCTCTAGGCTCACTAAACTTAAATGGTGCAGGTGAGCAAGAAATAGATCTAGAGAATGTTGCTCCGACTGGTGGTGATGACGTATGAGCTCCCGGCGGCCGGCTAGCCCGTGACCATCGCTCTAGTCAAGTTTTCAATGAATTGAATATTATTATGTTTTCCGCACATGTTTTATGATTTAATTATGGGTTTATGGAGTTTAGGTGAGAATTTTTATTGAGAGGTTGATGATGATTTTATTGCATGAGTTATACTTATTTTGTTTGCATGCAAATTCTTATTATGGATTTTAGTGGGAATATTTTTATGGAAAATTGTTTACGTTTATAATTATTTTAAAAAGTAATTATTTATTATGTATATATATATATGTTTTAATTATATATATTGTGAGACCTCGATTCTAAACCACTAATCTCGGATTAAACAACAATTAAGCGAACAAGAATCCAAGAGTAAAACAATTCAAAGTTTTTTTTTTTTTTTTTTAAACGCCGCGCGCCCGCGCGAGGAACCAAGCTCGCGCGTGCGCGGGCTTCAACAACCGAGACCAACCAAAGGCTCGCGCCCGCGCGAGGTACCAAGCTCGCGCGCGCGTGGGCAAACAATTCAGAGACCCAACAGAGGCCTCGCGCGCGCGCGAGGAACGCCTCGCCCGCGCGCGGAAGGCCTGGGCAGAAAATGCTCAGGCTGCAGAAAATAAAGAAAGGATTTCGCGCTTGGTCCGACATGCCTTCAAATACATATGCAATAACAGGGTGTAGGGAAACATGCCATAACAAGTCATGCTTTCAGAAGGCCTAAAAACAACCCTAAGTCTAAATCGATACGACAACAACATACTTCGATTTTAGATTACAATCCGAATACAAACTAATTCGAATAACAAAACATATCAAGTTCGAGTTCTAACATGCTTCAATCTTAAACTAGATAAACATGCTAATTCGACTTCTAAACCGAGTCTCACTTCTACTACTTGCCCTCGAAGCTAACCATGCCTCTTCTGACTTGTTCCTGCCCCACCTGTTGCCAAGTACACATACAAAACAAAGCAACAGCCGGATAACCGGTGAGAACGAAATTCCCAGTAAAAGCAACATAACAAGTAATACAAGTAACAAACATGCTTTCAATACAATAACGAAATCAATAACATCGTAATGAAATGCATGTCTTTAAACAGGGATATCAAATCTGATAACGAGGGATTGCTGCTGTGCCTTTGGGATCCCGAGGATAAGATCACGTAACAACTCACCGACTCTCCCAATCGAGGTGGTGCCACGTATCTCACTCCTCTAGACTTTGAGCAACTATAATGAGTATGCTAGCACCAGACGAAACGACTACGACCTGGGCCACTCAATCATAGTTCCCAAACGTCTAAACAAAAAGGATGGTTCTGCCCGCTGAAACAAGATTGGCTCAAGATGAATGCATAACAGAAACATAAAACATAATCCTTTTAACAAAACCAATACAATCAAACAATACACAAGTTCCTCATGCTAGAACAAGTGTAGATGCAAGTATGAGATTTCAAAAGGGAAAACTCGAGAACCACAGTCCCGAGTATGCTATCCCGCTACGATGACTGCTTTTACCTTTCAATGCAGTAGTTCCAACTCTGGATAAGCTACAAAAGAGATTGTATAAACAACTACACAATCTAACAACAACAAGGCAACGGTTCAAGGAAAACTCTTTATACCGTTCTTCGTCCAATTCTCTGAAACGATCAAACAGCTGCTAACTCTGGGCTTGACAACTCCAAACGAATCTGTTCAGATACAAGAGATGATTGATCAATAACCACGATCAACTTACAAGCCAAGTTCAAACTCAAAAACGGTTCAAAATCTCCAAAAACTCAAACCGACGGCATAACGGCTATAACTGAACAAACCGGCAACGCAGACAGCAGTTCAATACTGATAACAACTCAATTCAATGCTAATACAACAACAACAAGACAAACCCAACAAATCTCAAAACCATGATTTTCGAAAATGGCTTCCAAAAATCATAACAAATCCGAACGTCGCTCTATTTCAAAACTGACAGATAATAAACGATCAGAACTCTGTAGAGAACAATATACTCGAATCTAAATCGATTCTAACAACATCCAAAAACTAGAATGTATCTGATCGTTGAAAAACTTACGGTATAACGGAGCTCTCGCTGCAGTGATCGCTAAACTGTCTTCAGAAATAATTTCTAACGGCCGGATCGAGCTCGGACGGAAATCCAAAAGCTTGAAAAGGAGATGGGGCGTTTCAATGGAGGAGGAGCCGGCTAAGGAAGGAGAAGGATGAATGAGAAAAGTCAAAAGTTGAGTAGATAATATAACAAATCCATTATTTGCGTTTTAGTCCCTGAAATTTCCAAAATTTGCAAAAAGGACCCTGATCAAAATCAAGTCGGCTCGTGAACTCTGCAATCTCCGATTAACTCAAATAAACTCATTTAAGATAAAAATGGGGCGTCACAATTCTCCCCCACTAAGAAGAGATTTCGTCCTCGAAATCAACGAGAACCACAACTCAAAGATAGAATAAAGAACTAAAGACAGTAAGAAGAACTCACGCCATCCGAATAGCTCTGGAAAACGCTGTCTCATGTCAGACTCTGTCTCCCAAGTCGCTTCCTCAACACCGTGACGGCTCCACTGCACCTTCACTAACGGAATCAACTTGGTCCTGAGTTGCTTTTCTTTCCGATCAAGGATCTGAATCGGTCGCTCAAAATAGGCTCTTTTTCCGGTATGCCGCTCCGCAGCGAATGAACAAGAATGGAAGAAGCGCCGAGTGCAAGTCTGTAGGCAAGATCGCCTATCTTCTCGAGAATCTCGTACGGACCGATGAATCTCGGAGATAACTTTCCTCTCTTACCGAATCTGACGGTGCCTCTGAACAGAGAAATCTTAAGGAATACACGGTCTCCCTGCTCAAAACTCAGAGGTCGACGTCTGACATTCGCATACTTTGCTTGTCTATCTTGAGCTGTCTTCATTCTGGTCTGAATGATCTTAACCTGCTCTGCCATATCTCTAAGCATCTCCGGTCCCAAATCTGGTGACTCGGACAATTCATCCCAAAACAACGGAGATCGGCACTTTCTACCATACAAAGCCTCAAAAGGCGCCATACCGATACTCGCTTGGAAGCTGTTGTTGTAAGAAAACTCGACAAGAGGCAAAGAATCCTGCCAACTAGTGCCAAAGTCTAGCACTACCGCTCGCAGCATATCCTCCAACGTCTGGATAGTCCGCTCTGACTGTCCATCTGTCTGAGGATGATAAGCTGTACTCAGATGCAATCGAGTACCAAGTGCCCCCTGAAGACTGTGCCAGAAGTGAGAAGTGAATCTAGGATCTCTGTCTGAAACGATCGACTTCGGCACACCATGCAATCTCACAACATTGCTAACATACAACTCAGCCATCTGATCATGACGATACGTCATCCTGTACGGAATAAAACACGCAGACTTCGTCAATCGGTCGATCACTACCCAAATAGCATCGCATCCTCGAACGGATCGTGGTAGCTTCGTGACAAAATCCATAGAAATGTGATCCCATTTCCATTCAGGAATAGATAGGCTGTGCAAAAGACCACCTGGTCGCTTCCGCTCTGCTTTCACTTGCTGACAATTCAAACACCGAGATACAAATCTCGCAACATCGTCCTTCATTCTCTTCCACCAGAACTGACTCTTCAGATCGTTGTACATCTTACGACCTCCAGGATGAACGCTAAACCGACTGCAATGAGCCTCTCGGAGAATACGCTGTCTCAAATCCGAAATATCAGGCACAACAATACGATTATTCACGAACAAAACATCATCTCTAACCTGGAATTCAGACTGATGGCCCGATCTGACTTTCTCTACTGAAATCTGGATGCTCGGCTCAGACTTCTGTGCTTCTCTGATTGCAACAAACATCTCTGGCTCGGCTTGAATAGCAAACACTCTGATAGTCTCCCTATCTGTTTCAAACTCTAAACCAGAAGTGCAACAATCATCGATCAACTGGGAAACACCCATAGAAGAAAGAGATAAAGAACAAAGCTTTCGGCTTAAGGCATCTGCAACTGCATTAGACTTCCCCGGATAGTACTTGATTTCACAGTCGAAATCCTTCAACAGATCTAACCATCTCCTCTGTCTCATATTCAGCTCTGCTTGAGAAAACAAGTACTTAAGACTCTTATGGTCAGAAAAGATCTCGAAAGACTCACCATAAAGATAGTGACGCCAGATCTTCAGAGCAAAGACGATCGCAGCTAGTTCAAGATCATGGACCGGATAACGAGTCTCATGCGGTTTTAGCTGCCTTGATGCATACGCCACCACATGCTTATGCTGCATAAGAACACAACCCAAGCCTCGGTTAGAAGCATCACAATAGACTGTGAACCCTCCAGTACCCTTCGGAATAGTAAGAATTGGAGCACTGGTTAGTCTCCTCTTTAGATAAACAAAGCTAGCCTCACAATCTGGAGTCCAGACAAAAGGCGCATTCTTCTGAGTCAGCTGGGTAATAGGCTTGGCAATAGACGAGAAACCCTCGATGAAACGACGGTAATAACCAGCTAAACCCATGAAGCTTCGGATCTCAGGTACTGATGTCGGTCTAGGCCAATTCATAACCGCTTCGATTTTGCTGGGATCGACAGAAATCCCATCTTCAGAAATAATATGACCGAGAAAGACAACTCGATCTAACCAGAATTCGCATTTCGATAGCTTGGCAAACAACTGCTCAACTCGCAAAATCTGCAAGACGATTCTCAAGTGCTCTGCATGGTCAGTACGGTTCTTCGAGTAGATAAGAATATCATCGATGAAAATAATGACGAACTCATCTAAATAACGCTGAAAGATACGGTTCATCAAACCCATAAAAACAGCTGGAGCGTTAGTCAAACCGAACGACATGACTATAAACTCAAAGTGACCATACCTCGTTCTGAATGCGGTCTTAGGAACATCTTCCTCTCGCACTCTCAGCTGATGGTAGCCTGACCTCAGATCAATCTTAGAGTAGACAGAAGAACCCTGCAGTTGATCAAACAAGTCATCTATTCAGGGTAAAGGATATTTGTTCTTAACTGTAGCCTGATTCAATTGGCGGTAGTCGATACAGAGCCACATAGAACCATCCTTCTTCCGAACGAATAGAACAGGAGCACCCCAAGGCGATACACTAGGTCTGATGTATCCCTTGGCAATAAAATCCTCAAGCTGCTCCTTCAACTCTCTCAATTCAACAAGTGCCATACGATAAGGAGCTTTTGAAATAGGTTGAGTATCTGGCACTAAGTCAATGCTGAATTCGACTTCTCGAATGGGTGGCAATCCAGGAACATCTTCCGGAAACACATCAGCAAAATCTCTAACCACTGGTAAGTCAACCAAAGCTGGGCTAGATTTCAGTACATCAACCGCATAAACCAAAAATCCTTCTGCACCTCTCTGTAACAAACGAGTCATAGATAACACTGAAATCAAAGGAATTCTAGATCGAGAACCCTTACCAAAGAATTTCCACTCGTCTGCCATTTCAGGTTTGAACCTGACAACCTTCAGAAAACAATCAACTGTCGCCCTGTACTTGGTTAAAGAATCTATCCCGACAATACAATCAAAATCTGACAGCCCAAGTACAATACAGTCGAATTCTAACAAATTTCCCTCAAAACAAAGTTCACAGTTCCTGACTAGTCGGACAGAAACAATTCCTCCACCCAAAGGTGAAGTAACAGCTACTACAGTAGGCAACAATTCAGTTGGCAAAGCATGCAATAACACATATTTCTCAGAGATAAAGGAATGGGAAGCACCTGTATCTATCAATACATGAGCAGAATGACCGAAAATCGAACAGTTACCTGCTATGACATCGTCAGGTGCTGCCTGAGCCTGATCCTCTGTCAATGCAAAGACTCGTGCTTGCTGTCTCGGAGGCTGATTTGCACTAGAGCTACCTCCTTGTCTGTTCTGCTGTTGCTGGGGTTGGAAAGAGTGTATTGCAGACGACTGCCTCTCCGTCTGAGCTGCAGGTCTAGACGAACTCCCACTCTGAGCTCTATCTCTATTACGTTGAGGGCACACTTTAGAGAAGTGTCCCGGTTGCTGACATGTGTTACAATTGCCGAAGACTCCCACACACTGATCCGGTGAGTGTCTTCCTCCACACTTGCTGCAGTACAAGGATGATGACCCAGAACTCGGTCCTGAACCGAATTGCTTCGAACCACTGGAACTGGACGAACTGTTCCCCTGTCTCTTGAACTGTTTACCTCTTGCCTTGTACTGATCCTTTCTGTTTCCCCCACTGTTTCCACCTTCATACCTCTGCTGCTGGTTCTGATGTTGAGGTGGCTGATTCTGGTACTGAGATGGTTGGTTCTGATACTGCCTCTGCTGCTGAGGTGCCCCCTGATTACCTCTTTGCCTCCACAAGCCTGCTTCTGCTCCCTTTGCGTAATTCATGGCATCCGCAAAGTTTCTAGGCCTGTTGGTGTTAACCAACGTGAAGACATCGGGGTTCAACCCGTTGATGAACTGATCTGCCTTAGCTTCTTCATCTCCGGCAATTAGCGGTGCAAAACGCAACAGACTATCGAACTTAGCCACGTACTCTTCAATGTTCAGATTCCCTTGCCTCAGATTTGCAAACTCTGCTCCCTTATCCTTACGATACGAGATAGGGAAAAACCGCTTATAAAACTCAGATTTAAAAAGAGTCCAAGTAACCTCTGTACCTCTACTCTCAAATGCTTTCTTTGTCATGATCCACCAGCTCTTAGCACCACCACGCAGCTGATGAATTACTAACCTGATTCGGCGGTCATCTGTGTAGTCAATGGAATCAAACAACTGATCCATATCATCCAACCAACTCTCACAGTCAACTGGATTTTCTGAACCCATCAACAATGGCGGATTGAACGACTGAAACCTCTTCAGCAAGGTTTCCATAGGAGTCGCTGAAGCATCCAACTGATCAACCTCAGTGCTAGCTTGCTCAGTCGCAGGGATAACTGGTGGTGTGTTTCTGTTTATCACTCGACGAGGACCCATCTGATTATCAAAGGTTAGCACACGAGATATCTCAATCGCTACCATCAGTGCCCTTACAACCGGTTGGAATACCGAATACCAGTCGAGAACAGAAACAGTTATATCTCAAGTAGATCATGCTTTATTAATTTAAATCACACAATCATGTAATTCAAATAATGCTCAAACAATAAAGCATGTTCGAATGGAATTAAGTACACAATTAAATAATTCAAACACATGCGAGGAGTCATTGCACACAGACTCGATCTACCCCGCTCACTCTAGTTCGACCAAGAATCTTAACGCTCTGATACCACTTAATGTGAGACCTCGATTCTAAACCACTAATCTCGGATTAAACAACAATTAAGCGAACAAGAATCCAAGAGTAAAACAATTCAAAGTTTTTTTTTTTTTTTAAATGCCGCGCGCCCGCGCGAGGAACCAAGCTCGCGCGTGCGCGGGCTTTAACAACCGAGACCAACCAAAGGCTCGCGCCCGCGCGAGGTACCAAGCTCGCGCGCGCGTGGGCAAACAATTCAGAGGCCCAACAGAGGCCTCGCGCGCGCGCGAGGAACGCCTCGCCCGCGCGCGGAAGGCCTGGGCAGAAAATGCTCAGGCTGCAGAAAATAAAGAAAGGATTCCGCGCTTGGTCCGACATGCCTTCAAATACATATGCAATAACAGGGTGTAGGGAAACAGGCCATAACAAGTCATGCTTTCAGAAGGCCTAAAAACAACCAGAAGTCTAAATCGATACGACAACAACATACTTCGATTTTAGATTATAATCCGAATACAAACTAATTCGAATAACAAAACATATCAAGTTCGAGTTCTAACATGATTCAATCTTAAACTAGATAAACATGCTAATTCGACTTCTAAACCGAGTCTCACTTCTACTAATTGCCCTCGAAGCTAACCATGCCTCTTCTGACTTGTTCCTGCCCCACCTGTTGCCAAGTACACATACAAAACAAAGCAACAGCCGGATAACCGGTGAGAACGAAATTCCCAGTAAAAGCAACATAACAAGTAATACAAGTAACAAACATGCTTTCAATACAATAACGAAATCAATAACATCGTAATGAAATGCATGTCTTTAAACAGGGATATCAAATCTGATAACGAGGGATTGCTGTTGTGCCTTTGGGATCCCGAGGATAAGATCACGTAACAACTCACCGACTCTCCCAATCGAGGTGGTGCCACGTATCTCACTCCTCTAGACTTTGAGCAACTATAATGAGTATGCTAGCACCAGACGAAACGACTACGACCTGGGCCACTCAATCATAGTTCCCAAACGTCTAAACAAAAAGGATGGTTCTGCCCGCTGAAACAAGATTGGCTCAAGATGAATGCATAACAGAAACATAAAACATAATCCTTTTAACAAAACCAATACAATCAAACAATACACAAGTTCCTCATGCTAGAACAAGTGTAGATGCAAGTATGAGATTTCAAAAGGGAAAACTCGAGAACCACAGTCCCGAGTATGCTATCCCGCTACGATGATTGCTTTTACCTTTCAATGCAGTAGTTCCAACTCTGGATAAGCTACAAAAGAGATTGTATAAACAACTACACAATCTAACAACAACAAGGCAACGGTTCAAGGAAAACTCTTTATACCGTTCTTCGTCCAATTCTCTGAAACGATCAAACAGCTGCTAACTCTGGGCTTGACAACTCCAAACGAATCTGTTCAGATACAAGAGATGATTGATCAATAATCACGATCAACTTACAAGCCAAGTTCAAACTCAAAAACGGTTCAAAATCTCCAAAAACTCAAACCGACGGCATAACGGCTATAACTGAACAAACCGGCAACGCAGACAGCAGTTCAATACTGATAACAACTCAATTCAATGCTAATACAACAACAACAAGACAAACCCAACAAATCTCAAAACCATGATTTTCGAAAATGGCTTCCAAAAATCATAACAAATCCGAACGTCGCTCTATTTCAAAACTGACAGATAATAAACGATCAGAACTCTGTAGAGAACAACATACTCGAATCTAAATCGATTCTAACAACATCCAAAAACTAGAATGTATCTGATCGTTGAAAAACTTACGGTATAACGGAGCTCTCGCTGCAGTGATCGCTAAACTGTCTTCAGAAATAATTTCTAACGGCCGGATCGAGCTCGGACGGAAATCCAAAAGCTTGAAAAGGAGATGGGGCGTTTCAATGGAGGAGGAGCCGGCTAAGGAAGGAGAAGGATGAATGAGAAAAGTCAAAAGTTGAGTAGATAATATAACAAATCCATTATTTGCGTTTTAGTCCCTGAAATTTCCAAAATTTGCAAAAAGGACCCTGATCAAAATCAAGTCGGCTCGTGAACTCTGCAATCTCCGATTAACTCAAATAAACTCATTTAAGATAAAAACGGGGCGTCACATATATATTATATTAAGTATTGTTTTATTTATTCATTTTAGATGCATGATTTTTAAAAATATTTTATATTAAATATTTAGTTATTTATTTGTAAAAAAAAAAAAAAAAGTAGTAGTAGTAGGACATAGTCGTTTCATGATGGGCAGTACTTTGCTAAAAGTCTATTGCGTACGAGGCATGGTGTAAACATTTGTTTGAAAATTGTCGCAAAAGGGCAATGTTTTATGTGGTTGTGATGAGTCTCACAAGCTCTGGGTATTTTATTTGTTATATTTCGCATTCATAAGCCGAAATCCATGGACTCGGGATTATTTTCAAGATTTGGCATCCTACATAATGCATTCAAATTATGAGATATTATTATCTTGGATTCTCTTTGCCTTGGTTTAATGTTTTCTTGCAGTCGCACTCAGCTCGGGCATGCAATCTAGCAGTAAGTCCCGCCAGAATTTATCGGGCATGCAATTTAGCAGTAAGGCCCTGACATTTGTATTTTAAAGTCCCGGAGTTTCAAGGCCCGGATACTCATTTAAAAGCCCATGGCAATATCTCCGCCATGGCAGTCTAGAAAAGCCCATGGCACTGTCTACGCCATGGCATCCAAAACCCGGGAGGTTCCATGCCCCGGCACCTACTAAAGCCCAAGGCATCCTAAGCCCTTGGCACCTCCAAAGCCCGGGAGGTTCCATGCCCCGGCACATACAAAGCCCAAGGCATCCTAAGCCCTTGGCACCTACAAAGCCCGGGAGGTTCCATGTCCCGGCACTTATTAAAGCCCAAGGCATCCTAAGCCCTTGGCACATACAAAGCCTGGAAGGTTCCATGTCCCGTCACCTACCAAAGCCCGATGCATTCGGCACTACAAGAATATTGACTTGGCATGAGAGATTATTTGATTACTTACTCAGTATTCAACGACTATATCGACCCAAACCCGAGGATCGTTATGTTTTTTGACAGTTATTATCTTAATTCGACCCCTCATCACACAAGTTCATGACCATTCTCTCGGTCTTTCATGATAGGAATCTTTTCACCTGATGCATCAATTCGATTTCAGGAGGATGATTAGCACATTTCTGTATAAGTTCATGGATGGAGGGGACAAATCGGGACAACGAGTGATGACTCTAGCCCGACTTCTTAAGGGAGGTGTAGTGATGTCATATATCGTCCGATGATATATCGGGATATATTTATTTTTCACATGAATTTAGACCGGGATTTGTGATAACAAGCAGGTTACTGGTGGTAAGTGATGTCTTGTAATTGTTATTGGATATATGCCTCGCAAATATTCACTATCTACACTCGGGTCTGGACTTATCTGAATTATCAAAGTATGCGCCACACATCTCATCAGATCATGGGCCTTGTCCTCTCATGTGTGGGCTGACACCAGTACACGTCTGACACGATCTAAACTACAGGAAAGTTTTTACGATATATACTAGTTTTTCCTTATTACACAGGACAACGTGTTAAGGGAGTTTCTGCACTTTCTTTCCCATGATATTTTTATGCTTTTCTCTATCTTTTCTCTCATATTTCTATGTCTGACTTAGGCATCGGAGGAGTCACACCGGGAGAAATCCTGGCGCCCCCTAACAGGTTTATTCATGATTTTCAGGCAAGAACAGTCGGAAGATTCATAAAGATGACGAATGAATTTTTGGGATGTCATCAATGTTCTTGTTCTATTATTTGACAAAAATATTTTTGAAGAAACTGAATTGACCCCCATAACTTGTATTTACCCATGCTATTGGAATGAGTTTACTTTCGGATTGATTGTGAAGACTGAAGAGATATAAATTATTACAACGTGATTGACGTACGTACACTTGTGTAAGAATTTTTAAAAAAATATTAAAATTAAAGTTATTAATTTTTTAAATTGAAATGGTAAAAAAGAAAAAATAAAATATAATGAAAAATTCTATATTGATATATTGACCATAAACTATCTATGATATTTATTGAACGAAAGGAACAAAAATCATGAACGAATCAATTATCAAAGTGTCTTGGAGTTTAACAAAATTTTTATTTTAATTTGCAAATAAACACTAGATTAATTGAGATTAATAATCTGATATTATGTTACAATCAGTAATCACTATAAGCAAAATGCAGCCTAATATACTTATTAAAACTATTATATTAAATGTGTTTTAATATTTTTATTATATATGTAATAAAATAATATAAAACGGTCTCTTTTTAAACCTAAAATTTTAGGAAAAACCATGTATGTTTGTCACTTTGCGATTTTGGTCTTCTATATTTTCATATTTCAGTTTTAGTCTTGCATGTTCCGATTTTTGACAATTTCGGTCATTTTTATTCGAAAAATGCTTACGTGGCAATGTACACGTCAGCTCCACTTCAGCACTGAATTGGTGCCACGCCAGCACCACGTCGAAAAAAAGGACTAAAATTGTCAATAAAATAAAGATAGCGGACTAAAACTGAATCTGAAAATATAAAGGACTAAATCGCGACGCTGCTTTTGGCAGCGTCCACTACTGCAACTAGCGGACGCTGCCAAAGTAGCATCCGCTGCCTACAGAGGAGGACGCTGCCACGCGTCCTCCTCTGCTTGGCTCATGCATCACGGATGCATTAATTTGCATGTCCGTGATGCATTATTGTATCACGGACATGCATTATTTGCATATCCGTGATGCATATTTTTATTATATATATATATTTCTTTACTTGATTGTTTTTTTCATGAACTTCGTTCCTTTATTGAGTTTTTTTTATACGACTTCACTTCGTTCCTTCATTTGTTTTTTTATTTGTTTAATTTCTTTGGTTGCGAAGCTTTGCAAATTTCAGGTAACGTGATGCATGTTTTTTATTATATAATTTTTTCAATTGATTTTGTTTGTTGTTTGACTTATTTTAATATTTTTTTTGTGTTGTCTGCGTGGGTTACGAAAATATTTGAAAATATTTTTTTTTCTTTCAATTCATTTTTTTGTTGTTTGCTTTATTGTAATTTTTTTTTTTTGTGTTGTCTGCGTAGGTTGCGAAAAGATTTGAGAATCTTTTTTTATTTTTTTTATTTAGATGGTTGCGTAGGTTTTGGAATTATTTTTTTTTTCTTTTTTGTTTGATTGGCTGCGAAACTGCGAATTTAGGTGCGTAACGTGATGCATGTATTTTATTTATTATATATATTTTTTCAATTGGTTTTTTTTTGTTGTTTGTCTTATTGTAATCATTTTTTTTGTGTTATTTGCGGATGCGAAAATTTGAGAAGATTTTGTTTTATCTTTTTTATTTGGTTGGTTGCGTAGCTTTTGGAATTATATTTTCTTCCTATTTGTTTGATTGGCTGCAAATATTTGGGAATTATTTCAGGTACGTAACTTGATAAGTATATAATAATATTTGAAAATTTTGTATCAATTGTTTATTATATAATTTTTTTGTTGATTAACGATTGTCGATTTTTATTTTTTTTTCCAGAATGTCGAGAATAGAAGATCTCAGCGTGCTGTATTTGCAAGAATAACACATATCATCAGTAGTTTCTCCGCAAACGTTCGATGAAATTATTCGAGTCAAACGATCGGACAAATTGATTTGAAAATTGTATCTGGAGAATGGCTTCCATAGCCGTGTGAAAGCATATTTACACCATATGGGATTTTTAGGTGTCCTGCAATGTGGATTTCGTGTTTATGATAACCATTTGATTACTGCTCTGGTCGAACGATGGAGACGTGAAACTCACACATTTCATTTTAGATGCGGTGAGGCGACTATCACGTTGCAGGATGTTTCAATTATTTGGGGTTTACCAATTGATGTTGAGCCTGTATTTGGTATAGATGATTCGCACAAAGTAGGAGAATGGCAACACATATGTCTCAATTTATTGGGATTTACGCCATTAGCCTCATATTTCAAAGGTGGTCACTTGTCGATGACCGCTTTATACGAACACTGCATCTCCATACATATTGAAGATAATAGCTCCGAGGTTGATGTTATAAAATATAGTCGATGTGTAGCATTAATGATTATCGGAGAAATAATGCTACCAGATTATCAAGGAGGATCGGCTAGATTGATTTTTTTACAACTGCTTCGGAATATTGATCGAATAAAATCTTACAGCTGGGGAGGTGCAGTTTTAGCATTCCTATACCGTGAGTTGTGCAATGCAACACGTATAGGAAAATCAATAATATCTGGGCCTTTACTTATTTTATAGGTATAATTTAATTTGATTTAACTGAGACTAAATTAATATTTATTGAATTATATTTTTTCAATAATGACAGATATGGGCATGGAGCAGGATTAAATGTGTTAATCCTGATCGGACTGGCTTATCTCTTCTCGTGGCCCCGAACTCTGATGCTGAAATTATGCCATTTTCTCCCTATGGTGCACGGTAAAAAAATTATTGTCATAATATGAACTCTGATTATTTAACTTGATTTTTAATTATTTTCTTTATTGTAGGTGGAACAATGTTTTCAGTTATACTCATGCACCGACACACTTTCTTCGAATTATAAGAGATTGTTTTGATCTTATGAATCACGATGAGGTATAATACTAAAATATATAAACAATGCAACAATGAAATTTTTTATAAAAAATTTTAATTAAGATTTGCATTTTAATTTTTTAGTTTAACTGGATAGTGTACGAGAGAAACGATCCAGATGTCAGGACAATAATAGATTCATACGATACTAATATTTGGCGATGTGTTTGTCCTGTGATCTGCTTTGAAATTGTAGAGATGCATCGTCCGAATCGAGTGTTGAGGCAATTTGAAATGCGTCAACCTATTCCTTAACCTGCAGTTGACAACGATGGCCTCCACAACATCACCAGAATAGGCCATCGCAACACAAACTGGAGGGAATATCATGAAAATGCCATTATTTTTTGGAACAGAAGGATGCGGCATGTTGTCCAGGGTGAATTGCATGGAAGATCTAGACAAACTAATGATGACTACTTTCCATGGTATGAGCGCATAACTGTTCGCATTATATCTCCTACAGTCAGTGGGATTGATTTTCGTCCATATCCACACAATGTATTTGCTGCTGGACACCATGATATTCCACAATATTTCAGTACTCCTGCTAATGATACACATCAGGCATCTTCAGGATATGTTCCAAGGCCATCTGGTTGGCATGCCCATGCAGGGCCATCTGGTGGTTTCGAAAATATAGGGTCATCTAGTGGGCTATACAATGCAGGACCATCCGGTACATTTGAGAATATGGGGCCATTTGGTGCACATGATGATGAGGATTATCGAACTCCATTTTGGAACATCACCTAAAGTTTTACATAACTGATCAATGTTCCCTCTCAGCCACATAGTTTTTATAACACGTCGGCACCTCAAAGAAATGTTGTGTCACCAGTTATTTTCCCAGGTTATTCAAATGAACAAACCCAGAGTAGTGAAGACCATGAAGATGTGGCTGAAAATAATCCTCAAGATTTTGTACCGCGTAGAGGTTCGCGTAGACGTAGACCACGTGGTTGTGGAACCGAGGGTCACTTGCATAATTGTAATTGTAATCATCGATCATGATAATTTTGTGTAATGTAATAATAATATTTGAGTGTTTAATTTTATAATTTTAATCTACACTTTAAGATAATATATTGTGTTATTAACATATATATATATATACATATATATATATATATTACGATATTATATGTAATAATAAACAATAAATTTTAAATTTATTATTTGAAATTATATTATATTATATTATATTATATTTATTATATTTATTATATTAATTATATTGTATTTTATTATATTTATTATATTATAAATTAAATAAATTAAGAAACAGACATATAAATGAGATAAAATACATACATCTATTAAATCAAAACTCATACACCAACATTTTACCAATAAAACTAAATATAAATATTATTATAAAAACATAAAGGAAAAACATTATTATTATTAATATAACATGATGCAGCAGTCTTGCATATCTCATTCATCCGATGTTCCTGGAAAAAAAAACGCAGGAAAATTAATTTTACAATTTCAATAGATACATATCATAATATCGTAAGCGATAAATTAAATATAATGTATACCTATTAGTGCCTCGTCGTTGTCTCTCCCTGACCACCGGTCTGTCCATCTCATTCCTCATTCTAGTTGTTGTATCCCTACCAGCTCTTCTTCTTTCACGTCTCACTGGGTTGTGGTGCAACTCAAAGGTAGGTGGATCCCAATATCGTTCATCGGCAAGAGGTTCAAATCTACTTTCATACGCCGCAAGGTAGTTCGATATGTTGTACCACGACTGAACTAGGGTTGTCGGATCTAATGAATGGTATTTCGCGGTGCAAATAGCGTGGGAACATGGGATTCCAAAAATTATCCATTTACCACATGAACAATTACTAGTTGATAACCTGACCACTTGTATATGTTGGCCGCGACTTGGTCTTCCCCCGGTCGCAACTGAAGCAGTTTGGGTCCGTATATCATATTTGACAACACGATGTTCGCTAGATTTTCTTGCCCATTCTTCATATTTGCGACATGCATAGTCCGACCATAGCTGATTTTCCTGAACCATGCGTTGACCCTTTGCCACACGTTCAATGAAGTATTGTACACATCTTAAAAGGGTCAAGTGCACTATCGCGGATATAGGGAGTCTACGAGCTCCCTTTAACACACTGTTCAAGCATTCAGACATGTTGGTCGTCATCACCCCACGACGCCAACCTCCATTATGGGTCATATTCCATTTCTCCTTCGAGATTCCAGCCAAGTACCTGTGTGCTAAAATATTTTTGTTCCTGATGGCCTCCATTGTTGCGTCGAACTTACAGACTTGATGTTGTTTGCCCGCCTCCCAACATAAATCTTTCAAATGCACATCTTTGAATCTCGCATTAAAATTTGAGCACACATGTCTCAAACAAAAACGATGCACACCATGCGGAGGTTTAAAATATTGGAGATCTTCAGCTGCTCGAACAATACCCTTATGCCTATCAGAAATTAGGCATACTCCACTTTCACCACAAACAACATACTGACCAACATTTTCCAAGAACCATTTCCACGAATCTGATGTCTCTTCATCCACGATTGCAAATGCCAATGGCAACACCTGATTGTTCGCATCCAAAGTGACTGCGATCGGCATTTTGTGCTTATATTTTGTATACAAATGTGTGCCGTCAACGCTGATGATTTTCCGACAGTGGCGAAATCCATCTATAAAAGGCCTGAATGCCCAAAAAACATAGTTCAATGTTTTTATTGATTCGTTGTTCGATCTAAGATGCTTCCACTCGACAACTGTTCCAGGATTATATTTGCATAGTGCTCGCATATATTTCGGAAGAAGTCGCACAGAACTCTCCCAAGTCCCATAAACAATTTCCACCGCGCGTTTCAGACTTCGCCACGCCTTCGTACACGAGATTTGATATCCGTATTTATCCTTTACGCTCTCCATGATATATTTAATCTCGTACAAAGGATCACAACGTACAATACCCAACAACGTCTGTGCGACCATATTGCTATTCAAGTTATGATGGTCTATGCCGATGTTGGTAGATATACACATGTGAGGACCGCCATATCTAGTTATTTTCCAGTAACCTGTTTTCTCTTTGAAAGAAGCTCGAAGACCCCAACGACATCGGGCGGCAGAAGAATCGTTTTTACACTGTACCTTCCACAGAATGCGTGTGCTATCGATGACACGATACTCACGCCTGGAAACTCTAACTGAATAATCTTTCACAGAAGAAATGAGATCATTCTTATCTTTAAATAACATGTTTACACCAAGTTCTCCTCTTTTCGGATTGTAATAACTTGCTCGTGCCCCGACAAGTACACCGATGGAATCCGGAGTCTCTTCTCCAAAGTATTTATTGAAAAATGATGGCATTTCAGAATTGGTGGAGATAAATGGTACGACTTGCCTCTGTAATGTTTGACGAGGTGGTGGACGAGATGACGTTCCTTCATCGATATTTGCATGTGTGTTCACACGTTCATCATCATTCAAATCATCAGCGTCGTTGTCATCTTCTTCTCCAGACTCCCCATATGACATCTCTGGTTCAGTATCACTGTCACTTCTAAGAACATCTTCATCATCAATTCTAGGAACATCATCGCGTGGAGCAATATTCTGGTTGTTTGAATACAAATTTGTTGCATCGTTTTGATCCCAACCCAGACCCGTATTTGGCCAGCATGGAGGAACATGTTCAAAAGGGCCAGAGATATGTTGATCCTATGAACCACCCACATGATTCAACTGCATATTGCTCAATCCTTCTGTAACATGTGGAATATATGCTTCTTCATCATCATCATGGCCAACATTTCGATCAATTTGATTTGCTTCAATGTACAAATGCAATACATTTATATTGGGGCATTGCATTACAAACTCGAGAGCGTCAGCATCAACAAGGTCGACCGGAATTTCATGCCATATTGATTTCTCCATGAATGAGTATTTCGTCGACAACTTCAGATTAAAATTCATCGGATCAATGACCAATATTTTATGCACATATTCAACGAACTCGAACAAAGAAATTGATCTCAATACTCGAATCGGTCTAATATACGGGATACTATATTCAACCGACTCATTCTCAACACTAACGTGACCACCAAAATGTAGAAGCACATCAATGTTATCCATACCAAAGATGAAATTTCAGGAAAAAATATCACAAAGACAAAAGGAGGAAGGAGGAAAGAAGAAAGGAAACAATATTTTTCAAAAATTCTGAAGAACTCTTCAACTAAGAGAGAGTGAGAGACACTGAGATTCAACCAATTGTTTGTTGTTATATAGAATATTGAACGATTGAATTTAAAATTTTGTAAGGCTTAAACACGTTATTTAATGTAGTCAAAAGTTTTGTGGGAATCTTGTCAGAATCATGATGTTCAATGGTCAAAAAAATAAAGTGAGTTCAGTGTTTGCGCGAATCTCGCTGAATGAATGAAAGAGTTGGAAATCTTGCTGTAACAGCAAGATTTTTTGTCGGGAGGTTGTATATTATTTTGGTAATTTTATACGTGCTCATTTTGAGTGTCTCGAATCACGTCCGCATTATAGATAGGCGGACGGTGAATAATTAGCGTTCGCTTCTAGCCAAAGCGGACACTGATATTATTTAAATATAATATATGGCATGCGCATAGCTGGGCAGCTGGGACGCTGCCACGTAGGCAGCGTCCTCTGCTTTAACAAGCGGACGCTGGCATTAAAAATTGCCAGCGTTCGCTCTCCACATTGGCGTTTTGAAGTACTTTTGAATTATCTCCGTGCATGCATTATTTTTGCAACTTAAATATTTTTTTAAATTAAATTTAAAAAAAACCCCACGTAATCCAGCAACTGATATATATTTAAGAAGAAATTTTTTGTTTTGATTAATTACTGGTAAATCTCAAGAAGCCATGGCTAAGAAATTTATCGTTTTATTATGCATAATCTACTTTGTCGGAGCTGTGCTCGCCGCTCGTTCGCCTTTCTCCAGATCCGATGATCATCAAAAGTTTTACATTTCATCATCAATTTTTACAGTTACTGAAAAATAGGCTAATAATTTTTTTTTTGTTTAGACATGTACTTTAAAAACGTTTATAGTGTTTTATAAGTGAAAAAAATTTGAATTATTTGTTTGGATAAAAATTTATACATTTTTTTGAAAACTACTTTTTAAAAATTGTTCTACAAGTATAGTTTTTAAAGAACACTTGAAAGATGTTTTTAGAATAGAACCATGAAAGACAAAGATGGACAACATGACTTTTGAAATGTAAAATATTTTATAGAATATTTGTCCAAACATATATTTATTCTTAAAACAACTTTAAAAACATTTTATAAAAAGTTTTTAAAAAACATTTTTATAAAAACGTTTTATAAGTACATGTCCAAACGGAACCTTAATTTGTAAATTAGATTGACATATATTCTAGGGCAACTGTATATTTGGTTTTCTATGCTTACTTTTTTCCGAGTTTGGTTTGATATGTTATCAAATTTTAGTTTTGGTCTGTCATCTTTAATTTTAATTTTTTTTTGTTTGGCAATGTTGGTTTTTTTTTTAGGCATAACAACAGTTTTAGTCTAGTTATTTGCATTTTTTTTTCATTTTGGTCCTATTGATGTGTTTGAATTTATAGTCCTGTAAATTGCATGTTTTTTTTCCTTTTCAGTCCTGTTTCGATGAATTTTTATTTTTAGTTCTATGACTTGTGCATTGTTTTCATTTTTGATCCTTTAACTTGTAATTTTTTTCAATTTCGGTCTTTATGTCCGATAGAAAGATCAAAAATAAAAATAACTACAATTTAAAGGACCTAAATAAAAATAATATACAAGTTACATGATTAAAAATAAAAATCACTGTATGACCAAAAATGAAAAAAAAAACATGCAAGTTGATTACTAAAAATACAAATCGATCGTTAACAGGACCAAAAGTAACATGATCAAAGCATTCAATACTCCCCATGAAAGATGATTGAAATTATCAAAAATTGAAAAACACAAGACTAAACCTAAAATTTGACAACATAAAAGATCAAAATCACAAAGAAATAAATATATAATATAAAAAATGTAGTTTTTCCTATATTTTATGAACAATAATTATAATTTGATAATCACTGGGATAAAGCTCGGACACAAATAGATGCTTCAACTGATTTTGTGATTGTTTTTTTGCATGGTATTGTATCAACTATCAACAATGTACGTAGTTCGCAGTAGCATTCTGTTTGGCACAAAAAGATGCTTCAACTGAGAAGATGCAAGGTTTTTTAGACTATGCTTGTGGTGTGGTAGACTGTGGAGCAATTCAATCAGGTGGATCATGTTTCGAACCAAATAACCTATACACCCACACATCATGTGTGCTTAACAAATTTTATAAAATCAAAGGCAATTGCAACTTTGATATCGGATTTCTCACAACCATGGATCCATGTAAGTGTCTAACTTCCACAAGATATATTTCACTTTCAAGAACTCAAACTCATACATTTGTTTCATGCAGCTCGTGGTGCTTGCTGGTATCCAACTGGGCCGTAGAATACTTCGAAAAGACGAACAACGTCATGTTGGAAACTTATGTTTTTGAATTAAAATATATACATATTAGTTAATGAAGTTGATTCGTGTGACTTGCTTCGTTAATTAAACTAAATATATTCCTTAATTTGTTCAAATTTTGAAACTATGTAAATGGGACGTAGACATAAATGACCACATGGCTATTTATATCAATTCTGATGTTATGTGTCATCTGAAAGTTCTTGATCTTGTGATTTGATTTATTCTTGTTTTATTTAAAGGGTAATTAGATCAAATATAATTGCTATTCATCGAAGAAGTAATAAATTTATGTTTATTTACTACTGATATTACCATTGTATTCTGAGAAATGGACGTCTATACGATTATTAAAAAAAAAAAAAAACCAAAACTTTCGTCCCAGTTGGGATATTTGGCTTCTCGATTATTTTTTCTCGATTTCTCCATCTCTTGTTGATCTGGAACATTCATTGCTTTAAACTATATAATATAATATCCGAGTACCGCAGGCGTAGTTACCTAACTTGGTGTATTGATATTATTATTATTTTTTAACTTCAAAAAACTTACCATATTTAATTCGAATTTTACTCAACGATCGAATTGAATATTAAATAGTAACGAACAAAAGAAAATATATATATATATATATATATTTTATACCCTCCGTGGAGACACTTTTGTCCTCGCCAACGCCTTATAAATTCATTTTTGTCCTATTAACACACTTCCTCTGCAATTTTGAAGTTCCAATTCAAGATCCGAGAGAGATCAATCGTGCGGCAAATCCTTCGATTGGATAAAATTCTTGCGTTTTTGAAGATTCGTGGCTTATTCGCTCGACTTCAGATTTTCATGATCCCCAAATTTCCCGTAACTTCCTTCCATTTTCAGATTGAATGTTATTGTCACTGATTATTCTTGTTTTTGGGTTTCTTGTAACGGTATCAATTAGGAAGGACCTTGTGATCGGATTTCGTATTGTTTTACATAACGAAATCGACAAGCAAGTGCTTTCTGGTTTCTTAATTCTTGGCAAGATTGTTTTTATTTATGAATAATAGGAATCTTAGTACAACTTCTGTTTTGTTCCTCTTTTGTGCTCTGAAAATGTAGATTGGTAACTGGAGAAGTATCTTCTACATATGTTAGGAACTATTTTTTTCATGGTCTTTGATCATTGTGTCCACTCCTAATGGCCCCAAATTCAGTTCTTTCTGTGAGATTACTTTCATGGAGGACTACTTTGTACCTGTTTCAGATTGATTGCTGCTATTGTGGTTAGCTATATTCTTGATTTCAGGTTTCTGTAAATTTGTTTTTTTCATGGACTGTGATTGATCAGAAATCATTTAACGTGTTCTTGACTATTCTTTCTTGATTCTTGAAAAAATTTCGATTTCCTCACATTTTCGGTGTTTTTACTTGTCGCGTTTGTTATTGGTTTCTCGTGGTCCTTGACTATTATCCCACTTTCTATGATTAATGAACTACGACATGGCTATACATCAAAATCGGATATGATTCTGCCACTTTCTGTTGCCTGCCTTTAACTTCAGAAGAATACTTTATCTGTGTTAATTTGTTAACTATCAATATCATTGTCTACAGTCACGCTTAATTATCATTTCATATTCTATTTGTTTTCTCATTGGACAAAGAATAACTAGGGATTCCCAAAATAGAGTCTTGGGCAAAAGTTCAAAACAATAAGGTTTTTCTGGTGTAGTTGCTTGTTTACAACAAAATGCCACTGTTGAACAAATTTACATTTTAATTTCTAGATAAAGGAAATTTCTTCTGCATATTGCACATTTCCAGTGGGTGCAAATATTTAGTTTTTTTACCTGAGAAAACTTTGATGACTTAAAACGTTCATCAATTCCTTGTCCATTTATCAATACCCCAAATATGTATTGTCTGCCTTTCGTGTCGAGTTCTTAATATATTTGTAAATATTATTCTGTAATGAATGAAACTAGTAATTAATAAGTACTTAATTGCTAATAAGCAGCCATGTTTGCGTTCTAGGTCTAACTTGGAGTTGTTTATGAGACTCTTTTGGGAGGTGGTTCATTTTGGCTATGACTCTGATCAACATTTGTCAAACATGATATTGTATTTGAAATCTACGAAGACATGGAGAGGAAGGATCTTAAGGGGCTGGTCAGTGCACCAGCTCCTAATACCCAGTGTTGGCCATCAGGTCTCGTTGAGAAACTTCAGTCAATTTCTGTGGTTTCTTCTGATGATACCTCGAGTTCTAAAGAATTGAGAAGCCATCATGATTTTGGTGTACCAGAATATCAAAATGCATCACAAACCCTGTGGGAAACTGGAAAACTTTCTGAACCAATTCCTGATGGTTTCTATTTTGTCACTCCAGTAAGTCGTGCTTACCTGAATTCAAACATGTATATAAATCATTGTAATTTCAACTATCAACTTAGTTTACCAGTTAAAGAAAATATACTCCAACTTTACTTCACTTTCAAATTCAACTTGATTAGTCAACCTTTGGTTTTTGTCTTGTTCTTATTTTTATATCTATGTTAAATATTTGACACCAAAAACTGTTGGAACTGCATGTCTTGTATTAATGTGCTTGCATTTAAACTTGGGTTACAAGTAGTTTCTAGCTGTTTTAGTTTTTGCATTATAATACATTTGCAATAGCCGTGTCTAACATTTTTAATCTGCATCACTTTGTTAAGAAAATAATTTCCCCTTGATAGAGTACATCAATGATACTCTTGTGGTTCCAGGGGATAAACAATGTATTCAAGTATGAGCGAAGGTTCCATGTTTGCATTTCATTCTATATAGCTTGCTAATTCCCTTGATTATTGTGGGTTGGAATGTTCTAGCAATGAAATGTTGACTACGAATTAGGGAAAACTTTTTTTTGTAGTTTTCAGTTGCATCTACAGCCCTATCGTTCTCTCTATTATATGTTGATTGTGAAGGAATATTGATTCCATCTGGCAAATACTACTAGCATAGCTGGACATTTTTCTTCTACACCGGGTTTTATGATCTTTCTCATATTGAATAAATTTGATTTTTAAACTAACTTCTGATTTCTTGAGAAATCCGCAGTTAGTGTAAAATTAAGTGTTCTTCATTTTTCCTGCCAAATAATGTTTTGTGCAATGTAGGAAAGAAGATTCAAAGAACTTTTTGATATTGTTCCTTCATTGGACGACCTTCACACTGTGGATATAGAGGGGCTTCGGCCGAATGTAATTGTTGTTGATGCTCGTAAAGATAAGAAGCTTTTCATGTTAAAGCAGCTGGCAGCCACTTTGGCGAAGGGACTGCATTCAAGTCCTGCTGCCATGGTCAAGAAGATAAGTGGATTGGTGAGCCCCTTTTGTACCCAACCCAAACACCATGTTTAGACCACTAAGTGAGATTGGACAGTTGTTGCTCTCCAACAAATCATGTGATCATGTCATAGACTCCCAAGTTTTTGGATAGCAAGATTCAATAAATGATTTTCATGTATGTAAATTCTGGATATATATTCTCAATTAAATTTTCATTCAGTATATCAAATTTTCTTGATAATTTATGGCATAGAATTTTACTTTGTGGGCTTCCCATAAATGATGTTTGGTATTTACTAATATTTCAAGCCAATTTAGAATGGCTAAGGATACATCATTCATCAAGGCACCAGAAACTAGCAGCACTGATATGCCACACATTATACCACGGGAATAACTCCATAGCATTACAACTAGGTCAAGAAACCTAGGTTAAATAAGCATCTTTGTTCCTCAAAAAGGGATAGAAAGGAGAGACGAACACATGCATTACTTGATTCATAGTCAACTATAGCCCATGATCGATATTCAGAGCCAAAAATCATATGTTTGATTCCTGTGACTGGCTGTTTGGTGCGATTATTGGAGGTTACTGTTGGAGGGCAGCAATATCTTGTGCTGATGCTACTATCAAAACATGGTATTTGAGTATTTCTTGGTTTCAAAATTTTATTTGTACAATTACGACCAATTATAGGTTTTCACATTATGGCATGCAGTTGGTTTTACATGATTACTGGATAAGAAAAGCAGCTGCAACATGAAATTAGATTAATTATTGCTAGATAAAGATCATCTATTGAAGAGCAAAAATTGTGGCCTATTGTGGGTTTATCTATAAGTTGGAATGATGGCACATGTTTAAAACTTCCTGGCCAGTTACTTTCCGTTCTGAATGGCCGTTGTAGATAAACAAGCTGCATAAAACAGTGCGAGCTTCAGTTAAATCATCTACAATTTATTTTTGCTAACCTTACACCATTTGCAGGTCTGTGATTTCTTCAAACGACCAAAATTAGAATCAGATCCAGTAGAGGGTGCCCTTGAGGAAGCCTCCCACTCATTGGGAAATCAAGGTATCCATATGCTGGGTCAGATAAAGCATGGTTCTTGCCATTCCCGGGCAATCTTATTCAAAGTTCTGGCCGACACTGTCGGACTTGAATGTAGGCTTATGGTGGTAAATGTCATCTTTATCAAAGCTCCATCCAACCTGTTATAGACATTTATAAGTCTCTATCCTAGTATATGTCTATTCTGAAAAAAATTTAATAAACTTCCGATTTATTTTCCATGTTCTCAGGGTTTACCTCAAGAAGGTGTGATGGAGCTGACTGATTCCTATAAGCACATCTCTGTCACAGTCATTTCAGATTCGGTGGAACTTTTGGTTGATCTTGTTCATACTCCGGGCAAGTTAATTCCATTTTCTGCAAAGGCAGTGTTTCTTTCTCATCTATCTGCTGGCGAGAGTGATTCTGCAGAGAACGACTCATACGATTCACCTATTGAACCGAACAGTCCACTTTGTGGCTTTTCAGATCAAATAGAAGTTGAAGAGTAAGGATTTGTATTGTTTGAGTTTCAACACCACAATTTTATGTTCTGTTTCTTGGTTTTTAAGTAACTAGTACTTGGGTGCACGGTTGCATGCCTATATAATCCATTTCTTTGTAATGAAAAACAAAAAGAAAAAGTATAGAACAATTTTGAAAAATGACCTTTTTGTAAATAAATTAATTAATCTTATAAATGTGGCATTTTAGTAAATTAGTAGTTATCAAAGGACAAAAAGTGGCATTTGGTAATTAAATAGACATGAAAGGACTATGGCACGTTTGGTTGGAAAGGAACGAGAGTATTTTTGAAGACAAAGCAGAATCGGGAGATGTGTGTTGGGAAAAGATCAAGTTGTGAGCTTCTATGTGGATTACGAATCATAAATAGTTTGTTATGTTCTCGACTCTAGACTCAATCAGAGATTGGAGCGTTATATATTGTTACATATAGTGGGTTCTAAAGGCTCCGTCTACGGATAACTTATCTGTTTTTTATAATTATCACATGATCTTTTTAATATATATAATATGATCTCGTTTCTTATTGAAAAAAAGTAGAAAACAAAAAGAAATATGGCAAAACAAATGGGTGGTTAACCATACCAACGTACTCCCCCTCAACTTTAATATATTAATTAATATTAATATATATATATATATATATATATAATTTTGATCACCTATATATATATATACAGTAATGATCACCTGCACCCTAGGGTGCAGAGTTTTTTATGTGCGATCACTAAAACTCGGTACCGGGTTTTAGTGTTTTTTTTACACTAAAACCCGGTCGCACACGAAAAACCCTGCACCCTAGGGTGCAGGTGATCAAAATTATATATATATATATATATATTATATTGTAGAGATATGCATAATTTGCTTTAACATTGTTTGTTTTGTCCAAACAATATGGTAGTAGTTTACAACACAAGCATGGTATTTTTTTTTTTTTTTTTTGCATTTATAAGGAATCTCCGAATCACAATGCAAAAATGATTATGTTTATGATATAATCCATGAAATATATATGAGCTTACTTCTGTTGGAGACGAACTGTGTTCTGCATGACAAGAATTTGTTATCGTGTCTTCATTCAACTTATTAAAACCTGTTCTTACCAGAACATCACACAGTGAGCCAAATGTTGCAAATTCATTTTGGCGGTGCTACAGGAAGAAAGTCATGGCTGAACAAAGAACAGCAAGTTCGAGGTTTAATAAAGCTTCTAAATGAACTGTTCCTTTCTTTATCTCATTGTTTTAAATGCATGTTCATGGTTGTTAAGATACCAACTGAGTTTTTGTGGTGAGAGTGTTTACTTTTATAGGAAAAGCAACTGATACGTTAGGATTAGATTTAAAATTATTATAAACCTTTGATATGATTTGTGGAGAAATTGAAGGAAATATTGTGTTTGTGCCCGTGAATATTTGCTTCTCAAGTACATGGGCTAATTAAGGATAATTGTTGTGTAGTACTTAAACTCAAGGGATTGTGCCTAGAAATAGTTTGAATATTCTGTATAAATTAGTAGACCTAGGGCTATGTAAAATCGGAAAAAACCTGTCATAATTTCAGAAATATACGTCTAGTTTATGTATGATGGATTTGTTTCTTTGTTCTTTGTCTTCTTCAGCGCCTTTCTACATGATTTTATCATATTAAATTATGAAAAAAATTTCGACATTAACTCCCATATATTTTATCACCTTTCGGTAAAGGGGATGGTTGCATACTGTGAGAGATTGATTCTTGTTTTAGCTTTCATGGTCAATGATTGTGGATAGAGGCACATAGCTATCATATGCTAGAACCATATAAATTTTATGCTGTATTGTTCTCTCTGTTACCCATCTTCCTACTATTTTAACATTTAATATGCTATGGGAATAGGATAACTGATCTGGGGATTTTTTGTTTCTCTGCTGCCAACATGAATACTGAACGAAAGCAGATTTCTTTTTGGCAGTAGAGAAACAAAAGAATCCAAATTTCCTAGACAAAAGTAACTATGCATCTGGCCATCTATTTTGATTGTCGAGCTGTCGACGAGTAATGAGAATAATTTGGCTAAACTTTAGTCACACCATGGAGATTCCTGAGATAACTTTAGTCTCACGAGCTTAAAATTAATTTAAAATTTTTTATTATATTAAATATAAATAAATAAAAAAATTGGCCCAAACTACGTGGTCTGAAACTCAGAGTTCGTGAATTTGTTCATGTAAAATTATGGGTACCCAAGCTGACTTGCAAGCTAGAGTTCGAGCTTACCGTAAAATTAAGTTCAAGCTTGAGCTTGTATTTCACATGTTTGTCGTAAGTAGACTCATTTACGCCCCCACCTGGCTATCACGGTCATAGCCTAGAGGTTGCATTGTGCGTAATTTCACTTTGTCTACCTGTCCAATCCTCGTTTTCTATACCTGTCAACACAAGTATGAAGAATGTTTGTCCATTTTTAACTTAGAGGTAACTTTAAGATTCATGATTTTATGAGGAAATCACATTTTATAATATCAAAATTATGATAATTTTTTATAATTTTGTTGTAATTTGATTCAGAAAGGCTTCTTGCCATGTTCTACCCTAAGAGGTTTTCATACCTGTATAAATAGGCAACATATGTATGTTAAACGAGAAGAGATTAATAAATTTTTTGGGCATTTGGTATTTTTTTTTGAGAATAGGCTTTTCGGTATTTATATCCTGGATGTTGGCCTTTTTGACCAACTTCATAGATCATGTTCTCTTTCCTATCTTTCTAATATTTTTAAGGAAAACGTACAATTTTGGTCATGTAGGTTTGTTTCTTTTCAATTTTGGTCTTATATTGTCCAATTTCAGTCTTAGTCCTGCATATTTCAAATTTTGGCAAGTCGAGTCATTTTTCATCGTAAAATATGTAACTGCACACATCAGCATCATGTCGGAGCATGTTATGGTCCCGTGTTATGGATCTTGCCAAGGGGGGCTACCTACTGTGAATTTGAGGCTCGTCGGGAGAGAACATCTCGATCTCTTGGTTTGAGGCTCATTGGGAGAGATCCTCAGATCTCGAAACACAAGATTGTGAATAATTCTTTTCTGGTAATCTTATTCATAATAATTCCACCCCATAAATAATAGAGCTTACAGGATTGTATCGAAAATCAAATCCCTAAGAATCTTATGATTTGGATAATTCTAAATCTTTTTTATTAAAATGAAAGATAGCTTAAATAAAGAAAATCAAATCTTACATAAATAGAAGACCCCCCCTTGGAGATCATGGTTGTCCTCAACCATGAGAGAAGGTACTGCTCCCCTCACAGTTTCAGCATCTTTAAAAGGCGTCACTTCGTTCTCTTCAAACCATTGGCATCTTTCAAGGATTAGGTTTCGATGGTGTTGGTTCTTAAATTCCTTCAACTGGAACATGGACCGATCTCGTTCCCAATCGAGGAACCATGGTACACCATCGCCTAGACAAAGACAAACATTTCCTTGTCTTTCTCCGATGTATGTCGGTGTTGAAATTCTTTTTTTACACATTGACTAAGCCATCCCAATGGGGCTGATTGGCTATTGTACCAGGGAAAATCTAGCTTTGAATTTTGAGGTGTATAGGATATGCAATCCTCGCAGCCTTGGTGTCTTGTGGAATGCTGGTCGGTGGTCTGTTCATTTCTGCTATCTTTGCCTTGATCTCGTTCATTTGATTGTAAGGTTAGCAAACATTTGAGTATTTCCTCCAACTTATCTAGAAGAGCTTGCTGCTTTTCCTCGGCAGTTGTCTTATACACTTGAAACCTTTTTACAAAGGCTTCAATTTTTTGTTGAAAAACGTTGATATCCCCCATGACTACTGGCTTTAATACCAATTTGTTATGGTCCCACGTTATGGATCTCGCCAAGGGGCTATCTACCGCGAATTTGAGGTTCGTTAGGAGAAAACCTCTCGATCTCTTGGCTTGAGGCTCACTAGGAGAGAACCTCAGATCTCGTAACACAAGATTGTGAATAATCATTTTTTGATAATCTTATTCATAATAATAATTCCGTAAATAATAGAGCTTACAAGATTATATCGAAAATCAAATCCCTAAGGATCCTATAGATTTGGATAATTTCAAATATTTTTTATTCAAATGAAAGATAGCTTATACTCCTAAAAAAAAAAAGAAAATCAAATCCTACATAAATAGAAGACTCACCCTAGCTATGGAATGATATTATTATTCAAAATTCAAAAAAAGAGAAAAGTGCGCCAAATACCCCATGAACTTCTACATGAGCTAATACCCCCTTTCTGAAACGGGTTTGAGCATTTCAGTCCCTGTCTTATATTTTTTTTGAGCTTACTCTCTCCAAAATTCACTTTTTACCTCATAGATTTATCAAATCACAAAAAAACCCTCAATTTAACAATAACCAATCTCATCAATTCTTTTTCAAAATACAATGATATATTTTCTTTTGTATTTTTATCACTTACAAGAATACAATTGTCACCAATGAAATGAATTTTTTTAAATTATTATATCATATATTATTGATACATGAAAACAATTGTGAAAAATAAAAAAATGCAATAATGAAATAAATATTTTGCAATAACCGATCCACTAATGAATGTTTTTAGTTAATGTGCAATTAATAATTATCGATAAGATATTTTAATATATTTTTATCTAAAAAAGTGTTCATATGACGAAAAATTTTCATAATAAAATAACATTTTATTGAAGCATAATTCTTTAAAAAAATTTAAAAAATAATATAAAAAATATATGTTTGTTAAAAAAAGCTAATATTAAAGGAGAATATATATTTAATCTATTATATTCTACCTATAAAAGTAAATAGAAGGATTAAGTTTTTTATTGTTTTATTGTGAATTTTCTACTTTGTGCTTAAATTGTTTATTGAAAAAATTAATAGCATGAAAATTTGATTAAAACAATAAAAATAAATGGGTGCCAAAAATTAAAGAAAAAGGGCTATATTGGGAATCCATTAGCTAAAAACATCAAAAAATTGAATCATTATACGTGTGCCTTCATGATTGCAAGGACTGGGTTCTGCAAGCTCAAAAAAAATAATAGAGGGACTAAGATGCTCAAACCCGTTACAGATGGAGGTATTAGCTCATGAAGAATTTCACAAGAGTATTTGACGCAATTTTCTCTTCAAAGCAGTGCTCTAAAAGGCGGCGTATAGGCTGGTGGTAGGCTATTGCCCACCGCCTCGCTTTCTTGTTAGGCTATATCTCTAGGCGTCGCCCGCCTAATCTCCAGCTTAGGCAGCTTGGGCGCCGTCTAGGCGGTTATTATTTTTTATAAAAAAAAATTTAAAAATCAAAAACTAAAAAAAAGAGATGTGACGCGAGAAATAAACACAGAAAGAACGAAGAATCCCATAAAAGAAAATCAAACAAAAAATTAAATCTCATATTATGTATGAAGACTTGATATCTATTAATATCTATATTGGTATTGTTATTATTATTATTATTAAAATTTTATAAGAGTTTCGTACAAAAACTGAAAAACATAAGACATAAAAAATTATATTTTATAGTAAAACTCATGAATATCCTAAGGTATATTTTATTATTTAGGCTTTAAAAAAAACCGCCTAGGCGGCTAGGCGCTAGGCGGTGGCTCACCGCCCGCCTACCGCCTAGCGCTTTTTAAAACATTGCTTCAAAGAAGATAACAAATCCTATTTCTAAATTATAGATGATAGCAGAATTATACATTGGGTATGTATTACTGTTTTCCATGCTTTAAAAATTATAACATGCTTTAGTTTCAGGAATATGACTATGGAATCATGTCAGGGACAACTTAGGTGATCTCCAACCCATTACGCCATTTTAGCGCATAAAATTTATCTCCAACCCTTCAACTCTAAACTCTACACTAAATAAATATTGTCCGAATATTCCCTATTATTTTATTTACAACAAGTAATTTATTCCACAAAATATTTATGGACAGATTATTAAATTATCAATACATTAATTTTATGTTTAATTGATTTCTATATTGAAACTGGTTAAAATAATTAATTAATTTAAATTACTAATTAAATTTGTTGAAAAAATTACTTATCGAAGTTAATATAATGACATTATTATTATCAAACTTAAAATGCATTACTTTAACAATTACAATAAAAACAAAATAAATAAAACAAAGCTATAACAATTACAATAAATAAATGGGAAAAAAAGAAGAAGAAAAATTCAAGAGTGTTGGTACAGTATTTTACTAAATATGGTGCAACACTGTAGCTTTGCTCCAACCTAGCTCTGAAAATAGAGCTGGGTTGGAGCGAAAAATTGAACAGATCTGCTCTTAGCTGTCCTTTTTTATTTGCCAAGATATCCTTCTGTGGCGGAGTTGCATGGCTTGAAAACTATCTGATTTGTTCATAATCAGATATTTTCTCTGTATAATATTCTTAAGTTTCTAGATTCAGAGAAAAGGTTATTATATAGATCTCTGGGATATCTATGCACTGTTGACATCTGTGACCTAGCTGAACCTTGATTAGGTTGCAAAATTCCAAGTGGGAGACCTGAGAGCAAAATTTTCATGTTAATTTGATCAAAATGAACATTAGATGCAGATCTTAAACACCTTGATTTTCTCACTTTAAGATGTTAATAATGTTATGATAGTAAGTAAACTATTATTTTATCAAATCAAACGAAGTTACATAAAAAAGTATTTGGGCATTAAAGTTTTGTAAATTCTTATGCAAGAATGAATATTGGAACACCTCTGCGCTAAAATTGGGCTGTAGATCTAATGTACATTGCAGTTCACATCCTTGATTTACATTTATTTTGTTATACACCCCCTAACCCATGTGATTGTTTACATGGCTTAAATATAGAGCAAATTTAGTTTCATCCAAGTGATTGAGGTATCATCTTTTTTTTTTTTTTTTTTTTTTTTGGTTTAGGAGAAAACTTAATAACGTATTTATTTGTTAATTTCTGACACTAAAGTTGAGAGCAGGATCCATCTTTTCTTTCAATTCAAATGAACTAATTATTTTACTGCATTAGGTTTTTCTGTTGTTTGTATTGTTTCTTGATAGGTTTTCTCTTATGAATGTGTTGTTATTTCTTTCCAGAAATGTAGTATTGCTTTTAGTTTATGTATTTTAACTTTTAAATTAAATATTCCTAATTCTCGGTTTCTCTTGTTTGTTTAAAATTTCTATCCTTTTTAGTCCAGAACATCCTTTCTTTCGTGGACACGGGAGATCTATGCTTGGTGGTCGCAGCCATCATTTCAGAGAGTTCAATGACGTTAATGCATCAAGGTGTAAGGATCGTATATAATTTCTTTGCAAGTTCATTCCATCATTACGTGAAAGCCGCCTCGTGACTTATGCTTTCCTTTGATATTTGTTGGTTTGATGCTGTTTACATATCATTTATGGTGTTTCTCTTGGATCTTTGTAAGCTTATGTACATTTATATAAAAGGCATTTATCCGGGTACTTTTGAAAGTCAAACTTGTTTGATCTTTATGAATTGGAAAATACCTTTTTTTGTTAAGGCAAAGTGTAATTTGACATCAGTGTTTCGAAACTGTGGTTGGTTTATTATTTTACCATTTCTCTCAGGAATTGGTCCATAAAATTCCTGTGGTGGTTTTTCAGGTTCCTAAAAGTTAATGAGATATAGTATCTCGTATGTACTTTGTACTGTACCACAGTTGCACAATAAACATGTCTCTAAATTAAATTTGGCATTTTGGTGTTTCATTATTTCCAGCATTTGCAAACAATAACTGATGGTTGGATTATTTTATCCACTTACTGTTTCTTCATTCCTCGGTTTTTATATTTTTCTGTTGTCTAATGGCGTAAAAGGACATGTTTTATGCTTTTATACCTCTCAAATTATATTCCAAATTTCAGGTCTGCTGGGGCATCTCCGATAGAAACCCGCAGGAGAAGACGACGCTGTATTAGCATGATTCCTGAGATTGGTGATGATATTGTGAGGTTGTTCACCCTTAAGTATTGGTATTTTTTATATGGCTTATAGTCTAGGGTGATGGTAGAAATTTTGGTTGTCTGCTCTTTCATTCCTTTCGGACATTTCGTCATTGCACGCCCCCCACAATGTTGGAGTAGCTAAATATTTTCTGCTGTGATCATGATTTTCAACACAAACATAAAGAGGGTAAGCAGTTTTAAGAACCGACTTGTATTGATCGGAGCTCAAAATTGGGACATGCAAATGATATAATTTTCCTGGGATTTTATGTTTTCTCCTTAGAAGGAGAAGCTTGACCCCAAAGGAAGAGTATTCTTCCCTTGCCCCTAGCACAAGTTAGAACCAATAACCCAAAAGCACGTACTGTATCATAAATAAAATTACCTGAACTTTATTCCCTCATTCCCTTGCGTATCATGTGTGTCGCTGATGGATTTCTATAAGCTCCCTAGTGGGCTATCCTGCAATACACTTTGTACGCTAGAGCCTATAAAGGTTTTTAGCCTTCAATCTTGTTCCCTTCTCTTCTCCAAGTTATCCATGTCTGTAGCATTATCTCTGTTTTCTCCTTTTGTTATCACACAAAGGGCTGCTGAAACAACATGCATTAGAATGTTGCGTAAAAATCAGGTCTATCTGATGCACTATGTTAAAAATATGTGGTTATGAGTAGCTGGCGCATTATAGGAAGATGGTGTAGTAACAAGATTTTGATTGACTGATGCATTATCTGGAGACCTCATAACAGCTAGGCTATCATATCGCATCTTTTTGTTCAATTGTAGGAGAAAATATCATTAATATAATTTGATTTCCTATAAAAAATTAGAACATTCAAATAAAAACCATAAAACTATACAATTACAGTATGCGCTGTAGCTTAATCTTTTTATTACTGTCTTGCGGGAACAGATGATAGACTAGATGGGATTTCCAATTTTTCTGTAATTTTTGAAAAGCCATAAAGCTGTTTTTTTTACTGAAGAACATCTACTACTATATTCTGATTTGATTGCTTGAAGCAGAATTGTTAACATGGCATGGTAATCGGTAGAATTATCTAAACCGTTAATGTTGACATCAATTTGCTGGAACTAAACCTGATGGACTATTGTATTTATGAAGATTGGACCTTTAAAATTAGGGGGATTCCTGGGTTTTGCTTAATAATGTAATGCAACTTCAGTTTTGCAAACTTTTGTGACCTGATCTGCAGGTGGGAACCTTTTCTAGGTTTTTAAAATTTTCCTATAAAGGAAGCTTTTATTGTCAAATTTCTATGGTGAAAATCTCCTCACTTTAAAAACGACATTTAAGAAAGGGTCCCACCACTATGTTCATGCATGGTATTGTGATGTAACTTCTTCGGTGAGCTTTGGCGTGAATTGACTTGGTTGGGGAAAAGTCTACTGGAATTTAATACATTTGGTAGCTCTACCAGCTTTTTTGGTAAAGCTGCGTCATTTCACTTCTGTCCGTGAAATTAATTCTAGGGCTGTTCGAGAATTGAATAAGAATCTGATGCGAAGTCGTCTTCCAGTGGAACCAATCAATTCATCTCGTAGTTCAACAAGCGAGAAAGATGATAGCTCTGATCTTCAAGAAAGCGTATGCCCTCCTCTTTGCTTCTTTCTTGAAGGAATTCTACAAATCCCTTTTTCACCTTCGATTTGAAGCTACTTTTACAATCATTTTATGTGTTCTTAGATGCAAATTAACATCTTCCCTTGTGTTTTTTTCTTTCTTTTCTTTTAGTTGTGCTTGGATTGATGAGTTTTGAAATGATGGATTTCAAATTCCTTGACTTGCTTGGAGTGACAAAATTCAAGTGAATTACAAATTAACTCTGTATCAAGTTAAGCAATTTCATAAGTAATTGTGGTAGATTTCAAATACAACCTAAATGGCCAAATGAATGTCATTTTAAATTAATTCCTCCAATTGATCTCCAAATTCAGATGAAATTCATCAATCCAAGCACAAACTTAGTGAGGGCATGCTTTTGTTTTTATTTATAATTAGCTTCTTACTCAAAATTTCTTACCCATCTTCTATGCAAATTAAAAAATTTTATACGTTTTTGTAGCCTGAAGGCCTTGAACAGATGCATTTTTCTTGCAGGAATTCCTTATTTCGGTATCATTTGGTTTATTTCAAATAATAATTTTCCTTCACAGGTGTCAAGATCGAGTCTAGATGACCATGATGGAATTTATGGCCAAAAACTTTTGACAGATATTTTCCGTAGAAAGCAAAAAAGCACCCACAAGGCAATATCGTTGCCTTCATCTCCTCATCATTTTTCCAATCAAGCTTCTACTGGGAGTGAGCCCACAGACGTTTTCGCCAGTTCCAATATGATGTCAACATTTGATAAAGTTCTTGAATCATCAACAATCTTGAACAAGCCTTTATTACCATTCCAAGAATGGAACATTGATTTTTCTGAAATAACCATTGGAACTCGCGTTGGAATAGGTATGCTGTGTTTGGGGGGATTGTTCGTTATTAGCCAGGCATAACTGTATTCGGAGTTCCCTTTGGTTGAACATAACCGAGCAACTATGCATACAAAACTTTGGCCAGTCTATGTCATTCTACTTGGCTTTATTTCTTATATCTCATGAACAGCAGACTTCATGCTTCTCCTATTCAAAGCGAACATAATTTATTAAATAATTCGACATCTCTTTTTTTTTTTGGAAGCGGATATAGTTTCCTGTTTCAGATTTGCAAATTTGGAAAAGGGGATCTTAGCTACTTTACATCCATCATTTGTGTAAAACATCTGGTTTCATGAAGTTTTGTCATCCTGTTGAACCGTTACTGCCTCTAAATTTATTTCTTAATGATATTTATTCATTTTTTATTTCAATTCATGTACAGTCAATTAATCTCACTATTTTCTGAATCATGAAGTTCATTACTTCATTTCATATGCTCTCTGAAGTGACCTAGACCATAATACAAATTATATACAAGCAAAGTAACATGAATTCAGTTTTCAGATTTGGGTTAACATTTTTTCCTACCTCGCTCTGTTTCAACTTTCCATTTAATATGGTGTTGATATTTCTGGAGGTGCCCAATTGTAGTAGTCAGGAGGCAAAATGTGTTCTATTGCAGCTGCAAAGGCAGCCAAGCCATATATTTTGGTCTATATGTTTATTGTCAAATAGCCCAATTTTCGGAATGTTTTTCATTGGATTCCACACGTTCTATGCTTGGAATTTCTTCAGCAGAATTAACTATATTTTGCTTCAGATACTTGGTTTATTGCATCCAGATGACATTTATAGATACATTGATATTATTATTCATATTTGTTGCAACCAACTTTTACTCTGCCCGATCTCTCATGCTGTATCAATCTTGTGTTTCTGCTTATAGCCTTATACAGTCCTTGAAGTTTGTGAAAGGTTTAGGGATGCCAAATAAATTATCAGAATGCTTTTATTGTGTAGGAAGGTCAAGTTTGCGTTTTCTTTTATTCAGCTTGATGCTTTCGGTTTCTTGTCTCAAACATATGGTTTATTTTCTTCCTTATATATATCAATATATTTTTCCATACCAAAGAAAAGGCTTCCAGTCTTCAAATGCACCTGTTATCAGTAGATTTATATTATCAACCATGTTTTCATGTTATATATCTCTCCATCCTCGTTGAACACACTCTTTTCTATGTTGTGTCATAGGATTCTTCGGGGAAGTTTTCAGAGGCACGTGGAATGGGTTGGAAGTAGGGATCAAAGTGTTTCTTGAACAAGATCTGACTGTTGAGAATATTGAAGATTTTTGTAATGAAATATCTATCTTGAGGTAATGCATGGTGACTTTTAATTGTTTTACTTTTTCTTTTTCCCCCGAAATAGTTTCCCTGACCCACATCCTTTGTGAGGGGAAAATTACATTCTTTTGATTACCTAACCAATTATTTTCCTTCTTGCAGCCGAATTCGCCACCCAAATGGTAATCTTTCTTTATAAACCATTTTAAACAACTCGTTCTTGTTGTTCTAATGTTTCTCTATTTGCAAAAAAACACATACTTTCTCGTGCAGTGATACTATTCCTTGGTGCTTGCACGAAGCCTCCTCGCTTGTCCGTTATTACTGAGTATATGGAATTGGGATCGTTGTATTTTCTGATGCATTCTAGTGGACTGAAAAAGAAACTTAGCTGGCAGAGGAGATTTAAAATGCTTTGTGATATATGCAGGTGCATTTGCTCGTCTCGTCCTTTATACTTTTCTAATTATTTATTACAGTATGGCACACAGGAAAACTGTGTTCCTGTTGCCAAAATAAAGGAATGAGGTCTAAGTCATATTCCAATATATCTGTTCTGTTCAAGGAGGTTGGATGTGTTTAGCGTTTAGTTCTTATTTTGATTTAATTAAGATTCAACTGTTGAACATAGATCGTGCAAATTTCATTATCACCGATGTTTAAAAAGGCGTAGCGTTGGCCCGTAGTGATCTTGTCGTGTCATAGCGTAGCGCAAGCTATTTGTGAAGGACAATTATTTAATTTATTTGATTAAAAAAATATAAATATATTTATTTATATTTATATATAAGTAAATAAGTGGGATAATTAGCCATAAAATCATAATAATTTATACTTACCAAATAAAAGTCAATCCAAATAACCAAAAACAGCATCAATTTAGAAAGTTTGTCGACTAAAACAGCATGACCTGAAAGTAATCGGCATCATCCAACTCTACGTCACTACCATCATCAATACTATCTATGGTTGGAAAATTTCCACTACTGAAGTTCTTGGAGCTACTGTACCATGAGTTTCAACATCCAGATAATTTTGGCCCAAATAGCGCATGCTTTTTGCAATATACTGCACGCTGTTTGCGCTACAGCGTGCGCTATTCGTGCAAAATGCGAAAAGACAGACTCTATGTAGCGCTAGGTCATAAAAATGTGTTATATTTAATTTTTGGTTTTTTTTTGTTTCTTTTTGAGAATATTTGGTTTTTGGTTTCTTTTTATTATGCAGGGGATTAATGCACTTACATCGGATGAAAATAGCACACCGTGATCTGAAAAGTGCAAATTGCCTTGTGAATAAGCATTGGGCGGTGAAGATATGTGATTTTGGGCTTTCCCGGAGGCTTACCACCAGACCAATGAAGGATTCTTCTTCTGCTGGAACTCCAGAATGGATGGCACCAGAACTCATCCGCAACGAGCCCTTCACAGAGCAATGTGACATATTTAGTCTTGGGGTCATAATATGGGAACTCTGCACACTAAAGAAGCCGTGGGAGGGCATGCCATCAGTCCAAGTAAGTCTTACATGATGCATCCACCATTATCTACTTATATCTAACATTATAACGTACATATAAATATATCACTTTCAATTATAAATTTGTTCTTGATTTGTTAGTCCACCATTAATTAATCATATTATGTTAATGAAACCCCCTCATCTTCTTCTTTATTAATCCACCATTAATTTAAATATTATCTAAATTTCTTAATTAATGTTTTTCAATAGTTAATTACACACGTGCAAAACACGTGCACTTTCCTAATAACAACCAAATATGTCGGCTTATGATTCGCATTGAACAGGTGGTTTATGCTGTTGCCAATGATGGACAAAGGCTAGAAATTCCAGAAGGCCCACTGAGCTCTCTAATTGCAGGTCTGTCTAAAGATAAAAAGTTTTATGTTCGAGTTTTGTTTATCGTTTCCAATGAAAGTTCACAATCGATTTTTTTCCCCTCCCAGATTGCTGGGCTGAACCAGATAAACGGCCATCTTGTCAGGAGGTTCTCTCACGGCTGCATGATTGTGAAAGGTTGTTGGTTTAATGTGATCCTTTTCATTGCTGCAAATGCGTTGCGTAAGTGTACCGTGAATGATAAATCATTTGTATGGAGATTTGGCAAGCTAGAATTGAAACATTTTCATCGAATAATCCCTCGATACACAGCTTGTAACCACGGCAATGGATATTAGTCTTTGAAGATTAAATGGTGCTGAAGTTTTTCTCCACTTGACCTACCGTGTGCTGAGTCTGCTCAAATTACAATTATTAGACGTACTGTACTCATTAAAGTTCACAATTTTCAGAATTGGAGAACATTGGCGTGCAAATTTTAAAGTTTCAAGAGTCATTCCGCAACCCAAGTCCCAACTGTCCAAAGAACTGTTTATGCCACAAAGCACAAAGTATGCACTGATTAAATCACACACACACACTCTAAACCCTGTTTCCCAAAGATTATTTTGGTTCACTTTCTTTGGAAGATACAGAAATCGTTTGAAGCACAATTTCAAACTTCTAAGCCACAATTTTATCTCATTTCAATCTCATTTCAAACACCAATTATTACGCATCACCTAAATAATGGATGACGCCAATCCTCTCCTACTTTCCAATATGAAATCACCCTATCTGTACCTTCTTCCGAGTACATCAATGTATCAAAACCAAGTACAACAATAACACATCAATTGCACCTCGTTTTCACGGCGCTCTGGGATCTGTTCCATGTTGCCAAACGTAGACGAGCTCGTCCCACCCGGTGCTTGCCATAAGCCCTTCGACAAGCACACTCAAATCCACACCAACAGCAAACTCCGTGTGGTGATCATGCCTCCCGACAAGCGCATCTTCGACCATATAATCCCACAAACATACGGTCATATCATACGAGCACGATGCTAGCAAACTTCCTCTGTGTGGCGAAAACTTCACCTTCCTCACCGCATAACCGTGCCCGTTAAGCACAGCCACCGGTACTCTGTAATTCCTAACATCCCACACTTTTATCGATTTATCAACGGAGGCGGTGGCAATTATGCAGTCGTCGTATTTGTTCCAATCACAAGACAGGATTTCGAATTCATGGGCAGGTAGAATCATGGTAGAACCTGAAAAAAAGAACCACACTTTTCAAGTTTTTAACAGAACAAAATCTGCAGATCAGTAAGCTAAGTTTAGTGTGAGTTCTGTTGTTAGCTGTGATCATAAACAGCAGAATAATCTGTTACTAAAAGCTGAATCTCATACTTTCCCAATGGAATCAGAAGCAATTACCTGGCTCTCGAACATCCCAAATGCGAGTTGTGCAATCCCCGGAAGCGGAAGCGAAGACATCGGCATGCCTGGGATTCCAAGCAACGGAGTAGACACAATAAGCGTGCTCCTTGAAAGTCCTCACGCTGGCCGGCCGATCCACGGTCCAAAGCTTCACCGTATCATCCCAAGAGGCGCTCAGAAACGAGTCTTTCCGAACGGTGTTGAAATCCACGCCATGGCACTCGCGCGCGTGCTCGTGGAGCGAGCGAATAGGGTTCGCATTTGGCGGCAAGGACAAGTCGTAGATCTTGAGGCTCCCGTCTGCGATCGCCGCTACGATGACGGAGTCGTGGGATTCCGACCAGCAAAGGTCGTAGACGCCGTCGGCGGTGTCGAAGGAGACGCGTTCGGAAATGGTAGGGCCGAGTTGGAGGATATGGAGGCGGCCGTTGCCTAGGATGCCGAAATTTTGGGCAGTGGCGACGGCGAGCTGGTTCTCGTAGAAAGGGCTGAATTTGACGGAGTATCCGTTGAAAGGGGTCCTGAAGACCGGCATCACGCCGCCGGAGATTTGTTGGGAACGGTGGCGGCTTCTTTATCTTCAACTCAATCACTTCCAATAACTTGAAAACTATTTCTCTATTAGCTCAAAAAAAACAAATTTAAAAAATAATAATAATCTCTACGTTTCTTTTCATGCAATTTCCTCGAAAAAACACCTACCAAAAAAATCATATTTTTTAAGAGTTTCAAAAGAATGAGATTGTCATAATTGGATTATAACTCGTTTTATTAAGAAAAAATTAAGAGATACTTCTTAAAAATTCGTTGGAGCTATGCTCCACCGAGTGTATTTCGTCTAGTGGGATCTTGGCCCTTCATGTATGGGTCTCATGCCCAATAAAGGGCAGATGCTGCACGGGATAAAGCACATCCGGTGTAGCATAGCTCGGGTCAAAAGTTCTATCGAACATTATCATAATCTCAAATTTAAGGTTGTAGATTTGTAAATAAAAGTTAATGATCATTTTTTTGGGAAAGTCCAAATTTTAATTTTTATGATCTATCATTTAAAATTTTGTGAAAATATTTGCGTACGGTTAAAAATAAAAATTATTGATTTAGACAAACACAATATTATCGTTATTTTATAAGAAAAATTAAATAATCCTTTTTTTTAATAATTAGACTAATTAATTGGATTTTGAACTAGGCCCACATCACATATGACATGATCCGGGAAGCAAGTATATCCGGGCTTCGGGTGAGTCATGATATTGGGCCACCCACTCCAATTTGTTCCATATGTTGGTCTTTATGATTAAACACAATTGCAGGAGACCTAATGAAAATTGGGCTTGACACCAAATCTTGATTCTCTCGAAATAGACTAGTTTTTGAATTTTGATGGGATGTATATTTAATGTTTGTACTGATTTCCAGATGACCAAACAATTTTGTTATATATTATCTTTATTTTCTAAACGTGTATCCTGATTTTGAAGTAGTTGTGACCTTGAAACTGTCAAACATTAGTATACAAAAATTCGAAAAATTTAAGAAAATAATTTTCATTTAACTATAAATTTGAAATCTAATATTCTATTTTTTTTTATTTTTTTGTCTTTGTGTTTCATGCATGCTAAGAAAAAATGTCACGATTCCAAAAAAATGTACAACCATTATCACTTTTCAAACTATCACCAAACAGAGATGATATTTTAATATTTCGTGTATTTGAAATTTATCATTCAAGTCATCAATGTATTGATACCCATAACTTAGGATTAAAATGATGTGATGATACTAATTGCATTATAAATTGATTGCACTAATTTGAGATGAATAATGCTAAATGTACAACAAATATCGTGAGATTGTGTTATTATATCGTGAGATTTTGTATTCAATGTATCATGAGATTTTGATAAATGAAATTTTTGTATTGCATTTTTTGTGTTGTAAAAATTGATGTACAAATTTTGTTGTACTTATAGCATTACTCAATTTGAGATTGTGACAGGGCATGTCAGGTGTTGGATGGAAATGACATCAACTTGACCGTTGAAATAATAAAATCTAATTTCTACAAATCAAACGACTATAAGTTCCTAATTTGATTGTTGGTTCTAATCTCTTGAGCTAATAATTCACTAAAAATAAAATAAAATGATATTGTTAGGTCAAGCGTCCATGAGTGAGAGTAGTATTATGATTGGTGATCTCCTGAAAATTAGCTTTAGTGTGTCAAGCTGCTGACGTTGCGCTATGTGATTTTGGCTGGCTAGGTGGGCTGTAAAAGAGGGCACCAGATTTTAACGAGTAATACTATCTCTATTAAGGACATGGTCGGAAGTAAGAAAAGGATAGAATGATCTCGAAAAATATGAGACAACACCAGCTAGTAAGTCACGTCCCTCCTTGGACTCACGGACTTAACAACCGGATCAATCTGCGCTGCCAAAAGTATAGGAAAATAAAGTTGCGCATTGAATAACATCTATAATTTTTGGCATGGTGGTAAGCGCATGATCCTAATAGGCATTGAAATTGAAGGAACAAACTTTAGAGATGCATATTTACAATAAACGTAGGAATTTAAAAGCATAAAATATATTGATACCCCGTTTAAATATCTTAGGTTATCATCAAACTCGAGTGGCTGTCAAAAGCTCGGGTGCGGAATGGTTCTAGATTGATGAATGAGAAAAGAGCCCTTCCCAAGCTATAAAAGTCTTACCTTTCCCGAGAGCCTGGGAACCCGGGCTAGAGTGCCTTTCCCTGGCCAGACCAAGACATGGGCCCTGCAGCATGAGTGCCATCCAGAAATTATGGGAGCTATCTCGTCACATTAAATGAATGTCAGTTGATCCATACCATGTAATCATTAATGTCTCAGACATTCGCCTATATATACCAGGCCCCGGGGCTTGGGTACGGTACGTTCATTATCACATATCACAATTATCTCGCACACACTCACTCTCTCAAATTCCTAAGCCCACTCCATACATTTTAACCTGACTTAAGCATCGAAGTGGCGACGCCGAAAACCCCTTCGGCTCCCCACTTACGAGTTTCTTTGTTTCTGGTGTGTAGACCTCATCTGAGACGAGACGAGGAAGCTTGCTGCTATTTTACCCGGGACTTTACCCACCCCCGAGAATCTATTTTATGATCTTCGCATCATATATAAATAAAAGTTGATGAAATTCGGAATGAAAAACTTAAAATACTGAAAAATTGAGTGAAAAGCTTAAGAACTAAGAACCAGGGGCGGCCCTGCCCCAGGGCAGGCAGAGCCCATGCCCAGGGCCCCACAATGTGTGGGGCCCCAAATTTATTGAAAACTTTTATTATATATATATATATATATTATAAATATTATTTATTAATGTTGTTCAATTAATTAATATTATATTATAATAGTTATTAAAAAATCAAATAATACTTATGCATCATCAACAATAAAGTTGTCACTCAAGTTGACATGTTCAATCTTCGTTCGTTTATCACCTCTCAGTTTCACATTGTTTTTTATCGACCATCACTTTTCATTGTCTTTCCTTGATCATCGACTTTCTTAGCTTTGAGTTTTATAGCTTGATTTTCGATCAATTTCTTCTCGGCCTCGGTGTGCATTAAAATTTGACTTATGATTCGTTCAATTTAATTTTGATTTAATGTTAAATTTTAATATTTATAGTTAATTTCATGTCGTGGTTGAAAATTTATAGATTGAAGGTATGAATTTCAAAACTTAATTTTGAAATTTGAAATTTTTATTTAATTTATCTTTGAATGGTTAAATTAACTGCTTCTAAATTAAATTAGCACTTAAATTGTGAGTTTTGGTGGTTCAATGTTATTTTTTTGGATAATTTAATAATTATTTCCACAAAATATGAAGATAATTTCATATAACTCGATTATATTTGATTTTTTAAATGAAAGTTGATATTTGCACTTCAATTTGTGTTACTTACACTCCAACTTCATTTGTAGAATGTAGTGCAAATTTATTCACAAATGGAATGTAAATAAAAAAAATGGATTGTAAATATCAACTCTCTTTTTAAATTAATGTAAGAAACTCTTAATTTAATCTTCGCCCCGGGCCTCCTTTTTCTTTGGACTGCCCCTGCTAAGAACGCTTGAAAGCCTAAATTTTGTAGAGTCGTTATAAGTTTGTTGCATGTTGGGATGTTTTTATTTCTTAATTTCTTTCTTTTGATCGATTTTTTTTCTCCATTGTGGGCAATTTCCCATTCTCTAGCTGCTCAACTCTTCACTTCCCTGCCACCTTCAAACGTGCAAGTTAGGTCTGTAATGTTGCTCATCATTGTTGGCCAAAATTTGCGAGCTCTAAATGAGATATCTCGTCAAAATTTAGTGGCTTATCATATTGAGCCAAAAAAAAATTATTTCTAAAGCGAACATATATAATAATAATAATAATAATAATAATAATAATAATAATAATAATAATAATAGCTCAACATTCATGATAGATTTCGAGAAATTATAAGACGTTTTTCATATTATAGCTCGTGCTACACTTTTGTATGGTAATTATGGAGTTGGTGTGAATCTTATTACTCCAATATCACCAATAAAGTGGAGTGGTGAATGGTGATCACAAACCATATAATAAATTTTTTTTTGTGGTGTTTCTTATGGACGATTATTGCAAATAGGACAATCCAAAGTTCCCGCAATAACCATGATAATAATTGCAAGAAGAAGAACATCAACCATCCTATCCATTCAATAATTGAATTTTGAAGCCATCAAGACAGCTCATGCAAGTGCAAGAAACCATTAAAACCTTAAAGTTTCTTTAAATTGGTGTTTAGTGTCTTTATTTGAATGCTTAGATATAATCTCACTTAATCTTGCATTTCCTTTGACTATGGCTCCCAATGGCCCCCCCCTCTACATGGACCATTCACATGTTGCCAGTAGCATCCGTGTCCTAACCAATTAATTTATGGGCCTCCCATTCGATTAGACACTTCCATAATAATTTTAAAAGGGCTTAATCCAAATCTCTATAATTTATCCAATTCTTGAAATTATTAGAAGCTATTTGTCCAACAGATCAATACTTTGAAAAGTATTCCGTCAACATTTTTCGGGCGAGTCTATCATATATGACTTGCTCAGTGTGATTTATCTGACTAACGTGAGTTGAGCTCTTGTGTTATCAGTGTTTATCCACAGCATAGTGACGGTTGCTGGTTCTCACATTATCAAAAAATAATTTGATTAAAACTAATGTCAACAATTGTTTATTTACATTATTGCAAATGGGAGAACATGCTGAAATCAAATGCTCGAAATAGTATGTATCATAATCAAGGATTAGATAATAAATTGTCGAAAACAAGAATTTAAAACGAAATATGATATGATTTTGTCTCTGAAATTTCAGTTTAAATACATTAACTTTTGATACAATACTGGGTAATCACATGTATTACATAATCAAAACTCATAAAAACTTATCAAATAATGATCTTAAATTTTAATGCATATCAACTATTACATTCAAAAGATAGCCACGAGTGGCCCATTTTGTCTCCCTTCACATGTCATTCAATCCGAACAAAACGCTTTTTTGCCTACTCCTCGGCCCTTTCTTCCACATAAGTAAAATTAAAACTTTTTTCTTATATTAATTTTCAATTTAAAAAAACCAAAAATTGAAATGATATTATAGTATGTACGATTGTATGTAAACATTATCGATCATATAAATGCCGAAAATATTTAAAATCAAATATTTTTAAAAAATAAATATTATACAATATGCACACAATTAATAATATTTGTATATTACTTTATACATGTAATAATGTTTGTGTCATCGGCTCATCGCTATTAGCTATATATTAAAATTGAAGAATATAATTACATGGTAACTGAATTAAAATTGATTTGGTGAAGTCAGAAACGAAATATCTAAAATACACTTCAAAAAGCAGAAAAAATAGGGAAAAAAAGTCTCTAACTCTATTTTAAACTTTATATGTCCATGATTTTTTCCATTTTTCGTGTCTCTAGTTTAATTTTAAATTTAAATATATTAGAAATAAAAACATAACAACGGCAACAATAAGAGATCTCATTAATTTTTAAAATTATGATATTACTTATATTTTAATACAAATCAAATTAATTATTAAAAAAATTATACAAGCACGCAAAACATTCCCAAAGACGAGAAACATTATACTATGACATTGTTTGAGAGAGTTTTTAAAAAGCACTTCTCAATTTTTCCTTCACAATATTTCAAAAAAATTTAAAAATTTTGTGAAAAAAAATTTGAAAAACGATTCCTAAAAGTCTCTTAAACACTATCTAATACCTATATATCGCAAGCGAAAATGTCCCTACAAGTGTTGGATGGAAATAGCAAGCTAAGAAACATGTGCCGACAAAATTGTAATCATGAAATGTACACGTTTCAAATGGGCCTTTGGTATTATTATTGAGAGGATCGATGACGACTCCTACCAATCCTCTTCTAATATTCCTATGCACTTGCACACATTATAATAAATGAAATTTATAATGATGTAGATATATATGAATATCTTTATATACAATCTTTAAAATTATATTTTTTGTGTGGATTGAGGCAAAATATCTGATCCGAAAATACAAAACAAGTATATTATATGACGTATAAGATAAAGATATTATTAATCGAGGTTTATTTTTTCGTTCTTCTTCCCATGGCTACATGTCATCATTCGTATGTCGTCATATTATTAATCTTACGCAGTTTTGGATTCGATTTCTTATTTATACATGTGAATATGAATCATCACCCATCAAACCATGAGTTTTCTATTTTGGTTTTTGAAAAATGATTATATCGAGCCTACATCGTATACTCTTAATATTCTTATATAAGCATATTCAATTCAGAATTTCTTTGTTTTATTTTTTAAAAAAATAGCATTTTTGTCGAGTTAATAAATTTATGCTAACTTTTACAAAATCTCACGAAATTATAAAAAGAATTCATCAGACTTTTATACACTTTTTGCAAGATTTTTACTGATATTTTATTTTTTTCATGGAATTTTATAAATTTTGTAACTTGAACTGTGTTATGATCAACCATCTACAAACAAATATAAATATGTGAACATTATTGTATATGACAAAAATGATATCGTTATCCACCACCCTGCCTTAATGTAATTTTTTTAAATGTAATACAAAACATATTTAAAAAAAACAGTAGGTCTCTTGTAAAACAGTTTCACGAATATATATATTCATAAAACGGATTGACACAATGAATATCTAGCAGTAAAAAATAATACTTTTGACATAAAATATTATTATTATTTTTTGGTAATAATACATGTATAATTTATTATATTGAATTCTAGCTCCCTCTAGTTCTAATTTCTGCATGTTCATATGCTTCATTGTAATTGTAAGACGACATGACACAAAGAATGATGAATTGCCACGAAAGTTTCGGGCATGTTATGAATCCTAATGGAATCTCGAGAGGGAAAAGAGAGAAGAATTGTGGGAGATTCTTCATATCTAAAAATCTGCTCAAATATTTGGCATGAGCGAAGAGGATTTTATTTATTTATTTTATTATTATTTTTTTAGATGTACATGAGGTCTCAAGATTTATATTGAAGGATTCCATAAAAGTAAATATTTACATTTAGCCACGGGCTCACCCCAACATGCCACTCAAATTGGTTGGTGGTTCATGAATGCCCGCATTCAAACATGCCACTAAAATAGTAACTCAATACATTTATTTTTATGATGGAGCGGATTAACTCGATGGATCTGAATCGTTTTGACAGATCTACGCAATAACAATTCTGTTATATTATCCAAAGGATCATATCCTTATAATAATTAATATGATTTAAAGAATTTAGAGACAAAATTGAAAAGAAAACTGAAAACAAGGAATCAAAAAGTTGTTAGGAGGTTCAGTGTGCTATCGTGTTGAGTTTTTTTAATGTAGTGTACGTGACTATTATGTTTCGCATGTTACTGCGTTAGTCCATAGATTTCTTCAGTGCATATCGAATAGCAGTTTGCTGCTAGTTTCATCACACACGTACACACATATACTAAGTATCTTGTAAACAATATCACATATCTATAAATGTAAGATGTATTAACACACTTCATATATGCAATTGAAAGTAATATTTTTGTCATTAAAAAATAACATTTTTATAAATTTATATGACATTGCATATGTCCGGAATTTACCTAATGTATTGGTGGTTTTGCAAGTCTCCCTTCATAAATAAGATATAATATGATTTTATTTTATTTTTAAAATTAAAAATATAGCATATAATTTTAAAGTTTATTGCAATAAATATTTGTGTGAAATATTGAAAATATACGCTTCTCCTTTGTAAAATTTTAATAGGCATCTCAACCCTTAAATTTTTGTAATAATTGCATGTTTTAACCTTTGTCATGACGAGTTTGTTAAACACGCGTTGTTTTTGCACAAAAATAAATATTTTTTTATAATATTAGGATTATGATACGAAAATAACATTTTATTATTGTAATAATTTTCATATATACTCATATACATCACCCACATCATAAATACATAATTTTTCTTCGCAAATACACGTGATGCATTTGAGTAAATATAAAAAAAACATTACAATAAAAGAAGTATATTTTAGTAGTATAGACTTAATATTGTACCATAAACCTAATTTTATAAAAATAAAATTACAAAAAATAGTTGCTTAGACATCGTACAACGCGTGTTCAATAACTCATCGTGACAAAGGTTAAACGTACAACTATTAAAAAAGGTTAAAGAACCATAGTACTTATTAAAATTTCACAGAAAAAAAATGTGCATTTTGAATATTTCACCGTGATTAGCTGCAATAAACTCTATAATTTAATGATTTCTGAATCTGAAATTATTAAATCGACAAATAGGATTTACAACGCTGATAATATATATATATATATAATAACAATAATTTGTAAAAGAGGTCATCCACATCCCTCGAGCCTCTATGTCTTAAGCTGGAAAACAAAAAAAAAAATAAAAAAGAGAAACAGAAACAGAAACAGAAAACAGAGAAGAGAGAGAGAGAGAGATTGAGGGAATAAGCAAAAATTTGGTAGCCATGAAAAACGCCATCAGATGCTGCATATCCTGCATTCTTCCTTGTGGAGCCCTCGACGTCATTCGTATCGTCCACGCCAACGGCCGCGTCGAGGAACTCACCGCCGCCGTGAAAGCGGCGGAGATACTCAACCTCCACCCCCGCCACATCCTCAAGAAGTGCACCTCCAAATTGGATGATCAGGGCACCTGCCCAAGGATCGTAGTCGTTCCACCCGATGCACTACTCAAACGAGGGAAGATTTATTTCCTCATTCCACTGCCTCCGTCGCCGGAGAAGAAGAAGAAGACGAAGAAGAAGAGTGGTGGCGAGGGTGCGATTCCGACGAGAGATTTATGCGTTTCCGATGGGTACTTGAGTGAGATTTTATCGGAGAAGGTTTCCGACCATAGAGATAGGAGACGAGGGCGGCGCGTTGGCGTATGGAGGCCTCACTTGCAGAGCATCTCCGAGCTTGCCGGCTGAAGCCAATTCTTTTATGCGCAGTAATTAATCTTTTTTCTTTTTCATTTTATATTATATTATGGTTTAGTAATAAAATAAATGTCAGCGAATTTATACGTTTATTATATATATATATATATATATATATATATGAATGAGTAAAATTTATTTTGATACACGAACTATTGATAAAATGTCAAATTGATACATGAACTATTAAAAATGATTTAATTGATACATAATCAACTTATAAAGTCAATTTTACCCTTTACATACATTATTTTAAAAGTCTAATATTTTTATAAATTAAAATAGATACACAATTTATTTTTAAAAATTATTTTATTAATACAATAATAAAAATAAATTTATATTTATTTAAATTTATATTATAGAAAAAAGATCGTACTTATTATACGAAATATTATAAATATTAATTAATTTAAACATGTACATACACACATATATAACAATTGATAAATTATATATTAAAAAAACAATATATATTAAAATTATATAATAAAATATATATATTTTTATATTTATCTATGTTATAATATTATTCTTTATATTAATCAAATTAAAAATTATATATGTGTGTGTCTTTCATTTATAATCTATAAAGAATACTTTTTCGTATAATTATATATAATATTTTTTATAGTATAGTAATTAATAAATATGAATTTATATTTACCATTGTAATTAATATAATAATTTAAAAGACAAAAATATATTAATAATTCAATTAATCAATTTAATAACAATATTCAATTTAAAAATAATTTAAGTAAAATGTAAAATTGACTTTTGAGTTTGATCATATATCAATTAAACCATTTTCAATAGTTCATGTATCAATTTAACATTTTATCAATAGTTCATATACCAAAATAATTTTTACTTATATATATATATATATATATATATAAAGCAAATAGAATTTGCAGTAAAGATACACGTACAAAAATTGCAAAATAATTCTTGTCCGTATTTTTTTAGGTTGCATTTGGATCGATCGATTTTAAATTATGTTTACAAAATAATTGTGTCATTTCATTCTTAATAAATTTAAGAAGTTTTACCGTAAAAAAATGTAATCTATTATTTATTTATTAATTGAAATACATGAATTTCATATTTCAAATCCTATCTTCTGATCTTCGCATGTTTGTGCAGTATTATGGTTCGCCTTTGCGGAACATTAAATAGAGGCCCATTTCAAGTTGCTTCCATTCCATATGGTTCGCTAAATTTAATTGAAGTTCACATAATGGCCTAAAAATTCTATATTGGGCTTTTTGAACATTGATATCTTAGTCCTAAAAGTCGATTCCACCCCCCTATTATTATATACTAGTAATACACATACGTAATACACATACGCGACAATTTGTTTGCATAAATAGTTTATATTATATTTAAAAATAATAAATATTTTTTTATATATTTAAATTGAAATATATAGTTGAAAGATGATAGTTATGAGTAGTAAAAGACATTTTTGTACATCCATTAATTTGACCAATGTAATAATTTTAAGGAGTTCATCATTATTATATTGTATAGATAATAATTATTAATAAAAAGGAAAAAAGAAAAAGCACACACACAACTACACAAGACACAACGGGATAAATTGTTCCAACTTCCATGGTGTTAGTATATTTGTTATTTTACGTAAAAGTAAATAAAACATTTAAATAAGGCAATTTCTGTCATTGTTAAAAATTGTGGAGAAGGTGGTGCGAACAATTTTTATAATAAAAAGATAATAAATATTAAAATTATTTTTTTTTATTTTGATAAATGTTAATACAGGTGAATTTTAAAAAATATTTTATCTAAAAAAAATTGTTATCATGTATATCTATTTTATAAGATATATTATAGTTAATTTAAAAGGTTAATTTTTAAAAAATTATAATAAAAAAAGTAAGAAGATATATAATTAAACAATTTCAAATAATAAATGCAAACAATAACTTCTCTCAAGAAGTTGAGAAAAAAAATTAATTTAAATTTAAAATTAAAATAAAAGCCACGGTTTGTATTTGTGTGCTTTTTAATTTTTAGTATTACGACTATTAGTATTAGTATTAGAGCTGATCAAATTTAATGAAAATTCGCCCAAATCGACCGAATCGAACCGCATTACACTACCATGTTCAATTTTTTGACCAAAAATGCGGTTGAAAAAAAAAAAAGCAAACCGTACCGCACAATATGGTGGGGTGAAAATTTTAGTAAAAAATCGCATCGGCCTCACCGCATAAATAAATAAATATTTTTAAAACTATTTATGATATATTAATATGATCATGGATATTATATAATTTATTTTAAATTCAATAGAGTGATTCAAATTAAACATTATTATGTTTATATTTAATTATAATACTATAATAATGATATAAATTCAAAATTTATGTACAAAAAAAGAGACAATATAATATATCACAATAATTAAAAATTAACTTTATTTCATCCGATATGTTAGCCTCAAATTAAATCATGCACATTTAGGGACAAAAACTTGAATATTGTTTTATGTTATTTAATTTTTAAAGATTTGGAATTTTCGATTTTATTTTTTATTTGAAAAATAATCGTTATGATATCATGCCGAAGTGAACAAAAAATATTCTAATCATTAAATATTTTTATATCAACTTATATTTTTTTTGGTGTTATTGCATTCATAATATAATTTTGTCTACTGCTGATCATTCTTTTTTATTAAAAAAATCGCTAAAACGCCTGAAACCGTCCCAAACCGCATATCTATATTTACATACAAAATCACAATTAGAAACTATATTTGAAACCGAACCGTGCATAAAAATTCGGTTTGAATTTTATTAAAATACCGCCCAAATCGCATCGTGATCACCCCTAGTATTAATATATTAACAAAAGATAATTTATTTTTAAAATCGAAACTAATAATGAATTTATCAAAAATAAAACAATCAATTACAAGGTATCATCGCCAATATTTATACAAAACTTAAAAATGAAGCGTGTTTAATTAAAAAAATAGAGCGTGATAACACTTCCTCTGAATGCCAAGTATATTTTTACGTAAAAGTAAAACATTTAAATAAGGCAATTTTTATCATTGTTAGGAATTGTGGAGAAGATATTGCGGAAAATTGTCATTCAAAATTTCTTCTATTAGTCTATTGTTTACTTGTTATGATAAATATATAATTATATTAATAATCTTAGCAATCTCATTTTTAGTATTTGTCTTTGTAAGGCTCGTATTGATTGATAAAACACATCCATATTTACTTAATTTAAAATTTAAACATTGATGATTTGTCACAAATAAAATGTGTGATAAATAATCATTTTTAACTAATTTTATTTCCCAAAGTAGAAAATTTCCATTAATATCTTTTATTTTTCAAAAAATAATACATGAAAAACCCATTTAAAAATTATAAAACATGAATAAAAATTCAAATAATTTAAGATATATTTAATACTCTTCATTTGATTTTAATAGATGAAAAATCTATTTAAAAACTTATAAAAAAATGAATAAAAATATAATAATTTAAGATATGACTAATATATTTCATTCGCTTTTATCCTTATTCATGTAGAAAAAAATTTACTCGATTTATTTATTTATTTTTTCAAAAATAAATAATATTTATATTCAATAATTTTGCTTTTGTAAAATGACTTACATGTGGAATAATAAATTTTACACTATTCGATAAAAATCACAATATCAATTTTACAAATACAAAATAAAAATAAAATTATATATTATAATCAAATGACGAAATTATAACTCATCAATAAATCATAATTTCAATCACAAAATTGATCAATTAAAATAAATATTTTATTGATTTTTCATCATTATTTCACGTCTTATAAAATTAATTTATTATTCCCAATATTATTTATATATATTTAATCAATCCAACCAAGTAAACATAGCCTTATATCGTATGGTAAAAGACTAAAAGGTGAATGATTTCATAATAGAGTATGCATCCTGTGAGACGATCATGCAGATATATATTCGTGAGACAAATAATTTTTCATGAATCAGATCAAATAAAAGATCTATGTAACAAAATCGACCCCACGAGACTATATCATTGTTATGTATATAATAATCGATTCTCTCGAGTCTCGATTATCCACAAAAATTAATCGAAAATTTATATAATCGCAAATGTTAGATATAAGTTATAGTAAACTAAACATGCACATGTGACACAGTGACAGGTGTTTAGGCATATTATGAGTTTTTTTTTTTTTTTTTTTTTTGGAAATATATTCGATCACCCCCTACTAGTAAGTTAGTAACTAGTTATTTATATGGGAGGCTGGCCCGATCCTGAACCGATAGTAATATCGGGCCTCGGAAGGCCCGTTTTGTTTTCTCCCCCGAGATTAATGACACGAGCAATCAATCGGTAAGCCAAACCACGACGTCACCAATGAGTCCGAAATCGCGTGACCGTCGATATCACGCGCTCCCCCCGGCGGTACCCTTATCCTTTCCCCACACATACCCTATTACCCCACGCCTTTCCCCATCCGCCGTTCTCTCGCCGATTCCTTCCGCCTTTATTCAATTTTCTCTTCCATTGATTCTGCTTTCAGATCCATGGGCGATTTAACGGAATCGTCGAATCTCCAGACGCCGCCGTCCAGGCAGCTGCCGTTCCGAGAGGATTGCTGGTCCGAGGAGGCTACTTGGACTCTCGTTGACGCTTGGGGCCGCCGTTACATGGAGCTCAACCGTGGGAACCTCCGTCAGAAGGATTGGCAAGAGGTCGCCGATGCCGTCAATGCACGTCACGGTCATACGAAGAAGACTCGTCGCACCGACGTTCAGTGTAAGAATCGGATCGATACGCTGAAGAAGAAGTATAAGATCGAGAAGACTAAGATCTCTGAATCCAGTGGTTCGTTCACATCGTCGTGGCCCTTTTTCTCGCGTCTCGAGTATTTGATCGGATCTAATTCTAATAAGCAACAGAATGATAAAGCCACGCCTTTGGCGCTCGTGCCGTTCGGGGCGTCTCAGTATACGCCGCCTTCATCTCTGCCATCGCCGCCGATGGCCGTGCCGTTAACGTACCGAAAATCGCCTTCCTCGGCGATGGTTACTCCGGTGATTTTGCCTCAGAAACGTCCGATGCCGTCTCCACCTGTGGACGAGTTGTATTTCAAGAGGAATTATTCTGTGATGGCCGCTGCTGCCGCTGCAGCGGATGAAGATGACGGAGAATCGGAAGGGGCTGAAGCGGAGGGGAGCGAGGATAGAGGTGCGGAGGTGGAAGATGATGGGGAGGATGGGATGGGAAGGTTGGCCAAGGCAATTGAGAGGTTTGGTGAGATTTATGAGAAGGTGGAGGGCATGAAGCAGAGGCAGATGGTTGAGTTGGAGAAGCAGAGGATGCAGTTTGCCAAAGATTTGGAGGTTCAGAGGATGCAATTGTTTATGGATACTCAGGTTCAGCTAGAAAAGATCAAGCGGGACAAGAGATCTGGATCTGCTGATGGTATGCAGCACAATTTCATGTATTCATGTTTATCCATCAACTTAATATGCGATTTTTCCATTTGATTGCAGTATATTGAGAGGTTCGCATTGAAAGGAATTAGTTGGTGAATTCTTTGATTTTGTTATTGTGTTTTATGTTATATTTTGGTTCCTAAAACTGGGTTTTTCTTACTGAGTTATTTTGCTACCTGCGGTTCTTAAATTAGGGAATAGAAGTTTGATACATGGGACAAACATGTGGTTTGATGGTGGACAATCATAATAAGACTGAGAAATTTTGTAAAGTGACCTTATTTTTAGAATCTTTAGGTATATGGCTTTCATTGTGTATATTTTCGTACCGTATTTGGTCATATATCTAAATATTGAAATATAATGTCATGTATTTAACCGTCCGTCTTTGAGACTGTGGTGGTGCACTATGAATTTTGAGGGTGATGGACTGCGGTCTTGAAAACTTTGTTGGTGCCTTTTCTTTTTGGTATTGATGGATGTACATGTTTTACTTCTCCATGAAATTGAACAAGAGATCCCTGTGCCTTTCCTTTTCGATGCTGGCACTGTGTCGTTTCAATAACCTCTTGCTACTTTTGGTTTTTAATTGATAACATTTTACATAACCTGGAAGATAATAACATTTTACAACATCTTGTAGATTGCTAGCTAAGTGTACGTTGCTGGTTGAAATTAATTAGCTAAAGTTTTCTACTTTTATTTAAGAAAAATCCATCCTCTCTGTATGCTATCGAGTAATTCTTTGGTAAATGTTTAACTGGGAGTGGACAAACTCTGTGTACAGAAAAGTTTACTTGACTCAGCTGTAATCCTATTACATGATAGCAGGCAATCAGAGGTTGTGGGAGTTCCGTTCCATGTAAATACCATCTAAAATTTGTTGCTAAATTTTACTGGTTCGGTACTTGAGTATTTATGTTGTATTTGGAAAACCCAAAAGTACAGGGCTGATTATTTGTTTGGGGATGCTTGATGGAAGCTTATTTATGCATTTGAAGAATAATGAATAACCTCCACCCCAAAAATATTAAATATAACAGTTGAATTGTGTCAGCTCTCTGAAATTTTCATATGACTTTGTATCTGTATATGGAGTTTGAAACCTATATTTCATTGTTTTCAAATTTCACTCTATTATTTTCTTCAGTACCCACTTTGGTTGTTTAACGAGTAACTACTACAAAAATAATCTTCATGCTAGTTGAATATCCTTCTGGTGTCTGACAGAGAACTAGGTGGTTATCGGAGGCTAATCAGCATTGGCTTGGTCTTGGTGTTTCTTTTCTTTTTCTTTTTAATTTACACTGATGCGTACTTGTTCTCTTTTCTCACTTTTCAGATGCTATTGTTTTTCTTTTGATCCGTTTTGATTTGGGGTTTCCATTCTCCTCTTTTGAGGCAGAACTTCTCTGCCTCTCCTTTGTTGAAAGAATTGGGTATATTGGGGATGATTCCTGATAATGATTGGACAATTGTTTGTATTCAATTTAACATTTGGTCCTTCCGTTGCCTGTGATAAAAAAAAACCTGTTTTCACTTTTGACATTTGGTCCTTTTGTATGGGAACTGAAGTTTTTTTTTTGTTGTCATTGGCATATCCTTTAAAGAAAAAGGATCCTGGCAGATCATTGTACCTGGTTTAATATTTTCCTGGAAAAAGACAGTAGGATGGATACTGAGGTCCCAAACATTTCCCCCCCATCAGCTACATTGACTAAAGAATGCCTTAAAAGTTATTTATGATATCCAGTCTCTCTTAAAAGTTGATAATGCGCCTCATGTGGAATTGTCAAATTACTTTTTGCGGTTTGTTCATGCTTCATATCTGCACTCTAGATGATAAACGATATTAAATGTCCTCGACATCTGAGTGTTTCCCATGCTTGGGCAGGTCATAGGTGTGCAATGGTTCTTTTATTTTTTTTCGTCTTAATCTTATTTATGCAGGTTTTCTCGGTATTTCTTTTCGTAAATTTTCCTTTCCTTGCTGCAGATATATATAGCTAGCCATGGAGAAGGGACCTGACAGGCATCCCTTGTAGGAGTAAGGAACATTAATGGGTTTGACGTTTCGACATTGATTTGTTCCTTTCAATAGCTGAGGAAACTTGGAAGGGGCTTGGTATCGGACCCAATTTATTCCAGAAGATAACAACTTTATTTGTCTTTTATTTTTCACTTGTAACTGCTGAGTGAGTGATTTGGCTTTTAGTATTAGGTTTCATATTTGGTGCCTGTTCTGTGCCAAATGTTTTAACTTGTAACCCTTTTTTAAATGGCAACACTTTGGTTCAGGCTTGTGTTTTAGTCGCTTTAAATGCTTATTATTGGATGCCTTGGGTGTTTGTTTGATGTCTTTCCTAGTTTTCTTCAACCATGTGGCTTTGGAGACGAACTTGTCCATGAAGATACGAGCACCAACACACTATATTTATTCGCTGTGTGCATTGAAACACATCAACTGCTTAATCAATTCATATCATAAGCGTCTGGCTGTGGCTTGATTATTGCCTCTTTTCTAATCTAAATTTGAAAAAGGGAGAGTTTCGATATTGAAGTTGCAGTTTTAAAAAGCAGAAATAAGTTCAGTTTTTTTAAAGTGGTTTTGCTAAAAATTGAAGAATCTGTTGTGTGTTTGGATTAATGTTGGAAATTGTTTTCTAATTTTTAAACATAGAAATCAAAACAAAAGTAAAAGAGACAGGATTTTTAGTTTCTACAGAAACACTTGAATATATTTTTAAGAAAACACTTTTTTTAGCAAGTGGTTTTCTTTGTTTGACTTTTTAGATAAAGGCGCTCATTACAGTGTTTTTATGTACCAACCAAATGTCAAACTCCATTTAAATATTCAAAATAATTTCAAACCTATCTACCTCGATAATTTTGTTTAAGATGAATGGCAAGAATCAACGAACGCAATTGCTTTGCCGGTTGACAACACTGATAATAAATTAATGATTATGTTCAAGTTGGTGGGTTAGTTAAGCACTTGGTGGTCTACCAATATTCTCTTGAAATAGCTGGTGGTCTATCAATATTCTCTTGAAATAGCTTTGTTTAGTGATGTTATTCAATCAGAATGGTGCGCAAACTATTTCGTTAGTTCAAAAGTTTATCAATTGCGTATTGAAAGGACACGTCAAAAAAATAAAAATAAATTATAATGATTAAATAGTTAACTTACCAAGTTAAAATTATCTATAAAAACCGTAGTCTCATAGTCTCAGATAGCCACTCGCGCGATCAAACCCACACAAATTTCGGCGCTGGCAGAGGTGTTATCTCGTCCTTGTTGTTTCTGTCCATACACAGAGGAGATTGAACTGGGTAAGGGTTCCAAGCATCGATTCAAGCACGTCGAAATGCAGGATTTTTACAGGGAAAAGATGTGGATGTTTTCTGTCTGATCACTGTGCCGATATCTTCTTCCCGACTCTATATCGTTCTTCTCTGCTTTGGTCACCGCCACTTGAAGAAAATTATGTCCATTCCATTGCCCACTGCGCCCATTTCTTCTATTGCCACTCTCAAGATTCGCTCCAAAATGCTGTCTTTTTGGTTTGCTCTGGCCACTCGCCCTCCTGGCCTTGACCCGTAGATTATTTGCCATGTTATCGTTTCGGACTGCCCACATACGCTCAGGATCTTTTTTAATATTCGTTTGCGTTATTGTTGTGCAGCTCTGATTTAAGGGTAATCGAGATTTAGGTTTCTTTGTGCTTGAAATACTGGACCGACCTTAGTTTCACAAACATAAACGACTCTTGATTGGTTACTGAGATTCATCGTTTTCTGTTTCCTGAAACTAAGATAGTTCTACTGGTGATTTTGCACAGAAAAAAGCATTTGTTTTTGTTGCTCGTGCTCTGCGGTCATTTTTTCTTGAAACAAGAGCTTACAAGTTCTTAAAGAAAATTGTGTTTCTTGAAGTACATATCGCATTTTCACCTGTATACGGATCCTTGAGTTACTTTAAATAATATTTGTGACTATACTGGGATTGTGATTATTTATTGGGGGGAATTCATAAAGCTTAAATTGGAGTGGTTAGTGAAGATTTTTAGTCGATCAATCGTCCCAAACTTTAAGTTGGTTTTGAGGAAATTGTGCGAGTGAGTCAATGCCAGTTGTGCAATCGTTGGTGTTGGATGGCGAGAAGGGGGAGTTGGTGAATTCTTTAGGGAGAGTGGCAAAGAATATTGGAGTTTCTGAGGCTAAATCTATGGCTGCTTTAAAGAACCACAGAGAGGCAGAGAGGAGGAGGAGAGACAAAATCAATGCACATCTCACCACCCTTCGAGGTCTGGTACCTTGCAATGACAAGGTTGGTAATGTTTTGCCAGTTAACAATCATATACAATTATATGTCTGCATTCTTTTTCAAAATTAGCTAGTAACCTTGAGATACTTTGTAACGTTCCATTTTTCCATTCATTTCTAATGTTGTGTGTCACGTAAACCAGTGAGAATGTGTGGATACTGAAGCTCTTTGACTATATTCAGTTGATATTTCATTGACTTTGGTAGCAAATTGGTAAAAATGAGGATGTGATGTTATGGTTGCATTTGTTAGCAAGTTACTTCACTCACTGGTTTCTCTTATTGTTGCTTCCTTTGTTGGTCTGGTTATCATTTTGAAGTTTGTAATTTAAAAGTTGACTGAAAAAGCAATTATTGAGACAAGCTTGCTTTCTTCTCGCTTATCAGCTTGACTTGATAACTCAACACGCTGTTGAAAAACTATGCACTTTTTCTAAATGGAGTTTTGTGTTCTGTATATCAACTTAAACGATAGAAAACAACGGTCCTATCTTCTCCATGTCTGCTTCCATCTGCACTTTTTTGTTGTTTATGTGATTTATGAATTAATCTACTTGAAGGATGTTCACTCTGTCGTTTGTAAACCGAGGATTCAATTTGTTGTTCCCATGATATGGCTAGTCTCAAATGTAAATTTAGTCATCAGGTGCATGCTCGCTCTTCTTAGCGTTTTGAAACTGGCACTAGGTGAGAATTTTGTGAGATGGAAATTCTTTTATTATAATATTAACCAAGTAAAAGTCTGTTAATTAACAAAATGTCAATATGCTCTATTATTGTTATTTAATTTGAGGAAGTGGTGGTAGCTCAACCAACTAAATGTTTATTATCCAGTTATTGTCTTATGCATATGGATTTAGTATCATATCATTGTCGAAAGTCAAACCAGTTAGCCCCTTGCAAACTCAGTTTGGATGTGACTGCAAAAGATGGTGATTGGAAGGTAGGCTACCGGCAAAGCTGATGTGGTATTAAAGTTAATTAGTTTATCCCACTGGTCGTATTCCGATGGTTATAATTCGGGATTTGTCTGTATTATCAGCTAGAATCTATGTTTTTATATGAGTAACATGAACTATTTTATGGATCAATTGCTATCACATCTTGTCATGGTTGTAAAACTTGACTTTCAGAAATAGAGTAAGTGATATTATGAAATTCAAATTGAAAAGCCAAGCTGGTTTTAATTTGTGATCTTGTTATCATGAATTCGATTTGGTTGCTTGTCCATTTTGAGTTATGTCTAATTTGACTTTATTACTGTACTGACATTAGCTCAGGCATTGAGTTGGGATGTTATTCTTTGGCATTGTTTAGTGTGTATGTTTTTGCTAAACTTTGGAACAATTCCTTGAATTTGTGGTCTCACAGAACATAAAATATTCGTTGTTCTTGAAGTTGTATACCAAGTTAAAAGAAATACTTGAGTTGAAAGTGATAATGTAAACAAACATGAATAATCTAAATGATGTTTCTAAAGTCTACTTCCCCATAATTTGAGATCCAACTTCTTGACTTGAGTGAAATCTTCACTTTCAGAAGAATCAGAAGTTGAAATTCAAATTCTTATCACTGTGACTATCCAAGTTAGATTTTTATTTCTGTGCTTTTCCTCATCAATGGCTGTTCAAAATTTTCTCTGTATAAATATTGGCTGTTGGTGTATTGATTTATGTCCCACATAGGTTGGCTAAATAACCTGGACCTCTTTATATGAACAAGGGCAAACCTCACCTCTTGAGCTAGCTTTTGAGGTGAGTTAGGTCCAAGTCTCATTTCTAACATGGTATCAGAGCCCGGGTTCCATCGTTATGTGTTGGACGGCCCATAGTTGGCCTCACCCGTCCCATAATTGGGTCATCCATTTAATTTGATCTTCACGTTCCAGTCAATTCATTCCTGGACGTGCGAGAGGTGTGTTGGTGTGTTTAGTTTGTCCCACATCGGTTGGATGAATTGCCTGGGAGTTTAATATATAGGCTTGGACAAACCTCCCCTCTTGAGCTAGCTTTTGAGTTGAGTTAGGTCCTAGTCTCAATTTCTAACAAGAGGGGTGTGTTGGTGTATTGATTTATGTCCCACATAGGTTGGCTAAATAACCTGGACCTCTTTATATGAACAAGGGCAAACCTCACCTCTTGAGCTAGCTTTTGAGGTGAGTTAGGTACAAGTTTCATTTCTAACATGGTATCAAAGCCCGGGTTCCCGTTATGTGTTGGACGGCCCATAGTTGGCCTCACCCGTCCCATAGTTGGCCACCCATTTAATATATCCACGCTCCAGTCGTTTCATTTCTGGGCGTGAGAGGGGTGTGTTGGTGTATTGATTTATGTCCCACATAGGTTGGCTAAATAACCTGGACCTCTTTATATGAACAAGGGCAAACCTCACCTCTTGAGCTAGCTTTTGAGGTGAGTTAGGTCCAAGTTTCATTTCTAACATGGTATCAAAGCCCGGGTTCCCGTTATGTGTTGGACGGCCCATAGTTGGCCTCACCCGTCTCATAGTTGGCCACCCATTTCATATATCCACGCTCCAGTCGTTTCATTCCTGGGCGTGAGAAAGGTGTGTTGGTGTATTGATCTATGTCCCACATAGGTTGGCTAAATAACCTGGACCTCTTTATATGAACAAGGGCAAACCTCACCTCTTGAGCTAGCTTTTGAGGTGAGTTAGGTCCAAGTTTAATTTCTAACATTGGCCAATTACAATTTCTTCTGCTGTCCACTATGGCTGCCTATGTAGCATGGCAATACAAACCATGTAGTTGGGTTGGCAATTTTAGAATTTAAAATGCTCATTTGGCAACTGCTATTGTTTTTGATTCAGCAGGAGTCGTGAATGTTTTTTTTTTTTTTTTGGAAAATTCTGTGTTCTAATCTGTAAGTACTCTCGCAGATGGATAAAGCCGCTCTACTGGCTGAAGTCATCAACCAAGTGAAACAGATGAAGAAAACTGCAACACAAGCCAGCGAAGGCTTACACCTACCAATGGACACGGATGAAGTACACATTGAAAAAATTGAGGGAAGCGACGGTTCATTCTTGCTGAGGACTTCTCTTTGCTGTGAGTACAGGCCTGATCTCTTGTCTGATTTAAGACAGGCTATAAAGAATCTTCCTGTCCAATTAAAAAAATGCGAGATTTCAACTTTGGGAGGTCGTGTAAAGACCGTATTCTTGCTTGATATTACCAAAGAATTTAGCGCCAACAGTGCTGAAAACCGAGAACTCATCATCACGAACTCAGTTCGTTCAACTTTGAGTAGCATTCTTGATAAGGTCTCGGCTTCGGTGGAATACGAGCAACAGTTGGTATTTCCTCAGAAGAGGCAAAGGGTTTCTTACATGGATTCTTCATGCTCTTCTTCATGAGATCGTTCTAGTGTTATGTCGTTGGTCGATGCTGTTGAATGCATCATAGTAGCCACACAGTGGCTTGATAATGCTTTAAGATTCTGCAGACTTTTCAAATTCTAGACATGGACATGCATAAATAAATAATAATCCTTGTTCATGTGACAATGACAAGGTATAAATAAAGTTGGTGTTTCTTGGTTGTTTGTTTGAATATTTACTGAATTCTTGGGCTTGTGATTTTAGTAATTTTTGTTTTTCGCCAACAGTTTTTCATTTACTTGTGGGTTCATATATAACTTTCATGCGGTAGATCTAGTAGGTATTTTTTCAAATAGAAAAACTTTATACACCACTTCAAATTTTCCAGACCCGAAAATCTCAAGCCAATGATTAATTTTAAGTTCTAGAAATAATTTTTCAGAATTAAAAGAATTACGTTTATTGTATTCCGGATTAAATTAATTACTATAAATTAAGGATGAGGAGTTGCATGAATTTTTTTGTATACCAAAGATTATTTTCAACAAATATAGCCGTCGCGGGACATGAAATTTGAGGCCTGAGATGTAAATACAATATTATTTGTCACATGATTATAGAAATAAAATATAGACAGATTAGATCATGAAAACACACACACACACACTAGTTTATCGGTCAGTCACGTGCCTCAGCTTGAATATTTTAATAAATGACATCGGTCAAAGTAGTTTTTTGAAAACTAACCTTCTTTGAAGTGTTTCAAATACACTGAAAAATGTTAGTTTTCTAAACAAAAGGAATAATAGTCAAAATGGTCTTGTAAATTTGCTTGTTTTGTGATTTGTTCTTGTAAGTATTCAATTTTGGATTTTGGTCCTGTAAGTTTAGTTATATTTTGGCTTTTAGTCCTTTTTCATTTAATCAATATTTTAATAATCGGACCGATGATCAAACCGGTCTAACTTAAAAAAATGGTCCAACTGATTGGACTGTTTTATTAACCGAACGGTCGGATCGAAAAATCGTTTATATAATATAATATAATTAATAATATATTTTAAATTATAAAAACCTAAAAATTTTATATAAATAGAAATATATATATATATATTTATCGTAGTTTGAAAACTAAATAACTATATAAATATATTCAAAAAAATTATAAATTCTAATATTAATAAATAATATTTTTAATGGAGAAAAAAATTTCAAATAATCATGTATATATATAATAAAATATTAAATTAAGGTTTTAAAATAAAAAACTAATTTTTCAAAAAAAATTCAAAAAACCAAATTTTCGGTTTTTGATCAGTTTTGTTGGTTTAACCGTTAAAACGGTTTTTGGAAGTGTTTTAGATCAAATCAATGACCGGTTCCGGGTCAAACCGGTCGAACCAGTCGGTACATTCCGATTTTGAAAACATAGCATTTATTGTTGATGCCACAACAGACACATCACCATGTCTCAATGTCACATAAGCATTTTTAGCTGCCGCATTAGCATTTTTTGATGTCACGTCAAACACTCTACGAAGAAAGGACTAAAAATCAATTATAACTTAACTTATAGAACCAAAACCCAAAATTAAATACTTAGAGGACCTAAACACAAAATGCGAAAACTTACAGACCATCTTGACTATATTCCAAAAAAAAAAAAGTTTGACATATATACTAAAGAAGGTTAGGTTTCAAAAAAAAAATAAAAATAAAATTTGATTAAGATCATTTTGCTAACTATCCCATCAACTTAAAAATTAAGACAATATTTCTTCAAATTCTAATATATTTTGCAAACATTCAAATAGAGAAGAAATGTCGGTTAAATTTTTTAGAATGTTGCTGACTAATTAACTATCCTCCGTCACTTTAAGAAATTAAGAGTGTGTTTTATTATTAATGGGTCATTAGTGTGTTTGGTGGACAGGATTTGGAGGAGATTTGATGGAATTTGGATTTGTAAATACTGTTTTGGTGTTTGGCAAAATGAAATTTTAAATGAGATTGGTATTTGATGGGATTTCATGAGATTTTATTTAACTAACTGAAATCCTTACAGAATTGGTCGGATTTCATGAAATTTCATGGGATTTGGGTTTATAAAATAATAAAATTATTTATAATAATAAATTTATAAATTTTAGTTATAAATTTTAGTTTTCCAAACATTTTGTTTAAAAAAATTTCACTTTTCTAAAATTTATGCTAGCAAATTCCAATATGTATTTTAACTTTTTTTCAAACACCAAAATAAAATTTGAATTTCATGAATTCCAAATCCAATTCCAAATCCAATTCATGAGCCGTTGAGATGGGCTCGTGAACATAGCCTTAGTTAATTTTCTCGCTTAAAGATTTTGGTACCCAACATTTGTGGGCACGAGGCTCTTATTAGTTATTACTTATTAGTTGGAAAAATTGCTTTTTTAGTTTTGCATGTTTGTCAATTAGTGATTTTGATATTATGTATTTTTAGATTTCAGTTTTAGTAATTTATATTTATTTATTTTTGGCAATTTTAGTCATTTTTCTGATGTGACACTGATGTGAAACCAAAATAGTGCTGATATGGAGCTGATGTGTATAGTGTCGCGTAAGCATTTTTGAATTAAAAGAACTAAAATTGCCAAAAATCAAAACATGCAGAACTAAAACTGAAATATAAAAACATAGAGGACCGAAATCGTATAGTGACAAATATAAATAATCAAAATTGCAGTTTTTAGTTATTAGTTATTACCAGTAATTGGGACACATGTAATTAATATAACTGATATGATATAAACGTAATATATTTATATTTTATAATAATATTTTCAATATAATAATGATTTTAAAATAAAGATCCAAAAATATTATATTTATGTGAAATTAATAGAAATGATATAAAAATAGTTTTTTATATTTTTTTATGTTAACTTATAAATGAGATATGTTAAAATTTTAAAAATACAGATAAATATGAAAGAATAGTTTAATAGATATGATAATTGAAGATGAACAAAAATAACTAAATAAATTTTTATAATTTTTTTTATTAAGGTTCCATTTGGTTTCAAAAGCCAGACTTTTTAAGTGCTTTTTTGGTAACAAGGTGTTTGGTTGACCAAAAAAGTACTTAAATAAGCACTTTTTAAAGTCAAAATTAGAGTTTTTTTAAAAGCAAAAAATTATAGTTTTTAAAAGCACTTATTTTAAAAAATCTCTACAAAATCCAAACATGCTCTAAATTAAAATGAATTGATTTCGTAATTTTATATAATATAAGTCCGTCGAGTAGTATATAACCGTATAGATTTTTGTAATTTGTTACACATGTTATTTATTCATTTAACTATTTATTTTATACCTAAGGCCACCGTTCTGTTCATCATATTACTAATATATGTATAACTCATCTCATCTCATCACACGTTCTTCTCATCATATTATTTATCCATATATTAATTATTTATTTTACATCAATCAAATCATTAATTATTTATCTTACATCAATCAAATAATTGAATTTAAATTACTATATTACCCCTTATAAAAAAATATAGTTTTTATTTTATTTATTGTTAAAAGACAAAATAGTCTTTTAACATTTTTATATAAAATTTAATCTATCAATCAAATGCAATATTATATTAACTATCATTTTTTATTTATTTTGTATTACATTATATTATTTATACCATAGCTCAAACCAAACGATGTCTTGTATTATTATTATTATTATTATTATTATTATTATTATTATTTAGTTTTTAATTTTATTTTTTATCATAGAAAGGAGAAGACGGTGGGGAAAAAAAACAATAATAAAAAAAATAGTAGAAGAAGGATCTTCAATACGTTAATTTCGTTGAATTCGGTTCGAATCGTCGATCGCATACATCGGTGTCTGAATTTGTGCTGAGATTATCATAATCCGGCGTGTATCTGTCCCCGATTTTTGGAGTAAATAACTCGAAATTAGTGAACGGTGAAGCTCAGTTGATTTTCTTCGAAGGCAGGCAAAAACTCGTGAATTTTATTTATACTTCTACCAAGGGGTTCTGATCTATCTGCAACTTGGATTGGAGAAAGAAATAGTTTTATTAAAAAAACTAAATTACGTGAAGTAAAATAAGAGGGATTTGAATTGCCTGCTATGGAGGATCGGGGGAAAGAATCTATTCTTCAGTTTGCACCCTTGCAAAGTTCTGTGGATGAGGGTTTTTGGCACAGATTATCGTCGCTGAAACTCAACGAGCTTGGGATTGACGAGTCTCCCATTCCCATAATTGGTATGCTGTCTCTGCATTAGTGCTGAATTAACTCTACTTCTTTAAATTTTAATGGCATCCTAGATGATATGTAAGTCGTGGGCATTGAAATTTCATGAAATTCCTAGCTTATTGCTGATGTTAACTAGTCTTGCAAAATGTTATAAGTTTCTTTCACAAAAGTTCTGGTTCACCTGTCATTTAGCTTCTTGTATTCTTTTGATTTTGGTCTGAAAAGTCAGATTAAGTAAACCATGAGTTTGAAGAGAGCAGAAATGAGTATAACTGAAGCAGATAAAGTGATGTATGCCTCTCTGGAACCAGATTTTTTTTGTTTGTTTATACTAATAATATGATAATACTCGCAGCAAAGCTGATGCTTCAGTGTTAAGTTCCAATGATCGTTACCATGCTTGTTGATGATAGGCCATATACATTCTTGCAGTGATGGTAATCCATAATAGAAAACCAATCACTTTTCTTGCGAGTGAGAAATTTTTCCTGCTGTTGCTGCTTCTAAATGCCACCACCTAACTGGTCTATCCCCAAGTTTTAAAATAGATATTGCTGAAATCAGAATGAAGATGCAGAGCCAGCAATTAAATAGTCACTCCAATGGATTTAGTTATAAACTTATTTGTCTATGTCCTGGTTATTCATTCAGTACTAAGAAATTCGACAATACATATTGATTATGCTTGATCATTGAAGAGTGTTTCTTCTGTTCTCATGGCAGGTTTTGTCTCTCCCTGCTCACATCGTCAAGTGTCAAATCATTTAACTCTTCTTTCCGAATCGTTACCTCTGGAATCCAGTGAAGAGTTGCTTATGACAGCAAAAAATTGTGGGAACAGAAATAGGTGTCCTGTACCTGGCCTTCTGTACAATACAAACACATTAGAGGGATTCAAGGCGCTGGACAAACAAAGCCTGCTTAGGGCTGAAGCAAAAAAGGTATGCTTTTAATCCATTAGAGTTATGTCACTCATCTTATAAGTTCAACTGCGTTAATCATTTGCCCTTGTGAAATGCTTAGAATTAGCAATTAATGTAAACTGATGTCAATTATGAATATCTTCTAACATTTCTTTTTGTCAACCATCAGATCTGGGAGGACATTCATTCAGGAAAAGCGAAGGAGGATATGCGAGTGCTTTTGAGATTCCTTGTTATTTCATTTGCTGACTTGAAAAAATGGACCTTTCACTACTGGTTTGCTTTCCCAGCTCTTATTCTTGATCCTCCAGCTACCGTGGTTGACTTGAAGCCAGCTTCTCAGTGGTTTAATGTGGAAGAGGTGCGTTGGTTATTATTAATTTTTACTTATTATGTCTAGCTCTTTGAGTTGTCACTTCTGATTTTAAGGATATGATTTGTTTTTTAAGGCTGAATCCGTGATATCTGCATGCAATGATTGGCGTAACAAGCACTCTACAACAGGTATGAGACAGTGATTGGCGTAATAAGCACTCTACAACAGGTAGAATATTGCCTGGGATTGTAGGGCTTGGTTATTCTTACTTCTGTTTGCATTTGGATCATAATTTGTCGATTGTCTTGCAGATGTTCCATTCTTCTTGTTATCCATCGCTCCAAATTCAACTGTGACTATTAAGCATGTGGCAGATTTTGAAGCTTGCCAAATGGATGATCACAAGGTTTGCATTGTACAACACGATTTTCAGTAAATGCATGCTGCTATTACTATAGTTGAATGGTATAACAGAAGTTCACGGATGAAGGTTGATGATACTCTAGTTCACTAACTAGCTGGTTCTCTGCAGATTTTATTTGGATTTTATGACCCTTGTAACCTTCCAAATAACCCTGGCTGGCCTCTTCGAAACTTTCTGCTATTCATTCACGTGAGATGGGGTTTTCAGAATGTTCGGTTTTTATGCTACCGTGAAAGTCGTGGTTTTGCGGATCTAGACTTATCCGTGGTGGGTGAAGCAATAATCTCAAGCTCACAAGGTAGATCAACCATAATAGAGGAACAGATGTCTTCATAATTTTGTTTTCTAATTTTAGCTCACAGTACTTAGTGATGCTCATGTGAAATGCATGTACTTAGTATCAAGAAATCATCGAAATATGCCAAATGTTGTTGGGTGGGAGCATAACAACAGAGGAAAAAATGCTTCAAGGTGTATCAGCCTTGCACAGACGATGGATCCAAACAGGTATGTTGCTTGATCTATCGCTAAAAAATATCGAATTGTAATTCACACTGCATTTTGAAATGCTTCTCACCACCTTTTTCTTTGATTTTTCCAGATTAGCCATTGCAGCTGCAGATTTGAACTTAAAGCTAATGAGATGGCGTGCATTGCCTTCCTTAAATCTCAGTGTTTTGTCTGCATCAAGGTGCCTCCTTCTTGGGGCCGGTACACTTGGATGCCAGGTTGCTCGAATGCTAATGGTAAGCGCTCGAGAGTTTTGGGTAAAGTTTTGACATGCTATAATAACGTTTTCCCCCCTCTTTTGACCATTTTGCAGGCATGGGGTGTAAGGAAAATCACGCTGGTTGACAGTGGCAAGGTGGCGATGTCTAACCCACTGCGGCAGTCATTGTATACCTTGAATGACTGTTTGAATGGTGGTGAATTTAAGGCCGTGGCAGCAGCTAAAAGTCTAAGTAGTATATTTCCTGCAGTGGTCAGTAGTATATTTTTGGAAGCAGTTTAAAAATTGATGCTTTCAACCTGGTAAACATTCCTTTATCCATGGGTTATTGTGTCTTAGGAAGCTGAAGCTGTTGTGATGTCTATCCCAATGCCTGGGCATCCTGTACATAGTCAAGAAGAGATTAGCGTGCTTGAAGCCTGCAGACAGTTACATGATTTAATTGATTCTCATGATGCGATCTTTTTGTTAACTGATACCCGAGAAAGTAGATGGCTTCCAAGTCTTTTTTGTGCCAATGCTAACAAGGTTGTTATCTGGTCTTTTTTGTTCTGTTAGTTGAAAGATTCTTTGCTTGCTCTGTTTCCCCGGTTATATTTTGTAGCAGTTGACCTGCTGTTCAATCTATGTCAAATTTCAAACTTTTTGTATTGCCCGCAGATTGCAATTACTTCTGCTCTAGGGTTTGATAGCTTTCTAGTTATGCGGCATGGAGGTGGTTTTGTGAGCTCTTCTCATTGCGTAGCGGCTGAAGTATTGAGTGATTCATCTGTTGAAATCGGAAAAGTTTCCCTTAATGACAACAGTAGGGAGCCAAGATTGGGTTGTTACTTTTGCAATGATGTGGTTGCTCCAGTTGATGTAATACATCAAAAGCACTGGCCAATTATTTATTTTTGTAGTTTCTGTAATTACAGTATTGATTTATGTGGCTTTCCTGCAGTCAACCTCCAATCGTACCTTAGATCAACAATGCACTGTTACACGGCCAGGCCTTGCTCCTATTGCATCATCGCTTGCAGTTGAACTTCTTGTTGGAATTCTGCATCATCCTCATGGGCAAGTTTCAATACACATTGTCATTTTTCTATTAAATGTGGATGTAAATATTGGAAGTTTGAGTAGCTGAATTTGTTCACTTAATTCTTCGGCTGCTTTTCTTTCTGTCACAATGTATGATTCTGTCACTTGTGCAGGATGCTTGCCAAAGCTGAATTTGCAAACTCAACTGATACTGGAAGCACTAATCAACCTCTTGGTATTTTACCCCATCAAATTCGAGGCTCCCTCTCACAGTTCTCTCAGATGACACTAGTGGGTCATGCCTCAACTAGTTGTACAGCTTGTAGCTTAACGGTAAGATGCGTACACATGTAGAAATTGATGGTGGAACTTTTGTTTGACTTGCTACACGTCCTTCCCACGTTGATTGTGGAGGAAAGGGTGAATATTTTTTCTAGTCTTTGTTTGGTTTCCACTATCAACATTGCTTGAGCATTTTAGGCTAGTTGGCTTGTTCCTAGGTCTACAAGGCTAGGAGTGGATTTTAGGAGTCTTACTTTGTCCCTTCCACACACACGCGCATATACCCCAAATGGAATAGAAGTGATGTTCCTACTCTCTGTCCTTTCGGATGTTTTTGTACACTGAGTCTTTCACCATCTTCTTCTTTGTGGGGATTTCCAAGAAAGGGGACCGAATGCTGCCTAGGCAGTAGGCACTGATGAAGAGCCATTTTTACAATCCTTGTTCTGATTTTGACGTTTGGATATTTTGAGTTTTCCATTCCATTGTTACAAACATACCCTTGCAGAATTTATGCAACAGCATGGTATTCGCAGAGCTGCAGCCGTTTGGATTTGAATCAACCACATTATATGCATGTATTTCAGGTGGTGTCCGAATATCAAAAGAGGGGTTTAGATTTCATACTTGAAGCCATTAACCATCCTACATACCTTGAGGATCTAACTGGATTGACCGAGCTGAAGATAGATGCTGCCTCATTTGAAGTTGACTGGGACGACGAAAATGACGATGATTGTGTTGAAATCTAACTCAAGACATCTTTCGATTTGGCATAGTACCTTCCGTTGTTTTTGTTTTAGTAATTCAATGTGTTGAGAAATTCAAAAGATTGGATTAGATTCTTCCAGAATTGTTCCTAATAATTTGTCTGTTATGTTTAGAAATATAATATGTAATTAGTCATTTGTAATCTTTCCTAAAATATATTTATTTTCTTCCTAGAATAGATTTTATTTTATTCCTAGGATAGATTATTAGAGTTGTATATATGTGTACCTGTGTATCAAAAGATATAGCGTGAGAAATCAAAAAGAGTATTCCTCTTTATGGTATCAAAGCTAGGTTAGGGTTCTGCAAAATTTTTTCGATCTACTCACTGCCTAAACACTATCAGCCGTCCCTTCAATTTCATTCATACATATTTTACCTATCTTCATCATGTCTGAAACATATGAAAAATATCCGCAAAGAAACCGTTGCTGTTAACTCTGAAAATCAAAGCAATCAAACTTTTGGGGAGTTTCAAAATGTACAAGTCTCGTACAGACTGAATGGGCGAAATTACTTGAAATGGTCTCAAATTGTGAAGACATTTCTGAAAGGCAAGGGGAAGATTAGCCACTTGCTAGGTGAGTCTCCAGCCCCTAAGGATCCCAAGTTCATTGTTTGGGAAGAAGAAGACTCTATGATTATGTCATGGCTTTGGAATTCGATGACGCCAGAGGTGTGTGGACCATATATGTTTCTCACTACAGCGAAGGAAATTTGGGAAGCAGTAACACAGACATACTCCAAGGTCAAAGATGCTGCATTAATCTATGAGATTAAGACAAAACTCTCAACAACCAAGCAAGGTAATTTATCCATCATTGAATACTATAATTTAATGAAAGGATTTTGGTTGGAGTTAGATTATTATCAAGATTTCAAGATGAAATGTAGCGAGGATGCTGTAACTCTTAAACAATATGTGGAAAGAGAGAGAATTTTTGAGTTTTTGGCAGGACTTAACATGGAATTTGACCAAGTTAGAGTCCAAATCCTTGGAAGGGATACACTGCCATCGCTCAATGAAGCCTTTTCTCTCATAAGGGCAGAAGAAGGAAGGAGGATTGTGATGTTAGAAATGCCAAGTTCCAATCCAGAAGGGTCTGCTATGATGATCACAGAAAGGAAAACTCCAAGTGAAGCCCTAAATGTTGCTGAAGCAAAGAAAAATGGACAGAGATCCACTTACAAAGACAATCTGTGGTGCAATTATTGCAAGAAAAAAGGGCACACGAAAGAAAATTGCTGGAAACTTCATGGAAAACCCCCATCGATGAGCCAAGGTGGAGGCTATAGAGGAAATCAAGTAAAAGGCCAAGCACATCACACTAATATGGAAGGACTAGTTCGTGATCAACAAATTACTGAGAATGGAGGGTTCAACATAGAGGAAATTGAAAGGCTAAGAAACTTCCTCAACACTCTTGAGAAGCCTTCTGGATCATGCTCTCTTGCTCAGAATGGTAAAATCCTAAATTCTTGTGCCTTTAGTGCCTCAAACAAATGCAATTCTGCCACCTGGGTCATTGACTCGGGTGCAACAGATCACATGACATACTCTGCAAGCTGTTTCACCACCTATCAGCCATGTTCTAGCAATAGAAAAATCAAAGTTGCTGATGGTTCATTAATCACAGTTGCTGGTCAAGGAACGGTGGTTCTTTCTTCTTCATTCATTCTTAAAGACGTGTTACATGTCCCCAAACTTTCTGTTAATTTATTATCCATCACTAAAATAACTCAAGATTTGGATTGTCATGTGACATTTTTCAATGATCATTGTATTTTCCAGGACCAAACTATGGGGAGGATGATTGGGCAAGCTAGAGCAATGGAAGGGCTGTATCTTCTTAAAGACAAGGATAGCTGTAGTGATCCCTCGTCCCTTTCTTTAATTTCTGTCAATTCAAATAAAGATGAGATTTGGAATCATCATCGTCGCCTAGGACATCCTTCATTCACAACCCTAAAGAGAATGTTTCCCTCTTTGTTTAGAAATATTAATGTCGAGTCTTTTCATTGTGAAGTATGTGAATTTTCAAAGCACCATCGAGTGCCATTTCCTTTGAGCAACACAAGATCTTTATCACCTTTTGTCTTAATTCACTCTGACATATGGGGACCGTCAAGAATTTCCAACATTTCAGGGGCTAAAGGGTTTGTAACGTTTATTGATGATTGCACTCGAATGACTTGGGTATATCTCCTTAAACAAAAATCAGATGTGAGTCATGTTCTCCCAGTTTTCTTTAACATGATAAAAACACAATTTGGAGTAAACATTAGAGGCATTAGGACAGACAATGCTAGGGACTATTTCAATCAAGCATTGTCATCATATTTTGAAAAAGAAGGCATTGTTCACCAATCTTCATGTGTTGACACTCCACAACAAAACGGAGTCGCCAAAAGAAAAAATAGACATCTTCTTGAAGTAACCCGAGCCTTACTTTTCCAAAATCATGTTCCAAAAAGCTATTGGGGAGAGGCAGTTTTAACCTCTACATATTTAATCAATCGGTTGCCCTCTAGAGTCATTGACTTCAAAAGTCCCTTGAACTATATGTCAGAGTTCTTTCCTAACAATAATTTCTACTCAAAAATACCCCCAAAGATCTTCGGTTGTGTTTCCTATGTTCACATTCACAAATATCAGCGGAGTAAACTCGACCCAAGGGCCCTTAGATGCATCTTTGTAGGTTATTCTACCACACAAAAGGGATACAAATGCTATTATCCTTCCTCTAGAAAATTTTTTGTGTCCAAAGATGTCACATTTGACGAGAAACAATCGTTTTTTAGCCCAGCTAATCTTCAGGGGGAGCATAGCCAAAAGAAAGATGAATATGATGAATTCGATCTGTTTTCTTTACCCATTCCAGTCACAAAAGGACAAAAACCAGAAACACCAGCCGATAAAACAAGACCAGAAATTGAACCTGTTGAACTTACAATGGTCGATCCAAGTCCAAATTCCCATTCCAGTCCAACATTGCATCTAGATATTGAATCTTCTCAAATAAACCCACGTGGAACCACTATAGATCGTCCATTACAGGTCTATACAAGGAGATTACAGCCCAACCCAATGTCTCAGCAGATCCATGAGTCTGAACCCATACAAGGTACTGAAACTCATTCTCATTCACCTTTTTTACCTACTATTGTTGATACTGAGCAACCTATAGCTATTAGGAAAGGTAAACGGAAATGTACTGAAACTTCATTGTATCCTATAACTCATTACATAGCCTTCAAAAACTTTTCTCCTTCACATAGAGCTTTTCTCACTAAAATAAACACCATCCAAATTCCACGAACCTTTCATGAGGCACTAGGAAATAAGAATTGGGAGGATGCTATGAGAGAAGAGATGAATGCTCTAGAAAGGAACAAGACATGGGAGGTAGTTGAATTGCCTAAGGGAAAGAAAACTGTAGGGTGTAAATGGGTATTTACACTAAAATATAAGGCAGATGGCAGCCTAGAAAGATACAAGGCTAGGCTAGTAGCAAAGGGATATACTCAAACATTTGGTATAGATTATCAAGATACATTTGCCCCGGTTGCAAAAATGAATACCATTCGAATTTTAATTTCTTTGGCAGCTAACTTTGGATGGTCTATGCAGCAATATGATGTTAAGAATGCCTTTTTACATGGTGACTTGGAGGAGGAAGTGTATATGGATCCTCCACCTGGATTCAATGGTTCTCTTTCTAAAAGCCAAGTGTGCCTATTGAAGAAGGCACTCTATGGTTTAAAACAATCACCACGAGCATGGTTTAGCAGGTTCACCAAAGCCATGCAAGGAGTGGGATATAAACAAAGCCAGGGGGATCATACACTGTTCATCAAACATTCAGTTGCAGGGGAAGTTACAATTCTTATTGTTTATGTTGACGACATAATTGTGACAGGCAACGATCAAGTGGAAAAGGAATCTCTTGAGAAGAAACTAGCTGCTGAATTTGAGATTAAAGAACTTGGTAAGCTCAAATACTTTCTTGGCATAGAGCTAGCTCAATCAGAAAAGGGGATCTTTATTTCACAACAAAAATATGTTCTAGATCTCCTAAAAGAGACTGGGATGATAAGCTGCAAGCCATGTGATACTCCAGTTGAACCAGGGCAGAAACTTGACATGAATGAAGAAGAAGAAGGAGTAGATAAAGGCCAATATCAGAGATTGGTAGGCAAGCTTATCTATTTGTCACATACACGACCAGATATAGCATTTGCAGTGAGTATGATCAGTCAATTTATGCACAATCCAAAGACATCTCACCTTCAATCAGTCTACAGAGTACTCAAGTACTTGAAAGGAAATCCAGGTAAGGGAATTCTTTATAGAAAAAATGGATCCCTAAAAGTGGAAGGCTACACCGATGCAGATTGGGCAGGAGCAGTGGTTGACAGAAGGTCCACTTCAGGATATTGTACCTTATTGGGTGGAAACTTGGTAACATGGAGAAGTAAAAAACAAAATGTGGTGTCAAGATCAAGTGCAGAATCTGAGTTCAGATCAATGGCATTAGGAATTTGCGAGTTGTTGTGGCTTAAGATCATCCTAGAAGATTTAAAGGTGACGTGGGACGGACCTATAAGATTGTACTGTGACAACAAGTCTGCCATTAGTATCGCACACAATCCAGTGCAACATGATCGAACAAAACACATTGAAGTGGATAGACATTTCATAAAGGAGAAACTTGACAGTGGACTGATTTGTACTCCTTACGTTCCAACAGGTGGCCAACTTGCAGATATCTTCACTAAGGGACTCTCTGATCCTACATTCAAGAATATTTTAGACAAGCTGGGAATGACAGATCTTTACCAACCAGCTTGAGGGGGAGTGTTGAGAAATTCAAAAGATTGGATTAGATTCTTCCAGAATTGTTCCTAATAATTTGTCTGTTATGTTTAGAAATATAATATGTAATTAGTCATTTGTAATCTTTCCTAAAATATATTTATTTTCTTCCTAGAATAGATTTTATTTTATTCCTAGGATAGATTATTAGAGTTGTATATATGCTGTACCTGTGTATCAAAAGATATAGCGTGAGAAATCAAAAAGAGTATTCCTCTTTACAATGTATATTAGCTCTAACAAGGTTAATTTAATCTTGGCTGTCTTTGTGAATAATTCTTATGCTACAATAAAAGTTAACCAGGCAATTCAAGTGTTTTGTTAAATCACATGCCACGTTTGAATCAACGTCGCATGTCACTGAAGAAATTGGGAAAAAGAATAATTCTCATTCGTACAGATTTCATACATATTACAAACATATATAGAGATATGTGATTAGCTGAATATGGATGTACAATCATTAGTTCCTAAGAATAAACCTATACAGAATATTAGCTCTAATTATCTCCACTAATTTAGCTTGACATATATACACATAATATTATTCTATGCTCCAATAGTCACATACATTGATGCGATGTCGATCGTGGCGTATGTATAATGTATTGATTGGTGCTAAATTTAAATATTTTTTTTATGACCTGGGCATTCACAACGGGATTAGATGTTTGACTCATGGCACGAAAGAATTTACAGCTCTGAAGAAATCGACCCCTAAGCGAGGGCAAATGGGTAACATAATGATATATTGATATGTAAACTTCAGTTTCAGTTTTATACTCATCACTAGATATAATTTTAGTCATTTTGGCAAAAATATTAATATTGTTTAGGAATTTTTTGTGGAAAATCAAAAGATAGCAAAAACTACTAAAATTAATTATGCAAAATCATCAAATGACTATGATAGATATAATAAAGCCATATATGTCAAATAGACGATTTATAATAACTAATATAACTAAATTAAAAGCCATGCTATTTCAAAAAAAAAAAAAAAAAAACTTAAAAGCCATGCACAAGACAATACAATACAATAATACATTACATAAAATTTAAATAAGTTTATGTATAATTTTCAAAAGAAAAAAAACGATAATTTACTAATTGAATTTCTTTGAAATTTTATTTACTATATTTATATATATATATATATATATATATATTAATTATATAGTATAGATAATAATTGAAGATTAAAATCTCTATATTATCAACAAAAACAAGTCTTTTATAAAATGAGTTGACCCAATCTATATTTATAATAAAAATTATTATTTTTGACATAAAAACTAATATTTTTTCATAAGTCGGTTCAAATATTTACAATAAAAAATAGTTTTTTTGAGTTAATTAAAAAATATTATTTTTGATTCCATAACGTTGCATTTAGTTATGCAGATAGGGGTTCAGTACGTGCTACCCTCAGGGTAGTACCTAAAAACTGATCTGGACGGACCAGATTAGTTTACAAATCAAATGATTTGATCTGTTAATTAGCTATGATATAGGGTAAGTTCGATCCTATCCCATGGATATTACCCCATTGAGTAGGTAAAACTCCCTCATTGAACCAATTATGTGGGCCCCACATCAATCATGTGGGGTCCACATCATTTGGACCAATCATATGTTTCAATCTATCCCATGGGGTGGGACCGATTTTTTCATGATACAGAGTGTTATTGATATATAATAATTTGTTAAACAAAAACTCACAATTTATAATTGTCTCAAGTAAATGTGGGAGATTATGAATTTTGGGCAACCGAAATATATATGTAATGTAGCGAAGTTTTTCCTTTTCCATTGAAGCAAACATGGCGGACAGTTGCTTGGGAATGGGACCCCCGCTTTCCTTGCTCCCCTCAACTTCTAATTCTCCTCTTATTTATACCCGAAATTTCCCAATTCCATTCCCATTATTCGTCTCCCACGCAAGAAATCCTTCGTCCCACTTCTCTTGCATGGCGGCCGTTCCCCCTTTCAGAACTGACACTATCCACTATCCCTGTTCATCTGCCTCCGCTACTCCAAACGACGATTCCAATCACCCATCTTTGCTGGTTTTCTCAGGTCTAGTTTTTTCCTCCCTCCTTTATTCATGTTTCGAATTATTTTTTTTTGCTGGGTTTTCGAGAAAAAGGTAAGTGAAATGATTTGTTAGTTGTGGAATCATGGAATCCGTTCATCTTTTTACAATGCATTTGTACGTCATTAAATTGTTTCTTCGTTCACGTGGGTTCTTGTTTTATATCTTATATGCCGCTTTCGAATTTCGTTTTGTTTTCTTATCTACAATCAAGAATTGCATTCTTAGTTATTGGAATTGGAATTTTACACACCAATTAAAGATTTTTTTTTTAAAAACAGAAGAAAATGCTATTTTTAAGTCATTCCAGTATTCTCAAATGATGCAGCCAAATTCTCTGAAAATTCCCCACGATGCTCGATTTTTAAGTGACTGTGGCCTGAAACAGCAAAAAAAAAATCATGTTAGAACCCATTCAGTTGTTCTGAGGTGACGCATATTCGATGCTCAAGTTGGGGATCGTCGGAAAAAGTTTTTGGAGTATGCTATGTGCTATTTGTAAATGAAAACGAGAATGCTTTTATTTATGTTATCCGTGATCCATTTATAAATGCATAAAAGGTTTTTCTTTCCTTTTAAGGAGTAACACATACCATCGTTTTGCTCATTCGATACGAGCTTCGTATGACGTATGCCTTTGAGATTTGCGTGGCTCTGCCTTAATCTTTCTGGATATTTCCAAATTTACCATGATTCGAATAATTTGGGCCCTCAAAAGTAGACCTGAAGTCTTTCCTTCAAGCTACCACAGGCATACAAAAGTAATCTGTTAGATTGGCTGATCGGTTGAGCTCAAGGCTGCGCTATCCTGATCAATTCTACATTCTAATCGACATTTTGAGATCGTGCTTTGCTAAAACATGAAAATGACGAAAATTAGACATTTAAAAGTATCTATGTTTATAATTATGTATGTATGTGATAACATATAATTAAGTGAATAAGAGATGTATTGCTACTTAAAAAAATGAATGTATCAAAAGGTTGAAACTTATAACTACACAAAACAGAAATAAAAATAAATTCAGAAAAATATAGTGTAAAAAATATATATGGAGTCTGTTGCAAGGCCTAAGTAGTGGAGAGAAAGTTTGGAGAGAGATGGAGGTTTGTTGAAAGGCGTAAGAAGTGGGGAGGAAGTTTGGAGAGATATAGTGTATGTAGGGGTATAAAAGGAATAAATAGGTGAAAATTCACCATGACACCATAAACGGTTTGTATAGGGTGCTTAGACTTAATAATATAGTAAAAGATAGTAAAAGATGTCAATTAATGCTAGCCCGAAAGCATGGCCTAATGTTGCATGGCCATACTTTAAAAACACAGAGTTTTAAATACAACTACTTTATGTAGGTTTTCGCATTTTTGGGTGTTGATGAAATCTGCCCCAACGTTGTATTGAGTTATTATTTTTTTTATAAATTTTATCTATTATGAGTTACGAGACATGCAAGTACACAGATTGATCTCTTTCGAGTAGAATAAGGTGAAATCATCCAAAAATTTCAAATATAAACTTTTCATCGAAAATCTGTCATATTTGGAAGGGTCCTGTTTTTCCGAATCCTATCCAGTTATTTTACTGTATCTCATCTCAGAGTCAACGTACCTCTAGGTTTTGATGAGCTGATGATTTGCTGCACAGAATTGTCATGGCATGACCTGGGATTCCTTGTGTCAGCCGGATTATTTAAAAGATATGAAGATCAAGCTATTTATTTTGTTGCTTGCCTCGAATACCAGTTTTTGGAGCATAGTTCAAGCTCTGACAAATTTTGGATAATGGAGTTTTTATTCTTTGTCAAGCCTCTTGAACCCTGGTTCTTGTTCCAAGGAATTGAGAAGTAGTATATGGATTGCTCCTGGCCTCAAAAATTGAAAATGGAATATTGGTGGTTTGGTCACACGATATTGTTCATCTCATTCAAGACAATTTGCTATGTCACTTTAGACTCAGCAAGAAAGTAGTAATCCCCGAGATAAGCCTCGGCATTTCATTTTCGGCTTTTTATCTTTGTTACTCAGCTTGTAGCCTGTGATTCGGTGCGCGAAAGGACTTCTTCCAATCAATGGAATTCTTTTAATCTGGTGGCCGATTGGGCTTTGTTTTTGTCCCCATCTCGCCTTCGAAGGTCGAACATCCCAATTCAAGGTTTATACGTATTGTCTGGAGGGCAAGGCATGTACTTTCTAGACCTTTGGGCTGCGGTAAGGACGTTCCTTATAAGGCCTTTAAGCCCAAGTCCAATATATAGACTTGTATAATTGAAATGCACATATGTTAAGTAAAACTTCTCTCTTTTGATGTCTGTCCTTGTGTTTTATATAATTTGTTTATATTAAGTCATATCATATGTAAATAAATTAAAAAAGGCATTAGTTCAACAATAGTATGTCAAATTTTCCCATGACATCGGATGTGAGAACTCAAGGTTCTATTGAACTATAAGTATAAGCCAATTTGAATTTTTTAACTACTAGATGATGTGAGGGCTCAGTGTCATGATAAAATTTAACTTTAGCTGTGAGGACAATGGCAAAGAGTTAAACCCACCAACTTTCCCCCTTTTTTCTACCATTACTTGAGAGAAGTTATGGAAATAAATCACGTGGATGATCATGGGGCTAGTGATAGGTAGTTAATGGAGATTATGGGTATTAAATTGTGATGATTAGAGGTTCTTTCTACCATTACAAGGAAGGATTTATGGAGGCAATTGACGAGGATGTTCATAGGGCTAGTAATAGGTAGTTAATAGAGATAATGAGAGGTAATAATGCGTGGTAACCACCCTTTTGAACTCTTATAAATACCAAACACGTATAATGTTAAAAGTACACCCAAAACTTCAAGCAAATTCTCGCATAGAATCCTTCAAGTTCAAGCTATGAAAAAGGCGATTTTTGAAGTGCTATAATGTTTAAAACATCTTCAAACACTTCAGGGACCAATCACCAACAATTGTAAGTGGTCTTTTGTATACGAATTTTGGTTATTAACTACATGATTGTTGGGGTGCAATAATTGTCTCTGCTGGATAGAGCGATCGAATCATGACGTTTGGGCTGTTGTGTAGTTTAAAAGATTTGAGTTGCACCATTATCACTAGCTATAACTTTTGCTAAAGCGGCAACCGCTCCGGTCCTACAATGGTTATTGGCCTCACCTTTTATATGAATAAAAATAGGAAGGAGATTGATATGCTATGAGGGACATAATTTTATTTAGTGCATATTTTTTTATATGAGATCTTGTTCAGATACCGGTTATGATATTTGAGTTTTGCTACTCCAGCGATATTTATATTTACTTTTGTTTAAAAACGTTTAAAACTGGAAGAATTATCCCCGCTTATTGAGTGGTTTCCCATGTCACTCACTCCCCTCTTCCATATAAGAATGATAACGAATTAGAGTAAGAATCGATTGAGTTTTGAGGATGATAGATCTGTTGTGGAAAGAATGACAAGAGAAATGTTGCTGCTATTATGTTATTTTAAGTCTTAGGTTTAAACTCCGTTGTTGTAACAAACCCACTACTGTTTATGTTTTAGCATGTATTTTCTGCTGCTGTAATTTCGATTAAATTTCAGACGTAAAGACAACATTTTCAGTTTTCATGGAATGAATAAACTTTCCGAGGCTCGTTGTTTTTTGAATATATAATTTGGTGATGCCGGTGTCATCGGCTCCGCACTCAGGGCGTGACATTGGTTCCCGACTTGAGGACTTGTGGTCCTCGTGGCATTTAACTTTCATCGTCAGCATGAGGACTCAGAGTCCTTGTGAAGCTAAATCTTAGTAGCCGATTTAAGGACTCCTCTCTGAAATTTTGAACTATAAGTATTAGCCAACATAATGCTTTTTGTTGAAGGGCGACCAAGGCCCAAATCATTGTATCAAGGACTCAGCAATTGTATTAACACTAAACAGAAAGGACTCATGCTGGCATGTTCCAATCAAGATCTTATTATGTGTTGAGGTAGAAATCTGATGTGTCAGTTGGTCATTCTAGGTATGTAAATAAATATGTTGTCTTCCCTTTCAGTGAACGGGGCGGACTCAAAAACCAGAATGAGGTGAGTTGGGAATGTGTGATTCACATATTTTGGACCACAACTTGCATTTTCAGAAAAATTGCACTTGTACATGTAACACATGAATTTATGAACCTAACTAAATACTTTTTATTTGTTCATGGAATGTGAAAGAAGGGAGTTGGGTGTTTCGAATGCTGAGATTATTGTCTTTCCTTTCTCTTTGTGATTTATGAGTTCTTAGAATCACACTTCTATGATTTTCACTCGTTTCCAAGATTGCCTTAATGGGATTTCCTAGTCTTATATTAAGATTTTCTTGGATTATCAAACTACATAATCCTGAACAGATTTCTACTAATCATTGTTTTGAAGCAGATTGTCTTGTAACTTTCATTTTCAAAGATTGACTTAAATCTACATACTTCACTCTATGTAATGTGCTGATTAGTTGCGTACCCAAGTACATAGAGTGGGAATTAAGATGGTTCGTAGGTATAGGGGTTTTCAAATAACCTTTGGATAAGATTTAAAAACCGAAGCACGATATGATTGTGCTGCATTACATTCCTACCTTTCCTGGCCTGATTAGGGTTAGGGGGAATAGGCTGTACATGAAGGAGAATAAGCGCTCTTTGAAAGAACGACCGCTCTTCTTGTTACAGAATCGGTTGTTATCCAGAAACTCTGTTCTTTTTATATGTATACAATCATATTAATGTGTTAATTATCACTAATGTGTACGTGTTTGAGAGTTTGAGTTCACTTATTACTTAAGTTTGTGACATTAGACGGGTTCATCGGTGTGGCCCATGGCCATGTGAAATAGTTGATACCCATTTTGGGACTTTCTGGAATAGAAACATATCATATAAAATTTTAACATCTGTCTAATAATTTCCAGTGTTGCAGGTGGAACGGCCTTTAATGGTGTTGTGGAAGAGCTTAAGAAGTTAACTACTCGTGTGGCTCATGTGCTCCCTGTTTCTGATGACGGAGGAAGCACAGCGGAGATTGTCCGTGTTCTTGGTGTGTTTCATTAGTTAACTTTGAGTTTTTTTGGTTTATTTAGACGCTTTTCATTTCTTCTTGTCTTATATTGATCACCCTTTTTAAGAGGCTTATGATATTGTGGCTGGCCTTTGGTGAACAAGATAGATTTAAAGAAAGTATCAGAAAATTGTTATCGTTGAAAGCTAATGAAATAAATGACGAGCTAGTAAAAACACAGTTTTGTTTTATATACATCTTTCAGAATAAAGCTAGGTTTTAGAGCTAAAGTGCTAGGAAGATGTGTTTGGTTCAGTTATGTCCGGCTTGTTTATAATTTTTTGTGGACTTATTTGATGGAAATGCCTGCAGGTGGTCCTGCCGTTGGAGACATTCGGTCAAGGTGCTTGAGACTGTCTGATCAAAGTACCTCCGAGGCTCTTGCTGTGCGGACATTGCTTGGTCATCGGCTACCTATTGATGCACAAAGTTCAAAATCTGAATGGTAGTAGTAAGCACAAGTTTGCATGAATTATTCATTTTAATGGCTTATTTGCTGTAGGGTTGTTTCCATGTCTAACAACTGCATCATCCCATGGGTTTACATTCACATTTTCTTTTACCGTGGCCAGTTCATGGCACCATTTATCTATTTCATTCTGCAGTAAATACTTGCTATAGTTTACTGTGTATGCAGTGGCAAGTGCTAACTTGATAAGTTTTCAAGTCAACAGGTACGATGTGGTGGAAGGGACTCATTTACTATGGATAGGCGTCTCAAAACCCTACCGGGAAACTATTCGAGCATTTTTGGTTTATTTCCAGGACCAGGTCTCTTGATTTCAACACGTGCATGTTATCTTTAGAAGTTATGTAATATTGTTAAAAGAAAGTTATAATGTAATGAAAAGATTATGCTAGTAATTGGTTGGAAACTGCTCAACGAGTTATATGTCAATAGAAGTTAATGCATCTTCAATTAATTCTCATTTATTGATCTTGAAATGATTTTCTTCCATGCTATGGAGCCTCTAACTTCAAGTATCCATGAAAAGGTGATTATCTTCTGATGTGAATACTAAATAGGATTTCAGTTAGTTCTGTGAAGAATAGGTAAAGACATAATGAATTAACTACTTTGGAGGTTTACAAGGTTCAAATGTTTCGAGGAGGTTGCAGAATGAGAGTAAATTAATTAACACTGACGTATTGGATATTTGATACTGGATATTTTTATTTACCAAATGTTATTTCTTAGCATTTAAAAGAAAGCTCATGTTTCATGTTTCAGAGTCCGTGGTTTTTGTTACCTCACTTCTGTGAACCGAGTTATTTTCCTATTGTGATGATCAGTTTGTCGTGTTACTTTTTCATAGAACATGTAAACACATAAATTAATTTTGGAAATACTTCTGGTTGATTAAGAGGGCCCATTGTCATCAAAATCTTCTTCTTTCATAACCATGATCGAAATATATATGCTTCATGGTACATACTCCACAGTCCACATATAGGTGAGTTAAAAATACAAATTTATGCAGATCCTTAGGCGTTCAGAGGAATCTTTCTGTTTCAGCAATGGGAGGTATTTCACTATTTCTGGACATATCAGTATGCTTCTGTAAACTGCCTAACCACTGGAATTGAATTCGTGTGATTGAAGTTTTCTTGGTACCAATTTTTTTTCTGATCCAACTGACACCTAGCAGGCAGCTTTACAGAATTGACAATACTTTCTCCTATCCCGATGAAATCAATAAAATGTTAAATTCACGTGTTAATGCTTCTTCTTTTGTGTTAGCGTGATGTGCACTAACTATAAGTCCCACTTCTAGATAGCCTAACAAAACCATTATATTATGAAAATTTCGGGTGGACTTCATTGCTGGATTGTAAATGATGAAACCCAATTCAGGTAGATTTAGCGACTTTTTTCTACGGGAACATAATCATTAAGTTTTAAGCAGAATTTCCAAAATGGTGCCACGTTGCTATGTAAGTGTGTGGAAAGCATTTTATATCTGAAACCTTTTCTGACACATACTGTTAGGCTACTGGTTACTTGGCCACAAGAATTTATGTCAAAAACACTTTGAATTAATATTGATTGAACAAACTCGAACAAGAAATTCTTTCCCAGAGATAAAACTCTGTATTACAAGCTGCAACCCTAGCTAAATGCTAGTTTCCCTAGCCTAAGCTAGTCTTGATATTGAGAAAAAAAAAACGAATAATAATCCCCTAATCCTAGCCAACTCCCTTCTTTATATGATTCTCCTTTCCCCTTCCCCAAGTCACTATTTCTAGAACCATCGTATGGGAAATTAGGATTATTTTATTATGTTCACCCAGCAGATGAAATTTTCTTATTGCTTGATGTTTTAAGTCAAGTCATTATGCATGTGTGAACTGTAGGACTTTTTTTTGTTCTTTTTTGAGCTACATGTTATTGTAACAGCCATAATAATTCTACTAACTTGTCCTTGATTTCATTTTATATATATGATATGATTTAACTATAAGAACATTAAGTGCCAACTGGCTTTGCATCATCTGTTTCAATACAGCTCTCTCCTCTTTCAGAATTCCATTTCCACTAAAGAATCATCAGATCTACATAATTGATCCTCATCTCATTAAAAGTTTTTTGAGTTTTTTGCACCAAAACCCCTAGTGAAATTTTGAAAATACGTGTTTCATCCCCATGAAAATTACAATTAGGCGTCCTAACCCTTGACTTTTTATAAAAATTGCACGATCTACCGTTACTAATGCGAATTTTTGAACCCACATACGTGCTGCGGATTAGAAACCAATGTGAAGCCCAACATTGAGTTAAGATTTCCTCAGAAAGAAACCATGTAATATTCGAGCACTCAACTTTGTTATGTGGATCTGTAAAATTATATTCAGATAGATATATTGTGCAGATCTGGAAAATGTTATAAATTAATGAAAGGTCATCTTTGTAAATTCGACATAATATTGCCCAAAATTTGTTTTTTTAGCTGCAACATGGACGTGTGTTCAACAAATTGCGTTAGCAAGGGCAAATCATGCAAATTTTATAAAAAGTCAAAGGCTAAGACACTTATTTAATTTTCATGGGGGTGAAGTATGCATTTTTTATATCTCTAAGGGGGTTTTGGTGGAAAAAACTCTATGCATAGTTGAAAAGAATCTACTTCGATTCCAAAAAGAATTGGATCCACTGCTTACTGAGTTTCACCAAAATTTTTCCCAGACGTGTAAACAATACATTCTTGATGTTAGGACATTAAATATACAATAATAGTTATCTTTTAAAAATGGAATATGCGAGAAAAGTTTTATCAGAACAAAATCTGGCATGCTTGTTTGATTCCATTTAGAGATTTAGCTTATAGTAGTAGACCTGGAGAACTGTGCAACGAAAAAGTGGCCTTGACTTGGACTATGCTGGATAGAAATCTTTTATAGTCATAATTTATCAGCATCAGCCATCATACCATGATCTACAGGTTAATCCTATTAAGTTTCTTTCTGATTTACTTTGTTATATATGAATTTATTTTATTTTTTTTATTTGCTCTCTTATTTATCATTTCGACACCCAAGGGAAAAAATCCATTCACACAATCTTGATTTTAGTCTGTCCATCACCATTAAGTAGTTCCTGTCTAATTTGCAGTATAGGGAATTTTTTCTTTGCTGGAGCAAGGATATTCTTTCAGTCTTTAGATGCTGCAATTTTTCTATTTTCACGTGTCTCAGATATTCCCCTCGAGAGTCTGGTTCTTCCTGTAATATCCACAAATGACAGGCTTACTTTGGGCTGTGAATTATGGGTATGGACATCTTTTCTTGTTTTCCGTAGATATATTTTGCACTGCAGGATTTTTAAAATCAAAAGTCAAAATACAAGTGTATTCACCGGTGATGTAATTTCACCTCTGGTCATGGGATTCTCCTTCCATTTTCTTCTGTACTTGTGACGTCTTGATTCTTTCATGCATTTTATACGAAAGGAAAAGGTGTTTGTGGAAGCAGAGGATCCTTTGGCTGCAGCTGTAGAGACATTGCTATGTTGGCAATATATTTCTTGTATAGCGGTGCCAGAAGTTTGTTCTTGCAGTGATTTTCGGTGGCAAGGGCTATTGGTAGGACCATTAATGAGGACAATTCTGCCAATGGTGTGGTTGTGGTGCATGGGTTAGTGCCAGGGTATATTACAGTGGTGGTACATCAAAATGGTCCTGATGATTTGTTTGCTTAAAGCATTTGAATGTGGAGATGTTGTCTGAAACCTCTGTATGTCATTTAATGTTTCATGGAAAAAACTTTTTTGACTTCCAACGTTAACCAAACAACGTAAAGCGGGAAGAATCTTCAGGGAAAATTATGAAAGTGAAGAATAGCATTACTATTACCACGTTTTATTTACTTGTTATATTATTAATATCCAGGATGAAACTTAATCTGAGGTTTCACTCATTGTATTATTAATATCTAGGATGGAACTATAATACGAGGTCAAAATGAAATATCTCATCCAACCAATGGATGTACAGAGCCCATAAATAAGGTGTGCACATATTCTGCACTTTGGTCAGATCCTTTAATTTTTTCTGTTATTTTACTGTTGTTGGCTTTGAGTCCAAGTTTATTACCCTATCTAAAATGTTGCGATTTGATTTTTCTTTATTTGGATGACTTAAAATACCAAGTTATGGCATTCTTTTGATGAGGAATGGGTTGGATTATACTCCTTTTGGGAACATTAACTTTACAGTGAAAGTCTATTGTTGGAATCGGCAAAGTTTAATATGTAAAAGTCTTAAGAAGATTGGTGCAATTATAATGAACTAATTTTGATTTTCTGCAGCCATTGTTGTTTTGTCACTGCCACTTATATATTTTACTCAGGAACTCTCTATATATAATTTTTTATGTGCCATGAAGTTCGTCATTCTTCACTAATTTGACATGCTTACAATTATAAAATTTGATGTCTGATGTTTTATTTTAATTCTTCTAATTTACGTTTAAAATATCCTTCAAGTTGATTGATAAAGTATCTTTTCCAGAATAACTCTTCAGTCCCACCTCTATCTTCAAGAATAAAGCGAGTGTTTTACATGTCCAGCGAAGGTAGCAATTTATTGCATGAGGTATATGATGCTTCTTGTCCATGTACTGCGTTTTGTTTTAGGAAATAAATATAAAACGTCTCTCGTGGAAGACAATGATTGCCTTATATTTATGCTAGACAAAACCTGATGTGTTGAGTGTTTGTGATATCTGTTCTCTGTCATAAATGTTTTTCATGGTAACTTTGCTAGTTCAGAATTTCAAGGGAATTTAACTCTTTATTTCATTAGGTAATAATATTATGAAAAGTCAGGTTTAGATTATCACGGGAACATTATTTGTAAAACTGAAGGTTTGAACCCAACTAATGCATCTTTCTCCCTTTTGCACCACCATATTAAACCTAAAAATTAACACTTAGGATTTATTTGGGAACACCATGTAATGCTTATGTCCATTGGCATATCAAAGGTTTGTTATATTATTTTTCATGAATAAATTTGTTCATTCTACATTTCTGGGTTCTGTACCTCATCTTTTGATTGTCTTTATGTTTCTCTCAAGCAGGTCTTTCCTTCTGTGAATCCAACTGTGTTGGAACAGTTGAGCAGTGTTGACGGCATTGTCTTTGCCATGGGTTCACTCTTTACTTCCATATGTCCCTCTCTGGTAAAATTAAGAATCCCAATTATTGTTGTTTTTAAACTTTGTTTCTTTTAGGTTGTACTAAACTTGATGTTTCTTCAATTATTTGAACTAGGCAGTATTTTTGCTGGTGTCAAAGGGACATATCACCGAGATGAACTAGCTATTTGAAATGTTGAATGGTTTGAGTTCACTTGTACATTAATTTACAAATGAAAAAAAGATTCTGGAGGATCCAAGCCCATGCTCTGTGCCTCCTCCCTACCCACCCCCAGGACAAGGAACTGTAATTTGGTTATCACACTTGTTACAACTGCTGAGAATACCTATTAGAAGCTAGTGAAGTCAGTTTGTGTGGGTAGTAAAGAGTGGTGAAATCTCAGGCTTAACTGATAATGTCAATTTTTTCCCCTTGGGTGTTTGGCCAAGCATGCCGTGTTCTTAAAGCATTTTATGTGATGTTTCCGAGTTTTACTTTTGTTTTTTTTTTTTTTAAGAAAATGCCTCTCGGTAAGTGGAGGGGTTGCTGGACCCCTACTTGGCATGTGAGGTCCTTAGAAAACAAGAATGTTCTCTGACCTCTAATACTTCCAAAATTTTTAACATATAAAAAGATTATCTTACCAAATGGAAGCATATTTCATCCATATCAAGTTAGCATCTTTTAGGCTCCAGTGACATCTTATATGCTCTGAGCTTTTAAAGATATTATTATTTCTTATCTGAAAACAGCTTGTGAATTCTATCTAGCATCCAAATTTATGCGATCAATTTTGCCTTTGGTGCTAATAGCTGTCAGATTATGTGCATTCTTCAGCAGAATTATAAAATTCTGGTTATATAACTTAATGTTAACAGCAGCTGTTTTAAGGACAAGATTCATTTTCAGGTTCTTCTTGGAATTGGGGAACTGATTTCTACACGATCATGTCCCAAGGTAATCTGATACTGTGTAAGTCATCCCTTTTTTATCGATTTGCTTCCATCATCTATCAGTCTGCATTCATCCATTTTATTTTTTAGGTACTTCTCTTGAATGGTACACACGACAGAGAAACTTCTGGGTTCACGGCTTCTTGCTTTGTAACTGCAATTACAAATGCGTTAAATCGAACTTATGGAGATCCCCATAACCGTCTTATAAATCAAGTGCGTATTAATTTAGTAGAATTTTTTCTGCATACTAGATGTTTAATGTGCAGAACTTGTTTCCAAATGATACTATCGAAGAGAAATCTCCTCATTCAAAGCTTATAATATAAATTGTTTGTTATGCCTAACGTTTTGCCGCCTAGGAGATAGAAAGTACATCATACCTTATGTAAAATGGGAAAGAACCTAAAGGTTGCAGTACAATTTGAACTTATTTTCCTCTATGCTATATGCATTTGACTTGATTACATGAATTACTCACTTTTTGCAGCCAAACCAGTACATTAACACAATTTTTGTGCCAAAAGATGGTCAAATTCCTTTAGACATTGATTGCCTGGCTGCCCAAGGGATATTTAATGTGGTACGCTTGTATTATATATCGTATCTCTTACTTTCACCGGAAAGTGCAGTATAACAACTGAACACTGATTTAAAAAATACAAGGGTTGAGCAATTGCTCTCTTTTTAGGCACATATCATGTTATACTTTTTCCTGTTAATTCTGACCCAAATAGAAATTTGTAGGTTACCATTGATTCTTCTAGTGACTCAAAAGGGAGCATATTATTTGATCCAGCTTCACTGATACAATCTCTATCTGACCTGTTAACTGGATGCACGAGCAAAAATGTTGCTGGAATGTGATCCAAGTTTTGACATTCCCGATAATTTTCAGGCCTGAGTATGTCAAGCAAGCGTCTTTGACTTCTTTGCTTCTGTTTTGCAGACGAGCAGGTTTGAAGGCTGACCCTTTCGTCTCTATTTCAGTTCCCGTATGCACCAAATTTTCGAAACCATTCTTTAAGTTAAATTTTATTAGGAAATTTCCTCGAAATTCTGGAAAGATCGTGTGGTGCATTGGTCTGATCTGCTACATTATGTTGAATATGTATGGTGTATATACTGCCTAGAGTTTACTCATCAAGGTACTGCGAGTTCAAGTGGCACCTCACAGAATTTCACAAATGTGTAAATTAAATGTGTAATTTATAGTGTTGGTGTAAATGAATCATCAAAACCATAGAATGGTAATAGGTATCATGTGATCTGCTTTGAAATTTAGGAATTTATGATGGATAATGCAATTTAAAGGACTTTCATATATAGCGTAATTGTATTCATTGCGATCCAGGATAATTGAACACGTGACCTTACTCTGATACTAATTGTGTAGGATCAAGTGTTTGTCGTTTTATCAAAATCTATATCGGATGATATTGCAGATCAAATCTTTTAAACGGTAAAACAATCCAAACATCATATTTCGATTGTTCTATTCGGATATCATGTGATCTGCTTTGAAATTTAGGAATTTATGATGGATAATGCAATTTAAAGGACTTTCATATATAGCGTAATTGTATTCATTGCAATCCAGGATAATTGAACACGTGACCTTACTTTGATACTAATTGTGTAGGATAAAGTGTTTGTTGTTTTATCAAAATCTATATCGGATGATATTGCAGATCAAATCTTTTAAACGGCAAAACAATCCAAACATCATGTTTCGATTGTTCTATTCAATAGAATCAATTATTGCGCCAACCGTAGAAATTCTGAATTTAATTAATCTATCCAATTAATAATTATAATGAAAAGTTATAAGGTGTTTTAATACGTCGAATTCTCGTCATGCATCATTATATGTAGAATTTAAACTAATTTATTTTCTTACATGGTAAGTGATTGATATTTAATTAATTTGCGTAGCAACAATATAATTTCATTTTATATCCAATTTATCTATCTGGCTAGTACGTTGTCAATTTTTTTTAAATAATTTTCCAATACCTAAGAAAATTGATGTGTTTACATTTGTAATTAACTAAAATTAATAGAATACACATGGAAATTTAGGCGATTGGACGTATTCTTATTAAATTGTAAATTTCATTGATAAAATAGCATATTGATATTACTAATTAAATGATCGATTAATTAATTTATCTTATATTAAGAGACGAATTTCTATTTAATTTATAACGGTTATATTATATGCATGGTTTAATATCATTATCATTAAGAATGTTAAACTCTTTATATACCTCCAGCTATATATATGACCCCAAAATAGGGGCCAAAAGCCGAAAAATGTAAGAAGAATATTTTGTCGTAATTAAAATTGAGGAAATTATGATCTACGGTGAAAAAATTGGCCACAAATATATTCAAAGGGATATGCCCATATTATTAGTTAATTGAATAAAGCAGCGTTCAAGCAACTTTCAGATATGATTAATTAGAATATTGTGCATCAATTTGCCGGCAATTCCAGGGAGTTATTATGGCAACCCAAACTTCACATTCACATTGCAAATGAATTCTATAAATTCCCGAAGGATTCAAAGCTCTTCACATCACAAAATATACATTAATAAAAACTACAGTCAGTGCTTGCATTAACAATGGCCATGACTCCAACTTGGAAGCTTGCTTTTGCCACTCTCTTTGTGATGCAGTTGTGGGCTACTAATTATCAAGCCACAGCGCGCACGGTGCCTCATTCGTCATCAATGGTTGAGAGACATGAGCAATGGATGAAACAAAATGGACGTGTATATAAGGATGACACAGAGAAGGCAAAAAAATTCAAAATATTCAAGGAAAACATGGAGTACATCGAGTCTTTCAATGAAGCCGGACTTCGATCTTACAAACTTGGCATCAACAAGTTTGCTGATTTGACGAATGAGGAGTTTCGGGCAGCCCGAAATGGATACAAAAGGGGATCCCATCCAGTATCACCAAAAGCTTCATCTTTCAAATATTCCAACGTGTCTGCAATTCCGTCAAGTGTGGATTGGAAAAAGAAGGGGGCTGTTACAGACATCAAGGATCAAGGCCAATGTGGTTAGTGGATAAAAAACAATAAGCTGCAATAGCCAAAATTGGCTGGTCTCGACTTTCATTTTTCTCTATAAATACTATTTTTTAAATTCTCTCAAATTAAGAAACAAATTTTCATTAACAATGCAGGATGCTGCTGGGCCTTCTCTGCTGTGGCAGCCACAGAAGGAATCCACCAGCTCACCACAAGGAAACTAGTCTCATTATCCGAGCAAGAGCTTGTCGATTGCGACACAAGTGAAGATCAGGGGTGCAATGGTGGTCTCATGGACTATGCCTTCCAATACATAATAGGAAATAAGGGACTGACCACGGAATCTAATTATCCCTACCAAGGAGTCGATGGCACCTGTAGCACACAAAAAGAATCCTCCCATATCGCAAATATCACAGGATACGAGGATGTTCCAGCCAATAGCGAGTCATCGTTGCTAAAAGCCGTGGCAAACCAACCTGTATCCGTGGCCATTGATGCTGGTGGATCAGACTTTCAATTCTACTCTAGTGGAGTATTTACAGGAGAATGTGGAACCAATCTAGACCACGGTGTCACCGCAGTCGGTTACGGGAAAACTAGCGACGGTACAAAGTATTGGTTGGTGAAGAATTCTTGGGGAAGTAGCTGGGGAGAGAGTGGATATATTAGAATGCAAAGAGGCATTTCTGCTGCAGAGGGTCTTTGTGGCATTGCAATGGAAGCTTCTTATCCCACTGCATAAAAATAAAACATTGTACATTTGATTTCTTCCTGAAAAACACAACTTGTTTGTAATTATATTTGTTGATCTTATGTAATATAAGACATTAATGTACTGTTAATTCAGCTCATTGAACTCTCCATTTATATATATATGTGTGTGTATTTTGACTTAATTGACTTATTAACACTCTGTGTACATGTAGCATTACCCTAAAGCAAAATGGTACCACACATTTTGAAGGATAACCAACACTAGCCATTGACTCCCCAAACACGTTGTGCGCAATATGATATCTATATTCCCAAGTTAGTTGTGCTATTTTGAAAATTAATTATGACATGAGATTAAGATATTTTAATAAACGGTAGCAAAATATCCAATATATATATTTTTAAATAAACCTACAACATTAAGGCTACAAATTAGCAAAGAAGGCATTGCTAAATCTGGAATAGTTGTTTATTCACTAGCCATCTATATAAGTCAAAACCATTTCTTAATCTAATCTAATTTATTTCAAATTAACTATTTACCAGTACTCTAGTGTCATTCTTTTCAGGCGGTCTTCAAGCGTTTGAAAATCTGGAGTTTTCTCACAACATTGTTTGTTGTGAATCGGTTCAATAAAGTTTGCTTCTAGAACCCTAGGGTATAACATTCACACATATAATCACATACATCGTACCAATCAAATAAAGATGATTAAAGCCGAACGGATCGGAGGACTGATAAAATGAAGAGAAAATTACCAATGTGGTGGAATTTGAGCTTCAGAAAATTTAGGGAATTCCTGCTAATTTAGGCGGCGATTGACGGCGGCAGGGAAAACGGGTTCGACAAAAAGAGCTCAAAAATTAGGAAAACAGGTATCACAAGAAAGCTTACGTTGTGGGCTTTCCGAAATCTAGCCACAGACAGAGGAGTTTTGGTGACTTTAAGAATCGAAAATGAATTCGAAAGAAAAGAAAGCGAGGAAGAAGAACTGAAGATGTGTCTGCCGAGAGAGAAGGGTGGATTGAGAATACATATGTAAACGGCTGCAATTGTGACGGTTTTGAAATTTTTTTTCAAACGGTCGCAAATGAAATAATATAATATATATATATATATATATATATATAGAGTTTCTTTCAAGTGCCCACCTATCATGCCCACTACCATGCCCACCAATGATGTGACACTATTCTATTGGACCACATCTTTATCACATCCAATGCCCACTACCATGCCCACCAATGATGTGTACGCCCACTTCATGCCCACCATGTACAATTCAACTCACCTATTGTACCGGTCAACTCACCTATTGTACATGGTGGGCATATAGTGTTGGGCACCATAAAAGAACTATATATATATATATATATATATATATATATATATATATATATATATAGAAATGATACCCTGCACCCTAGGTGTGCAGGGTAACATGAGTACCGCATACGTGGCGGTCCATGATTGGTCAGCCAGTTTTTGTAAAAAACAATTGTGTGGTTGTGGGCGCGCCACGTAGGCAGGTGCCCACAGGTGTGCAGGGTAAGGGTGTGCAGGGTATCATTACTCTATATATATATATATATATATATATATATATATATATATATATATATATATATATATGAGTTTCTTTCAAGTGCCCACCTATCATGCCCACCACCATGCCCACCAATGATGTGACACTATTCTATTGGATGTGATAAAAATGTGATAAATTGTAGGTCCAATAGAATAGTGCCACATCATTGGTGGACATGGTAGTGAGCATGATAGGTGGGCATTTGAAAGAAACTCTATATATATAAATTTTCAGCTGTCTAACCAATGCTGCTCAACTCGTCCCCAACAACTAAAACCCGGTATCGTATTTTAGTGATATGAAAAATTAAAAAAAAAAACCACTAAAACCCGGGACAAAGTGGGCAGAAATGGTTGGACAGCTGAAAATTACTATATATATTATATTATATTATATTATTATATTTATATCTATTTAAAAGTGTGAATAAAAGGTCAAAGTTTTACAATTGTGAAATAACAATTTTGTCCTTTTATTTACACTATATTATATTTCTATTTAAAAGTGTGAATAAAAGGTCAAAGTTTTACAATTGTGAAATAACAATTTTGTCCTTTTATTTACACTATAAACAAAATCATATAAAAATATATAGGGTTATGAAAATATTGTGAAATAACAATTTTGTCATTTTATTTACACTATAAGCAAAATCATATAAAAATATATAGGGTTATGAAAATAAAAACAACATTTTAATTAGGGAATAAACGTAAATCAATATTTATATTATATGTAAAATTGATTATTATGATAAGGTTAAAATTGACAAAGTGTGTGCATATTAGATAATGATTCAGTTTCCAAAAAAAATTAAAATACCAAAATACTTTATTTTCTATTTTTTTGTAGATAATATGATACGATCAAAATTGATTATTTACACTATAAACAAAACCATATAAAAATATATAGGGTTATGAAAGTAAAAACAACATTTTAGTTAGGAAATAAACGTAAATCAATATTTATATTATTTGTAAAATTGATTATTATGATAAGGTTAAAATTAACAAAATGTGTGCATATTAGATAAGAATTCAGATTCCAAAAAAATTGAAATACCAAAATACTTTATTTTCTATTTTTTTTTTTTTTACCTTGGACAAGAAAATATTGGTGTTGATTATATTTGTAGTCCCTAAAATGTCAAAAATATTACACAATTAGTCGTCACCATTTGTTTTATAATATCTCTTCCTAAAAACTGAAATATCAGAAAGTCTAGTTAGATGATCAAATCTAAAAAAAATTTAAATGAATGATTGAATAAATGATGTGAGTAAATTTTCTATATAAATGAAATAGAACTTATGACATTGTTAGGAAATCATCGACCGATCCGCCGCCGTTCTCGCTCGGGTTTCACCTGCAAAAACTCACAACACAACAGGGAAACCAAAACCAACAACAAAAGGGAGGAATAAAACGTGAGGTAACATAAAGGGAATTCCGGGGTTCAGACGCTACGACTCTCCAAACCACCGGCAATCCACGGCGAAGGCCACAAAGGCTTCTCAACCCTACATCACGCCCACTGCCCTCAATACACACAGCCTCAACCCAAACCTCACGCCTACTGCCCCGCTCTCTCACACTCTCGGTTGCTCTCTCACGGCTGTTGCCTCAACAAATGAGGCATGCCACTCCTTTCTCTCTGGCCTCTCCTTCGGCTCCTCAACACATAGCAAGGAATGACTCACACAGAGCCGAGGGCTATTGGCTCACACAGAACCACGGGCGAGAGAGGGCAGCAACACTAAGCCGTCCGCCTCACTCTCTCGCCCCTTCAATCCTCTCACTCTCACGACCTCGCTCTCACGCACAAGAGGAAGAACCAGAGAAGTGAAGGCGCTGCTCACTAAAGCAGAAAGGAACGCACTCTGTCGTCTTCTTTCTGATTAGGGAAAGGGGGAATTATATAAGGGCTTTAAGTGGGCTGGGTAAATTATAATGAGTTGGGCCAAAGCCCAACAATCTCCACCTTTTGGCCCAACACCGGTTCACTAGTTACGAGAGTCACCTATAGCCATCATCATCGTCCCACACAGACAACACAAAGTTAGTTTTTAAACCAATATGCAGCAAACACAAAGTAAGCTACAACACTACAACGAAAAACAGAACAAATCTGTCAAAAATCAAAGTTTAAAAAACTTTCCAACATTTTCAGAAACAAGATTCGAACCAAGTAAAAACTCCACCTCGTTTGGAGCTGAGGCAAGTTCTGAAAAAATATCAGGCATAACTATTTTTAACACATAAAAATAGAAAAAACATGTTAGCAGATTTCACATAGAAAAATGCACATAGTCACAAAGACACGGGTCTCACAAAGAGAAACAAGCACAAAGCTAACACATTTTCACAAAAAAAAAAAAGATGCACATGGTCACAAAGACGCACATGGTCACAAAGGCACGACCACACGGGCGAATCACAAAGAAACGCGAAAACATGGAAACACGACAGTAACCAAGCATGGAAACACAACAGTAACCAATCACACATAAATCCTAGGCTTCTACCAGCAACACATGCACACAAAACCTAGATTTCTAACAACAACAAATGCACACAGCAGCCGCACCAAGCGGTCACATCCGCACCAAGCGGTTACGCTACTAAAGCAGTAAAAGAGGTCCAGCCAATATACCAGAGCAAAACTCATCGCAAGAGTTTCGATTCCAACAAACCAGTGACGACGGCACGGTGGACAGCACCTAGCTTCCAGCGGCGGCGTCGACATCACTAGCGGCAGCGGCTGCAGCTCCAGCAGCTGCTTTGGCAACGACTCTCCACCTAGCTCTCGGCGACGGATCTCCACCTTGCACTGATACCACTGTTAGGAAATCATCGACCGATCCGCCGCCGTTCTCGCTCAGGTTTCACCTGCAAAAATTCACAACACAACAGGGAAACCAAAACCAACAACAAAAGGCAGGAATAAAAATATGAGGTAACATAAAGGGGATTCCGGGGCTCAGACGCTACGACTCTCCAAACCACCGGCAATCCACGGCGAAGGCCACAAAGGCTTTCCAACCCTACATCTCGCCCACTGCCCTCAATACACACAGCCTCAACCCAAACCTCACGCCTACTGACCCGCTCTCTCACACTCTCGGTTGCTCTCTCACGGCTGCTGCCTCAACAAATGAGGCACGCCACTCCTTTCTCTCTGGCCTCTCCTTCGGCTCCTCAACACACAACAAGGAATGGCTCACACAGAGCCGAGGGCTATTGGCTCACACAGAACCACGGGCGAGAGATGACAACAACACTAAGCCGGCCGCCTCACTCTCTCGCCCCTTCAATCCTCTCACTCTCACGACCTCGCTCTCACGCACAAGAGGAAGAACCAGAGAAGTGGAGGCGCTGCTCACTAAAGCAGAAAGGAACGCACTCTGCCGTCTTCTTTCTGATTAGGGAAAGGGGGAATTATATAAGGGCTTTAAGTGGGCTGGGTAAATTATAATGAGTTGGGCCAAAGCCCAACAGACATGATTTCACTTATCTTGAACACAATGATGAAATTTAATGGCTTGATTTAATTTTTTAATTTTTCTTGAAATTTTAATCAAAATATTACGTTAAAAAATTATAGTAAATTAAAAAAGTAACTATGGCGATAAAGTTGAAATAAGTCTAAAAAATTAATATTTTTTAAAATTTATAGAGAAAAAATTAAGGTAGCTTTCAATAATTACTTTTTGTCTCCATGAGTATCACAATATAGATTTAGGACATGAATTAAATATTAACAATTAATTTACTTTGAATAAATAAATGGACACACAAAATGATATGAATTAAATATTAACAATTAATCTAATTTGAATAAATAAATTGACTAATCTATAAAATGACATGAAACTTTAAAACCCTTGGAAATGACAAAAATATTAATTATTAAATGAAATAATGAGGACAAAATTGTAAATTCATTATAAAATGTCAAAATATAGATTTAAGACATGAATTAAAAATTAACAATTAATTTACCTTAGATAAATAAATGGAAAAAAATTTATATGAATTAAATATTAAAAATTAATCTACCTTAAATAAATAAATTGACCAATGTATAAAATAAATGCAAGACTTTAAAAAACCTTTAAAATGACAAAAATATTAATTATTAAATAAAATAATGAGGACAAAATTATAAACAATTAAAAACAATTAATTAATGAAATAATGAGGATATTAAAGAAAATTCACAATTCAAAATTGTATATTTAGATAGCTAATACTAATACTAATACTAATACTAATATAATACTAATATAATATAATATAATATTAATACTAATATAATAATAATAATAATAATAATAATAATAATATAGGTAATAGATAGAATAGATAGATAGATAGATAGATAGATATATGATATTATATTGTATTTTTTTTTTTTAGAGATTATATGGTATGATTTAAAATCAATACCGTTAAGAATATTAAATTCATTATATATGTCGAGCTATATGAACCAAAATAGGGGCCAAAAACCCAAAAAAATGTAACTATAATTTTTCGTTATTAAAATTGAGGAAATTATAATCCTAATATATAGTGTTTTTGTTTCTAATAAAAATAGTTAACTAATTCTCTTATATATGTATTTTTTTTAAATAAAAAAACACACACACGCACACACATGCATGCACACTATATGGACAAAAAAATCGTCCCACAAATTAATATGTGGTTTTAGCATCCAATCCAAAAGACAAGGAAGTATACAAAGACACATACACAGATATATTATATATATTATTAGTTAATTGAATAAAGCAACGTTCAAGCAACTTTCAGATATGATTAATTAGAATATTGTGTATCAATTTGCCGGCAATTCCAGGGAGTTATTATGGCAACCCAAACTTCACATTCACATTGCAAATGAATTCTATAAATTCCCAAAGGATTCAAAGCTCTTCACATCACAAAATATTCAATATAAACTATACAGTGAGTGCTTGCATTAACAATGACCATCAGTACTCCAACATGGAAACTTGCTTTTGCCACTCTTTTAGTGATGCAGTTGTGGGCTACTTATCAAGCCACAGCTCGCATGGCGCCTCATTCGTCATCAATGATTGAGAGACATGAACAATGGATGGCACAATATGGACGTGGATACAAAGATGACACGGAGAAGGCAAAAAGGTTCAAAATATTCAAGGAAAACGTGGAATACATCGAGTCTTTCAATGAAGTTGGACTTAAGTCTTACAAACTTGGCATCAACAAATTTGGTGATTTGACGAATGAAGAGTTTCGGGCAGCCCGAAATGGATACAAAAGGGGCTCCCATCCAATATCACCAAAAGCTTCATCTTTCAAATATTCCAACGTATCCGTTGTTCCGTCGAGTGTGGACTGGAGAAAGAAGGGAGCTGTTACAGACATCAAGGATCAAGGCCAATGTGGTTAGTGCATAGAAAACAATAAGTTGCATTAATAGCCAAAATTGGCTGGTCTCCACTTTTATTTTCCTTAATAATAACTATATATGTTTTAAATTCTCTCAAAGAAACAAATTTTCATGAACAATTAATGCAGGTTGTTGTTGGGCATTTTCTGCTGTGGCAGCCACAGAAGGAATCCACCAGCTCACCACAGGGAAACTAGTCTCATTATCCGAGCAAGAACTCGTCGATTGCGACACAAGTGAAGATCAGGGGTGCAATGGTGGTCTCATGGACTATGCTTTCCAATACATAATAGGAAATAATGGACTGACCACTGAATCTAACTATCCCTACCAAGGAGTCGATGGCACCTGCAACACACAAAAGGAATCCTCTCATGTCGCAAAGATAACAGGATACGAGGATGTTTCAGCCAATAGCGAGTCATCGTTGTTGAAAGCCGTGGCAAACCAACCTGTATCCGTGGCCATTGATGCTGGTGGATCAAACTTTCAATTCTACTCTAGTGGAGTATTTACAGGAGAATGTGGAACCGATCTAGACCACGGTGTCACCGCAGTCGGTTACGGGAAAACTAGCGACGGAACAAAGTATTGGTTGGTGAAAAATTCTTGGGGAAGTAGCTGGGGAGAGAGTGGATATATTAGAATGCAAAGAGGCATTTCTGCTGCAGAGGGTCTTTGTGGCATTGCAATGAAAGCTTCTTATCCCACTGCTTAAAATGTAATATTAGGAATTTCATTTTCCTTGTGAAAAACTCCCATCTTGCATGTAATTATATATGTCAATCTTATGTAATATAAGACATTATTGTACTGTTAATTCAGCTCATTGAACTTGCCTGTAATGTAATATGCCGATAATATAAGACATTAATGTACTGTTAATTCAACTTGCATGTAATGTAATATGTCGATCTTTTTTTTTTAAAAATAATTTTTAATTTTAATAGGTTGATAGCTATAAAAATTGTATAATAAAAAAAACAAAAAAAAAATAAAATCAAGTAGCAAGCACATTTACGGGATTTCGGTCAAATTACGTGAACAGAAAGACAAAAAACAACTGCGGATAAATATTTCTAAACCTAGGGTGTATTGACCTTGAAATTTGAAAAATGAAGAGTTCATTATCTTATTAATTTAATTTAAAGGATTTTATGTTTCTACATCTTAGAGAAATTCAAAGACAATACAAAATTATGACAATCAATTATATTATGTATCAAAACAAATTGAAGGCATATATAAACATCAAAAAGAAAATCTGGAAAACTTAAAGGATATATAAACTAGGATCCGAAACCTTGAACAACAACCTAGTTCTAGTCAAAGGGTCATGGGAGGAAGGTTACCACCATCCTTTGGTACGTATACAGAACCTCTGTTACATCAGAGAGAAAAACTCAAAGTGATACAGAAACCTTTAACCAACGAAGAAAAATCGATCAATCTTATCAAAAATATCTCAGAAAAGAAAAACTGATGACAACTATAGATATGATTGGTCTTGAATATTTACAAGACCTCGCAAAATAATTTACGCATCTCAAGATTGTAGATCAAAAAATGAACACAACTAAAGGTAATCAATCTCTAGTGAGTCCGATTACACAAAGAGATCAAGAAAGTGTGGGATCCCATAACACAAATATGAGAGAAACCATATTGACTTCTGAAGAGGAGGAGATTCACACCTAGCAGGGACAAGGTCAAGAAGAAATTAAATTCTGTTGCACCAAACACCCTATGGTTAAAGTGTTTTGGAATCAATACATTGTTTACAGGATCATGCTTAACCTCGATGTATTCGATTTAAAAAATAGAGAAGATTTGATAGACGATTGGACGTCAGATATGAGAATCGCAGCAGGTACACTTGATCTTAATAAAGAAGGATTCATTAAACTTTTAAAAATGAGTCTTATGGAATCAGTAAATGTCGCTTGGGAAATGACGTCGGAAGAAACCAAAGAATCGTTTTTGTCGGAGAATCCCTTAGTGAAATAGCCGGAAAAATAGCCACCCTATTTAAAGCACAATTTATAGGTGTAGATTATTTTAATAGTCAGGATACAAAGAAGAGAAAGAAATATACTCAAGCTCTGTATAATGTTGAATTACTAGACATCTGTTTCGTAGATGAATACATTATGTGTAGTAGCCCGATTTTTTAACAAGTTAACCAACCGACTAAACATGATTAAGAGGTTTTTATTTGGATTTAAAGAATTGAAAATCAGATTCAGAATGATCGAAAATAGTTTTAAGGACTTCAAGTTATTGGATATTTCGAAATCTCCGAAGGAGAATTCGGAAGCACGGAACCAGTTCCAATAATATGACTAAATTTGTATTGTTCCAATGTTTAGAAACATATTGCATAAGCCTACAGTATCATTTGTATAATAAGCTAATAAATTCAGCAAACATATAAATGAATATCATGCATTCTAAATATATGAACTACTAAAAAAAATTGTGTTGTAGCGACGAAAAATTTCATCACTGATCGGCGACGGATTTGGCTTCTGACAAATATCTGAGGGCTTGCAAAAGGGTTTAGCGACCGATTTTCGATTTCGAAAAAATTCGTCGCTATTCTTGTCGGTATTTCCAAGCGCCTTGTTGTCAAGACAAACACCTTTTCCTCTTTCTTAAAAAAAATAAATAAAGATATATAATGAATACTATTATATTCTATAATTATCTTTTCTTATCCGCTATCTCAATAAACCTCTTTCTCAATCTATTTTTTGGTTATAAAAAAAATTACGTAAAAAATCATTTATTTTACAAATGCAAAGCATGTGCATTTTGCACTAGTAATAATAATATACCTTTTAATTATTTTATCACTGAGATTTCAAATTTAAGTAAGTTTATTTCGAAATATTTTATCGAGAAAACTGCAAATTTGGTCTTGTATGATTGTCTCTTTGCGATTTTGGTCCTCTATGTTTTCATATTTCGGTTTTAGTCCTGCATGTTCCGATTTTTGGCAATTGTGGTCTTTTTTATTCGAAAATGCTTACGTGACACTGTACACGTCAACTCCACATCAGCACTGAATTGGTGTCATGTCAGCGCCACATCGGAAAAATGACTAAAATTGCCAAAAAAATAAAGATAGCGGACTAAAACTGAAATCTGAAAATATAAAGTACTGAAATCGCAAAGTGACAAACATATCGGACCAAAAAAACAAGTTTTTCTATTTTATTTTATCGAGAAACCAAAATAAACCAGTTGATTGGATTGGTTTAAAATTAAACAAACCAAAAAATTGGTTTTATTAATTCAAAGTTTAGATTACAAAATTGCTATTCTATAATGAATGTTAACTTTATATAAATTTTAAAATGTTGAAAAATATATTATTATTATTATTATTATTATTATTATTATTATTATGTTGAATATTGAATATTGAATGTTGAATGTTGAATATTGAGTTGTATTATTTTAAAATTTAGTGTGTGATGATGTAGATGATGATGATTTAATTTTTGGACTAATCTCCCATTGAGATCTATAAATAGGTTTCTTCATTTGTGATGAAAAATACAACTGAGTTGAGAGAAAAATATTATAAAGTGTAGAGTTTGATAAATTTTGAGTTTTGGAGTATTTATTTTTTTCCGTAAATTTTTACTTTTTCACAACACGTTATCAGCACGATCGCTCGAAGGTTCTCTATATTTTCCGACGCTCCAAAATACAAGAAGAAGTAAAAAATATTCAACAAGTAAGAATTTTACTGTTTATACATTTTTATTGTGTATATATTAATATATAATATCATGTTATGAAAAAATAAGTTTTTTTTCAAAACTTGTTATAAATCCTGGGAGGATGTTAAGACGACATCCCACACTCCCGGTAAGGGATACGACAAGTATAAAAACCTCTAAGGTTTTTAAACAATAACGTGATATATATTTATTACGTATATATATTAACTATATTAATATATAATTTCATGTTATTATATAAAAGGTTGTCTATGACACCGATCTTATAATAATGTGATATGATATACTATACCTGACTTTATACTAACTATATTGATATAATTTCACAATATTATATAAAAGGCTGTCTACGACACCGATCTTATAATAATGTGATATGATATACATAATTATTTAATTATGATTATCATTATATGCATTGTATCATTATCACAAATTTTTATTCAACACATACTCGATTTTTCTTTACCCCCAACGGTCACAAACGGCTAGTTTTTGGCCTATAAATATTTTTACTCAAACTCATTTTCAATCACACCAAGATTCATTCTTCATCTCAAAACATTTTCTCCTCGGTTTTTTTCGAAAAAGAAGAAGATGAAGTTTTTGGCTTTTCTAAGGATATTTTTCATAACGATTATGATCATCATGCTCACGAGTTTTGTACTCACCAGCGATTTTTCACCACATGCTTTTTCTCTATTTGTACACTTACTTGTACTCATCGTTTATCCATTATTTTGTATTGTCATATTAATGTAAATTAACTAATAAAATGCATTGTTATTTTTCTAGTACCACCATGTCAAACTTGGCAAAGCTTGAATTCATTGCACTTGATATCACTGGAAAAAATTATATGCCATGGACTCTTGATGTTGAGATGCATCTTGAGTCATTGGGTCTAAGTGAAAGCATTAAAGAAAATAATATATTAACCTCACAAGATAAAGCAAAACCTATGATTTTCTTGCGACGACATCTTGATGAAGGGTTGAAATGTGAGTATCTCACAGAAAAAGACCCAATGACTTTATGAAAAGGGCTGAAAGAAAGATTTGAGCATATAAGGGAAGTGATACTCCCGACCGCCCGTGATGAATGGAATATGTTGAGATTCCAAGAATTTAAAAAAGTCAGTGATTATAATTCTGCGATGTATCGAATAGTCTCGCAATTAAAATTCTGTGGACTTGAAGTCATAGAGATGGAAATGCTTGAGAAAACATTTTCCACTTTTCACGCATCGAATATAACTCTACAACAACAGTATAGAGTGCGTGGATTTTTGAGATATTCCAAACTAATCGCATGTCTTCTTGTGGCGGAAAAGAACAACGAATTGTTAGTAAGAAATCATCAATCCCGACCCACTGGATCAACGGCATTTCCTGAAGCAAATGTCGTAATGAAAAATGAAAACCAAAATAAAAGGAATAGACCAGATTTTGGTCGTGGACGAGGTCGAGGACGTGGGCGTGGACGTGGACGTAGAAATGACCGTGGTCGTGGACGCGGTCGTGGATATGAAAATAATCGAGATAGTTATTTCAGTAACTCATCTCAAAAGAGCGTCACGCACCACCCACTAAAAAGGCAGCATGAAAACATGAGTGAAAATGAAAATCACTCAAAAAGAACCGAGAGTGTTTGTTATAGATGTGGCACTCCGGGACATTGGTCACGAACTTGTCGAGCCCCCGAGCACCTTTGTAAGCTCTATAAAGAATCGATAAAGGAAAAATGAAAAGAAACCAATTTTGTTGAAAATAGTGACCATTTAATTGGTTCAACTAGTTTCAATGCTGCAGATTTTTTGAATGATTTCGAAGACATTGATTAAAAGATTGGTGGGACTAGATTGTAACAAATTTGTATTTTTCATGCATTTTTGTATTATAAAGCATGTTATATTTTACATTTGTATTGTACTTAATTTTTCTTTATTACATTTTTGTGAAGTTTGATATGGAAAATGCTATGAGCAAACATGGAAATAATATCATGGAAATTTGCATACCGGATAGTGGTACAACGCAAACTATTCTGCGAGATGAAAGATATTTCTTGGAAATAAAACCAACAAAAACAATGGTGAATACAATATCAGGTCCTGTAGACTTGATTGAAGGTTGTGGTAAAGCACAATTTTTGTTATCAAATGGTACAAAATTTCTGATAAATGATGCTTTATATTCACCACGATCGAAAAGAAATTTGTTGAGTTTTAATGACATATATTCTCATGGGTATGATACTGAGACAATGACTGATGGAAATCAGAAATATATGTGTCTTACCACATATAAGTCAGGAAAGAAATTTGTAGTTGAGAAACTACCAATGCTTCCTACTGGATTGCATTATACACATATAAGTCCAATTGAATCAAATATGGTGATGGATAATTCATCAATATTAACAAATTGTCATGATCGATTGGGACATCCTGGTTCAACAATGATGCGAAGAATTATTGAAAATACACATGGTCATCCACTGAAAGACCAAAAGATCTTTCAGAATAATAAGTTTCAATGTAAAGCATGTTCACTTGGAAAACTTATTATAAGACCATCACCAGCTAAAATCCAAACTGAATCACCCATATTTCTTGAACGTATTCAGGGTGATATTTGTGGGCCAATTCATCCACCATGTGGATCATTTCGATACTTTATGGTATTGATCGATGCCTCTAGCAGATGGTCACATGTATGCTTATTGTCAACTCGAAATGTGGCATTTGCAAGATTGATGGCTCAAATAATAAAATTGTGAAATCAATTTCCCGATTATACAATCAAGAAAATAAGACTTGATAATGCTGGAGAATTTACATCCCAGACTTTCAATGATTATTGTATGTCAATGGGAATTACTGTTGAACATCCTGTAGCTCATGTTCATACGCAAAATGGATTAGCTGAATCATTGATTAAATGTCTACAACTGATTGCTAGACCAATGATTATAAAAACAAAACTCCTTATTTCTATATGGGGACATGCAATTTTACATGCTGCGGCATTAATTCGCATCAGACCAAGTGCATATCATAAATTCTCCCCATTGTAACTTGCATTTGGTAAAGAACCAAATATCTCTCATCTAAGAATTTTTGGATGTATGGTGTATGTGCCTATTGCACCACCTCAACGATAAAAAATGGGTCCTCAAAGAAAAATCGGTATTTATATCGGTTATGATAGTCCATCAATCATTCGATATCTTGAGCCTCAGACAGGCGATGTGTTTACAGCACGCTTTGCTGATTGTCATTTTAATGAAGAAATATTCCCAGTGTTAGGGGGAGAAAAGAAACACATCGAAAAAGAAATCACATGGTATGTACCATCATTGTTACATTTGGATCCAAGAACCAAACAATGTGAAAAAGATGTACAACAAATTGTACATTTGCAAAGAATAGCAAATCAAATGCCAGATGCATTTGCAGACACAAAAGGGGTGACAAAATCATATATACATGCTGTAAATGCCCCAGCTCGAATTGAAATTCCAAAGAAATAAATTGAAGACACTCATGATGTCATTAAACGCCTGAAGCGTGGAAGGCCAGTCGGTTCCAAGGATAAAAATCCTCGAAAAAAAAAGGCATAGAGAAGCACGATGATCATAAAATAGAAAATGGTGTTCCAGAAGAAACACCTGATGATGAAAATGTTCTGTCAGAACCACAAACTGACGAGAATCGTGAAATCTCTATCAATTATATTGTTGGAAAACTGGCGTGTTCCCAGATCAATCACGATTGATACCCGGTGCAACGGAAGTTTAAAAATTTTATTATGGAACCATTCCATATTGTGGGTATCAACCGTTCAACGATTAAATTTATTTGTGTGTGTAAAATTAAATAACTATTATTAAATTTTACCTTCAATCTCGAAGCGAGATTATTGGACACCACACAGATTTCTCTGCGCTTCTTGTATCTCCCTGGAACTGATGAATATTCTGTCCTTCAATCAGGTCCACGAATGGAGGTTTAATCCCTCTGATAGATTGCACTAGAAAATCTATCAGAAGTTTTCTGCGAAGAGAATAACGAATTTGATTCGCTTATTCCAGACTGCAATTCAAAATCACAGACCGGAATTTCTCAGACAGAGAGGGAGGGTGTTCGGCCACTTTGAGAGAGAGGAGGCTAGGGTTTTCGAAATTTTGCTCTCAAAATTATGACCAGTTGTGTGTAATTTCTGTACTGCAATAACTTATTTATAATGCAGGCCACTAACACCTTAGGGCCCATTAGTCATAAGTTGAGGCCCGACAAGCAAAGCCCGCATGTTCAGAAATTAATATAAAATTCATCGTGACTCCGATTGATAAACCGATTTTACCAATGTGCACAGAAACCATTTCTGCACATTTTAAAGTCAAGATAAATTTTCCTGAATCCGAATTCAGTGGTTTCCAAAAATGTACATCCCTATGTCATTTTAGGAAATCCTACTCCCTTACTCTTATTTAAGAAGTCCAACTTCTTTATTCATTAAATTTAACTCTTTAAATTTAACTATCTCAACGGGGATTAAAAAACCATTACACTGTGTGACCCTCAATGGTTCAGGGATACAGCTAGCCGTGGGCTCACAACTCCTTGTGACTCAGAACAACGATTTCCGACTTGTCCAACGAATCATGGTAAAGCGCCTAGCAACATCGCCCCATGATTCCCTAGGTATCACTGATAGTGCCTACAAGAACCAGTAGATTTTGGTTAGCGTACAGTACGGTCCCTTCATCCATATATCCCGATCGAATCAACAACCATTGGTATATCGAGAGTCGCTCAAGATTCGATAACTATGCAATACATCTTGAAGATCAAATTAGTGACATCGCATGTGCTACTAAGAAACCATTTCTTAAATCACATCAAGTACTCTGGCCAGAGATTCGTCACACTAATATCTCCTCAGATCGCATAGGATATCCACACTCGCAAGTATGTGGTGAATCCTTGACAACAATGCATCGACTCCTATATGTGTTGTAACTGTACCCAATCCCGACACCTGATGACCCCCATAGAGTCGGTAAACGAGTCAAAGCACAGTACTAGCATATAGAGTCTCCATGATGTTTCAAGTAGTAAGGACTAATGGTGTACAACCAAAACCGCGGACTTTATCCACTCGATAAGTGATAACCACTTGGAAAGTCCGGATAGGGTAGTTCGATTATTCATCCTATGAATATCCATTTGCATGCTTCGAACATCTCCATGTTCCCTACCAATGAAACGTGGTACTCCGCATCGCAAATGCTAGTCTCAAACTCGAGCGATCCTTATCCTTATTATCGGACGGCTCAATCAACTAGGAACAGTTTAGAATATACAGTGACTATAAGATGTATTTCATGATAGACATCCCCATGTTCTACCACATCTTACATACACTATAGTATATTCAAGGTCTTTATCAAAACAACAATAGTATATCACAATATAACAATATGAAGAAAGATAAAGTCATTGCCATTAATAAAAGTGTAAATTATATTAAACAAAAGATCGTTTGTACAAAGAGTCATCAAAGCCCATAGCCACAAGTTGGCTCACTGGGCACCCACTCTTTCAATCTCCCACTTGCCCTATAGCCAACTAGTCATACTACGTAGACCCATTGCTTCGCGATGTTTGTCAAACAATGGTCCTGGCAAGGGCTTAGTAAGCGGATCAGCGATATTGTCTGCAGAGGCCACTCGTTCGACAGTGATGTCTCCTCTTTCCACAATCTCCCGGATGATGTGGTATTTCCTCAGTACGTGTTTGGATCTTTGATGAGACCTTGGTTCCTTTGCTTGAGCAACGGCACCCGTGTTGTCACAGTACACCGGGACTGGACCAACAAATTCAGGAATGACGCCCAACTCTTGGACGAACTTCCTCATCCAAACGGCCTCTTTAGCAGCAGCTGATGCTGCAATGTATTCAGCCTCAGTGGTGGAATCCGCTGTGGTGTCCTGCTTGGAACTCTTCCAAGAGACAGCACCGCCATTGAGCATGAACACAAATCCAGAGGTTGACTTCGAGTCATCCACGTCACTTTGGAAGCTAGAGTCGGTATAGCCTTCCAATTTCAGATCTCGTCCTCCATATACCATGAACATATTCTTAGTCCTTCGTAAGTACTTAAGAATGTCCTTCACGGCTTTCCAATGCATTTGACCAGGATTAGCCTGATATCTGCTCGTGACACTCAGAGCAAATGCTACATCCGGTCTGGTAGATATCATCCCATACATGATACTACCTATAGCTGACGCATATGGTACATGTGTCATATTCTCTATCTCTTCATCAGTCTTGGGACACATAGACTTGGATAGAGAAACTCCATGACACATGGGTAGATGTCCTCTCTTGGACCCATCCATTGAAAACCGTTTTAATATGGTGTCGATGTAGGTTGATTGAGTGAGTCCTATCATTCTCTTAGATCTATCTCTATAGATCTGTATCCCAAGAATGTAGGATGCCTCACCCAAATCCTTCATCGAGAATCTACCTGATAACCATATCTTTGTTGACTGCAACATCCCTACATCATTCCCAATGAGTAGGATGTCATCAACATAAAGTACTAAGAATGTCACAGCATCCTTAACTACTTTCTTGTACACGCACGGTTCCTCCGGGTTCTTGATGAAACCAAAATCTTTTATTGTTTCATCAAATTTCTGGTTCCAACTTCTGGATGCTTGTTTTAGACCATAAATTGATCTCTGAAGCTTGCATACCTTATGCTCGCTTCCCATGGATGTGAACCCCTCTGGCTGCTTCATATAGATTTCTTCCTTAATGTCTCCATTAAGAAAAGCAGTCTTCACATCCATTTGCCATATCTCATAGTCATACCATGCAGCTATGGCAATAAGGATTCTTATGGACTTGAACATTGCAACTGGTGAAAAGGTTTCATCATAGTCAACTCCTTGTCTTTGAGTGTAACCTTTCGCCACCAATCGTGCCTTGTAGGTCAATACCTTACCATCAGGCCCAAGCTTTCTCTTGTAGATCCATTTACACCCTATTGGAACAATTCCATCAGGAGGATCTACTAAAGACCAAACTTGGTTTGTATGCATTGAATCCAATTCAGACTGCATAGCTTCAAGCCATAAATTTGAATCCGCATCAGAAATTGCTTCCTTGAAGTTTCTTGGATCACATCCAATGTCGGGTTCATCTTGATCCCCTTCAAGAAGAAGACCATATCGAACAGGAGGTCTAGAAGTCCTCTCGGATCTTCTAGGTTCAGGCGTGTCCAGTAATGGTTCCTGAGGCGTAGGATCGTTATTTTGTATTTCGGGTTCTTCTCGAACTTCTTCGAGTTCCATCATCTCGCCTTTCTTATCCAATAAGAACTCCTTCTCCAAGAAGGTGGCATTCCTAGAAACAAACACCTTTGTTTCAGCAGGATAATAGAAATAATATCCGATTGAATTCTTCGGATACCCTACAAAATAACATAAGCTGGATCGACTATCCAACTTATCTCCCACTGTCCGCTTCACGTAAGCAGGACATCCCCAAATCCTCAAGTACGAATACTTAGGAGCTTTGCCATTCCATAACTCGTATGGTGTTTTGTCCACTGCTTTAGTGTGGACGTTGTTCAACAACAATACCGCCGTTTCAAGCGCATAGCCCCAAAACGAAGGTGGAAGCTCAGTGAAGCTCATCATGGATCGAACCATGTCCAACAAAGTTCGATTACGACGCTCCGATACACCATTCAGCTGTGGTGTCATAGGAGGAGTCCACTGAGAGAGAATCCCATTCTCTTTTAGATAGTCCAAAAACTCGGTACTTAAGTATTCTCCACCTCGATCCGATCGAAGTGCTTTAATACTTTTACCTAGCTTGTTTTCTACTTCAGCCTTGAATTCTTTGAACTTTTCAAATGCTTCAGACTTATATTTCATTAAATATAAATACCCATACCTTGAATAATCGTCAGTAAAGGTAATGAAGTAGGTGTGGCCATATTGAGTCCCAACTCTAAATGGTCCACAAACATCTGTATGGATCAAATCCAACAGATTTTGACTACGTTCAGGCTTCCCCTTAAAAGGAGATTTAGTCATTTTCCCTTTTAGACAGGATTCACAAGTAGGTAGAGAGTTAATATCAGACATATCAAACATGCCATCTCCCACTGGCTTGTTCATCCTCCTTGAGGAAATATGACCTAGCCTAGCATGCCAAAGGTTCGCCGGGTTTTGACTATCGATTTTCCTTTTGTTTGTTGTCGCCGGTTTATCAATATAATTTATTGGAACGTCTTCTAGTTTTAAGTTGTATAGATCGTTTTCAAGTTGTCCATTTCCAATCAAACATTCATTCTTGTAAATATTGCAAATCCTATTCATAAAATTGCAAGAATAACCATCTCTATCTAGCATAGAAACAGAAATAATGTTTTTAATTAAATCCGGAACAAATAAAACATCTCTTAAAAATAACTTAAAACCGTTCTGCAAAAATGTCTCCTATAGCTTTGGATTTATCTCTGGAACCATTCCCGAGCCTTGACTGGGTCTCACCCATCCTTAGCCTATTACTTCTTGTCATCATTTGCAACTCATTGCAAATATGAGATCTACATCTGGTATCCAATACCCAAGAAGTAGTATTAAGAAAAACATTTTAATGTAAAACATACCCTTTGCAGTTCGCAACTGCTTGAGGTATTCCTTGCAGTTACGTTTCCAATGACCGGGTTTCTTGCAGTGATGGCAAACTTGTTTAGACTTGTCCAATTTTGCATGTAACATTTGGCCTTGAGATCATGGTCCAACCATTTCTCTAGTTCGGCCAACCTTTCGGCAGTTACATCAGCCGGGGCTGTTTTCGGAGAAGCCTTTTCTAACACTTTAGAAAATCTTTTCCGAACTTAGGACAATCTTAACTTATGGAATCATTCTGTATTGTTTGCGCCAATAAGTTTGTTTTGTTGGAGAATAGAAACATGTGGATTACTGAGATGAAACAGACAATTATCGATGATTGTTTAAGCAATTTACTAAGACATAAAATAGGCGAATTTAATTTTATGAATCTCACTCCCACTATTTTAACGATTTCACTACCCTCTAGTGAAAACGGGAAACTTTTTCCTTAGTGAGAACATGGAGTCCAATTGACAAACTTATGGTCCCGAATAATATCAGCCAACCATAATTCTCAAAAGGTAGAGCCCAATTGCTTCCAAAGCAACCCCCATGTATTTACCTCATGTCCAATAAGGGCCCAATAATATGACGCCGTTTAAAGTGACATGTCAAGATGACCCATCAATATTAAGTTGTGATGGACGGTCGCCATGTGGATCCCCAATAATATGAGCCGATCCCATGGGAGTTCCACCCAACTTACAACATGTGTCGATCCAATGTACAGCTTTCCGACGGACGGGCCCCCCCAATAATATGAGCCGGACCGTATCCGCGGGTAGCATCACATACATTGACCGTTGATGGAAGGTAGGAATATTTAAACAAATTTAAATTTCCTTTATTTATCTTGATATCAATTTTAAATCATATTTAAAATGAGGGATTTTTAATTATAAAAAATTTGTCTCATCAATTTCAAATTATTGCATGCTTGCCGGATTCACGCAATTATGTCTAAAACATGCATACAATCATAATATCATATATTATATATATAGGATGATTGATTCCATTTCTAATTGACTCGTGGTTGCCAATCACGAGTCTTAGTCCAATCCTAGGTAATATGCAGTATGCAATGCAATCCTATTACATTTGCTTCCAATTTACATTTCTTCTGTCTTTATTGTCTGCTGGGCCCACCATCTTCAAATCTTGATCTCCCACTAAATCTAATGTATTTACAATAAATAACAATGACAAGTAGGGGATACATTTTTAGGGGTGGGAACGGGCCATAAACCAAGCCCACTTTTATTACATATGACATTCATACTGGGCCATAAACCAGGCCCATTAATAAAACCAACAACAATAAAAACAAATGTAAATTCCTAACATACACCTACAAAATTGGTCATGGCAATCGATCATCCTTATCCAATAACATTTAATTCAAAATTAATTTATTGGATAACATGCAGTGGCAATTCAAATTTAAACAGGATAAAATCATATTTTATATATAAAATCTCATTTTACATATAAAATCATATTTTATCTCTTTATCAAATAAAATCATATTTTATCTACAAAATCCAATTTTATGGATAAAATCATATTTTACTCAATATATTCATAAGATCAAATCTTATCATCAATTGTACCAAAAATAATTGATTTCAAAATTCAATTTAAGGATAAAATATTAAAATTTTCCAAAAATTCAAATTTATCCAAAAATCAATTTTAAAATTTTCGGACTCGAACAATTCGATCCGATGCCTCGTGAACCAATCAAAAACAATTTTTGACCGGACCAAAAATAAAATTTTAACACATTAAAATTAATTTAAATAAAAAATTAATTTTTCCCGCGGGCTGCCCGGGACACTCCCGGGCCGGCCCGCACCCGTGGGCGCGGGCCGGGGCAGCCCGGCTGCCCCTTTAGGGCAGCAACAGTTGCTGCCCTGGCGGCGCCTGGTGCACGGCGCCGCCGTGGGCGACGCCGTGCGCCCCCTTTGGGCGGCGCTGTGCGCCGCCCAGGGCAGCAACAATTGCTGCCCCACCGGGCAGCGATCCAATCGCTGCCCGGGTTTTGCCCCGAAAAATTTTTTTTTATTTAAAAATATTTATTTTGTTTCAAAAATCGAGACTCAAAAATTTTTGTACAATCGATTAATTTAATCGTTTGATCTGAGCAACCTGGCTCTGATACCACTGTTGGAAAACTGGCGTGTTCCCAGATCAATCACGATTGATACCCGGTGCAGCGGAAGTTTAAAAATTTTATTATGGAACAATTCCATATTGTGGGTATCAACCGTTCAACGATTAAATTTATTTGTGTGTGTAAAATTAAATAACTATTATTAAATTTTACCTTCAATCTCGAAGCGAGATTATTGGACACCACACAGATTTCTCTGCGCTTCTTGTATCTCCCTGGAACTGATGAATATTCTGTCCTTCAATCAGGTCCACGAATGGAGGTTTAATCCCTCTGATAGATTGCACTAGAAAATCTATCAGAAGTTTTCTGCGAAGAGAATAACGAATTTGATTCGCTTATTCCAGACTGCAATTCAAAATCACAGACCGGAATTTCTCAGACAGAGAGGGAGGGTGTTCGGCCACTTTGAGAGAGAGGAGGCTAGGGTTTTCGAAATTTTGCTCTCAAAATTATGACCAGTTGTGTGTAATTTCTGTACTGCAATAACTTATTTATAATGCAGGCCACTAACACCTTAGGGCCCATTAGTCATAAGTTGAGGCCCGACAAGCAAAGCCCGCATGTTCAGAAATTAATATAAAATTCATCGTGACTCCGATTGATAAACCGATTTTACCAATGTGCACAGAAACCATTTCTGCACATTTTAAAGTCAAGATAAATTTTCCTGAATCCGAATTCAGTGGTTTCCAAAAATGTACATCCCTATGTCATTTTAGGAAATCCTACTCCCTTACTCTTATTTAAGAAGTCCAACTTCTTTATTCATTAAATTTAACTCTTTAAATTTAACTATCTCAACGGGGATTAAAAAACCATTACACTGTGTGACCCTCAATGGTTCAGGGATACAGCTAGCCGTGGGCTCACAACTCCTTGTGACTCGGAACAACGATTTCCGACTTGTCCAACGAATCATGGTAAAGCGCCTAGCAACATCGCCCCATGATTCCCTAGGTATCACTGATAGTGCCTACAAGAACCAGTAGATTTTGGTTAGCGTACAGTACGGTCCCTTCATCCATATATCCCGATCGAATCAACAACCATTGGTATATCGAGAGTCGCTCAAGATTCGATAACTATGCAATACATCTTGAAGATCAAATTAGTGACATCGCATGTGCTACTAAGAAACCATTTCTTAAATCACATCAAGTACTCTGGCCAGAGATTCGTCACACTAATATCTCCTCAGATCGCATAGGATATCCACACTCGCAAGTATGTGGTGAATCCTTGACAACAATGCATCGACTCCTATATGTGTTGTAACTGTACCCAATCCCGATACCTGATGACCCCCATAGAGTCGGTAAACGAGTCAAAGCACAGTACTAGCATATAGAGTCTCCATGATGTTTCAAGTAGTAAGGACTAATGGTGTACAACCAAAACCGCGGACTTTATCCACTCGATAAGTGATAACCACTTGGAAAGTCCGGATAGGGTAGTTCGATTATTCATCCTATGAATATCCATTTGCATGCTTCGAACATCTCCATGTTCCCTACCAATGAAACGTGGTACTCCGCATCGCAAATGCTAGTCTCAAACTCGAGCGATCCTTATCCTTATTATCGGACGGCTCAATCGACTAGGAACAGTTTAGAATATACAGTGACTATAAGATGTATTTCATGATAGACATCCCCATGTTCTACCACATCTTACATACACTATAGTATATTCAAGGTCTTTATCAAAACAACAATAGTATATCACAATATAACAATATGAAGAAAGATAAAGTCATTGCCATTAATAAAAGTGTAAATTATATTAAACAAAAGATCGTTTGTACAAAGAGTCATCAAAGCCCATAGCCACAAGTAGGCTCACTGGGCACCCACTCTTTCATATATTAATACTGAAAAAATATGGAACCGAAAAGACATAGAAGATATTGATGAGATATTTTCTTATAATGTGGCTTGTGACATCATAAATGAAAATGAGGATCATGAACCAAAATCTTTTGGTGAATGTAAAACTCGTCATGATTGGGCCAAATGGAAAGATGCCATCCAGGTTGAATTAGATTCGCTGAATAAACGTAATGTTTTTGAACCTATAGACCTCACACCTGAAGGTGTAAAACCTGTTGGATACAAATGGGTTTTTATTCGAAAGAGAAATGAGAAAAATGAAATAGTAAGATATAAAGCTAGACTTGTTGCACAAGATTTTTCTCAAAGGCCTGGAATTGATTATGAAGAAACGTATTCTCCTGTTATGGATGCAATTACGTTTCGATATTTGATTAGTTTGGCAGTATCTGAAAATTTGGAAATGTGTCTTATGGATGTTGTTACAGCTTATTTATACGGATCACTTGATAGTGATATATACATGAAAATCCCTGAAAGATTTAAGATGCCTGAATCACAAAGTTCAAAACCCATAGAATTTTATTCTGTAAAATTGCAAAGATCATTATATGGGTTGAAACAATCAGGCCGAATGTGGTATAATCGGCTAAGTGATCACTTGATGAAAAAGGAATATGTAAATGATCCAATATGCCCTTGTGTTTTCATCAAGAAAACAACATTCGAATGTGTAATTATTGCTGTATATGTTGATGATTTAAACATCATTGGAACGAATAAAGAAATTCAAGAAGTTATGATGTACTTGAAAGAAGAATTTGAAATGAAGGATCTTGGAAAAACCAAGTACAGTCTGGGTTTGCAAATCAAACAAAAAGAATGTGGAATTTTTGTTCACCAGGCAAATTATATAGAAAAGATCCTTAAACGTTTTAATATGGATAAATCAAATCCATTAAGTACTCCAATGGTTGTAAGATCATTAAACATAGAAAAGGATCCATTCCGTCCATGTGAAAATGATGAAGTTATTCTTGGTCCAGAAGTACCATATCTAAGTGCCATTGGTACCCTTATGTATCTTGCAAATTGCATTAGACCAGATATATCTTTTGCTGTAAATTTATTGGCAAGATTCAGTTCATATCCAACAAAGAGGCACTGGAACGGAATTAAACATATATTTCGTTATCTACGAGGAACGACAGATTTGAGACTTTTGTACTCAAAAGACACCAATCAAAGTATCATTGGATATGCCGATGCTGGATATTTATCTGATCCACATAAGGCACGTTCCCAAACCGGATATGTATTTACTCGTGGAGGCACCACAATTTCTTGGCGTTCACAGAAACAAACACTCGTAACAACTTCATCAAATCACGCTGAGACTATTGCGCTACATGAAGCAAGCCGTGAATGTGTTTGGCTAAAATCAATGACAACATATCCAAACTTCTTGTGGATTATCAGTAAACAAGAAGCCTGTGACGTTGTATGAAGACAATGTTGCATGTATTGCTCAAATGAAAGAAGGATACATCAAAAGTGATAGAACAAAACATATACCCCCAAAGTTCTTTGCCTACACTCAAGAGCTTGAGAAGAATAAAGATATTGATATCTGTTATATTCAATCAAGTGAGAACTCATCAGATCTCTTCACAAAGACACTTCCCACGACGATATTCAGAAAGCATATATACAACATTGAGATGCGTAATCTGCGGAATATGTGAAGAATCACTCATGTTAACATGAGGGAGAGTTTACGTGGCTGCACTCTTTTTCCCTTACTATGGTTTTTATCCCACTGGGTTTTTCCTAGTAAGGTTTTTAACGAGGCAGTATAAAACACGTAATAAATACAGTCATCATATCACGATCATCATCACAAGGGGGAGTGTTGAAAAATATATTATTATTATTATTATTATTATGTTGAATATTGAATATTGAATGTTGAATGTTGAATATTGAGTTGTATTATTTTGAAAATTAGTGTGTGATGATGTAGATGATGATTATTTAATTTTTGGACTAATCTCCCATTGAGATCTATAAATAGGTCTCTTAATTTGTGATGAAAAATACAATTGAGTTGAGAGAAAAATATTATAAAGTGTAGAGTTTGATAAATTTTGAGTTTTGGAGTATTTATTTTTTTTCGTAAATTTTTAATTTTTCACAACATAAAATTTCTTTTATTTAAATAACCAATTTTAAAGGCCCAAAAATTTGTCCAACTTGGAATGTCTCACAAATTTTTAATTTTTAACTTTCAAACCTGAAACTAAACTTAACGAAATTTGTTTTTTTTTTGAAGGAACAAATTTGTATTTTAAGAATTTATCGGTTGTGCAATTTTTTTTTTTTTGACAGGCGGTTGTGCAAATTTTGTAATGCTATATATTATCATACAATGTTTACATGTTGATATTTCTTTGTTTATAATAGTTAGTTTGGAAATTTTAAATTTCATTAAAAATAATTAAAATATTTTACTTGATGAAAAATATTAGTTGATAATCGATCGTCCAAAGCAAGCCGAACCGAATCAAATCCAAGTCTAGATCTGGATTTAGTAATTAGAGTAAGATTGTCTCAAATATCTTTAACAATAAGACGTATAAACGCTGTCCATATTTAAAATAAAAATTAATATATTTTCAGGAGAGATCTAAATAGGAGATTCGTCTGATGGTATTGATTTATAAGACCACCTCAGAATAGTTTTTGTGAAATTATTAATAACTAGTATTCCGTTGAACGCGTTGCTTGCTCTTACAGTTCCTTTTATTTTAACGAAGACAAAAAACGTACAATTTAACAAATACGAAAAAAATATAGTGTTTTCCTAATCAAATAATCACAAAAGACAATAAATATATAAATTTTACAAGTAAGTGTCATTTTCGTAAATAAAAAAATCAAAGAGCACAAAATGAGTGTCATTTTGGTAAAAACATCTAATGACTAAAAATATAAAGCTACACAAAATTACTGATTTGTCTAATAATTTTGGTTTTATTGAAAATTAAGTAAGAATGTAATGAAAATTTCAAATCAAGTTTTACCAATTAATTAAAAGTTAGATAATTAAAGGTTTCTACTGTAATAATATATATCAAGATATAGTTTGGTATGAAATTTTAAAAAATCGACAGAATTGATTTGACTCTTTAAAAAAAAAATCGAACCAATCAATTATCCCCATATCAACCCCTAAGAATGCATTTTTTTTTTTTGGTTTTTGATAGATATCCAGATAGACTTATTTTTAAGAAAAGAAAGAAAGAAATGCAAAATAAGAATATTGTCGTTATGCATTAGTTTGTTTTAGCATCCAAAAGTCATAAGAAATATACAAATCATAAACATGAACACAAACACATGTATATGTATATAATATTCAATTGAATGAAGCAGCATTCACGCAACTTTGTGATATGATTATTGATTAAAATGTTTTTTTCCAACTTGCCGGGCTTTCTAAGGACTTTAAAAAGAACGTAACTCCACATTCACGTTGCATTGCAACCAAACCAACACTATAAATACGCAAGGAATTCAAAAAGTTTCACATCATAAATTCCATAAACATTATATTGTGCTCTCAACAATGGCCGCCATCACTCCAACTTGGAAGCTTGTTTTCGCCACTCTGTTAGTGATGCAGTTGTAGGCTACTAATTATCAAGCCACAGCACGCACGGTGCCTCATTCTGCATCACTGGTTGAAAGACATGAACAATGGATAACAGAACATGGATGTATATACAAAGATGACACGGAGAAGACAAAAAAGTTTAAAATATTCAAGGAAAACATAGAGCACATCGAGTCTTTTTCAATGAAGCTGGACTTCGACCTTACAAACTTGGCATCAACAAGTTTGCTGATTTGACAAATGAGGAGTTTCGGGCAACACGAAACGGATACAAAAGAGGATCCCATCCAATATCACCAAATGTTTCTTCTTTCAAATATGACAACGTGTCCGTAGTTCCGCCGAGTGTGGACTAGAGAAAGAAGGGGGCTGTTACAGGCATCAAGGACCAAGGCCAATGTGGTTAGTGCATAGAAAACAATAAGCTGCAATAGCCAAAATCGACTTGTCTCCACTTTCATTTTTTCTCTAATAATACCATTTTTAAAATTCTTTCAAATAAACAAATTTTCATGAACAATTAATGCAGGTTGTTGTTGGGCATTTTCTGCTGTGGCGGTCACGGATGGGATCCACCAGCTCACGATAGGGAATCTGGTCTCATTATCTGAGCAAGAACTCGTCGATTGCGACACAAGTGAAGATCATGGATGCAAAGGTGGTCTCATGGACTATTCTTTTGAATATACATAATAGGAAATAAGGGACTGACCACTGAATCTAATTATCCCTACCAAGGATTCGATGACACCTGCAGCACACAAAAGGAATCCTCTCATGTCGCAAAGATCACAGGATACGAGGATGTTCCAGCCAATAGCGAGTCATCGTTGTTGAAAGCAGTGGCAAACCAACCTGTATCCGTGGCCATTGATGCTGGTGGATCAGACTTTCAATTCTACTCTAGTGGAGTATTTATAGGAGAATGTGGAACCGATCTAGACCACGGTGTCACTGCAGTCGGTTACGGGAAAACTAGCGACGGAACAAAGTATTAATTGGTGAAAAATTCTTGTGGATGTAGCTGGGGAGAGAGTGGATATATTAGAATGCAAAGAGGCATTTCTGCTGTAGAGGGTCTCTGTGGCATTGCAATGGAAGCTTCTTATCCAAATGCTTAAAATGTAATATTACAAATTTCATGTTCCTCGTGAAAAACTCCCAGCTTTCTTGTAATTATATATGTCAATCTGTTACCCCAAGAAAATATCCAACCCAAACCTGTTTATAATGGGTCTACCTGATATAGCCCCAGGCGGTAAGGTCTAGTCCAGTCCAAAATTATGTTGGACTTTACCATGACAAGGGCTGGGTTTTTATGGGCCGACCTGGGCTGGTCATTATGGGCCGATCTAGGCTGTTTCTAATGGGCCGCAAGTATTCTTTTCTAGTTCAATTAGAACTCTGAAATATATGAGATAAGCTTGGATCTTTTCAAATATTCACGAAATAGAGATAAACTTACAAAGGGACCAATGGAGGAAGAGTCCTAGTCCAGGACATGTTATAATTCGACTAGGTAACTTACTATTTTTTTCCCTATAAATACAGGTATTGTTATGATTGTGTTCATTCATTACTTACTCTTCATTATTCATCACACATTCACTCTCACTTTTACATTCACGCACTCATATCTCTCAGTTTTCGCATTAATCATACCCTCTTCCTTCAAGACACTGACTTAGGTATCGGAGGGGTCACGCCAAAAACACCTTCGGCACCTCTTGACCTAGCTGTTGCTTGCGCAGATTTCATTGATACCCGACCCGACCTGCTTTAGAAAGGAATTGGAGGATCCATTCTACCAGACCAAACCTGAGGTAAAATTCCGACATTATCAATTGGCGCTGTATGTGGGAATTTGAAAACAAAGGGTTAAGATGGTGAGTACAAGAGAAGAAACAATTTTTGGATTCTCGCATGGCTTGCGTATCAGAAATTTCAGAAAATAATTAAAATTAATTGAACCGTCGGATCGGGTTCAAATTTTGTATACATATTCATTAATATGTTTTCTAGGATTTGAAAGGTGGATATTGTGATTACTATCTTGTAGAATTGGATCTGGACCGCCGAACAGACGCTTCTCGCTCGCACAGCTTCTATGTATATTTTCGCATGGCTTGCGTATCAGAAACTTGCAAAAATCATAACAATAAATTGAACCGTCGGATCAAGTTCAAATATTGCAGACATATTTATGAATAGGTTTTCAAGGATATGAACGGTGGAGATCATGATTGGTGATCTGTACAACCAGATATGGACCTCCAAACATACACTGCTCGCTCGCACAGCTTCTATGTGTTTTTCGCAGGGCTTGCGCATCAAAACATTCAAAAATAATAAGAATTAATTGAACCGTCGGATCGGGTTCAAATTTTGTAGACATATTTATTAATATGTTTTCAAGGATATGAATGGTGGAGATTGTGATTGGTGGTCTGTACAATCAGATCTGGACCGCCAAACATACGCTGCTTGCTCGCACAGCTTCTATGTGTTCTTCAAAGGGCTTGAATATCAGAATCTTGAAAAAATAATAGGAATTAATTGAACCGTCGGATTGAGTTCAAATTTGGTATACATATTTAAGATCATGTTATCAAGTATCTGAACAGTTAAGATCCTGATCTAAATCTTGGGGCTCTGTAAAAGGTGGCTCGGACCGCCTAGCTGCAGTACAATCTGCTCGCATAATTTTTGAGTAGTGTTCATGAAAAAATCATTCCGAAAAGTCTAACCGTTGAAATTATTTGAAATTTTTATCATGAGTTCAGAACATCTTGACGGACATTCTGGACGGTTGAGATCGCTTTTCGCTTGCCACATCAAGTCGGTTCTTTGATCAAAGTATAGAAGATATTATCTTGCTATACATCCAAAGTCACGTCATCGACAACGCGTGAACGAGATAAGTATTTCAATCATCTTTATGTTTAAATTAAATTATTAAATTATTATTTATTATCATTATTAATAATATTCTGAGGCATCTTCTACCATCAAAATTACATGTTTGTTTTCTTGTGATAAAATTTGTTGAACTTCTCTTCCCTTGTATTTTTGTTTGGGTTATTTTACGTCACTGGGCATGCAATCTTGCAGTAAGGCCCAATTATATCATATCTGGCATGCAATCTTGCATTAAGACCCAATTATATCATATCGGACATGCAATCTCGCTGTAAGACCCAATTATATCATATCGGGCATGCAATCTTGCAGTAAGGCCCAGTTATATCACATCGGGCACGCAATCTCGGTGTAAGACCCAATTATATCATATCGGACATGCAATCTAGCAATAAGACCCAATTTATGGTTCAACACTTTATAAAGCCCAGGCAGGTCTGATACTCAAAGCCCACGTCAGTGGCCTACATCAGTGGTATACAAAGCCCAGACAGGTCTAACACTCAAAGCCCACGTCAGTGGCCCACATCAGTTGTATACAAAGCCCAGGCAGGTCTGGCACTCAAAGCCAACTTCAGTGGCATACAAAGCCCAAGCAGGTTTGGCACTCAAAGCCCACTTCAGTGGTCCACATCAGTGGTATACAAAGCCCAGGCAGGTCTGACAATCAAAGCCCACTTCAGTGGCCCACATCAGTGGTATACAAAGACCAGGCAGGTCTGGCACTCAAAGTCCACTTCAGTGGCCCACATCAGTGGTATACAAAGCCCAGACAGGTCTGGCACTCAAAGCCCACATCAGTGGCAACAAAAGCCCACGTCAGTGGCATCAAAAAAAAATCCACATAAGTGGTATTTATTTTCGAAACACACTTGTAAAATTAAAGAGAAATAGAAATGTCCATCATTACAAGTTTGTTCAACCAAAATGGAAAGTTTCCTGGATCCCACGTAAATTGGAAAGAGGAAGAAATAACAAAAGCAACTAAAACGTTAGCAACCGAATTTGCCGATCTCCGTACATGAATAAAATTTATGTCTCCTTGTTGCTCCAGTAAATATCGAACATCAGTCGCTATGGAGCCGACATAGCTACGATCTTCTTCCAGACAAGTGACTGCTTGCACTGCTAGAAGAGAATCAGAAGAAATTATTTGCACCTGAAATTCATTTTCCCGAGCTATTCTCAATCCACCGTCAATGGACAGTAACTCAGCCGCCGTAACTGAAATTGGTTTCACAAGCAAACGGCCAAATGCAAGTAAGGGTTGGCCCTCATGGTTCCTTATCACTCCTCCAAAGGCAAATGCATTTAATCTTTCATTATAGGTCGCATCTACATCCAACCTTAAACAATTTACAGGTGGAACGAACCATTTCTCTGGTGAGGCTGCTATACTAATCTCCTTGGCAGCAAAGAGGGACACCATTGCTTGCTGAAACTCGCCAAGTAGCGTGTCGCACCAGTCAGCATTGAGCTCGGCCTTCCTGTTATTTTTAGTATGTATCACACCAAGCCTCTCGCTCCAAATTGCCCAAGACCGCATTGCAAAAGCTTCAAAGTCCTTTCTGTGTAAATTCTCCATCATCCACCCAAACATGTCCAAGCTCTGCAAATATCGAGCTTGCTTGATGAGCGCCCAGAACTTCGACCCTTTCCAACAGCCCCTCACCATCGGACAGAAGAAAAGAGCATGCATTGTAGTGTCACAGCTTGATTGACAGAGGGGACATAAACCTGTAACCGGAACATGATGTTGGTGTAGATTCCTTTCCATAGGGATTATATCATGTAAGACTCTCCACCAAAAAATTCAAACTTTCGGGGGAACCGACATTGCCCAGAGAAATTTCCACCAGTTTTTCAATTGGTTCTCAGAGCTGTGCGCTGGTTGATCAAAGAATCCCATTGCAGCCTTATAACCATCTCTAACAGTGTATTTTCCTTTAGAGTCAAAAATCCAGAATCTAGAGTCCTCTTGTCTGGTCTGATATAGAGGTATAGACAATATGCTTTGGGCGATATACTGAGGAAAGAGCTGGTTAATCTTTAAGGAATTCCAAGTACCATGCTCAATTAAATCTTGCACTTTTCTGTTATCTTCCACCTCCTGTAAAAGTGGTAAACGACTACGGATTCCAGGGACCCAGCAATCCGCACAAATATCTATAGAAGCCCCATTGCCCACACGCCAACCGATTCCTTGAGCAATTAAAGTCCTACTCCATAACAATGATTTCCAGATATAAGATGGGTTACTACCAAGGTTTGCCTCCATAATATCTTGATGACGAAAGTAGCGAGATTTTAGGATTCGGGGAACCAAGGAGTTTGGTACAGTTATAATTCGCCAAATCTGTTTTGCTAAGAGAGCCTTATTGAAGGTTTCAAGGTGCCGGAATCTCAACCTCCCAAATATTTTGGCTTACAAAGAAACTTCCAAGTCTTCCAATGCATTCTTTTTCTCCCAGCAGCAATACCCCACCAAAAATTAGAACATTCACGTTCAATCTCCTCGCAAACAGACTTCGAGATTCGAAATCAAGACATAGCGTAAGTCGGTATGGATTGGAGCACCGACTTAATGAGAATCTCCTTGCCACCAGTCGAAAAGGATTTGTGACCCCAACTTTGGATTCTTTTTGCTACTCTTTCCACCAGATATCGAAATTGAACTTTCTTGCTTCTAGCAGCAAAAACCGGGAGTCCTAGATAAACATCATGGCCCTGAACCACTGGAATAGCCAAAGCCGTCTTGATGTTGTCTACCAACTGGGGATCAGTGTTAGGACTAAAAGATAGTGACGATTTCTCAAAGTTAATAAGTTGACCAGATGCCTTCTCATACAAGGACAAGCAATCTCGAATGGCCCAGCAATCCATCAACGTGGCCTTGAAGAACAAAAGAATGTCATTTGGAAAGAAGAGATGGGTAAGGGCTGGACTAAAGCAAGAAATTTTAACCCCTGTCAACAATCGACGAGCCTCAAGAGATAATAACATAGATGATAAGCCCTGAGCACATAAGACAAAAAGATAAGGGGACAGAGGGTCACCCTGTCTAATCCATCTACTCGAGGAAACATTTCCAATGAGATCGCCATTGAAGGAGAAGGAGTATCTGACAGAACAAACACATCTCATAATCTTTTCTACCCAAGACGGCGAGAACCCAAGTCTTAGCATGATCCCTTCTAAAAAAGGCCATTCAACCCTATCGTAGGCTTTACTCATATCCAGTTTTAAAGCAGCAAAACCTTTCTTACCTTTCTTTTTACTCTTAATCCAGTGTAAAGCTTCAAAACCCAAGGTTATATTATCGGAAATCAGGCGTCCAGGTATAAAAGCACTCTGATATTCATTCACAGCCACTTTAAGAATGTCCCATAGCCTGTTTGTAAGGGCACGTGCAACGATTTTGTAACAGACATTACACAGGCTAATCGGCCTATAATCCTTTACTGACATAGGCTGATTAATTTTTGGAATAAGAGTAACTGTAGTCGCATTCCATTCCAAAAGATCCGCACCTTCATTCAGAACTCTTAATACAGCCACTGTGACATCCTTGCCCACTACATCCCAATATTTTTGGAAAAAAAGACCGACATCCCATCAGGCCCCGGTGCTTTATCGGGATGCATATCAAAAAGGGCCTTATGAACTTCTTCTTCGCCAAACCGAGCACACAATAGCCTGTTCATATTCGCATTAATAGTAGGGACTACACTGCTCATAACTTGATTAATATCTTCTGGCAAAGGGAGAGAAGTAGCAAATAAATTAGAGAAATAATTAACAATGATCTCCGACATACCGACCTTGTCTGTACACCAGTTGCCGTGGCTTGATATGAGCCAACTGATATTGTTTTTGGCCTTGCGAGACGAAGCTCTAGCATGAAAAAATTTCGAATTTAGATCCCCATGCGCAAGCCAGCTAACACGACTTCTTTGTTTCCAATATAACTCATCTTTTGTAGCCAACATTTCAACTTCCCTTTCCAACTCATTAATACGGTGAACGGAATTTTGCCACTGCCCATGAGTTCTCAACGTGTTAAGCTCCCGACTTTTTTCTTAAGCTGCCTCTGTAGTGCACGAAATCTAGTTCCAGCCCAATGCCAAAGCACCTCCTTGCAATGCAGAATGCGAAGAGGAAGGGCTGGCAAGTTACTGCCACTCGACCATCCACTCTTTACCACTTCCTTACAGTCGTGCTCCGTAACCCAGTGGGGTTCAAATCTCTTTATAGTAGTAAGCGGCCTAGGCTGGCAGGTTGACTCCCTAAGATCAATCAAGATGGGTCTATGATCTGAATGGTAAAACTCCAAAGATTAAGCTCTTGAAGCAGGATAAAGCAGTCTCCATTCCACATTCGCCACAAATCTGTCCAGTCTTTCAAAAATAATATTTTCTGCCCGCCTTCGATTAACCCAAGTAAAAAGCTCGCCATTAGTGTGAATATCCTGTAGCGAGCACTCATCCAAGGCCTCCCTGAATGCCCCCATTTGAGAAAAGGCCGAATATTTCCTCCAATATTTTCTCTATCAAAACAGATTTCATTAAAATCACCACCCACAAGCCATGGAATACACTGATGTGGATTTTTTTTTGATGCCACTGACTGGTGCGACACGCTACTTGGCGAGTTTCAGCAAGCTATGGTGTCCTTCTTTGCTGCCAAGGAGATTAGTATAGCAGCCTCACCAGAGAAATGGTTCGTTCCACCTGTAAATTGTTTAAGGTTGGATGTAGATGTGGCCTATAATGAAAGATTAAATGCATTTGCCTTTGGAGGAGTGGTAAGGAACCATGAGGGCCAACCCTTACTTGCATTTGGCCGTTTGCTTGTGAAACCAATTTCAGTTACGAAGGCTGAGTTACTGGCCATTGACGGTGGATTGAGAATAGCTCGGGAAAATGAATTTCAGGTGCAAATAATTTCTTCTGATTCTCTTCTAGCAGTGCAAGCAGTCACTTGTCTGGAAGAAGATCGTAGCTATGTCGGCTCCATAGCGACTGATGTTCGATATTTACTGGAGCAACAAGGAGACATAAATTTTATTCATGTACGGAGATCGGCAAATTCGGTTGCTCACGCTTTAGCTGCTTTTGTTATTTTTTCCTCTTCCCAATTTACGTGGGATCCAGGAAACTTTCCATTTTGGTTGAACAAACTTGTAATGATGGACATTTCTATTTCTCTTTAATTTACAAGTGTGTTTCGAAAAAAAGCCCGCATCAATGGCATAACATTTGAATTTATTATGCCGAGTCATTTATCTACATGGATAGGTTATTATTATTTTGTCTCTCTCGTCTTGGTTTTTTGTTTTCATGCAGCACGTATCCCACTGAGAGACCAATAAAAAGGCGATCGCCGAGGTAGCCAAGCCATAAATCGCCTCCAAATTCCAAGATAAGTCCATGATTTATCTTTCTTTCGGCATGCAATAGTTTAAATTTCAATTCTTGATACAATCATGTTTCCTCTTCAAGCAAATTAATTTCTTACAAAATTTTATTTATCTTAAAAAATCCCACATCAATGTTCTCAAAAGTCCGGGCAGGTCCGACATCATAAACCCACGCCACTCGTGGTTATATCAAAGTCCGACTAGCTCGGCACTATAAACCCATTAACTTGGCAAAAATTACAAGTCCGACCATCTCGACACCATATAAGTTCACTCCATCATGAACGCTCAAAGAAAATTGCAAAAAACCAGAGTGTTATCTTTATGCTCTAAAATATAAATTCAACCACTTAAAAGTTCCTCCTCGTTTCACTCGTCGTCACTTCTCTACGGGAGGAATTATTGATGATATGATAAAAATCCTATCATATATTTATTTATATTTTAGAGATATATCATAATGTTGCATGGATATGCATAAATCTAGTTGTATTACACATTACAATTCTACGTGGACTAGAATTATCTCCCTATAAATAAGAGATCTCTAACCCTTATTAGACAGGTTGTCATAACGCCTCTCATTTTTTTTTCTTACACATCCCACCTATGTGTTTACACATCTTTCTCATATTTTCTATCTCTTGCAATTTCCATACATTTTTTTCATTGAATCCAATACTGACTTGAGCGTCGGAGTGGCCGAGCCATCTCACATGTTTTGTTTGATACACAGAAATATTTGGGATCATTCGGCTCGGTTTATTGAAGAAATTGGTTCGATGATTACCGGTTCGAGGTAATTTACTTGATGCGAAAATTTTTGAACGCATCAATTGGCGCCGTCTGTGGGAATCGAAATCTAATCCCACAGTTGGTTCTACTTGGTTGAGTTTACCCATGGAAGCACGAATATATGGGCAATCTATGTCTCAAAATTTAAAGCCGTGTGTTTTCACTTCTCAGTTCTCATAACTAAGTCCAAAATTTGGGATTTCCAAAACTCAAGGGTCACTTTCGTATAATTTCAACACCCCATCACCTACAAGCTACAAAATCTTTCGTGAAAGAATCCCAGACAAAGGTCTCTCCTAGCAAAAGGCCACCTTCGTAGAATTTTACTAATATCTTTCTTGCTGCTAAACCCATGTACACCGCCGCCCCATCAAAACCCATGTCAATGGCTGGTTACGATGACAGTCGTCGGTTTCTATGATAATCAGACGCACAGGCTTGCAAACTCAGATATATCTGTTCGAATCTCCTCTCAATCATTATCGCCTCTCCAAAGCACCAACCATTGTTCTATCGCCTCTATTGTTGCGAACCTTCGAGAAAATTTTACAAAGTCTCATACTCCATAAGGATATTGAAAGAACATGATCCTTAATTGAGGACATTCAGATATGAAATTTTACTCCCACCAACTGCTCGATGAAATAACTCCATGGAGACATGTTTGTAGATTCGCCAAATTAGATATGTGATAATTATCCAGCCGTGCAAGCCCAAATTCGTCGACATCTTCATACTTGGCAAGATAAGTTTTTCATACTTGAACATATTTCACCATGTAAATTCCACTTCTGTTTATCTTACGATAGTGTAATCTCATGAATGTATGAGAACATGTACCAAGTTAATGGTTTTAAATTTGTGTGTATTAATTGAGTTATGGAGAATTAAAGCCTACATAGGGTTGCTTCATGTTTCTAAAAGTTCTGCTTGAAATTCGGAATAAAAATCATAAGGCTATCTTATGACACTAATTTTGGTGTGCAAGAATACAGATCCTCTAGGTTTCCTTCTCATCTCACAATTGGGTTTTTGTTTAATATGCCATGCATCGGGGTATGCCGGCAGTTAGTTGCAAATCGGCTATTGAATTGCATTCAGCCTGACTGTTCTTTGGTTTGATCAGACTCAAACTATTTTTCATGGATGATTATGGTTATTTTTCTATAAAATAGATGAACGCTTTTTGTTTATTTTGTCTGGAATTTGTAGCATTCTTTATCTCATTAAGATACATATTTTTTTCTCTATGCTTAGCCCTAAGATTGAAAAATTTTATTTGTATGAAATTCTCTTGAGATCACGATTGTGGGTTCTAGCTATCTCAAAGGGTTGCATGAAGGCTAAAAACATGTTACACTTGGCTACATGGATCTCGCAGTAAGGCCATCTTTTACGTCATCGGGCATGCAATCTCGCTGTAAGGCCCAGTTATATCATATCGGGCATGCAATCTTGCTATAAGGCCCAGTTATATCATATCGGACATGCAATCTGGCAATAAGGCCCAATTTATGGTTCAACACTTTATAAAGCCCAGATAGGTCTGGCACTCAAAGCCCACGTCAGTGGCCCACATCAGTGGTACACAAAGCCCAAGCAGGTGTGGCACTCAAAGCCCACGTCAGTGGCCCACATCAGTGGTATACAAAGCTCAGGCAGGTCTGGCACTCAAAGCCCACGTCAGTGGCCCATATCAGTGGTACACAAAGCCCAGGCAGGTGTGACACTCAAAGCCCACGTCAGTTGCCCATATCAGTGATATACAAAGCCCAGGCAGGTCTGACACTCAAAGCCCACGTCAGTAGTATACAAAGCCCAGGAAGGTCTGGCATTCAAAGCCCACGTCAGTGGCCCACATCAGTGGTATACAAAGCTCAGGCAGATCTGGCACTCAAAGTCCACTTCAGTGGCCCACATCAGTGGTATCAAAAGCCCGGGCAGGTCCGGCACTCAAAGTCCACTTCAGTGGTATCAAAAGCCCACAATAGGGGCATCAAAAGCCTATATCAGTGGCATCAAAAGCCCACATTAGTCACATCAAAAAGTCCACATCAGTGGCGTCATAAATCCACGTCAGTGGTATTCTCCAAAGCCCGACTAAGCTCGACATCATGTAATCCCACGCAACTCGTGGTTATCTTAAAAGCGTGATCCGCTCGGCAACATCAATTGTTATCTATAACTCTTTATTTGAGCTCGGTTTCATCAGGTTATCGTCTATTGCTCTTTATTCGAGCTCGGTTCTAATCAAACCTTTATCTAGACCGTTCGTTGAAAACACATCACGCGGATTCAAATCTGGGCCGTCCAAGGGAGGCACAGGTAGTTCCGGGTCCGATCTACATTCTTGGTCTAAACTCATTCTTATTTTAGACCAGTTCGGGAGGTACTATTGTTACCCCGAGAAAATATCCAACCCGAACCCGTTTATAATGGGTCTACCTGATATAGCCCAAGGCGGTAAGGTCTAGTCCAGTCCAAAATTATGTTGGACTTTACCATGACCAGGGCTGGGTTTTTATGGGCCGACCTGGGCTGGTCATTATGGGCCGATCTAGGTTGTTTCTAATGGGCCACAAGTATTTTTTTTCTAGTTCAAGTAGGACTCTGATATATATGAGATAAACTTGGATCTTTTCAAATATTCACGAAATAGAGATAAGCTTACAAAGGAACCAATGGTGGAAGAGTCCTAGTCCAGGATATGTTATAATTCGACTAGATAACTTACTATTATTGTTATGATTGTGTTCATTCATTACGTACTCTTCATTATTCATCACACATTCACTCTCACTTTTACATTCACGCACTCATATCTCTCAGTTTTTGCATTAATCATATCCTCTGCCTTCAAGACACTGACTTAGGCATTGGAGGGGTCTCGCCGAAAACACCTTCGGCGCCCCTTGACCTAGCTGTTGCTTGCGCAGATTTCATTGATATATACCCGACCCGACTTGCTCTAGAAAGGAATTGGAGGATCCATTCTACCAGACCGAACCCGAGGTAAAATTCCGACATCATCACAATCTTATGTAATATAATACATTATTGCACAGTACTGTGAATCCTCCTTGAATCGGGGCTTGACTCCCCGTGGATTGATATGAATGTAGATTTCTTTTTTACTTTTTGTTGTAAAATAAATCACATCCACTCATAATCAAAATTATTACTGATATGACACTAAACTCATCAAAGGTACATACGAGAAAAAAGAATAAAATTTCCAAAAAAAATTACATTAGATGTATAACATGATAACTGAAATTGAATAAATTAAAATATCAAAATAGTAAAGAGATAAACATACATGATCACCTTTATAAAAAACCATTTTGGTCTTATATTTTTACCCGTTTTCTCTTTTAGTCCTCTAACTGGTCAAAGTTCTGAATTGGTCCTCTATCTTTACACGTTTTCTCTTTTAGTCCTCTAACTAGTCAAAGTTCTTTTTTGGTCCTTTAACTTTTAAATTTTGGCTATTTTGGTTTATTTTTACCGGAATGTTTAATTTTTAAAGAAATTTTCGAAATTTTTCAATTTGAAAGGATATCATCCTATTTCGAATGCTACTTAAATTTCACATTATTAAACTGAACTATAAAATAATAATAATAATAATAATAAGCAAATACAAAAAATAGATGTAATAAATATGTTGCGGGTACCTTTCTACCTTAATTAATAACATCATCCCAGATTAAGCGATCCTAAAAAACTCTAGACAAAAGACACCATTTACACATAAACAAATATCAAATCTCACCAGAAAAATCGCAATGAATATTGATTCGTTGGAGATTTGTATTTAAGTTTAAAAATTACTTTTCCACATTTCATGAGGACAAAAGAGATATGATGCTCATAATCATATATTTTTTTTAACCTTTCTCGTTTTTTTTTCTCAAAAAGCTAATTAAAAAATAAATCAATCGAGTCAAATATTAATTCTTTTTTTATTTTTGGGTTGTGGAGGAAATTATTTTCTCAAACATAGAAACAAGAAACATTCTAAAAGTTTATATAATTAAAAAAATTCTAATTAAAGTCCACGGTTTTTTACTTTTGATTTTTTTGATTTTTTTAAAAAAATTATGAACACATTTATTCTATTAACATACCGAAATTATAAAATTAGGTGACATTTCAAGTAGTATGATTATCTTTTAAATTGAAAATCATCGAATTTTATTATCTACTAATCAATTTCCGACAAAAGTTAGATATTCCGGTAAAAATAGGACCAATATAGCCAAAATTTAAAAGTTAGAGGACTAATACATAACTTTGACTAGCAAGTAAAATTAGAGGACCAATATAGCCAAAATTTAATAGTTAGAGGACTAATACAGAACTTTGACTAATTAAAAGAGTAAAAAAAAAAAACAACTAAAGTTAGAGGAATGGCTTTTTCCCACAAATAAATAAGGATCTAGTTAATGTTCTAATCTTTATATATAGACAACAATTTGGATTAATTTGACGAGTTTAAATAGAATTATGTCAAATGAATTTAAGATGACCGATATAATTGGATGTTTGTCTAGAAAGTCGAGTAAGAAATTTTCTCGAGCTATATATAGCTAGTGATCAGTTGATATTTGTGGCGACAAATGATGCTACATGTACACAGAGACTTACACGTTGGGTTACACATTGTACTTGAAATTACATAAATATCCTTAATTTATTTTTGAAAGAATTTTTTCAAATAAAAATGAGGGATAATTTTGTAATTTCATGTGCAGTGTATAACTCAATGTGTACATGTAGCATTTTTCATAAATCTATATCGTCATTTACCAATTGAAATCATGTTTAACTATTGAAATAGGTGCACTGACATGAAGTATATCATTAACTAGAAGAATTGAAGCGATATGCGAAGTCAAAAATAAAGTTGCAGAATATCATTTCACCAAACGTACAATTCATGTGGTTGATATGTTTTTCTAACTTATAAATGTATCAATGTTTGCTGCAAATGATTTATCATAACATACCACTATTTAACATAAATTTGATTACAATGGAGAGTTTTCCACTTTATTAATTTGTTCGGATAAAATCTGAAAACACTGGAAGATCGATCCTTTAGGACAGTGGGTGATCGGCCGGCAGACTTTCCGTGCTTACGCCAACTTCCTTCAGCCGCGCGATCACTTCCTCGAAAACGACCTTGTTTCCATCCACAGTCAAATGTAAGCCATCTCTGCATTGATTCAAACCTAGATATTTAATTAATTATAGTTTTTTAAACATGAGACGGGTCAACCAGGTCCATACGGATCCTGTACGTAGCAAGAAAGCATACACTAAGAAGGCCTTTTGCCATCCAGGAGATTGCTGCATCTTTGTCCAGAGATCCACAGCAGCAAGTCCACATTCAGCTGCAACCTCGAGACATGCTCTAGCATAGTTACCTGCAGCTTCGTTCGTCCTCTCCGGTAAGCCGGTCGGGTTGGGGTGAAACGGATGCCTGCATGTTTTGTTACTTCTTACAGTCAAGAATACCTCAAACCATGCATATGAAAAAAATGTGAAATTTTCGAAACACTCGATTGAAAGACAATTTGAATAGATATATAGATTAATATTAACTGGAGACGTGCGGCTTCGTCGATGGGAGGCGGTGAGATGAGGAGAACACGAGTCGAAGGCCATCGCTTCTGAAAACCATCAAAGCAATTATGCTAATTTAAGACAATTTTCATGGCTTGACCTAAAAATTTAGGTTTAAATTTACATGCATGCATGCAACATAATCGAAACCTGGAGAAAGTCGATAATGGCGTGGAGATTTTGTTTGTACTCCTCAATCGGCACGTGTTGATGCGCGCTGGATCTGTCCGGGAGGCATGCGTCGTTAGCGCCGAAGAAAACCATCACCGCCGGCGGGTCATCGCCACCCTCCTCCGGCGGAGGAAACACCTTCCCGGTCACCTGAAGAGCCATTCTTGTATTGTACCCACTGTACCCTCTCAACACCACATCCACCTATATATATATTATATATTTATCAGAAATTACACTACTGAAAGAACAAATGGTGAAAATGAAATATATACGTACGTACCGTGCGGCAGAAGTGATTGGCGAGAGAAGAACCCCAGCCACCATCTTTGAAGGAGCCTTCGGTAATGGAATCGCCGAAGAGATAAATCTTTGGCCTCATCTTTAATTTTGCTTGCAGTTTCTCACCAAAAACAACTGCTAGCTTCTGCACATATATATGCATCAAATGAAAAAGGTACGTAATATGAAGAGATCAGACTAATAACTTATGGGGTTTAAATGCGAGTAATTAATGGCGGATAATTAATGTAATTGATTCTTAACTCACCAAGTTATTTAATACTTTTTAATGGTACGTATACTCCTACGCAGAGGAATTCGTTTCAGTATTTGGTCCATATAAAAAAAAAACAAAAAAACAAGAAAAATATCGTAAAACAAATAGTTATCTTAAATCACATCTTTTCGAAATGTAAGTATACTTAATTAACGCATTTTAAGTGGCAAACATCTTCTTTGAGTTAAGTTGACAGATCAAACTGAAAAGTGGTGGCATTGTTTATCTCTCGGATTGCATACTGTGTTGCTGATTTTTTAATAATCTTGTGTATCTTCATAATGTCACATTTAAATACTGGACAATAGAGATAGAGACACATGTATATGTATATATATTGAATAGTTTAAAAAAAAATTAAATGATGTGCGAAACTATATATATATATATATGCATGTGTGCGCGCCCAAAGAAACCGAAAAACACCTTAAACTAGAGTTGTGCGAAACTAAATGAATGTTTAAAATTTATTCCCCGTTGACCATTGCCGATAATCGATATGATTTTTCATTTCACGTGATTTATTAAGTTTTGTGATTGTAATTGAAATTCTAAAAGTATTTAAAATGGCAGATTTTAAAATTCTGATACAATATATGTAGAAATCGATCGAGATACATTGTGAACCGGTCTTTTAGAATTGCCACACAATTCAATGATAAAATATATTTACTTCTTTGCTATTTAATAATGTCCAAGTCCCTTATAATAATGTTGTGGTCGATTTAATATCTTGCTAATTTACCCTTTCCTAAATATTATAATTACATGCATTTGTCATTTTTTTTATTTGAAAACACCCCCTAATTTCAATCAAAACCACAGCCGGTCACTTCACCGACTGAATTCCACGTTTTTTTCTTCCTCCCATGCCATTCTCGTTTTTCAGATTTTGTTCTTCTCGTATCTTCTTTTCAAATTATTACCAGGTAATCCTCTCAATTTTTTTTTTGAATATTTTGTCATCGGGTATTAATCAGGGACGTAACCAGAATTTTGCGGTAGGGGGGCTAATTTTACAAGAAAAAAATATGAATAAAACTCATAGGGTCAATATACATATTAGATTTATGTTAATATTTTATTATTCATATATCTTTCAACTTGTTTATGATTTTAAAAAAAATTGAATATCAATCATGCTAGTAATGACACAAAATTTTAATATATCAATATCCTTATAAATATTTTCTATATTCAACAGTGAATGTATTTCAATAATTAAATTATATTTTATAAAAAAATTTGAAAATTTGATGGGTTAATGAATCAAAAAAATTTCTCTTTAAAATAAGTTGAATAATTGTTTTATATTTTATAAAGTATAATTTTTTAAATGTGATAATGTACATAATTATAGATTTACTTTGAATTTATGATGTTATTTTGTACTCAATAGCATATAATGTTCAATATATTGAATGTTCCATAAAATGATCTATATAAACACAAAATATAGAAGCCTAAATAACTTAAATAAAACTCATATATATCAATAAATTAAAAAATCCAATCAATTGCAAATAATAATTAATATATATAAGTAACTCAATAAATAAATATATATATATACACTAACTATATGGGCTGGGCTAGACTGGGCCCCCATATAGTTCCGTCTCTGGTATTAATATTTTGTTATTTGACATTGTTATGCATGTGCATGAATTCTTTGACTTTATTTAACAGCGCAACAAAAAAAAAGTATTTATATTTATGTAGTATATACATGCAATGCGTTTGCTTTAGGGCTAGTACATAGAAATTGAGACACTTTCAAAGTTATTAGTTTTTTTTTTAAAAAAAAATATCGCATTGAATTGTTGATATATATTTGGGAATCATTAATCTATTCCAGACTTTAGATTATTGTATTGGTCTTTCTATATATAAATATGATATTTAGGCGAAAAAAATAGTAGAACACGTGCAACGCAAACACACACTTCTATTTTCGATAAGAGTCGTTAAAGAAATGAATTGAGAAGATTTACATCAAATTAATTATTTTCATGTTATTTTAGTTAATATATATTAAATTCAATGTAATTTATAATTTGTAAAACTTGTATTATAAAATGTACGCAAAGAATTTTTGTTCAAAAATTTTATTTGTTACAAATATAAATAAATTTATAATTGCTGAAAACATATCAGCATTCAATATTGTAATTTTATATAAATGAGATATTGCGGAAAATATAATATAGACTTAATATCATTATAGATTTATTAAATTACGATTTTAAGAAAAAACAAAAGTGTAACTCATAGTGTCGATCACTTATTTTTATAATCATTAATTCGAGTTTAACCCATCGGACCAACTGGTACTGTCCAAAAAAAAAAGGGTTGAGTTGTGCTTTTGGTGGCCCATTTGAGAGCGGCGTGTTTAGGCTGCGGGCCAAGTTTGGGCAGGTTGGCCTGCCTTCCAATTTGTTTTTTTTTTTTTTATAATTTTTAAAAATTATATATAATTAGTATTTTGAATAATTTTTTATGGTTGATAAGTTTTGAATGATTTATATAAAAGGTTTAAAATATTTGTATGATTTATAATAATTTATATTTAATTGATTAATTTTGAAGTTTATATTATTTATAATGATTTATGTATGGTTAATAAATTTTTAAACGTGTATCATTTATTATTGTTTATGTATGAGTTTTAATAATAAATTTCATATATATTTTTTAATTTTTTGGCGTCAACACAAGGCCGGTTGGGTTGAGGTATTCCCAACTCGCCATGTTGGCAGGCCGGTCTGAATTGACAGTCCTACTAATTTTGCGGTAGGGGGGGCTAATTTTACAAGAAAAAAATATGAATAAAACTCATAGGGTCAATATACATATTAGATTTATGTTAATATTTTATTATTCATATATCTTTCAACTTTGTTATGATTTTAAAAAAAATTGAATATCAATCATGCTAATAATGACACAAAATTTTAATATATCAATATCCTTATAAATATTTTCTATATTCAACAGTGAATGTATTTCAATAATTAAATTATATTTTATAAAAAAATTTGAAAATTTGATGGGTTAATGAATCAAAAAAATTTCTCTTTAAAATAAGTTGAATAATTGTTTTATATTTTATAAAGTATAATTTTTTAAATGTGATAATGTACATAATTATAGATTTACTTTGAATTTATGATGTTATTTTGTACTCAATAGCATATAATGTTCAATATATTGAATGTTCCATAAAATGGTCTATATAAACACAAAATATAGAAGCCTAAATAACTTAAATAAAACTCATATATATCAATAAATTAAAAAATCCAATCAATTCCAAATAATAATTAATATATATAATTAACTCAATAAATAAATATATATATATACACTAACTATATGGGCTGGGCTAGACTGGGCTGAAGCCCAGCCTAGCCCCCCATATAGTTCCGTCCCTGGTATTAATATTTTGTTATTTGACATTGTTATGCATGTGCATGGATTCTTTGACTTTATTTAACAGCACAACAAAAAAAAGGTATTTATATTTATGTAGTATATACACGCAATGCGTGTGCTTTAGGGCTAGTACATAGAAATTGAGACACTTTCAAAGTTATTAGTTTTTTTTTTTTAAAAAAATATCGCATTGAATTGTTGATATATATTTGGGAATCATTAATCTATTTCAGACTTTAGATTATTGTATTGGTCTTTCTATATATAAATATGATATTTAGGCGAAAAAAATAGTAGAACACGTGCAACGCAAACACACACTTCTATTTTCGATAAGAGTCGTTAAAAAAATGAATTGAGAAGATTTACATCAAATTAATTATTTTCATGTTATTTTAGTTAATATATATTAAATTCAATGTAATTTATAATTTGTAAAAAAACATATCAGCATTCAATATTGTAATTTTATATAAATGAGATATTGCGAAAAATATAATATAGACTTAATATCATTATAGATTTATTAAATTACAATTTTAAGAAAAAACAAAAGTGTAACTCATAGTGTCGATCACTTATTTTTATAATCATTAATTCGAGTTTAACCCATCGGACCAACCGGTACTGTCCATAAAAAAAGGGTTGAGTTGTGCTTTTGGTAGCCCATTTGAGAGCGGCGTGTTTAGGCTGCGGGCCAAGTTTGGGCAGGCTGGCCTGCCTTCCAATTTGTTTTTTTTTTTTAATAATTTTTAAAAATTATATATTATTAGTATTTTGAATAATTTTTTATGGTTGATAAGTTTTGAATGATTTATATAAAAGGTTTAAAATATTTGTATGATTTATAATAATTTATATTTAATTGATTAATTTTGAAGTTTATATTATTTATAATGATTTATGTATGGTTAATAAATTTTTAAACGTGTATCATTTATTATTGTTTATGTATGAGTTTTAATAATAAATTTCATATATATTTTTTAACTTTTTGGCGTCAACACAAGGCCGGTTGGGTTGAGGTATTCCCAACCCGCCATGTTGGCAGGCCGATCTGAATTGACAGTCCTACTTATTTCACCACTATTGATTTATTAAAAATGAAAATATAATATATATAATACATTCTAAACATTAAATTAAATCACTACATCGAATGCTTTATTTCTTTATATTTTAAATTTTTATCTCATTTCATGATTTTTTTCTTTTGCCATCTTATTTTTTCTTCTTTATGACAGAAGAATTCTGATCATCTTCAATAGAAACAATATGTGGGTCGGCTTAGTGGAAAAATTCTTTTCAGTTCAATATAAAAGCAAATATTGGAATTTCAATCTTCTGAAATTAAGATTAATATTTTGTGAATACAATATCTATGTTCAATCCATCTATAAGAATTAAATAAGAATTAAAAAACCAAAAATTTTGGAGTTTTAATCTTCTTGACAACTAGTTCCTCATCTAGCATACATATTGTAGTTAGACAATATTGACATTATCATAATAATTGATTTTACAAAAATATTATCGCCAAATTTTCGAAGTGTGTATAGAAAAATTTGAAAAATAACCCTCTATCTTTTTACTTAGATTTTTGACCTTCTTAATATTTTATTCTTTAAACTAACCTTCTAAATGAGTTTTAATTTAATATATGTCTGAACCGAAATCATAATAAGTTAAGGGATTAATTATGCAAAGAAATTGTGAAAGAAAGTGAAGTGTCTGCGACTCATTCATTCATATACCCACCATTAGATTTACCTCATTCATATACCCACCATTAGATGTATTGATTTATTTAAAATTCAATAAAAATTGTATGATAAAATTCTGCTTGTTAAACGTACATTAAATGATGGTTTTTAATTTTATTTAAATTCTATTTAATTGAATAGATGACATGGAGACAGAACACTCATAACTTTAATAATCAGAAACTTCATTTTTGCTAAACATATTGTCATTTACTTTTTTATTTTACTTACAACCACGTATATTTTTTGTAATAGAAAAATGACGCAAATTGTTATGTTCAGCAAGGAGAACATGCATGGTGCTCGGGATTAAACGGTCGATATGGAGCCATAAATTTTGGCGACACTAGAGCAACTATATCAAGGCTGAAAGATGAGGTATACAAGAATTGTGACTTGGATAAGTGAGATTGAATTGAAATTTAGTTACTTAACACATATTTGTGATCATGTTTTTGGCCCAATATATTTAACTTATGAAGAATGTCTATCGACATATCTATTACTTGGTGATGCACATCATAGGCCTTTAATTCACATGGAAATAGAGAAGAAAGTTCGAATTATTTCTCACATGAGTAATGTTCATTAATTTGGTTCACATGATAGTATTGATTTTGGTGGTCCTAAATTTGATTTGATTTGTTCTCTGATAAAAATTGTTGTGATGATTCTTTTGATTATGTATTTGGTGACGATTGTGGTGATAATCAATATGATGACAATGGTGATCATACTAATGTTAAAATTTATCCAAATGAACATGTTGATGATGTTTTTATAGTAAACGATGCTGGATGTGGGAAAAATGAAAAAAAAAACATTGAAGCAAATATTAGTGAGAATGGAGTAAAACAAAGTGTTGGGTTGAAGTTTGACAATTGTGAGGTATATAGTAGTCAATGATGGCCAGTATTTTTTTGTTGCTTGGTTATGGTAGCAAACATGTTTACAATTTTACCGATGAATATAATTTGTCAGTTGGTAAAAAGTTCGATAACAAAAAAGACATTCAAAGAAAATTGTATAGTATTGCAATGCCAAAACTCTTTATTCAGTAAGATGTGCAGATGATATCTACAGTTGGAAGCTGTGTGGAGCACAAAAACAAGATTCATCACTTTTCTCGGTCCAAACTTATTGCAATAACACACTTGTGATCTAGGTAATAGAAAGAGGAGGCATCGACAAGCAAGTGCATCAATAGTTGCAAATATGTTGGTAGAAAATTTTATAGAGCAATAAAAACTGCCTGCATTGAAGTCAATACAAACAAAGTTGCAAAATACAGGTGCTGAAATTAGATACTTCAAAGCTTGGAAGGGGAGAAAACTGGTTATATATCAACTAAGAGGATATCCTACTGAGAGTTTTAAATTACTTCCAACATATCTTTACACGCTTGAACAAGTGAATCCAGGGACAACAACACATTTGAATGTCATCCCAGATGGTCGCTTCAAATATATGTTTCTGGCATATAGGGCATGTATTGTAGGATTTAGATATATGCGAAAGATGATATCAGTTGACGGTACCCATTTAACTGGTAAATATAAATATGTTTTATTGATAGTCACCGCACATAATGGAAACCACCACCAATATCATATTGCTTGGACAGTTGTTGATTCAGAAAGTGAAGCATTTTGCACGTGGTTCTTTGAAAGTTCTGTGAGTTGATATTTGATGATGATTAACTTATTTTTATTTCTGACAGACATAAAGGAATCATCAATGGTCTTGCTTCCGTATACAAGCGAGCATGACATGGACATTGCATATAACATCTTGGACAAAACATCAAGTCAAGATTGAAGTCCAAAGTAGGTAGAGTTGTGTTGTTTATGCAAGATGCTAAAGCTTACAGTCATGTTGAGTTTGAAGAATTGTATGATGAAATAAATAAAAGTTATCTAAGTATCACAAATTATCTTGAGGTTAGTGTTGATAAAGAAAAATGGGCCAGAGCATACTTTCCTGGTTCACAATATAATATCATGACAACCAATGGAAGAGTCCATTAATTCAATGTTGGTGTTGGAACGTAAGCTTCCAATTACTGCTCTGTCAGATTCAATTTAAAATCTTACCTCATCGTGGTTTAATATTCATCGCAAAGCTGTTGTTGCTTCAACTCGACATCTTACTTCATGGGCCGAAACATCCTTACAATCAAGGTTTATTGAGTCACAGAAGATGGAAGTCATTCAAATGAATACTTTTGAATATCACGTTATTGGAGTTGGCCATGATGCAGTTGCGGAGTTTATAAATAAAAGAACATGTCATTGTCGAGTTTTTGATGTTGATAGACTTTCGTGTGCGCATGCTATTGTTACTGATGGTTACCATGGTATGGACATATATGAATTGTGCTCGCATTATTAAATGCATGACAAATGCATGGACTTTGGTATACACAGAAATAATTTATCCCGTGCCCCCGTCTAATGAATAGAATATACCAGCTGACACTGGTTATGGGATTGTCCTACCTCCTAAACTTAAAGTTCAGAAAAGAAAACCAAAGAAAAAAACGATTCCGTTTGTTAGAGAATTTCAAGCAAAAAGAAGAAATCAATTGTTCAGGTAGAAATTTTATTTTTATTTCTTGTGAATAATTGCTCAACACTCATCTCGTAATATTTATAATTTTTAGATTCTAATGATTTTAATTTTGTTATTTTTGTTAAGTTGAGGATTATTTAGTAATTGCGTGGATTTATTAAGGATTTCTAGCTATTCCATTGCAACAAATATCAAACTTGACATTTAATTTTGATGATTTTGTGTTTCTTTGATAATCTTTGATCCGAGGATAAATTTTTTTTATTTTTGGTTTTTATCTCTAAATAAATTATAGATAAATTAAAAGTATTCAATTAGAAATAATATAGTTCGTGAATTACCTAAGTTAGAAGATTTGGTAAGAAGAAGAGTCATAAAAATATAATAAAAATTATTAAATTTAATTATGTATGTAATTATAGCACAAACCATAAAATTTTCTAACTCTTTACTTTGATAAATTGGCATCTTTAAATTTTTATCAAATTAATAATGTTAAAATTTAATATTTTAAATATTCATCAAATTGAGAAGGTAAAAAATCTAAATACTTCAGTAACGAGAGTCATGTTAAAAAAGGGCAAACCAGTAAAAATAAAATAATAAGAAAAGAATGTTATTTTTTTAAGTGAGACTCAACCGGAGGTTAATTACTTAAATATTTACTGTGTGTATAAACAAATGACAAAGTTTACAATACATAATGTAAAATTTTGACCTTGATTCATAAAAAAAAAAAAATTCCCTAAAAGCTCTTTCTCGGGATACACTTAGGTACCGCTTGGTAGGTATGATGGGATAGATAAGTAATATAATATAATAAAAAATAAATAAAAAATGATAGTGAATATAATATTTGATTTGATTGATGGATTATAATTTATTGATTTGATTGATAAAATTTTATATTAAAAAATGACAAATTACCATTTTATCCTTTTAACAATAAATAAAATATAAATAATATTATTTATAAAGGGTAATATAGTAATTTAAATTAAATGATTTGATTGATGTAGGATAAATAATTGATAATTTGATTGATATAAAATAAATAATTAATAGATGAATAAATAATATGATGAGAAGAACGTGAAATTTGATAGGATAAGTTATACACGTATTAATAATATAGGCTACCAAACGGAGCCTTATAGTATGTTTAATTTAAAACGGCTTCATGAATCTATATTCGTGAGACGAGATAATCCGATTTATATTTAGAGTGAAAAATAATATTTTTAGTATAAAAATAATAATTTTTCATAGGTTCGATCGATTGAACTGTAGATCCGTCTCCTAAAAGTGAGATGGGTTTTGTGAATCTATATTCGTGAGATAAGTTGATCCGATTCATATTTGGGGCAATCAGTAATATTTTTAGCATAAAAATAATAATTTTTTATAGGTTTAACTAGTCAAATAAATCTGTCACACAAAATTGATTCGTGACACAATCTCAAATGAATTTTTGTTGACAATTATTATTACTTTTCACTCAAATCAACCTAGATTACAAAATTTTTCTTCATAGTGTAACAACTAAAAAAAATTGATATTTTGTAATGAAAAAAAAACTATTTTAGACATAAAAAATAATAATTTTTGAAGATTGAATATTTTTCATACAAATCAGAATGAATTATACAATATTTCTATATCTTCACATCATAAATAACAAAAAAAAAAAAACAATGATATTTTTACGATAAAAAAATAAAAATTTATACATAAAAAAGTAATACTTTGTTCGAATCGAAGACAAATATCATAAATCGTAATTGCCCAGTATACATGTTTAAATAAATAAATAATATGATGTTATCTCACTCGAAATAATAATAATAATAATAATAATAATAATAATAATAATAATAATAATAATAATGTGGAGATAGGAGGGGATAATGGACATGATTTCTTCAAACGCGTCTTTAATCATCGGCGTTGGCCCACCGCAGATTCTGTAATCGGAAGCTTCGTATTATCCGTCCACAATTCCCCAATAATTATGCTATATTTCAAGGTTGACCATTATCACTCATCATCATCAATTCATCATCATCACACTACTCCAGATTCAGATTCAGATTCGGATTGAGATTTGCAGAAATATGTGCTGCTGCTGTTGTGAAGATGACTGCCAATGCCGCCCTTTGGGCTTTCTTCTGGGTCTCCCATTCGCCTTCGTCGCCCTTCTTCTCTCCATAATCGGAGTCGTCATCTGGATCGTCGGGTCGGTTTTTCTATCTCTATCTCTATTTCTATCTCTATCTCTTCCCCTATCCATTGATTTGAGATTGGGATTTTTTTTTTGATTTGGGTTTTGGGGTATTTGCGATTGATTGCAGGATTGTGCTGAGTTGCCTGTGCCCTTGTTGCATCTGCGTGACGGTGATCGTGGAGTTGGCGATTTCGCTCATCAAGGCTCCGTTTTCGGTGATGAAGTGGTTCACGGAGCAGATTCCTTGCTAGATTTTCATGTAACTCTTTCAATATCTCTTCTCATTTATTTGTATTTTCCCCCAATTTTTATGTTTCTTTTCAATTTTCATCTCTTTTTTTGTATTTGTATTTGGGTGGATATTAGATTTATGGTTGCTCGAGTTGGAATAATAATTACATTATTTTGTACTGATTACTTATAAGATATTTTAAAAATTAAGCTCGTGATGTTATATTATATCTTGTTTTTGTGAGGATCATTCTCGTCCAAATACTTGGGGTCACCGAGTTTAATTACTAATATAACAAGTAATAATCAAAGAACGTTTTTTTTCGACTTTAACAAAAAGCTATAATGCAAATTCTTAAAATAAAATGAAATAAGTAAAGGCAAGTTTTATAAAAGTTAAATTTTTTATGGTAATTCGTTTCAATTATTACAAATTAACATAAAGTAAGGTACATGATTACTGAAATTAGCCAATCGGTCGTTATTGGTCAAAAAAAAGTGGAATAATGTTAGAGGTAGAATGATATTTACAATAATTATGTTGTGATATTTTGCTATTATCTTGTGAGATTTTGATATGATATCGTGAGATTTTGCATTCAATGTATTGTGAGATTTGATAAATTTAAATTTTGTATTGAATTTTTTGTGGTGTAAAAATTGTTGTACAAATTTGGTTGTACATGTAGCATTACTAAAAAAAAATATGAAAGCTATGGATGACATTAAGGATACGGTGTATACAAATATGCATGCATGGCTAGACGAACGATAGACCGGAACCTAGCATTTAGATGAGCACAAGGCGTCGCTGGACGAATTCCACGAATTAAACAGAAATCTAAGGATTAATATAACATTATCAATTTTATTATGCATTTAAAACACATACCCTATATGTCCATACAAATCAATTTGTCCCCTTAGTTAGAAAGTTAGGGCAACATAAAATTGAAAAATGAAGATGAAGTTTTGTTTTTAGGCAAAGTTTTCTTGTTGAATGTTAATTTAGGACTTATAAAACTACGTGTCGTTTAAAGCTCAAACTAAAAGTTTTCCTGAGCACCTAGGGCCGTCTAGCACTTTTCTAATGCGGTCGGCACCCGACCGAATTTTAGAACACTGATCTGGATATTTCACATTGTAGCATTAATCGAAGTAAAATCAGAATATAGTGCAAAGTTCAATGAGGTCTCACATAATAATGTCTTATATATATTATGTACATCTGATATAGTTACAACAAGTTTTGAGTTTTTCGGGAAGAAAATCAAATTTGTAATATTACATTTTTAAGCAGTTGGATAAGAAGCTTCCATGGCAATGCCACATAGACCCTCTGCAGCAGAAATGCCCCTTTGCATTCTTATATATCCTTTCTCTCCCCAGCTACTTCCCCAAGAATTCTTCACCAACCAATACTTTGTCCCGTCGCTACTTTTTCCGTAACCGACTGCGGTGACACCGTGGTCTAGATCGGTCCCACATTCTCCTGTAAAAACTCCACTAGAGTAGAATTGAAAGTCTGATCCACCAGCATCAATGGCTACAGATACAGGTTGGTTTGCCACGGCTTTCAGCAACGATGACTCACTATTTGCTGGAACGTCCTCGTATCCTGTGATCTTTGCGACATGGGAGGATTCCTTTTGTGTGCTGCAGGTGCCATCGACTCCTTGGTAGGGATAGTTAGATTCAGTGGTCAGTCCCTTATTTCCTATTATGTATTGGAACGCATAGTCCATGAGACCACCATTGCAACCCTGATCTTCACTTGTGTCGCAATCGACGAGTTCTTGTTCGGATAATGAGACTAGTTTCCCTGTGGTGAGCTGGTGGATTCCTTCTGTGGCTGCCACAGCTGAAAAGGCCCAGCAGCATCCTGCATTGTTCATGAAATTTTTTTATTTGAGAGAATTTAAAACATGGTATTTACAGAGAAAAATGAAAGTGGAGACCAGCCGATTTTGGCTATTGCTTATTGTTTTCTATACACTAACCACATTGGCCTTGGTCCTTGATGTTTGTAACAGCTCCCTTCTTTCTCCAGTCCACACTCGACGGTACTGTAGACACATTGGCATATTTGAAAGATGAAACTTTTGGAGATATTGGATGGGATCCTCTTTCGTATCCATTTCGGGCTGCTTGAAACTCATCATTCGTCAAATCAGCAAATTTGTTGATGCTAAGTTTGTAAGGCCGAAGTCCAGCTTCATTGAAAGACTCGATGTACTCCACGTTTTCCTTAAATATTTTAAACATTTCTGCCTTCTCTGTGTCATCCTTGTATACACGTCCATACTGTGACATCCATTGCTCATGTCTCTCAACCATTGATGACGAATGAGGCACCGTGCGTGCTGTGGCTTGATAATTAGTAGCCCACAACTGCATCACTAACAAAGTGGCAAAAACAAGCTTCCAATTAGTTGGACAAGTGAAGGCCATAATATGATGTTTATGGAATTTATGATGTGAAATGTTCGGAATTCCTAGCGCATTTATAGAGTTAGTTTTGTTGCAATGCAATGTGAATGTGAATGTGAAAGTGAATGTGGAGTGACGTTCCTTTAAAATCCCTTAGAAAGCCCGGCAAGTTGAAAGACATTCTAATCATATCACAAAGTTGCGTCAACGCTGCTTCATTCAATTCAATAGTATATTCTTACATGTGTGTGTGTTTATGTTTATGACTTGTATATTTCCTTTGGCTTTTTGGTTGCTAAAACAAACTATTGCATAACGACAATATTATTCTTTTGCATTTCTTCTTTGTTGCAAGCCTATTCGTGTATCAATTAAAAAAAATGCATTACCGGGAGTTTTTTTTTTTTTTTTTTTTTTTGAAAGTAATGCATTACTAGGAGTTGATCCTGGGATTGATTCGATTTTTGATTGGGAAAAAAAAAAATCAAACCAATTCTATCGATTTTTAAAAATAGCAAACCAAACTATACTATTAATAATTAAAAGCCAAATTGAGGCTTAGATTTGGTTCGGTTCGACTTGGTTTAGACATCGATTCTAAACTTTAATATTTTTCATAAAATATTTTAATTATTTTTTATTGTAATTTAAATTTTCCCAACTAAATATTGTAAGGAGACAAATATGCACATATGATCATATATTAAACTATTTCACAATATAATATATGATAATAGCACTACAAAGTTTGCACAAACAACGTAAATTCTTAAAATACAAAATTTTTGGGTTTAAAGTTAAAAATTAAAACTTTGTGGGTTACATTCTAAGTTGATGGACAAATTTTTGGGCCTTTAAAATTGGTTAGTTTGAATAATTGAAAAGTTTAAATTAATTTATATAAATGTAGCATTCATTACAAGATATATCAATTTTGTAATCTAAACTTTGAACAAAACCAATTTGTAATCCAAACAACTGGGTTAGTTTGGTTTTCTGGATACAATGAAATAATTAAAAATAAGGCTTACTTGAAAATTAAATTTCAGTAATAAAATAATGAAAAAGTATATTATTATTATTATTTTTATTTTTTTCTAAAAAAGATAAAAAGGTCTATTGACTACAACTACAACAAGAGCGTTGGGAAATGACGATAGAAATAGCGACGGATTTTCCGAAATCGAAATTCGGTCGCTAAACGCCTAAACCCTTTGCAACGGCTGAGGTATTTGTCACGAACCAAATCCGTCGCTAATTAATGATGAAAATTTTGGTCGCTAATTCACAAATTTTCTAGTAGTAACTAGTTCATGTATAGAAAGCATATATACTATTTAATCATTTGTAAATGCTAAATTTATTAACTTATTATACAATAATATCGTGGAATGAGTAACACTCTTGTGAAACGGTTTCATACGTGAGATGAGTCAATCATACCCATATTTATAATAATAAGTAATATTTTTGGCATAAAATGTAATATTTTTTTATAGATAACTCATATAAGAGACCCGTCTCAAAAAATGGACCATTGAGACCGTTCCATAGGAGTTTTTGTCTTGTGGAATTATGAAAGGTTTTAAAAAATATAGGCACAATTAGGGGTGGGATTGGGTCGGAATCCGTCTCGTAACCCCCTTACCCGATTCTCGTCCCGATAAGAATTGTGATTTTTTTCCTCCTGATCCCGCATCCAAAAGGTGTCTGTACCCGAATGTTCGGGATCCCGTCGGGTAGAAAAAAGGTAATCCCAGAACAATATTTTTTTTAAAAAAAATCTATGAAAAATCTCAAAGAACTTCTTAGTACATTACAAATTTCAAAAGCACCACTTGGATATCATATTCGAGTTTCTCCTATTCAAATGCTCCAAGCGAAGGAAAAATTGCAAAAAAATATAAATAGAGAGAGCCAAGTATTGGGGACATTACAAAATCTCAAAAAAAAAGTTTGAAGCCAAAATAAAAAGGAATGTCAGTAATCAAAGTTAATGTTGTTCTTTCAGGATAAGTTTTATTCCCGATCCCTCTCCCGATATCAATCGGGATGGAAAAAATCCCGAAAATTCGGGTTGAAAAAATGTCAGGTTGAGATTTTTTTGGGACGAGAATGAGATGAGATTCGAGAAGGGTCGGTATTTCGGGAATTTTTGCCACCTCTAATCACAATATCAATTTTAATCCTATATATATTGGATACCGTTTGAGTTTTGTAATTTTCTTGGAATCAATTATAGACCCGTTACTAAGTTTGACGATAAGTATGACTAGTTTCATTATCAAAGTTTTATAAGTACATTGATAAACACATTTATATGCACCATAACACCAGAAAGTTTTTTTATCATCTCGCGATAAGAAAAAAAATAACTATTGTATTATTAATGTAATTACATGACTTTGGGAGAAATGACTAAAATTAATCACCAAAATGTAGTTATGGTGACTATAATTGATTCATGAACAAAAGGCACGTGACCAAAATTGGCATATTCCAATATATAAATGAATTAAATTGACATTTTGCCAAAACTATATGAACTTGCTAATTAATCAAAACTTACAAATTTATCTTTTAGCTAGCAAAAGTTGGGATTAAAAAATTTATTATGTAAAATATGTTATCATATTAATTATGCCTATGGATTACTAATTTGTAGTGATATTTATAACTGAAATAATTGTGTTTTTTAGGTAATGACAATTCATAATTTTATTAGCAAATATAAAATTCAAAATATCAACATTTAAAATATTAAGACACAACGTTAATTGATTGATTACGTCTCTTATAAAACGATTTCATGAAATTTTTTTGGATGACTCATATAGAAGATCTGTCTCATAAAAATGACTGGTAAGATGGTCGCCTCACATAAGTTTTTGGGTAATTAATTATTTTAACCCATGCCAATCTATAAAATTATATAGTAGGACTCTTGTGAGACAGATCTCATAGATTTTTTTCGTGAGACAAATCAACTCTGCTATTATTTATAATAAAAAATAATATTTTTGACATAAAAAGTAATTTTTATTATGAGTAACAAAATTAAGACATTCGTCTCATAAAATTTACCTCTGATACCATCCCACGGTAAGTTTTGTGAAAATAATATATAATATACATAATTAATTTTTGAAACTTCTGTTTTTGGTTTTGTATATTTAAATCTTTGCGCTTTGTCCTTTATGTTATCAAATTTTTAATTTTGTATGTTATCTTGGGTTTTTTTTGGTTGAAATTGTACAGTTTTCCTATGTGACGTTGCACGTGCATGTGTAGCATTTTTAATGAAAAAATATTAAAATTTAAAAGAAATCAAAAGATAAATAAATTCTAATACTGCAATTTGATAATATATTTATCAAAATCACAAAACATACAGAGTAAAAATACAATTTTCCGATTAATTTTTTTTGTCAGTGTGATCTATTTTTTCAATCGAGAAGTCATGATTCAATTTATGTGTAAATAATATATTAATTTGTTCTTTCATCAGATCTATATATACTATTAATTAAGGGAGAGATCTTAATGTTTAACTAACTTTTAGCAGGCAAAAAATCTTGTGAAACGCTCTAACGAGTTAATTTTGAGAGACAAATTTTTTATTTGGATTACCCATGAAAAAAATATTACTTTTTATGTCAAAAGTATTATTTTCTATTGTAAATATGGGTAGGATTGACATGTCTCACGGATAAAGATATATAAAACCGTCTCACAAGAAATCTACTCTTTTAGTAAAGTTTTTTTTAATTCCAAAATTATCCCTCACACATTTGATTATAATGTATATAATTTTGTTCATAATTTAAATCTTTTAAAAAATGATTGTGTTTTATTTGTTAAATTATTATTATTTTTTTAAAAAATATTTCATATCAATAAGAAAGTGTTTATAATTATATTAAATGAACTTATACTAAGGTAGTCTTTAAGAAGCTTAGAAGCACTTAAATTAATTAATCTCTTGCAAACACTACCTAAATCTCGTCAAATTTAATTTTGTAAATATATAGTATAACAAAACTTGAATAAACAAAATATATACAACATATAATATTCAAATATTATATTACGAACAACGTCAACGTGTATGCAGAGTTGATAGCTAGTGTTAATTATCCTACGAAATGGTGTGGTGCCATTTGATAATTAATTTAAGTAAAGTAAAAAACGCGCCCACACACACATTTGGAGAGTTCAATGAGGATTAACAGTATATTAATGTCTTATATTACATAAGATCGACATAAACAATTATAGCAAGTTTTGAGTTTTTCAGGAAGAAAATCAAATTTGTAATATTACATTTTTAAGTAGTTGGATAAGAAGCTTCCATAGCAATGCCACATAGAGTCATAGACCCTCTGCAGCAGAAATGCCTCTTTGCATTCTTATATATCCATCTCTCCCCAGCTACTTGTTGGAAAACCGTGTTCAGATCAATTGAATCGATACCCGGTGCAGCGGAAGTTTAAAATTTTATTTTTCTTTGATATGAAACAATTTCATATCATGGGTATCAAAACGTTTAACGATTAAATCACACAAGTAAAATAAATAATAATTAATTAAATATTTTACCTCCAATCTCGAAGCGAGATTATGGACACCAACAGAATTTAATCTGCTCTTCTTGTATATCCCGGGAACCGATGGCGTTACGATCAATCACCGGAATAAGGTCCACGAACAGAAAACAGAAACCCTCTGATTGACTGCACTAGAAATCAATCAGAAGTTTTGCGTAGAGAATAAACAGATATGATCTGTTGATTCAGAATTGTAATTTTTCACAAAAATCACAAGTCTGAATTTTCTCCGGGAGGGACAAGGATTTCGAAAAACCCTTAGAATATTTAGAGTGTAATTTCGAAAATTATAAGACACAAAGTATTTGATTTTCGAACCCAACACCTCTATTTATAGATAATTTCTAGTTATAATTATATCAGGACTCTAACTCCTTAAAGCCCACAATCCATAACTTAAGCCCAACAAGCCAAGCCCGTTGTTATAGAAATTAATATAAAATTCATCATGACTCCGATTGATAAACTGATTTCACCAATGTGCACAGAAACCATTTCTGCATCTTTTAGAGTCAAGATAATTTTTTTGAATCCGAATTCAGTGATTTCCAAAAATGCCCATCACTATGTCATTTTAGGAAATTCCACTCCCTTTAGTTGAGAAATCCAATTTCTCTTTCATTAAATTTAACTCTTTAAATTTAACTATCTCTACGGGGTTTTAGTAATCCATTACTTGTGTAACCCTCAATGGTTCAGGAATACAGCTAGCCGTGGGCTCACAACTCCTTGTGACTCGAAACAACAATTTCCGACTTACCCAACGAATCATGGTAAGAGCATCTAGCAACATCGCCCCATGATTCCCTAGGTATTACTGATAGTGCCTGCAAGAACCAGTAGATTTTGGTTAGCGTACAGTACGGTCCCTTCAACCAAATATCCCGATCAAATCAACAATCATTGGTGCATCGAGAGTCGTTCGAGATTCGATAACTATGCACAACATCTTGGAGATCTATTAGTGACATCGCATGTGTTACTAGGATAACCATTAACCTAAAACACATCATGTACTCTGGCCAGAGATTCGTCACACTAATATCTCATCAGATCGCATAGGATATCCACAATCGCAAGTATGTGGTGAATCCTTGACAACAAAGCATTGACTCCTATATGCGTCGTAACTGTACCCAATCCCGACACCTGATGACCTCATAAAGTCGGTAAACGAGTCAAAGCACAGTACTAGCATATAGAGTCTCAATGATGTTTCAAGTAATAAGGACTAATGGTGTACAACCAAAAACGCGGACTTTATCCACTCGATAAGTGATAACCACTTGGAAAGTCCGAATAGGGTAGTTCGATCATTCATCATATGAATATCCATTTGCATGCTTCGAACATCTCTATGTTCCCTACCAATGAAACGTGGTACTCTGCATCGCAAATGCTAGTCTCAAACTCGAGCGATCCTTATCCTTATTTTCGGACGGCTCAATCGACTAGGAACTGTTTAGAATATACAGTGACTATAAGATGTGTTTCATGATAGCCATCCCCATGTACTACCACATCTTACATACACTATAGTATATTCAAGGTCTTTATCAAAACAACAATAGTATATCACAATATAACAATATGAAGAAAGATAAAGTCATTGCCATTAATAAAATGTAAATTATATTAAACAAAGATTGTTTACACAAAGAGTCATAAAAGCCCTTAGCCACAAGTTGGCTATCCGGGCACCCACTCTTTCAATCTCCCACTTGCCCTAAAGCCAACTAGTCATATTACGTAATCCCATTGCTTCGCGATGTTTGTCAAACAATGGTCCTGGCAAGGGCTTCGTAAGCGGATCAGCGATATTGTCTGCAGAGGCCACTCTCTCGACTGTAATGTCTCCTCTTTCCACGATCTCCCGGATGATGTGGTATTTCCTCAGTATGTGTTTGGATCTTTGATGAGACCTTGGTTCCTTTGCCTGAGCAACGGCACCAGTGTTGTCGCAGTACACCGGGACTGGACCAACAGATTCTGGAATCACACCCAACTCTTGGATGAATTTCCTCATCCAAACCGCCTCTTTAGCAGCAGCTGATGCTGCAATGTATTTTGCCTCAGTGGTGGAATCCGCTGTGGTGTCTTGCTTGGAACTCTTCCAAGAGACAGCACCGCCATTGAGCACGAATACAAATCCAGAGGTTGATTTCGAGTCATCCACGTCACTTTGGAAGCTAGAGTCGGTGTAGCCTTCCAACTTCAATTCTCTTCCACCATAAACCATGAATATATTCTTAGTTCTTCTCAAGTACTTAAGAATATCCTTCACGGCTTTCCAATGCATTTGACTTGGATTGGCTTGATATCTGCGTGACGCTCAGAGCATAGGCCACATCCGGTCTAGTAGATATCATCCCATACATGATACTATCTATGGCTGACGCATATGGTATATGTGTCATTTTATCTATCTCTTCGTCAGTCTTGGGACACATAGACTTGGATAGAGAAACTCCATGACACATAGGTAGATGTCCTCTCTTGGACTCATCCATTGAAAACCTTTTCAATATAGTGTCGATGTAGGTTGCTTGAGTGAGTCCTATCATTCTCTTAGATCTATCTCTATAGATCTGTATCCCTAGAATATAGGATGTCTCACCCAAATCCTTCATCAAGAATCTACCTGATAACCATATCTTTGTTGACTGCAACATCCCTACGTCATTCCCCATGAGTAGGATGTCATCAACATAAAGTACTAAGAATATTACCGCATCCTTAACTAATTTCTTGTACACGCATGGTTCCTCCGGGTTCTTGATGAAACCAAAATCCTTTATTGTTTCATCAAATTTCTGGTTCCAACTTCTTGATGCTTGTTTGAGACCATAAATTAATCTCTGAAGCTTGCATACCTTATGCTCGCTTCCCATGGATGTGTATCCCTCAGGCTGCATCATATAGATCTCTTCCTTAATGTTTCCATTAAGAAAAGCAGTCTTTATATCTATTTGTCATATCTCATAGTCATACCATGCTGCTATGGCAATAAGGATTCTTATGGATTTGAACATTGCGACTGGTGAAAAGGTTTCATCATAGTCAACTCCTTGTCTTTGAGTATAACCTTTTGCCACCAATCGTGCCTTGTAGGTCAATACCTTTCCGTCAGGCCCAAGCTTTCTCTTGTAGATCCATTTGCACCCTATTGGAACAATTCCATCGGGAGGATCTACTAAAGACCAAACTTGGTTAGAATGCATCGAATCTATTTCCGATTGCGTAGCTTCAAGCCATAAATTTGAATCCGCATCAGAAATTGCTTCCTTGAAGTTTCTTGGATCACATCCAATGCCGGGTTCACTTTGATCCCCTTCAAGAAGAAGACCATATCTAATAGGATGCCTAGAAGTCCTCTCGGATCTCCTAGTAGGAGGCGTGTCTTGTGATGATTCTTGAGGTGTAGGATCGCTATTTTGTATCTCGGGTTCTTCTCGAATTTCTTCGAGTTCCATCATCTTGCCTTTCTTATCCAATAAGAACTCCTTCTCCAAGAAGGTGGCATTCCTTGAAACAAACACTTTTGTTTCATTAGGATGATAGAAATAATATCCGATTGAATTCTTCGGATACCCCACAAAATAACATAAGGAGGATCGACTATCCAACTTATCTCCCACTGTCTGCTTCACGTAAGCAGAATATCCCCAAATCCTCAAGTATGAATACTTAGGAGCTTTGCCATTCCATAACTCATATGGTGTTTTATTTACTGCTTTAGTGTGGACGTTGTTTAACAACAATAGCGCCGTTTCAAGCGCGTAGCCCCAAAACGAAGGTGGGAGCTCAGTGAAGCTCATCATGGATCGAACCATGTCCAACAAAGTTCGATTGCGATGCTCCGAAACACCATTAAGCTGAGGTGTCATAAGAGGAGTCCACTGAGAGAGAATCCCATTCTCTTTTAGATAGTCCAAAAACTCGGTACTTAAGTATTCTCCATCTCGATCCGATCGAAGTGCCTTAATACTTTTACCTAGTTTGTTTTCTACTTCAGCCTTGAATTCTTTGAACCTTTCAAATGCTTCAGACTTATATTTCATTAAATATAAATATCCATACCTAGAATGATCATCAGTAAAGGTAATGAAGTAGGTGTTGCCACATTTAGTACCAATCCTAAATGGACCGCAAACATCTGTATGGATCAAATCCAACAGATTTTGACTACGCTCAGGTTTCCCTTTGAAAGGATATTTAGTCATTTTTCCCTTTAGGCAAGACTCACAAGTAGGTAGAGAGTTAATATTAGACATATCAAACATGCCCTCTCCCACTAGCTTGTTCATCCTCCTTGAGGAAATATGACCTAGCCTAGCATGCCAAAGGTTTGCCGGGTTTTGACTATCTTCCTTCCTTTTAATTGTTGTTACCGGTTTATCAACATAATTAATTGGAACGTCTTTTAATTTTAAGCTATATAGATCGTTTTCAAGTTGTCCATTTCCAATCAAACATTCATTCTTGTAAATATTGCAAATCTCATTTACAAAATTGCAAGAAAAACCATCTCTATCAAGCATAAAAATAGATTTAATGTTTTTGACCAAATCCGGAACATATAAAACATCTCTCAAAAATAACTTAAAATTGTTCTGCAAAACTAAATAAATGTCTCCTATAGCTTTGGCTTCGACTCTAGAACCATTCCCGAGCCTTAGCTGGGTCTCACCCATCCTTAGCTTATTACTTCTTGTCATCATTTGCAACTCATTGTAAATGTGAGATCTATATCTGGTATCCAATACCCAAGAAGTAGTATTAAGTAAAACATTTATTTCAATGTAAAACATACCCTTTGCAGTTCTCAACTGCTCGAGGTATTCCTTGCAGTTACGTTTCCAATGACCGAGTTTCTTGCAGTAATGGCAAACTTGTTTAGACTTGTCGAATTTTGCATGTAACATTTGGCCTTGAGATCATGGTCCAACCATTTCTCTAGTTCGGCCAACCTTTCGGCAGTTACATCAGCCGAGGCTGTTTTCGGAGAAGCCTATTTCTAACACTTAGAAAATCTTTTTCGAACTCAGGACAATCTTAACTTATGGAACCATCCTGTATAGATTGCGCCAGAAAGTTTGTTTTGTTCGAGAATTGAAACATGTGGATTACGAATTCATTGTAATGAAATACTGAGATATAACAGACAATAATCGATGATTTGTTTAATAATTTACTAAGACATAAAATATGGCGAATTTTATTTTATGAATCACACTCCCACTATTTTGACGATTTCACCACCCTCTAGTGAAAACGAGAAACATTTTCTTTAGTGGGAACATGGAGTCCAATTGACAAACTATAGTCCCGAATAATATCAGCCAACTATAATTTTCAAAAGGTAGAGCCCAATTGCTTCCAAAGCAACCTCCATGTTTTTACCTCATGTCCAATAAGGGCCCAATAATATGACGCCGTTTATTGTGACATGTCAAGATGACCCATCAATATTAAGTTGTGATGGACGGTCGCCATGTGGATCCCCAATAATATGAGCCAATCCCATGGGAGTTCCACCCAACTTACAACATGTGTCGATCCAATGTACAGCTTTCCGACGAACGGGCCCCCCCAATAATATGAGCCGGACCGTATCCGCGAGTAGCATCACATACATTGATCGTTGATGGAAGGTAGGAATATTTAAACAATATTTAAAATTCCCTTTTGTTTATCTTGATATCAATTTTAAATCATATTTAAAATGAGGGATTTTATTTTTGAAAATTTGTCTCATCATGCAAATATATGTATGCTTGCGGGATTCATACAATTTGTTCTAAACATGCATACATCAATAATATCATATATTATTTAAGGATGATCGATCCCATTATCTATTCGACCCGTGGTTGCCAATCACGAGTCTAAGTCCAATCCTAGGTAATATGCAGGTATGCAATGCAATCCTATTACATTGAGCTTCCAATTTACATTTCTTCAGTCTTCATTGTCTGTTGGGCCCACCATTTCTTCAAATTTTTGTCTGCCACTAAGTCTAATAAATTTACAATAAATTTCGATGACAAATATGGGATACATTTGTAGGGGTGGGAACGGGCCATAAACCAGGCCCACTTTTATTACATATGACAATCATATTGGGCTATAAACCAAGCCCATTAATAAACACCAACAACAATAAGACAAATGTAAATTCCTAACATACACCTACAAAATTGGTTATGGCAATCGATCATCCCATTATCCAATTTTAAATTCAAAATTTAAATAATTGGATAAACATGCTGTGGCATCATAATTTAAAAGATAAAATCATATTTTATCTTATCCATCCATAAGATCACATCTTATCATCAATTGTACCAAAATAATCAATTTTCAAAATTCAATTTAACGGATAAAATATTTAAATTTTTCAAAAATTCAAATTTATCCAAAAATCAATTTTAAAAATTTCGGACTCGAACAATTCGATCCGATGCCTCGTGATCTTATCAAAAACATTTTTCGATCGGATCAAACACTAGAATTTCAAAAATTCAAAATTTTCAAAAATCAATTTTTAATTTTTCCGGGCTGCCCGGGACAATCCCGGGCAGCCCGTGCCCTGACCGGGTGTGGGCTGGGCAGCCCGCCGCTGCCCATTGGGCAGCGATCCAATCGCTGCCCTTTTTTCTACCCCGTCAGAAAAATAAAATTTTTGATTTTTTTTTAAAAAATATGTTTTGTTTCAAAAACCCGAGGCCAAAAATTTTTGTACAATCGATTAATTTAATCGTTTGATCTGAGCAACCTGTCTCTGATACCACTGTTGGAAAACCGTGTTCAGATCAATTGAATCGATACCCGGTGCAACGGAAGTTTAAAATTTTATTTTTCTTTGATATGAAACAATTTCATATCATGGGTATCAAAACGTTTAACGATTAAATCACACAAGTAAAATAAATAATAATTAATTAAATATTTTACCTCCAATCTCGAAGCGAGATTATGGACACCAACAGAATTTAATCTGCTCTTCTTTTATATCTCGGGAACCGATTGCGTTACGATCAATCACCGGAATAAGGTCCACGAACAGAAAACAGAAACCCTCTGATTGACTGCACTAGAAATCAATCAAAAGTTTTGCGTAGAGAATAAACAGATATGATCTGTTAATTCAGAATTGTAATTTTTCACAAAAATCACAAGTCTGAATTTTCTCCGGGAGGGACAAGGATTTCGAAAAACCCTTAGAATATTTAGAGTGTAATTTCGAAAATTATAAGACACAAAGTATTTGATTTTCGAACCCAACACCTCTATTTATAGATAATTTCTAGTTATAATTGTATCAGGACTCTAACTCCTTAAAGCCCACAATCCATAACTTAAGCCCAACAAGCCAAGCCCGTTGTTATAAAAATTAATATAAAATTCATCGTGACTCCGATTGATAAACTGATTTCACCAATTTGCACAGAAACCATTTCTGCATCTTTTAGAGTCAAGATAATTTTTTTGAATCCGAATTCAGTGATTTCCAAAAATGCCCATCACTATGTCATTTTAGGAAATTTCACTCCCTTTAGTTGAGAAATCCAATTTCTCTTTCATTAAATTTAATTCTTTAAATTTAACTATCTCTACGGGGTTTTAGTAATCCATTACTTGTGTAACCCTCAATGGTTCAGGAATACAGCTAGCCGTGGACTCACAACTCCTTGTGACTCGGAACAACAATTTCCGACTTACCCAACGAATCATGGTAAGAGCGTCTAGCAACATCGCCCCATGATTCCCTAGGTATTACTGATAGTGCCTGCAAGAACCAGTAGATTTTGGTTAGCGTACAGTACGGTCCCTTCAACCAAATATCCCGATCGAATCAACAACCATTGGTGCATCGAGAGTCGTTCGAAATTCGATAACTATGCACAACATCTTGGAGATCTATTAGTGACATCGCATGTGTTACTAGGATAACCATTAACCTAAAACACATCATGTACTCTGGCCAGAGATTCGTCACACTAATATCTCCTCAGATCGCATAGGATATCCACACTCGCAAGTATGTGGTGAATCCTTGACAACAAAGCATTGAATCCTATATGCGTCGTAACTGTACCCAATCCCGACACCTGATGATCCCCATAGAGTCGGTAAACGAGTCAAAGCACAGTACTAGCATATAGAGTCTCAATGATGTTTCAAGTAATAAGGACTAATGGTGTACAACCAAAAACGCGGACTTTATCCACTCGATAACTGATAACCACTTGGAAAGTCCGAATAGGGTAGTTCGATCATTCATCATATGAATATCCATTTGCATGCTTCGAACATCTCTATGTTTCCTACCAATGAAACGTGGTACTCTGCATCGCAAATGCTAGTCTCAAACTCGAGCGATCCTTATCCTTATTTTTGGACGGCTCAATCGACTAGAAACTGTTTAGAATATACAGTGACTATAAGATGTGTTTCATGATAGTCATCCCCATGTACTACCACATCTTACATACACTATAGTATAATCAAGGTCTTTATCAAAACAACAATAGTATATCACAATATAACAATATGAAGAAAGATAAAGTCATTGCCATTAATAAAATGTAAATTATATTAAACAAAGATTGTTTACACAAAGAGTCATAAAAGCCCTTAGCCACAAGTTGGCTATCCGGGCACCCACTCTTTCACTACTTCCCCAAGAATTCTTCACCAACCAATACTTTGTCTTGTCGCTAGTTTTTTCGTAACCGACCGCGTTAACACCGTGGTCTAGATCGGTTCCACATTCTCCTGTAAATACTCCACTAGAGTAGAATTGAAAGTCCGATCCACCAGCATCAATGGCCACAGATACAGGTTGGTTTGCCACGGCTTTCAGCAATGATGACTCGCTATTGGCTGGAACATCCTCGTATCCTGTGATCTTTGCGATATGAGAGGATTCTTTTTTTGTGCTGCAGGTGCCATCGACTCCTTGGTAGGGATAATTAGATTCAGTAGTCAGTCCCTTATTTCCTATTATGTATTGAAAAGCATAGTCCATGAGACCACCATTGCATCCCTGATCTTCACTTGTGTTGCAATCGACGAGTTCTTGCTCGGATAATGAGACCAGATTCCTTGTCGTGAGCTGGTGGATCCCTTCCGTGGCCGCCACAGCAGAAAACGCCCAACAACATCCTGCATTAATTGTTCATGAAAATTTGTTTATTTGAAAGAATTTTAAACATGGTATTTACAGAGAAATTAAAATGGAAGTGGAAACCAGTCGATTTTGGCTATTTCTTATTGTTTTCTATACACTAACCACATTGGCCTTGGTCCTTGATGCCTGTAACAGCTCCCTTATTTCTCCAGTCCACACTTGACGGAACTGTAGACACATTGGCATATTTGAAAGATGAAACTTTTGGAAATATTGTATAGTGACCCGTATCCATAATTAACGATTAATGAGTATATTAATCGTATAATCATGTTTTGATTTATTAATACATGATTAAGGAAGTTTTTGTTGAATTAACGGACTCCAGAAATGGATTCAGAACGATCGGAAAATGGCCCGAAGGGTGACCAGGAACGGAAGAAATGTTCATGATCGGAAGCAATGTTCTGGCCTACTGATGTCATCTGTGATATCAGCAAGATGACTTCATTGCTTACGCACGTGATGAGACATCGGACGCAACGATGGAGGGAACGGACGCAACGATCGGGAACGGACGCAACGATGGAGAACGGATGTTCCGTTCCATGTCTATAAATAGAGGACCGAGATTTCATTTTCATGTGCACCTCTCCTCTCTTCTCTCTCGATTCCTATGCCTTCTAACTCAGATCTAGGGAGATCTAGACATCCTATGTGGAATCCGGAAGTGACATAGCGGTTTAGACGTTGTAGCGGAGCTGTTGCCTAGTTTTGAGGCAAGCGACAACAAAAGGCTAACGACGGACGCATGTATAGCTTTGGCTTCCTAAAAATATTTAAGAGTATAGAATAGTTTAGTTAAGGCTTTTAGAGCTTAATTATTAATGCATGGGTAATTGCATTGTAGTAGCAGTAGACTGGACTAGTAGGCTTGGAGTCTAGACCAGCGGAGCTAGGTTTGACCAACAGTGTTAGAGGTACGTAAGTACTGACCGAGATATCCGGCATGATATATTTGCATGTATGTTGCATAAGTTTGTGCTATATGTTTTATCATGTTTTAGCATGTTTTACCGCCTTAGCACATGCATGATTTTACGTGTGACTGCATCCTGAGAGATGTGAGTCATTGACAGTTTCCATAGGGAACAGTGATCTCATTTTGGACTCGAGTCAGGCATGACAGTTTTCATATGGGACTTGTATCCTGTTTTGGATTTGGGTCAGGATGAGGTTGGCTCAGCCCTGATATAGAATATACGAGTACCTCGCGGAGTCGCTCCCTAGCCGGTACTGTATATTCCTGGCGCCATGAGCAAGTGTTTTACCTGGGATTTAAATCATATGTATGAGCATATTTGTACTTATATCATTGCTTCCGTATTGAGTGTTGTCGCTCACGCCCCTGTGTTTGGGTATTGTGGTGTACTTTGTGGCGGGGCACGTTTGAGGCTGGACGGTCCAGGTGGCTCTCAGCAGGATTGAGGATCCGATAGTGTAAGATTTTAGAGGGTAGGGATTTGTTTACACTTAACCTTCGATTTGGTTGTATAATGGCATTTATACACGTTTGTTATCGTCGTTTGTATTCTGTCGATTGGATTTGTTGTATTTTAAATTATTATCCGCTCCTTACGCTTTAAGTATTATTGCATGCATTAATTAACTCTGATTAGATAGTGGATCCGGGTTGAGTCACTACATATTGGATGATATCCTCTTTTGTATCCATTTCGGGCTGCTTGAAATTCCTCATTCGTCAAATCAGCAAATTTGTTGATGCCAAGTTTGTAAGGCCGAAGTCCAGCTTCATTGAAAGACTCGATATACTCCACGTTTTCCTTGAATATTTTAAATCTTGCTGCCTCTCTGTGTCATCCTTGTGTATCGTCCATATTGTGACATCCATTGCTCATGTCTCTCAACCATTGATGACGAATGAGGCACCGTGCGTGCTGTGGCTTGATAATTAGTAGCCCACAACTGCATCACTAACAAAGTGGTAAAAACAAGCTTCCAATTAGTTGGACAAGTGAAGGCCATAATATGATGTTTATGGAATTTATGATGTGAAATGTTCGGAATTCCTAGCTCATTTATAGAGTTAGTTTGGTTGCAATGCAATGTGAATGTGAATGTGAATGTGAATGTGGAGTAACGTTCATTTAAAAGTCTTTAGAAAGCCCGGCAAATTGAAAGACATTCTAATCATACCACAAAGTTGCGTCAACGCTGCTTCACTCAATTCAATATATATATATACATGTTCATGATTTGTATATTTCCTTTTGGCTTTTGAATGCGAAAACAAACTAATGTATAATGACAATAATATTATTATTTTTTTAAATTTTTTATTTTCCATTTATTCTTTGTTGCAAGTCTGTGTATCTATCAGGGGCTAAAGCATTACTAGGAGTTGATATAGGGATTGTTCGATTTTTTATTTGAAAAAATGAACCAAACAAATTCTATCGATTTTTTAAAATTGTAAGCCAAAGTAAATTATTTTATTACACTAGAAACTCTTTAATTAAATAATAACTTTCAATTAATTAGTTAAGTTTTAAATAAAATTACAATTACTCCATCCGTCTCAATTATATAAAACATGTTTCCTTTTTTGTTTGTCCCAAATACATAGTCATTTATTATATTTAGTAATATTTTTTACAAACCTTTACTAATATACCCCTATTAACTACACATTAAAAATTGTGCAATCATTTTTTAATACATTAAATAGAGATAAAATAGAAACTTTGTATAAAATTTACTTTTCTAGTAATTTTTTCTTAATCTGTGCGAAAAAAAAGTAAGACTATGTAAATTTAGTCATTTGGTATATTGTTTTGATGATTATTTATTTACGAAAATGTTATATTTTTTAATTTTTAATTTATTTTTTCTTCTTTTATTTTTGTTAAAAACAAAAATAGATTGTACGTACATTCATGAAATGCGTATACCGAAGTACTAGTTATTAATAATTAAAAGCCTAATCTTGACTTCGATATGGTTCGCTTCAACTTGACTTGGACGATTGATTCTCAACTTTAATATTTTTCAATAAAATATTTTAATTATTTTTTATGTAATTTAAAATTTCCAAACTAAACATTATAAGGAGCCAAATATCACATGTCAACATATATTGAACTATTTCACAATAATATATATATATATATATATATATATATATATATATATATATCATTAATTAATTACAAACATTTGCAATTTAAATTATTAGAGTACAAATTTCTTTAAATTTAGTTTTGGGTTAAAAATTAAACATTGAAGCTTAGCGGGTTGCATTCTAAGTAGGGATGATATATATCAATGATTTGAGTTTAGGTAGGATTTGATGTCTGTAGTAACCCAGATTCCATTTTAAGATAATAATATGATAATCATGATTAAGGGTCCATTCTAAACTGCTGAACTGTTGAGCTGCTGAACTGCAGCTAGGAAATATGAGCAGCTAGGAAAACATGAGCAGCTAGGGAATCTGCTCCTAGGGATTATATAGCTAGGGAATATGAGCAGCTAGGGAAACATGAGCAGCTAGGGAATCTGCTGCTAGGGATTATATAGCTAGGGATTCTTTAGCTAGGAAATTCTCTTGCTAAGAATTTTACGGCTAGGGAATTCTGCTGTTAGCCTGCTAGGGAATCTCGAACTGCTATTAGGGAAGCCCGAACCCTCCAGGACAGGCAGGCAGGTGTGTGGACGCTTGCATGAATGACAGTTGGCGCCTAAGCATGAGCTGTCAATAATGGTAGTGACTCAGCTCAAGCATCTGATACGTGGCGTGCTTATAGGAGCTCGGACGTCTCGACATCAGCTCAAGAATCCCGATCACCCCAAATATTTGTCTATAAATAGGAGCTGGGGATTCAGTTATTTTTCACATCACTTCCATCTCACTTCATATCTTTATCCGAAAAAGAGTAGCTCGGGAGCTCGGGAAAGAGTAGCTCGGGAATTCGGGAAGGAATAGCTCAGGAAGGAAGAGCTCGGGGTCGGACCAAGAGACCAGTTTGGGTCAAGCTTGAGACCAGGTCGGGTCGGGAGTTGACCTAGGACAGCTAGGGGTTGTCTTTTTTCATCTTAGTTCAGACTTCGGTGTTAGGTACATACACACTGACTGAGATTGCCAGCGAGTATACATGTTTATATGTTGCATTTATTTGGCATTTATTATGTGGCATGATGTATGTTTTACCGTTTTCTATATTCATATATCATTTGCACATACACGTTGAGCCTATACCTTGTTATACCTGATTATAGAGCCGCTCAACTCTATACTCGATAGTCTGTCACTGAGAGTACCGCGACGGCGAGGACATCTATGTCTGACTACTCTGGTGTACTAGACGAGTGTGGTTGCACCCAGAGGTTGATCCGTGCGGTGGCAGCACTCATGTGGCGCCGGTACTGAGCATGACTTTTCAGATGACCCTTTACCAGTCATCATGTTGCATGCATCATATACATATGTTTACTCATGTCTATGTACCGGGCGTTAGCGCTCACGCCCTAGTTGTTATCTTGGACACCCTATTCCACGGGCAGGTCGTAGGATGGACGGAGCCGGTAGTTGGAGGTAGGACTAGGAAGCCGGAGCTTTTCAGGGGATTTTATACAGCAGGATTTGCTTAGCTGTATAATGGTTACTTTTAAGTTCTTCGATATGGCTGTATCAATACAGATTTAAGACTGGATATGTTTTCCTAAGCTGTTATGTAAATTATGGATTATGTTTCCGCACGTTTTTACTCTGTTAAGAATTTTGCTGTATTAAGTTTAATGCATGCTATTAGTTGCCAGTTAGTAAGTGATTCCATGCAGGGTCACTACAATGTCTATCTCTATCTCCAATCCATCTCCATTTATTGTATAAATCATCATACTCATCTTCATCGCCGTCGGATATTCGAATTTCATCTTCATCCACATATCTATCGGAGGATCGGATATCTATACCCCACCCAAATACCTTATTAAGGGCATCTCCGGCCCTTCTCCAAAATGGAGAATAATATATCCATTTTGGAGAACATAATTTCCTCCAACCCATCTCCATTTTGGATCTTCAAAATGGAGATGGCTATAGTGATTCTCCAATTTTGGAGAATCACTATAGAAATGGAGGGTGTATTTGGAGCGTACCCTTCATTACGAAAATGCCATTTCAATCTTTTTCTTTATTTTTTTTTGGTTTTTTGTAAAATGTATTCAATATTTTATTTTAATTTATTTATTCTAATTAAATTATATTGATGTGATTTTCAGTTTTGTGAATGTTTGCAATTTGATGTAAAATAAATGTATTGTTTATTTTTAAATAACCGAGTCTTCTTTAATTTAGTTTATTTATATAATTATTATTTTTCTTATATTAATTAATTTGGAGTTAAAAATAATAAAATAGATCGTTTTATTAAAAATAGAGAATATGAGTTGGAGGAGATTTTTGAAATAGAGAATTCAATAGTTTATTTTAAAAAATAGAGTACTCCAAAATGGAGATTGGCATTGGAGATGCCCTAACACCTACAACTGTATCTTTTTTCAAAATATCCTAATATGTTTATTTATCAAATTCTTAAGAAATAGTAATAAAAAATTAAATATATAAAACAACAAAAAACATCGTACAAGAAATAATAAAATATTATAAACAAGTTATTCCAATATCATTATCCAACAAAAATAACATTTGTTTTATACTAATAATTTTTTTTCATCCTATCCAATTACCATCATTCAAAAAAAGTAAATTAGAATTAGGTAGTCTTTGGGATAGCTTCTATGAAGTATTTCTCAGTTTTTTCTTAACAAAATTTCATAAATTTTGAAATTTTGTTAAGAAAAAACTGATAAGTGATTCCTAAAAATTCTACCAAATACAACCTAACATAAATGTATATGTGAGCACACACATATACTTAATTGGGTACGGGTAAAATGTTGCTACATCCGTTTTATTTAATCGGATCCAAATAATGTCTCTATACCTTCCTTCATTCGAGTCGGATATCGGATTCTTCATCGTGTTCTTTTTCCGTCGCAAAAAGCGTTGCAAACGCAAGCTTGCTACGCTTTCGAAAAGCATAGCAAAAAACTTTGTCGGGAACGTATTGCGACGGTTTTCAAAAACCATCGCAATATTGCGACGGTTTTCAAACGGTTTATTCGTTGCAACTTGTGCGACGATTTTGAAAAACCGTCGCAATAGTTGCTACGATTTATAAAAACCATTGCAAAACTCTAAAAAAAACGAAGTCTTTGTTACGGTTTATGAAAAATCGTAGACGGTCACAAACTTAGTAGATTATTTAAATTTTTTATTATTACGATGGTTTTTTACCGTCGCAATGATATTGCAACAATTATTTAAAAACCGTTACAAAATAATATATTATATATATATATATACACATAAATATATAGAGGAATATTCACTTACACCCACCCTCGGGTGCAGATATCATTTTTTTGATATTTTTCTTTTCTTTTTTAATTTTTTTATTTAGACGAAGCAATCGTCTTGTTTCCCTTCAAATCCTCCCCTTTCAAATCTTCAAATCCGCCGCGCCGCCGCCAACTCTAAGCCCGACCACCCCACCCCACGCCCAATCACACCCGTCCGAAAACTCCACCCCACGCCCGATCACCTATCCCACGCCCAACCACCACCCTGACCACCCATCATCTTCACCACGGTCCGCCGCGCATCTCTCCGCCGCAGATCTTGTCCTTTCACCAGTCACCACCACCATCATCTTCGCTCCTCAGTCGACTATGTTAGAGCTCGGGTCGGAGGCGGTGAGCACGGGTCGGAGACGAAGATGGTAATGGAGAATGGAGTGGGCGGCTGTTGGTGTGGCGGAGGATTTGAATGCATCTCTTCTTTCTCACATTGATGTCAAATTGGATTGGAAGTAGAAAAGGGGGAAATGGTTTCTGAAATGGGAAAATGGGTTTCTCAATTCTCAAGTAAAATGTCTTAAAGGCTCCGTAATACACTTAAAACAAATAAATTATATAAAAAAAGGCCCCCTGCACCCAAGATTTCGTATACATATATATTGGATACATATATTATTTCATTTGCAACGGTTTAAAAAAAAAATTCAAACCGTTGCAAAGTTTACATATCTACTCTCTCCTCCCTTCACTCGCTCTCGGCCGACACTTCTTCTTACTCTCTTTCTTTTCTTTCGAATTCATTTTTGATTCTTAAAGTCGCCATAACTCCTCCGTCCGTGGCTAGATTTCGAAAACAATTATAGATTCGGAAAGCTCACGATGTAAGATTTCTTGTGATAACTATTTTCCTATTTTTTTAGCTCTTTTCGTCGAATCCGTTTTCCCAGCCGCCGTCGATCGCCGCCATAGCCGCCGCCTACCGCCGCCTAGAGTAGCAGGAATTCCCCTAATTTTCTGAAGCTCAAATTCCACCACGTTGGTAATTTTCTCTTCATTTTATCAGTCCTCCGTTCGGCTTTAATCATCTTTATTTGATTTGGTACGCTGTATGTGATTATATGTGTGGATGTTATAACCTAGAGTTCTAGAAGCAATCTTTATTGAGCCGATTTACAAACAAGATTTTGAGAAAACTCCAGATTTTCAAAAGCTTGAACACTGCTGAAAAGAATGACATTAGAGTATTGGTAAATAGTTATTTGAAACAAATTAGATTAGATTAAAGTGGTTTTGACTGATATAGATGGCTAGTGAACAAACAAGTATCTCATACCATATTTTTGGGTCGACAGGCTTTGTTTTTTTGGACGGTCGTCCCAGTTTTTTTGTTCAAGTAAGGATAACAGTCAACTTTTTTTTTTCCTAAAAAAAGTCAAAATCCTTTATTTTTAAATCTTTTCTCCTCCACTCCTATTTTTTTAACTGACCCCGTAATGTTGTAGGTTTATTTTAGGGTAAATTTGCATTCAGTACCTAAACCCAAACACATATGCATGTTCAGTCCCCTGTCATAAAAATATTTGTTTAAACTTCCTGGGCCCACATTTTTTTTTCGGATGAAAATGAGTACAAAACATTGAAAATAAGGTACGAATATATGATATTCTAGTACAAAACATTAAAAATCTGGTATAAAAACTAAGATTTTGAGTATAAAATTAACATGAACATTTTTATTAATAAGAAAAATATGTCATTTGTTGAAAAATATTATTATTATTAATATTATGTTGAATATTGAATGTTGAATGTTGAATATTGAGTTGTAAAATGTGGAAAATTAGTGTGTGATGATGTAGATGATGATGTATTTATTTTTGGACTAATCTCAAATGTGGATCTATAAATAGGTCTTTATTTGTGATGAAAAATACAATTGAATTGAGAGAAAAATATTTGTGAAGTGTAGAGTTTGATATATTTTGAGTTTTGGAGTTTTTACTTTTTACCATAAATTTTTACTTTTTCACAACACGTTATCAGCACGATCGCTCGAAGATTTCCGACGCTCCAAAACACAAAGAAAAGATAAAAATATTCAACATGTAAGAATTTTTATTTTACTGTTTATATATTTTTATTGTGTATATATTTAATATATAATATCATGTTATGATTTTTTTTAAAAACTTGTTATAAATCCTGGGAGGATGTTAAGACGACATCCCACACTCCCGTTAAGGGATACGACAAGTATAAAAGCCTCTAAGGTTTTTAAACATTATAATCATATTTGTATAATGTCATGTTATTATATAAAAGGTTGTCTATGACACCGATCTTATAATAATGTGATATGATATACTATACCTGACTTTATACTAACTATATTGGTATAATTTCATAATATTATATAAAAGGCTGTCTACGACACCGATCTTATAATAATGTGATATGATATACATAATTATTTAATTATGATTATCATTATATGCATTGTATCATTATCACAAATTTTTATTCAACACATACTCGATTTTTCTTTACCCCCAACGATCACAAACGGCTAGTTTTTGGCCTTTAAATATTTTCACTCAAACTCATTTTCAATCACACCAAAATTCATTCTTCATCTCAAAACATTTTCTCCTCGGTTTTTTTTTGAAAAAGAAGAAGATGGAGTTTTTGGCTTTTCTAAGGATATTTTTCATAACGATTATGATCATCATGCTCACGAGTTTTATACTCACCAGCGATTTTCCACCACATGCTTTTTCTCTATTTGTACACTTGTACTCATCGTTTATCCATTATTTTGTATTGTCATATTAATGGAAATTAACTAATAAAATGCATTGTTATTTTTCTAGTACCACCATGTCAAACTTGGCAAAGTTTGAATTCGTTGCACTCGATATCACTGGAAAAAATTATATGCCATGGACTCTTGATATTGAGATGCATCTTAAGTCATTGGGTCTAAGTGAAAGCATTAAAGAAAATAATATATCAACCTCACAAGATAAAGCAAAAACTATGATTTTCTTGCGCCGACATCTTGATGAAGGGTTGAAATGTGAGTATCTCACAGAAAGACCCAATGACTTTATGGAAAGGGCTGAAAGAAAGATTTGAGCATATAAGGGAAGTGATACTCCCGACCACCCGTGATGAATGGAATACGTTGAGATTCCAAGACTTTAAAAAAGTCAGTGATTATAATTCTGCGATGTATCGAATAGTCTCGCAATTAAAATTCTGTGGACTTGAAGTCACAGAGATGGAAATGCTTGAGAAAACATTTTCCACTTTTCACGCATCGAATATAACTCTACAACAACAATATAGAGTGCGTGGATTTTTGAGATATTCCGAACTAATCGCATGTCTTCTTGTGACGGAAAAGAACAACTAATTGTTAGTAAGAAATCATCAATCCCGACCCACTAGGATCAACGGCATTTCCTGAAGCAAATGTCGTAATGAAAAATGAAAACCAAAATCAAAGGCATAGACCAGATTTTGGTCGTGGACGAGGTCGAGGAAATGGGCGTGGACGTGGACGTAAAAATTATCGCGGTCGTGGTTGTGGCCCTGGATATGAAAATAATCGAGGTAGTTATTTCAATAACTCATCTCAAAAGAACGTCACGAATCACCCACCAAAAAGGCAGCATGAAAATACGAGTGAAAATAAAAATCACTCAAAAAGATCTGAGAGTGTTTGTTATAGATGTGGCACTCCAGGACACTGGTCACATATTTGTCGAACCCCTGAGCACCTATGTAAGCTCTATAAAGAATCGACAAAGGAGAAAGGAAAAGAGACAAATTTTGTTGAAGATAGTGACCGTTTAATTGGTTCAACTAGTTTCAATGCTGCAGATTTTTTGAATGATTTCGAAGACATTGATTAAAATATTGGTGGGACTACATTGTAACAAATTTGTATTTTTCATGCATTCTTGTATTATAAAGCATGTTATATTTTGCATTTGTATTGTAATTAATTTTTCTTTATTGCATTTTTTGTGAAGTTTGATATGGAAAATGCTATGAGCAAACATGGAAATAATATCATGGAAATTTGCATACCAGATAGTGGTACAACACACACTATTCTGCGAGATGAAAGATATTTCTTGGAAATAAAACCAACAAAAACAATGGTGAATACCATATCAGATCCTGTAGACTTGATTGAAGGTTGTGGAAAAGCACATTTTTTGTTACCTAATGGTACAAAATTTCTAATAAATGATGCTTTATATTCACCACAATCGAAAAAAAATTTGTTGAGTTTTAATGACATATACTCTCATGGGTATGATACTGAGACGATAACTGATGGAAATCAGAAATATATGTGTCTTACCACATATAAACCAGGAAAGAAATATGTGGTTGAAAAATTATCAATGCTCTCTATTGGATTGCATTATACACATATAAGGCCAATCGAATCAAATATGGTGGTTAATAGTTCTTCAATATTAACAAATTGGCATGATCGATTGGGACATCCTGGTTCAATAATGATGCGAAGAATTATTGAAAATACGCATGGTCATCCATTGAAAGACCAGAAGATCTTTCAGAATAATAAGTTTCAATGTAAAGCATGTTCTCTTGGAAAACTTATTATAAGACCATCGCCAGCTAAAATCCAAACTGAATCACCCATATTTCTTGAACGTATTCAAGGTGATATTTGTGGGCCAATTCATCCACCATGTGGACCATTTCGATACTTTATGGTATTGATCGATGCCTCTAGCAGATGGTCACATGTATGCTTATTGTCAACTCGGAATGTGGCATTTGCAAGATTGATGGCTCAAATAATAAAATTGCGAAATCAATTTCCCGATTATACAATCAAGAAAATAAGACTTGATAATGCTGGAGAATTTACATCCCAGACTTTCAATGATTATTTTATGTCAATGGGAATCACTGTTGAACATCCTGTAGCTCATGTTCATACGCAAAATGGATTAGCTGAATCATTGATTAAACGTCTACAACTGATTGCTAGACCAATGATTATGAAAACAAAACTCCCTATTTCTATATGGGGACATGCAATTTTACATGCTGCGGCATTAATTCGCATCAGACCAAGTGCATATCATAAATTCTCCCCATTGCAACTTGCATTTGGTAAAGAACCAAATATCTCTCATCTGAGAATTTTTGGATGTATGGTGTATGTGCCTATTGCACCACCTCAACGATCAAAAATGGGTCCACAAAAAAAAATCGGTATTTATATCGGTTATGATAGTCCATCAATCATTCGATATCTTGAGCCTCAGACAGGCGATGTGTTTACAGCACGCTTTGCTGATTGTCATTTTAATGAAGAAATCTTCCCAGTGTTAGGGGGAGAAAAGAATCACATCGAAAAAGAAATCACATGGTATGTACCATCATTGTTACATTTGGATCCAAGGACCAAACAATGTGAGAAAGATGTACAACAAATTGTACACATGCAAAGAATTGCAACTCAAATGCCAGATGCATTTGCAGACACAAAAGAGGTAACAAAATCATATATACATGTTGTAAATGCCCCTGCTCGAATTGAAATTCCAAAGAAACAAATTGAAGACACTCATGATGTCATAAAACGCTTGAAGCGTGGAAGACCAGTCAGTTCCAAGGATAAAAATCCTCGGAAAAGAAAAGGCATAGAGAAACACGACGATCATAAAATAGAAAATGGTGTTTCAGAAGAAACCTGATGATGAAAATATTCTGTCAGAACCACAAACTGACGAGAATCGTGAAATCTCTATCAATTATATTAATACTAAAAAAATATGGAACCGAAAAGACATAGAAGATATTGATGAGATATTTTCTTATAATGTGGCTTGTGACATCATAAATGAAAATGAGAATCATGAACCAAAATCTTTTGGTGAATGTAAAACTCTTCATGATTGGGCCAAATGGAAAGATGCCATCCAGGTTGAATTGGATTCGCTGAATAAACGTAATGTTTTTGGACCTATAGTCCTCACACCTGAAGGTGTAAAACCTGTTGGATACAAATGAGTTTTTATTCGAAAGCGAAATGAGAAAAATGAAATAGTCAGATATAAAGCTAGACTTGTTGCACAAGGTTTTTCTCAAAAGCCTGGAATTGATTATGAAGAAACGTATTCTCCTGTTATGGATGCAATTACGTTTCGATATTTGATTAGTTTGGCAGTGTCTGAAAATTTGGAAATGTGTCTTATGGATGTTGTTACAGCTTACTTATACGGATCACTTGATAGTGATATATACATGAAAATCCCTGAAGGATTTAAGATTCCTGAAGCACAAAGTTCAAAATCCAGAGAATTTTATTCTGTAAAATTGCAAAGATCATTATATGGGTTAAAGCAATCCGGCCGAATGTGGTATAATCGGCTAAGTGAGCACTTGATGAAAAAGGGATATGTAAATGATCCATTATGCCCTTGTGTTTTCATCAAGAAAACAACATCCGGATGTGTAATTATTGCTGTATATGTTGATGATTTAAACATCATTGGAACGAATAAAGAAATTCAAGAAGTTATGATGTACTTGAAGGAAGAATTCGAAATGAAGGATCTTGGAAAAACCAAGGATTGTCTGGGTTTGCAAATCGAACAAAAAGAATGTGGAATTTTTGTTCACCAGACAAATTATACAGAAAAGATCCTTAAACGTTTTAATATGGATAAATCAAATCCATTAAGTACTCCAATGGTTGTAAGATTATTAAACATAGAAAAGGATCCATTCCATCCATGTGGAGATGATGAAGTTATTCTTGGTCCAGAAGTACCATATCTAAGTGTCATTGGTGCCCTTATGTATCTTGAAAATTGCACTAGACCTGATATATCTTTTGCTGTAAATTTATTGGCAAGATTCAGTTCATATCCAACAAAGAGGCACTGAAACGGAATTAAACATATATTTCGTTATCTACGAGGAACAACAGATTTGGGACTTTTGTACTCAAAAGACACCAATCAAAGTATCATTGGTTATGCTGATGCTGGATATTTATCTGATCCACATAAGGCACGTTCTCAAACCGGATATGTATTTACTCGTGGAGGCACCGCAATTTCTTGGCGTTCACAGAAACAAACACTCGTAGCAACTTCATCAAATCACGTTGAGATTATTGCGCTACATGAAGCAAGCCGTGAATGTGTTTGGCTAAAATCAATGACACAACATATCCAAACTTCTTGTGGATTATCAGTAGACAAGAAGCCTGTGACGTTGTATGAAGACAATGCTGCATGTATTGCTCAAATGAAAGAATGATACATCAAAAGTGACAGAACAAAACATATACCCCCAAAGTTCTTTGTCTACATTCAAGAGCTTGAGAAGAATAAAGATATTGATATCTGTTATATTCAATCAAGTGAGAACTCATCAGATCTCTTCACAAAGGCACTTCCCACGACGATATCCAGAAAGCATATATACAACATTGGGATGCGCAATCTGCGAAATATGTGAAGAATCATTCATGTTAACATGAGGGGGAGTTTACGTGGCTGCACTCTTTTTTCCTTATTATGGTTTTTATCCCACTGGGTTTTTCCTAGTAAGGTTTTTAACGAGGCAGTATAAAACACGTAATGAAGACAGTCATCATATCACGATCATCATCACAAGGGGGAGTGTTGAAAAATATTATTATTATTAATATTATGTTGAATATTGAATGTTGAATGTTGAATGTTGAGTTGTAAAATGTGAAAAATTAGTGTGTGATGATGTAGATGATGATGTATTTATTTTTGGACTAATCTCAAATGTGGATCTATAAATAGGTCTTTATTTGTGATAAAAATACAATTGAATTGAGAGAAAAATATTTGTGAAGTGTAGAGTTTGATATATTTTGAGTTTTGGAGTTTTTACTTTTTACCATAAATTTTTACTTTTTCACAACATCTTTAATATTAATATTTTTAGTATTCAAAAATAATATATTTGTATCAGATCTAACACATTTCGTATTCAAAAAACATATATTAGTGCTCTATTTCTGATATTTTGTATCCATTTTCATCAAAACATACAATTTGTCATTAATGTCAATATTTATCTATATATTTGAGTACTCAAAAATCATACATTTATAGCAGATTTTCAATGTTTTGTACTGGAATATCATGTATTCGTACCTTATTTTCAATGTTTTGTACTGATTTTCATCCGAAAAAAAAATGTGGGCCAGGAAGTTTAAACAAACATTTTTCTGACGGGGGACTGAACATGTATATTTGTTTGGGTTTAGGTACTCAATGCTACTTTACCGTTTATTTTATAAAAAAGTATTTTGGACATTTTGCTACGGTTTTAAACACCGCCCAAGCGCAGGGAAATAAAATAGCGATGGATTTCGAACCGTCGCACCATTCACTACAAGCGCCCAGGGAAATAAAATAGTGACGGATTTCTCGAAATCGAAATTCGGTCGCTAAAAGCTTTGCAAGTTTCTTTTTAATTATTTTTTTATATATTTAGAAAGCATAATTTTTTTTTTGACAGGTTAGAAAGCATAATATTTAATCCTTTTATATGTTTGTTAATGTTGTGAAAAAGTAAAAATTTACGATAAAAAGTAAATACTCCAAAAACTTAAAATATATCAAACTCTACACTTTATAATATTTTTATCTCAACTCAATTGTATTTTTCATCACAAATGAAGACCTATTTATAGATCCATATTTGAGATTAGTCCAAAAATAAATACATCATCATCTACATCATCACACACTAATTTTTCACATTTTACAACTCAATATCCAATATTCAACATTCAAAATTCAATATTCAACATAATAATAATATATTTTTCAACACTCCCCCTTGTGATGATGATTGTGATATGATGACTGTCTTTATTACGTGTTTTATACTGCCTCGTTAAAAACCTTACTAGGAAAAACTCAGTGGGATAAAAACCATAGTAAGGAAAAAAGAGTGCAGCCACGTAAACTCTCCCTCATGTTAACATGAATGATTCTTCACATATTCCGAAGATTGCGCATTCCAATGTTGTATATATGCTTTCTGAATATCGTCATGGAAAGTGCCTTTGTGAAGAGATTTGATGAGTTCTCACTTGATTGAATATAACAGATATCAATATCTTTATTCTTCTCAAGCTCTTGAGTGTAGGCAAAAAACTTTGGGGGTATATGTTTTGTTCTGTCACTTTTGATGTATGCTTCTTTCATTTTAGCAATACATGCAGCATTGTCTTCATACAACGTCACAGACTTCTTGTCTACTGATAATCCACAAGAAGTTTGGATATGTTGTGTCATTGATTTAGCCAAATACATTCACGGCTTTCTTCATGTAGCGCAATAATCTCAGCGTGATTTGATGAAGTTGTTACGAGTGTTTGTTTCTGTGAACGCCAAGAAATTGCGGTACCTCCATGAGTAAATACATATCCGGTTTGGTAACGTGCCTTATGTGGATCAGATAAATATCCAGCATCTGCATAACCAATGATACTTTGGTTGATGTCTTTTGAGTACAAAAGTCCCAAATCTGTTGTTTCTCGTAGATAACGAAATATATGTTTAATTCCGTTCCAGTGCCTCTTTGTTGGATATGAACTGAATCTTGCCAATAAATTTACAGCAAAAGATATATCTGGTCTAGTGCAACTTGCAAGATACATAAGGACACCAATAGCACTTAGATATGATACTTCTGGACCAAGAATAACTTCATCATCTTCACATGGACAGAATGAATCCTTTTCTATGTTTAATGATCTTACAACCATTGGAGTACTTAATGGATTTGATTTATCCATATTAAAACGTTTAAGGATCTTTTCTGTATAATTTGCATGGTGAACAAAAATTCCACATTCTTTTTGTTTTATTTGCAAACCCAGACAGTACTTGGTTTTTCCAGGATCCTTCATTTCGAATTCTTCCTTCAAGTACATCATAACCTCTTGAATTTCTTTATTTGTTCCAATGATGTTTAAATCATCAACATATACAGCAATAATTACACATCCGGATGTTGTTTTCTTGATGAAAACACAAGGGCATATTGGATCATTTACATATCCCTTTTTCATCAAGTGCTCACTTAGCCGATTATACCACATTCGGTCGGATTGCTTCAACCCATATAATGATCTTTGCAATTTTACAGAATAAAATTCTCTGGGTTTTGAACTTTGTGCTTCAGGCATCTTAAATTCTTCAGGGATTTTCATGTATATATCACTATCAAGTGATCCGTATAAGTAAGCTGTAACAACATCCATAAGACACATTTCCAAATTTTCAGACACTGCCAAACTAATCAAATATCGAAACGTAATTGCAACCATAACAGGAGAATACGTTTTTTCATAATCAATTCCAGGCCTTTGAGAAAAACATTGTGCAACAAGTCTAGCTTTATATCTTACTATTTCATTTTTCTCATTTCGCTTTCGAATAAAAACCCATTTGTATCCAACAGGTTTTACACCTTCAGGTGTGGGGACTATAGGTCCAAAAACATTACGTTTATTTAGCGAATCCAATTCAAACTGGATGACATCTTTCCATTTTGCCCAATCATGACGAGTTTTACATTCACCAAAAGGTTTTTGGTTCATGATCCTCGTTTTCATTTATGATGTCACATGCCACATTATAAGAAAATATCTCATCAATATCTTCTATATCTTTTCGGTTCCATATTTTTCCAGTATTAATATAATTGATAGAAATTTCACGATTCTCGTCAGTTTGTGGTTTTGACAGAACATTTTCATCATCAAGTGTTTCTTCTGGAACACCATTTTCTATTTTATGATCATCGTGTTTCTCTATGCCTTTTTCTTTTCCGAGGATTTTTATCCTTAGAACCGACTAGCCTTCCACGCTTCAAGTGTTTTATGACATCATGAGTGTCTTCAATTTGTTTCTTTGGAATTTCAATTCGAGCAGGGGAATTTACAACATGTATATATGATTTTGTTACCCCTTTTGTGTCTGCAAATGCATCTGGCATTTGATTTGCAATTCTTTGCAAGTGCACAATTTGCTGTACATCTTTCTCACATTGTTTGGTCCTTGGATCCAAATGTAATACTGATGGTACATACCATGTGATTTCTTTTTCGATGTGTTTTTTTTCTCCCCCTAACATTGAGAAGATTTCTTCATTAAAATGACAATCAGCAAAACGTGCTGAGGCTCAAGATATCTAATGATTGATGGGCTATCATACCGATATAAATATCGATTTTTCTTTGAGGACCCATTTTTGATCGTTGAGGTGGTGCAATAGGCACATACACCATACATCCAAAAATTCTCAGATGAGAAATATTTGGTTCTTTACCAAATGCAAGATGCAATGGGGAGAATTTATGATATGCACTTGGTCTGATACTAATTAATGCCGCAGCATTTAAAATTGCATGTCCCCATATAGAAATAGGGAGTTTTGTTCTCATAATCATTGGTCTAGCAATCAGTTGTAGACATTTAATCAATGATTCAGCTAATCCATTCTGTGTATAACATGAGCAACAGGATGTTCAATAGTAATTCCCATTGACATACAATAGTCATTGAAAGTTTGGGAAGTAAATTCTCCAGCATTATCAAGTATTATTTTCTTGATTGTATAATCGGGAAATTGATTCCGCAATTTTATTATTTGAGTCATTAGTTTTGCAAATGCCACATTCCGAGTTGACAATAAGCATACATGTGACCATCTGCTGGAGGCATCGATCAATACCATAAAATATCGAAATGGTCCACATGGTGGATGAATTGGCCCACAAATATCACCCTGAATACGTTCAAGAAATATGGGTGATTCTATTTGAATTTTAGCTGGCGATGGTCTTATAGTAAGTTTTCCAAGAGAACATGATTTACATTGAAACTTATTATTCTGAAAGATCTTCTGGTCTTTCAATGGATGACCATGCGTATTTTTAATAATTCTTCGCATCATTATTGAACCAGGATGTCCCAATCGATCATGACAATTGATTAATATTGAAGAACTATTAACCACCATATTTGATTCGATTGGCCTTATATGTGTATAATGCAATCTAGTAGGGAGCATTGATAATTTTTCAACCACGTATTTCTTTCCTGATTTATATGTGGTAAGCCACATATATTTCTGATTTCCATCAGTTATCGTCTCAGTATCATATCCATGAGAATATATGTCATTAAAACTCAACAAATTTCTTTTCGATTGTGGTGAATATAAAAAATCATTTATCAAAAAATTTGTACCATTAGGTAACAAAAAATGTGCTTTTCCACAACCTTCAATCAAGTCTACAGGACCTGATATTGTATTCACCATTGTTTTTGTTGGTTTTATTTCCAAGAAATATCTTTCATCTCGTAGAATAGTGTGCGTTGTACCACTATCCGGTATGCAAATTTCCATGATATTATTTCTATGTTTGCTCATAGCATTTTCCATATCAAACTTCACAAAAATGCAATAAAGAAAAATTAAGTACAATACAAATGCAAAATATAACATGCTTTATAATACAAGAATGCATAAAAAATACAAATTTGTTACAATCTAATCCCACCAATCTTTTAATCAATGTCTTCGAAATCATTTAAAAAAATCTGCAGCATTGAAACTAGTTGAACCAATTAAATGTTCACTATTTTCAACAAAATTGGTCTCTTTTCCTTTGTCGATTCTTTATAGAGCTTACATAGGTGCTCAGGGGTTCGACAATATGTGACCAATGTCCTGGAGTGCCACATCTATAACAAACACTCTCAAATCTTTTTGAGTGATTTTCATTTTCACTCGTATTTTCATGCTGCCTTTTTGGTGGGTGGTTCGTGACGTTCTTTTGAGATGAGTTATTGAAATAACTATCTCGATTATTTTCATATCCACGGCCACGACCACGACCGCGATAATTTTTATGTCCACGTCCACGCCCACACCCACTTCCTCGACCTCGTCCACGACCAAATTCTGGTCTATGTCTTTGATTTTGGTTTTCATTTTTCATTACGACATTTGCTTCAGGAAATGCCGTTGATCCAGTGGGTCGGGATTGATGATTTCTTGTTAACAATTCATTGTTCTTTTCCGCCACAAGAAGACATGCAATGAGTTCAGAATATCTCGTAAAACCACGCACTCTATACTGTTGTTGTAGAGTTATATTTGATGCGTGAAAAGTGAAAAATGTTTTCTCAAGCATTTCCATCTCTGTGACTTCAAGTCCACGGAATTTTAATTGCGAGACTATTCGATACATCGCAGAATTATAATCACTGACTTTTTTAAAGTCTTGGATTCTCAACGAATTCCATTCATCACGGGCGGTCGGAAGTATCACTTCCCTTATATGCTCAAATCTTTCTTTCAATCCTTTCCATAAAATCATTGGGTCTTTTTCTGTGAGATACTCACATTTCAACCCTTAATCAAGATGTCGGCGTAAAAAAATCATTGCCTTTGCTTTATCTTGTGAGGTTGATATATTAATTTCTTTGATGGTATCACTTAGACCCAATGACTCAAGATGCATCTCTACATCGAGAGTCCATGTCATATAATTCTTTCCAGTGATATAGAGCGCAACGAATTCAATATTTGCCAAATTTGACATGGTGGTACTAGAAAAATAACAATGCATTTTATTAGTTAATTTCTATTAGTATGATAATACAAAATAATGGAAGGACGAAAATTACAAGTGCGTATATAAATAGATAAAAAATCTGTGGTGGAAAATCGTTGGTGAGTACAAAACTCGTGAGCATGATGATCATAATCGTTATGAAAAATAGCCTTAGAAAGGTCAAAAACTCCATCTTCTTCTTTTTCGAAAAAAAACCGAGGAGAAAATATTTTGAGAGAAAGAGTGAATTTGGTGTGATTGAAAATGAGTTTGAGTGAACATATTTATAGGGCAAAAATTAGCCGTTTGTGACCGTTGGGGGTAAAGAAAAAAAATCGAGTATGTGTTGAATAAAAATTTGTGATAATGATGCAATGCATATAATGATAATCATAATTAAATAATTATGTATATCATATCACATTATTATAAGGTCATTGTCGTAGACAACCTTTTATATAATGTTGTGAAATTATACCAATATAGTTAGTATAAAGTCAGGTATAGTATATCATATCACATTATTATAAGATCGGTGTCGTAGACAACCTTTTATATAATAACATGAGATTATACAAATATGGTTAGTATATAAATACACAATAATATATATCATATCATGTTATTGTTTAAAACCTTAGAGACTTTTATACTTGTCGTATCCCTTACCGAGAGTGTGGGATGTCGTCTTAACATCCTCCCAGGATTTATAACAAGTTTTGAAAAAAAACTTATTTTTTCATAACATGATATTATATATTAATATATACACAATAAAAATATATAAACAGTAAAATAAAAATTTTTACTTGTTGAATATTTTTTTGACTTCTTCTTGTATTTTGGAGCGTCGGAAAATATAGAAAAACTTCGAGCGATCATGCTGATAACGTGTTGTGAAAAAGTAAAAATTTACGGTAAAAAGTAAATACTCCAAAAACTTAAAATATATCAAACTCTACACTTTATAATATTTTTCTCTCAACTGAATTGTATTTTTCATCACAAATGAAGACCTATTTATAGATCCACATTTGAGATTAGTCCAAAAATAAATACATCATCATCTACATCATCACACACTAATTTTCCACATTTTACAACTCAATATTCAACATTCAATATTCAACATAATAATAATAATATATTTTTCAACAGTTAAATCTATTAACTTATTATTTTTTTAAAAACCAATGTTGCTACTGTTTACGGTTTTTAACCGTCGCACCTTTCCCTACAAGCGCGCAAGGAAATAAAATAGCGACGGATTCCCGAAATCGAAATTCGGTCGCTAAAACCTTTGCAAGCGCTGACAGTTTTGTGTGTTTATTTTTGTTTAATTAATTATAGTTCTGTAATTATCTGTTCACAATCAATTTTCGTCATATATATATGTATAATTAAATTACTAATATAATTATTAAATTTTAATAATTACATTGATATATACACGTATTTATATGTCACGAGCGATTTTTTGGCCTCGTAGTTATAAAAGAATTAACAATGCTTTTATTAATTTAATTACATGATTTTAATCATCAAAATATAGTTACAAGGCTATAAGTGATTCAACAAAATACTTGACTACATTGTCATATTGCCAAAAATATATGAAATTGCTAATTCATCAAATTTTACTAATTTATCTTTTAGCCCAAGTTGGGATTAAAAAATTTATTATGTGAAAGAGATTAATCAGATTATTATAATATTATGCCTATGGATTACTAATTTATAGTGATAGTTGTAACCGAAATAATTGATTTTAGCTAATTATGATAATTCATAAATGTAATAGATACTGTAAAATTCAAAATATCAAAATTTTAAAATACTCAGCCACCCCTACGGCCTATAACACAACATTACTTAATTTAGCTAGTACTTAAATGTACGCCTTACAATGTTTGTATAATCTATTTTTTAATAAAGTAATACTAATAAATGGTAAAATTAGAAAAATGCAAAAACAAATGTTATGTTTTCATAACAATTAGTCACCAAAGATACATCAATTACAAAAGTGAGTGACATTTTCATAAATTAATTAAAAAGGGTAAAAAGTGAGAGTCATTTTCGTAAATAAGAAAATAACAAAGGGTTAAGAAAAGATGAGACAATATAAAATGACTAAGTTGTCCATTAATTTTGGTTTTGTTCAAAATTAAGTTGGACTATAATCATAAATTCATTTCAAGTTTCACCAGTATTGTAAAACAATTAATTAAAGGACTTTACTATAATTCTCTAAAAAATGACTTTACTATAATATATAGTATTATAGTAAGATACTAAGGTAGTATTTGCAACCTCTAAAATAAATGATTATGCCTAATTAAGAATCTAATCAATGATAATCTATAACATAATATATAATATATATATATATATAATTTTGAAAAAAACTGTCTTGGTTTTTTTTTGTATGAATCTTGGATTTTCTATCATTTATGTTATCAAATTTTAATTTTAATATTTATATATTCGATTTTATTTTTTAGAAATTTTTCGATGTAACCCTATCATGTATCTATCACATCCGCACTTTCAATAAAAAATTACTAAATTTACAAAAAATAAAAAATATGTAAATCATAACTAAAACTGAAATTCGATGACATAGTTATAAAAATCACAAAACATATAGATCAAAAATATAATTTTTCCATTTTTCATTGTGATTTATTTTTTCAATCAAGTAGAGTCAAGACTAGGGGTGCAAACGAATCAAATCGAGCCGAATAATGGTAAAATTTTAAGGTTCGAATTCGGCTCGATAAGAGTATATTCGAGTTCGAGCTCGATTCGAATTTCGATAATTTCAAATATTTTGGCTCGAGTTCGGCTCGAAATGAAGTTCGAGTTCGAGTTCGAGTTCGGTTGAAATATTCGAACCTATTCGTGAACTATTCGGATATTATGGGTTGAAAGCTCGAAATGTATATATATTATTATCTAACTATATTATATTAATTAAATATTAAGGCTCGTGAACTATTCGCGAACTATCAAACAGAGTAATTTCGGCTCGAGCTCGGCTCGAAAAAAAGTTCGAACATGTTCGAATTCGGCTCGAGTTCGATAAGCTCGAATACGAATAAAATATTTATCGAGCGGGCTCGTAAAGCTCACAAACAAGTTCGATTCATTTGCACTCCTAGTCAAGACCTCGTTCAATTTATATGTAAATAATATATTTGTACTTTCGTCATCTCTATATTATATATTATTAATTGAGGGAGAGACCATAATGTTTAATTAGCTTTTGATGAAGCCATTTTCTAATTCCAAAATTACTTCTCACACATTTGATTATAATGTATATAATGTATATAATTTTGTTCTTCATTTAAAAAATTCAAAAAAAATATGATTGTGTTTTATTTATTACGTTATTATTTTTTTATATTTTTATTTCATATTCATTATAAATTTTTAGATTTTAATATTTCATAATTATAGGAAAATCATCTTATAAAAGGTATCATATTACACACAACGTGTGTGCGGAGTCAATGGCTAGTGTTGGTTATCCTTCAAAATATGTGGTACCATTTTGTATTATTAGTGGGAGTAAATTAAGTTAAATACGTGCATGTATATATATATATACTAGCGATCCAAAGCACGCGTTGCGTGCTTTTACAGTATTTTTTTAATAAAATTTATTTTTTATTTCTGGTTTGGGAGAAAAGAACGTTCATTTAGGAGACATGTGAGAGAGACGTGAGATGAAATTAAAATTATGGAAGTTGTCAAAATGTTATTTTTCCCTTTGCCTTAAAAAAAAGGAAAACTGTGCAGAGAAATCTAAATGAATAGGGGTAAAATGAAAAAAAAAATTGGCGTCATCTTGACACACCAAAAGTAGTTATTAAAGGATGCCCAAGTTTTATATAATAGTATAGATATATATATAATAGATGGAGTGTTCAATGAGCAGGATTAACGGTACATTAATATCTTATATTACATAAGATCGACATATATCATTACAGGCAAGTTGTGAGTTTTTCAGGAAGAAAATCAAATTTACAATGTTTTATTTTTAAGCAGTGGGATAAGAAGCTTCCATTGCAATGCCACAAAGACCCTTTGCTAGGGGTGTTCATTCGGTCCGAACCGAAATTTTGGTTAACCGAACCGAAATTCACCGAAAATCCGAACCGAATTTAACGGTTCGGTTCGGTTAAAAACCAAATTTTTTTCGGTTTTTCGGTTCGGTTTTTGGTTTAACCGAATTTATATATTTTTAAATTATTTTATTTATTTTATATTTATTTATTAATAAAAACAAATAAAAATATTAATTAAAATATTAAAAAGTAATTAAAATTTCAAAAAAATAAAAAAAAACGTTTTTCGGTTCGGTTCGGTGAACCGACCGAAAAAAACTGAACCAAACCGAAAACCGAAAATCCAAAAATCTGAAAACCAAAAACGAACCAAATTTTCGGTTCGATTTTCGGTTCAAATCGAATTTTTGGTTTCGGCTCGGTTCGAGCGGTTAACCAAACCATGAACACCCCTACCCTCTGCAGCAAAAATGCCTCTTTGCATTCTTATATATCCACTCTCTCCTCAGCTACTTCCCCAAGAATTCTTCACCAACCAATACTTTGTACCGTCGATAGTTTTCCCGTAACCAATTGCGGTGATACCGTGGTCTAGATCGGTTCTGTTGGGCTTTGGCCCAACTAATTCATTTTTTCCCAGCCCAATTAATAAGGCCCTTGTATAAAGCCTTCCCCCAACCCTATCTGTCGATTGATCGAGAGAGTGAGATTAAGAGGAGCGTAAGGATTGAGCAGCCGCAAGGAGGAAGAAACGTCTGCGTTCTTTGTGAACCAGTGAGCGTTCCATCTCTTCCTTTCTTGCATTCGTGGTGTGCTGTCTTCTTTTCTTCGTTGAGCTTTGTGCTGCTCTGTGAGTCTCTCTCGTTCCCTTCTCGAGTCGTTGGGGTGGTTTCCTACTGTGTGTACGGATTCAAGCGTGTAGTGGGCGTGAAAATCTTTTGTGCCTTCGCCTTGGTTTGCCGGTTGCAAAGGAGATATGGTTTTAGTTATCTGAGCCCCGAAACCTTTGTTTTTCTTTACTGCTATTTCTTTGGTTTCTTTTTTGCTTGCTGCTGGTTTTGGTTTGTTATCGTGCAGGTGATAGGTACATAGGGGCTGGCTATTCGGCTCATGAAGATGGTGGATACCTAACAGTGGTATCAGAGCCACTGTCGTCGCGCCGCTGTTTTCTGCTCCTCTGGACAGTCGCGCCGGTGCCGGGACTGCAGCCGCGCTTCCTAGACAGCAACCGAGCCGACTGGACAGCCGCCACCATTTTTGGACAGTCGCTGCTTTTGTTTGACAGCAGTCGTGCGCCTTGGACATCCCGCTTCCCTTCGTCGCCTTTGGGTGTAGTTTTGGTTCGTGGGAAGAGTTTCGATCTGGTAAATTGGCTTGAACCTCTTTTATCGCATTTGTAGTAGCCGCTGGCCGCGGTTTAGGTACTGGGATTACGTGCTGGTAGATTCCTAGGACTTATGTGCTTATTTGTGTTGGTTGTGTTTTCACTTTTGTGATTTTAAGTGGCTTCTGTTGTGACTGCTCTAATAGTTAGTTTACTGCATTTCTGTGAAAAATTAGCTGGTTTTGCTTTGTTGTTTTTTCTGTGTGAAAAAAAATGTCATTCACTGGTTTTAATCTTGAACATTTTAATGGGAAAACAGATTTTTCAATTTGGCAGCAGAAAATGAAAGGAATTTTAATACAACAAAAAGTTTTCAAAGCAATAGATTTGTCGTATTCTGCTGCCGAAACGGCTGAGAAAAAGATTGAAATGGATGAATTTGCTTACTCCTCTATTATCTTGAATTTATCTGATTCGGTGTTAAGAAAAGTTGGTAATCCGAAATTGGCCAAAGAACTTTGGGAAAAATTAGAAGAACTCTATACTGAGACTTCACTGCCGAGTAAATTGTTTTTACTTGAAAATTTTTTCCATTTCAAACTTGATTTGAACAAAGACATTGATGAAAATAATGGTGTGTTTACCAAACTAATTCAAGATATTAAGCAAACAGGAGATAAACACATTGATGAATACACACCTGTTGTTCTCTTGAATGTTATTTCTGATTCTTACAGTGATGTTAAATATGCTATTAAGTATTGCAGAGATAATATAACATTAAAAACTGTTGTGAATGGTCTTAAAAGCAAAGAGATCGATTTGAAAACGAATAGGGGTGGTAATAATTCTAGTGAGGCTATGTTTGTTAGGGGAAGGTCTAAAACTCGTTTTCAAAGATATTCAAACAATCATAATCAATCTTCTCTAAAAAACAGAGGTAAGAGTAAGCAAAGATCTCAGTCAAGGCCTAAAAATAGAAAATTTTTTAATTGTGATGAAACAGGTCATTACATTAAAGATTGTTCTAAGGCTAAACAAAAACAAAACCAGAATTACAAAATCAGCATGAAGATATTGCTAATATGACTTCTTCTAGTGAAAGCATTGGTGATGTTTTTATGGTGACTAAAGTATGTGATGTGCCTACTGTGAATTCTGTGCATTCAAGTGCTTTGTGTGAAAATGAATGGCTTGTAGATTCTACGTGCACTTTTCACATGTCTCCATTCAAAAATCTATTTTCTAATTATAAAGAAGTGAAGCATGGGTCTGTTTCTATGGCTAATGAAAAGATGTCTCAAGTTGCTGGTCTTGGTGATGTATGTTTGAAATTTGATTCAGGTTATGTGCTGACTTTGAAAAATGTTAGATATGTTCCTGATTTATGTCATAATTTAATTTCATGTGCTGCTTTGGAAGATGACGGTTTACAGGGTAGATGGGGTAATGGGGTCTTGAAAATCTTGAAAGGTTCTTTGGTGATTTTCAAAGCTGAAAAATTGAGAAACTTGTATGTTTGCCATGCTGAACCTGAATATTGTATGCAAAACTTTGTGAATGCTTCCTAGAGTGATAAAACTGATTTGTGGCACAAAAAACTAGGTCACATGAGTTCTAAATGTTTAGAAATTTTGCATAAAGATGGTTACTTTGGTACTGAAAAATTGTCTTGTGTGCCATTTTGTGATGCATGTGTTCTAGGCAAACAATCTAGGGTATGTTTGGTACGGATGATGAGATAAATAATATATAGATAAGTAATGTATTGTAATAAAAAATAAATAAGAAATGATAGTGGATTTAATATTTGATTTGATTGATATATTATAGTTGATTTGATTTGATTGATTAAATTTTATATAAAAATTATAAATTACCATTTTATCCTTTTAAATAATGAATAAAATATAAATCATATTATTTATAAAGGGTAATATAGTAATTTAAATTCAATGATTTGATTGATGTATGATAAATAATTAATGATTTGATTGATGTAAAATTATAATTAATAGATGATAAATAATATGATGAGAAGAACATATGATTAGAGAGGATATATTTATACATGGATTATTAATAATGCTACCAAACATAGCCCTAGAGTCAAGTTTCCACATTCCCCAAGTCCCAAACAATATGTCACTTCTGAAATTCTTGAATATTGCATGCTGATGTTTGGGGTCCTGCTAGGCAGTGTTTTCGGAACCGGACCGGACCGGCCGGTTCGACCGGGAACCGGTCGCCGGACCGGTTCGGTCCAACCCCAAAAATCGGAAAACCGGTCCAACCGGTCAGAACCAGTCAAGAACCGGTTGGACCGGCCAAGAACCGGAAAACCGGTTCTTCAATCGGTTTTTCGAATTTTTTTATTTTTTTATTTTGAAAATTTAAATTTTTTTATTTTTAAACCTTAGATTTAATATTTTTATATATAAATACATTATTATTTTAAATTTCTACTTCATTTAATTTTTTTTAATAATTATTGGTTTTTTAAAAAATAAATAATTTATTATTTAAATAATTTATAACTATAATTGATATTTTAAATATATTTACATATTTATTTAGCTTTTAAACTATGTTAAATATATATTTTATGTCTATTTATATAACTTTTGAGTTTTTAAAATTTCAAAATATATTATTTATTATATTAAATTATATAAACGGTTTTCCGGTTCGACCGTTCAGTTAAAACGGTCCGACCGTTTGGACCATTTTTTTAAGTAAACCGGTTCGATCACCGGTTCGGTTATGAAAACACTGCTGCTAGGTGCCCACGCATGGTGGAAATCAATATTTCTTATCTGTGATTGATGATTTTTCAAGGAAAGTTTGGGTGTTTTTATTGAAAAACAAATCTGATGTATTTGAAAAGTTTAAAAACTGGAAAAACTCGATTGAATATCAAACCGGTAAGAAAATTAAAATTCTAAGAACCGATAATGGTCTTGAATTTTGTAACAAATTGTTTGACAACCTGTGTGCTGAATCTAGTATTCAAAGACACAAGACTGTTCCTTATACGCCTCAGCAAAATGGTATTGCTGAACGTTTGAATAGAACTTTTCTTGAAAGGGTGAGGTGTATGCTTGCATGTTCTGGACTTTTAAAAAAGTTCTGGGGTGAAGCTGTTTGTACAGCAGATTATTGAATAAAATAGATCATCTTCTGTGCCTTTGAATGGTAAGTGTCCAGAATTTGTATGGTCGGGTACGCAAACTGATTTGTCAAACTTGAAAGTTTTTGATTGTTCTGCTTTTGTGCATCAGAAACAAGATAAACTTGAACCTAGATCAGTAAAATGTGTTTTTCTTGGCTATCCTGATGAGGTTAAGGGTTATAGATTGTGGTTAAGGGATCAAGCTGGTTTTAAAGTGTTAATCAGTAGGGATGTTGTTTTCAATTAATCTGATTTTCCATGTTTATCTGCTACCTTACCCATTCCCCAAGCTGCCACTGCTCCAAACAAGGTGGAGCATTTGTCTGGTCCAAGTCTTGTTTCTGAAAATGTGCAGAATGTGCCTGTTTTGGATGAAGTGTCTGATAATCTGTCTGAAAATGCTATTGATGAATCTGATGTGCATGAGGAAACTGCTGAAAATGTGCATGAAAATTACTTGAATGATTATCAATTAGTTAGAGATTAATCTAGAAGGAATATTAGGCCTCCACAACACTTTGATATCTTTCACATGACTTCTTATGCATTTAGCGTATTTGAATCTATTGATAATGTTGAACCCAAGTCGTATGACGAATCTTTAAAATCTGAAAATTTTGTGAAATGGTTAAATGCGATGAAAGAAGAAATTAATTCTTTGCATGTTAATAATACTTGGATTCTTGTGCCTAAACCTGAAAATTGTTATGTTGTGGACTGTAAGTGGTTATTTAAGGTCAAGAATGAGTGTGAATCTGTCAGATTTAAAGCTAGGTTAGTAGCTAAGGTTTTTACTCAAAAGGAAGGGATAGACTATATCGAAATATTTGCTCCTGTTGTGAAATTTACTACTGTTAGAATTATGCTTGCTCTAGTTGCTTAGTTTGATTGGGAGTTGAAACAGTTAGATGTTAAAACTGTTTTTTTACATGGTGAACTAAATGAGAAAATTTTTATGAGGCAACCTGAAGGCTTTGTTAATAATAAGTATCCTGATCATGTTTGTTTGCTCAAGAAATTTTTGTATGGCTTGAAGCAATCTCCTAGGCAATGAAATAAAAAGTTTGATGAATGCATGCTCTCTTTGGGTTTTACTAGAAGTAATTATGACCATTGCTTGTATTTCAAACAAAATGCTAATGTTCCAGTTTTTGCTTATCTATGTGGTTGATATGCTATTTGATTAGTTCTTGTGTGAAAACTGTTGAGTATGTCAAAAATTGCTTGAGTGATAAATTTGATATGAAATTTCTAGGAGATGCTAAACGGATTCTTGGCATGAATATTTATAGGGATAGAAAGCGGTCTATCATTTTATTGAATCAGGATACTTATGTTAAGAAAGTTTTGAGTAAATTTTCAATGTCAAATGCCAAACCTGTTAATGTGCCTCTTGCTGGTCATTTCGTTCTAAGTAAAGAACAAGCTCCTAAAACTGAATATGATGTTAAATGCATGAAGAATGTGCCTTATTCAAATGCTATTGGTTCTGTCATGTGTTTAATGGTTAGCACAAAGCCTGATATTGCATATTTTGTGAGTTGTTTGAGTCGTTATATGTTTGATCCCCGAGTTTACCATTGGGAAGCCTCTCAAATTTTTGTTGAGATATTTGAATGACTCTGTTAATCATGGTTTAAAATTTTCCAGATCTAAAAATGTTGTCAAATTAGTAGGATATGTGGATTCTAACTATGCCAATGATAGGGACAATAGAAAATCTACAACTTCTTATGTGTTTACATTGTGTGGTGCTTGTATTAGCTGGAAATCTCAATTACAACACATTGTTGCCCTTTCAACCACCAAATCTGAGTATGTAGATGTCACTGAAGCATTAAAAGAAGCTATTTGGTTGAAAGGACTCATTTCTGAAATTGGTTTTCTTGAAGGTGAAGTTGTTGTATTTTCTGATAGTCAATCCGGCATCCAACTGTGTAAGAATCCTGTTTTTCATGATAGAACTAAACATATTGATGTTAGGTTCCACTACATTCGTGATGTGGTAGCAAAATGTATTGTCTATCTTCAAAAGATTCCTTCTGAATTTAATCCTGTTGATATGGGAACTAAGTGTTTATCTGTTGAAAAATTTAGATCGTGTTTAAAAATTTTAAACTTTGATACTTTCGACAGATACTGACTTTGTGTTTTTTGTTGTGGGGCGATGATGATAACTGTAGGTGACTCTCCAAAACCAGTGAACCGGCGTTGGGCCAAAAGGTGGAGTTTTGTTGGGCTTTGGCCCAACTAATTCATTTTTTCCTAGTCCAATTAATAAGGCCCTTGTATAAAACCTTTCCCCAACCTATCTGCCGATTGATCGAGAGAGTGAGATTAAGAGGAGCGTAAGGATTGAGCAGCCGCAAGGAGGAAGAAACGTCTGCGTTCTTTGTGAACCGAGTGAGCGTTCCATCTCTTTCTTTCTTGCATTCGTGAAGTGCTGTCTTCTTTTCTTCGTTGAGCTTTGTGATGCTCTGTGAGTCTCTCTCGTTCCCTTCTCGAGACGTTGGAGTGGTTTCCTACTGTGTGTAGGGATTCAAGCGTGTAGTGGGCGTGAGAATCTTTTGTGCCTTTGCCTTGGTTTGCCGGTTGCAAATGAGAGACGATTTTAGTTATCTGAGCCCCAAAACCTTCGTTTTTCTTTACGGCTGTTTCTTTGGTTTCTTTTTTGCTGGCTGCTAGTTTTGGTTTGTTATCGTGCAGGTGATAGGTATATAGGGGTTGGCTATTCGGCTCATGAAGATGGTGGATACCTAACAGGTTCCACATTCTCCTGTAAATACTCCACTGGAGTAGAATTGAAAATCCGATCCACCAGCATCAATAGCCACGGATACAGGTTGGTTTGCCACGGCTTTCAGCAACGATGACTCGCTATTGGCTGGAACATCCTCATATTCTGTAATCTTTGCGACATGAGAGGCTTCTTTTTGTGTGCTGCAGGTGCCATTGACTCCTTGGTACGGATAATTAGATTCAGTGGTCAGTCCCTCATTTCCTATTATGTATTCGAAAGCATGCATAGTCCATGAGACCACCATTGCATCCCTGGTCTTCACTTGTGTCGCAATCGACGAGCTCTTATTCGGATAATGAGACTAGTTTCCCTGCGGTGAGCTGGTAGATTCCTTCTGTGGCTGCCACAGCAGAAAAGGCCCAGCAGCATCCTGCATTGTTAATGAAAATTTGTTTCTTTGAGAGAATTTAAAACATAGTTATTATTAGAGAGGAAAATAAAAGTGGAAACCAACCAATTTTGGCTATTAATGCAGCTTATTATTTTCTATGCACTAACCACATTGGCCTTGATCCTTGATGTCTGTAACAGCTCCCTTCTTTCTCCAGTCCACACTCGAAGGAACAATGGATACGTTGGAATATTTGAAAGATGAAGCTTTTGGTGATATTGGATGGGAGCCCCTTTTGTATCCATTTCGGGCTGCGCGAAACTCCTCATTCGTCAAATCAGCAAATTTGTTGATGCCAAGTTTGAAAGATCGAAGTCCAACTTCATTGAAAGACTCGATGTACTCCACGTTTTCCTTGAATATTTGGAACATTTTTGCCTTCTCTATGTCATCTTTGTATCCACGTCCATATTGTGCCATCCATTGTTCATGTCTCTCAATCATTGATGACAAATGAGGCATCGTGCGAGCTGTGGCTTGATAAGTATCCCACAACTGCATCACTAAAAGAGTGGCAAAAGCAAGTTTCCAAGTTGAAGTACTGATGGCCATTGTTAATGCAAGCACTCACTGTATAGTTTATATTGAATATTTTGTGATGTGAAGAGCTTTAAATCCTTTGGGAATTTATAGAATTCATTTGCAATGAAGTTTGAGTTGCCATAATAACTCCCTGGAATTGCCGGCAAATTGATACATAATATTCTAATTAATCATAGCTGAAAGTTGCTTGAACGTTGCTTTATTCAATTAAATAATTAACTAATAATATATATAATATATCTGTGTATGTGTCTTTGTATACTTCATTTTTTTGTGACGTGGGAACCCGTAGCTGCTATTTTTCGGTGTGCTTTGGGTAAAACTTCGGACTAACGCAATAGCCTGCAAACTACGCTAGTCAGGTAAACCACACTAGACAAGACTTGTGTGACATGCTAGTCCAAGATGATGTTGGAAAATCCAACTCTTGCTGACCTATAGCCAAGAGTTCACCTACTCCACCAACTTGAACATCCCTTAGGGGACTTTGTATACTTCCTTGTCTTCTGGATTGGATGCTAAAACCACATATTAATTTGTGGGACGATTTTTTGTCCATATGGTGTGTGTGAGTGTGTCTTTTTTTATTTAAAAAAATACATATAAGAGAATTAGTTAACTATTTTTAGAAACAAAAACACTATTAGAATTATAATTTCCTCAATTTTCATAACGAAAAATTATAGTTATATTTTTTGGATTTTTGGCCCCTATTTTGGTTCATATAGGCTATAGCTCGATATATATAATGAATTTAATATTCTTATATATATATATATATATATATATATATTCTTATATATATATATATATATTCAGCTGTCCAACTAATGATGCACAATTCGTCCCCGACCACTAAAACCCGATACCGTGTTTTAGTGATGCGAAAAAAAAACAACGGGGACGAAGTGAGATAATATTGTTGGGCAGCTGAAAAGTCATATATATATATATATAAATAATATGGTCAGCAATCACCGTGAGCACACATGTGAGCACCTGCTGATGTGTTTCTCACCTATTGGATGTGCATAATGTCACATCAGCAGGTGCTCGCATAAATGTTCACGGTAGTTGTTCACCGTATCATTTCTGTTCAACTCGTTCACCATATAACCGTTGTATATAAATTTACACTAAGATGGTGGAATTGGTTTATTGGAATAAGAAATGTTAATTAATCGATCACTTAACTTTTAATTAATCTGCTATTCTATGCATTAAATTTACAGTTTAATAAGAATACGTCCGATCACCTAAATTTCCATGTGTATTCTGTCAATTCAATTAATTACAAATGTATCTACATTAATTTTCTTATGTAATGGAAAATAATTGAAAATGCCTATGTCGTCACCAAATGGTCAAATAATAATGTATTCGACCAAATCATGCGTCAAATTAATCCAAAAAAATTAATTAAAAACACGAAACATACCTCAATATTAAAGAGAGATTATCACTTGGCCAGATACAAATCGTGTCCTAAGCTCCTAATATCATCTTGGGGTGCAGGAATATCAAGACCAAGCCAATAAAAAAAAACCAGCTAGGATGATTATAATGTATTCAATTGTTATATGAGTAAAATGGCTAGAAAATTTATGTCTTTCAGTCTCAAATATTAAATAATTTACACTTCTTTGTTTTAATGGAATGAATATATTTCAAACGGAGTTGGAGGAATATGTGACAATTTTTTTTTTTAGGAATTCCTTGACAAAAAATACACACTATCAGTCTATCACTATATACATAGTTCAGTACTATATTTAATATTTTTTTTAACTAATATATCTGTATATAACTAGTTCTTATAAGTACAACTATTTTTTGAATGACTGTAAAATTTGTTTTTCTAATGATATTTATAATATGCGTAAAATAGATCGTGTATGTATAAAACTATGATTTCTTATAAAATATAATTCTCCATATATAATGTTTAATTTTTTAAAAAAACTTACTCAATACACAATTTAAATTTACATGCACTCATTATATTGTGTGCAGAGTAGCACATTTTATTCATAAAAATGAAGTACTGCTCTTTAAATATTTCACAAATTAAAAATAGAAATTTTTTATTTAGATAGTACTTTTGTTTGTCCTGTAAGTAAAGAAAGTATCAACATTGCTTCCAAATATACTCAAATTAAAATACAGTTTTATCATTAATAATTTGAACTTTGAACTGAAACTTATTTCATTGAGAAATAAACAAATTCTTAAGAAATAGTAAGGAAAAATTAAATTTAAGAAACAACAAACTAAACATCATATAAGAAATAATAAAATATTATAAACAAGTTATTCCAATATCATTATCCAACAAAAATAACATTTGTTTTATACTAATATTTTTTTTCGTTCTATCCAAGTACCATCATTCAAAAAAAGTAAATTAGAATTAGGTAGTTTTTGGGAGAGCTTTTATGAAACACTTCTCAGATTTTTCTTAACAAAATTTTTCATTACATTTTGAAATTTTATTAAGAAAAAACTGATAAGTGATAAACTCTACCAAACACAACCTAATGTATATGCGCGCACACACATATATTTAATTGAGTACGGGTAAGATGTTGTTACATCCGTTTTATTTAATCGGGTCCAAATAATCTCTCTATACCTTCCTCCATTCGAATCGAATATCGGATTTTCCGTCGTGTACGGAGATAGTCATCCCTCACTACAAACAAAAAAAAAAGAAGCTTTTTGCGACATTTTTTCCGTCGCAAATAGCGTTGCAAACGCAAGCTTGCTACGCGTTCGAAAAGCATAGCAAAACACTTTTTCGGGAACGTATTGCAACTGTTTTGGAGCGGTTTATTCTTTGCAACTTGTGCGACGATTTTTTTAAAACCATCACAATAGTTGCTGTGATTTATAAAAACGACCGTTGCAAAACACTAAACAAACGGATGCTTTGCTACAATTTATAAAAAACCGTAAACCATCGCAAACTTAGTAGATTATTTAAATTTTTAATTATTGCGACAGTTTTTTTTACCGTCGCAATGACATTGCAACAGTTATTTTAAAACCGTTGCAAAATAATATATAAAATATATATACACATAATTTCACACACACACACACACATATATATATATATATATATATATATATATATATATATATATATATCTTTACTATATTATAATACATAAAATCCATATAAAAACCATATTTGTTCATTTTAATTTATTTTCAAATTTACCCTTTATCATTCTTCTAATATATTTAATAATTGATGTCCAAAAAAGTAAATTTCTTATTTAAAAACTTCCCACATTTTGTTCCAATATCCCCATTATCTTAACTACTATCACATTATCCTAACATTTAAACAAAAATTATAATTAAATTTAAGTTTATGAAATAATATTTAATTTCAAATAATATATATTTTATGCACATACAACGTATGTGCTTCGTGTACTAATATAGTTGTATGTGCTTCGTGTATTAATATATACGAGTAAAAAATGCACATACTTTGTGTGTGTAGAAGAAAAGTTTTCTTTAAAGCAAATTATGGAGTTAGTGTGAGAAGTTTTTAGTGAAATATTGGACATAAAAGGGTAATTTTGGAATAAATAAATTTGGTGTTTTCAAGGTAATTACTATAATAGGCAAATCTTTTATATGACAGTATAGATATATACCGGATACATATATTATTTCTGGGACGGTTTTAAAAATAATTTGAAACCGTCGCAATTGCGGCAGTTTGCATGTATATTCTCTCTCCTCGCTTCCTTCACTTTCGGCCGACACTTCTTCTACCTCTATTTCTTTTCTTTCGAATTCCTTTTCGATTCTCAAAGTCGCCATAACTCCTCCGTCCTTGGCTAAATTTCGAAAATAATCATAGATTCGGAAATCCCACGTTGTAAGCTTTTTTGTGATACTTATTTTTCTAATTTTTGAGCTCTTTTCGTCGAACCCGTTTTCCCAGCCGCCGTCGATCGCCGCCATAGCCGCCGCCTAGAGTATCAGGAATTCCCCTAATTTTCTGAAGCTCAAATTCCACCACATTGGTAATTTTCTCTTCATTTTATAATTTTTCCACGTCCTCCGTTCGGCTTTAATCATCTTTATTTGATTCGGTACGATGTATGTCAGTATGTGATTATACGTGTGGATGTTATAAGTATAACCTAGAGTTCTAGAAGCAAACTTTATTGAGCCGATTCACAATGAACAAGATTTTGAGAAAACTCCAGATAAGAATGACAAATTAGATTAGACAAAGAAATGGTGTTGACTGATATAGATGGCTAGTGAACAAACAAGTATCTCAGATTTAGCAATGCTTTCTTTGCTAATTTGTAGCGGTTTAATTTTTTAAAAAAAGTATATTGGGCATTTTGCTACGGTTTATTAAAAAAAAGTATATTGGGCGTTGCAAAATGTTGCTACGGTTTACGGTTTTTAACTGTCGCACCTTTCATTACAAGCGCGCAAGGAAATAAAATAGCGACGGATTTCCCGAAATCGAAATTCGGTCGGTAAAACCTTTGCAAGCGCTGAGGTGTTTGTCACTTGTCAGGAGCCAAATCCGTCGCTAATTAGTTATGAAATTTTTAGTCGCTAATTCACAATATATATATATATACATTTTGTAATTTATATATTTAGAGAGCATAATATTTAATCCTTTTATATGTTTGCTAAATCTATTTACTTATTATACAATGGTATTGTAGAGTTATGCCAAGGTTTTTTTTTTATTTATTAAAATAAGCACGATATCAATTTTAGACCTATATATATGGGGTCGTGACAGTTTGAGTTTGTATTTTTTTGTTTAATCAATTACAGTCCTGTAATTATCTGTTCACAATCAATTTTCATCATATATATATATATATATATATAATTAAATTACTAATATAATTATTAAATTTTAATAATTACATTGATATATAAACGTATTTATATGTCACGAGCGATTTTTTGGCCTCGTAGTTAAATAAGAATTAACAATGCTTTTATTAATTTAATTACATGATTTTGATAGAAATGATTAAAATTAATCATCAAAATATAGTTACAAGGCTATAAGTGATTCAACAAAAGATACTTGACTAAATTGTCATATTTAGGGGTGTTTATATTTCGGATAAAACCGAAAAAACCGGAAATTCAAACCAGAAAAATCAAAGACCAAACCGAACCGAAAATCGTATTTTGTAATTCGGATATAAATATTAAAATCGAAGTTTATTTGGTTCGGTTTTGGATTATATATATCAAAACCGAACCGACCGAAAAAACCGAAAATGAATTAAATTAATAATTTTATTTATATTTTTTATTTATATTATATATGTTATGAGATGATATTTAGTGAATGAATAATCATTTTGAATAATTTTTTGTTGATTGTTGTTTATTTAATTTATTGTTGTTGTTTATGTAATTTATATTTGATTAGTTGATTGTTCTTTATGTAATTTTTAGTTGATTGTTGTTTTTTATGTCATTTAAACTTTATTTTTAAAGTTTTTACTAAGAAATCATGTAAAAAAATATATTATATTTTATAATGTATTTATATTATTAATTTTAATAATTGTATCAAAATTGGAATAACCGTATCAAAATTTGTTTTGTTTTTTTGAAAATATTATATGCATGTGGTTGGATGTTTGTCCTTGTATTGTTTGTTATTTTTTGTTTCTTCACTATATGACTATAAATTTAAGTTGTATGTCGAGGTATTTAAATTACAAGTAGGATGAAATTTATGTTTTTTTTATTGTGTTATGTATTATTAATGATCAAACCGACTAAACCGAACCGTATAAACCGGTCCATTATTGTGCAAAACCGAACCGAACCGAAGTATAATGGTTTGACTTCGGATTACATTTTTTATAAACCGAAAACCGGAAAACCGAACCAAAATTAGACAAATTAAAACCGAACCGACCGATGAACACCCCTAGTCATATTGCCAAAAATATATGAACTTGCTAATTCATCAAATTTTACTAATTTATCTTTTAGTCCAAGTTGGGATTAAAATTTATTATGTGAAAGAGATTATTATAATATTATGCCTATGGATTACTAATTTGTAACCGAAATAATTGCTTTAGCTAATTATGATAATTCATAAATGTATTAATAGATACGGTAAAATTCAAAATAACAAAATTTTAAAATACTCAGCCACCCCTACGGCCTATAGTCTATAACACAACATTAATTAATTACCAATACTTAAATGTACGTCACGTGCTTGTATAATCAATTTTTTAATAAAATAATACTAATAAATGGTAAAATTAAAAAAATGCAAAAAAACAAATGTAGTGATTTCATAACAATTAGTCACAAAGATACATCAATTACAAAAGTGAGTGACATTTTCATAAATTAAAAAAAAAAAGTACAAAGTGAGTGTCAAATTGGTAAATAAGAAAATAACAAAGGGTTAAGAAAAGAGGAGACAATATAAAATGTCTAAGTTGTTCATTAATTTTGATTTTGTTCAGAATTAAATTGGACTATATCATAAATTAAACAATTAATTAAAGAACTTTACTATAACTCTCTAAAAAAAAGGACTTTACTATAATATATAGTAATATAGTAAGATACTAATTAAGATTCTAACCAATTATAATCTATAAAATAATATATAATATATATATAATTAATTTTTTAAAAAACTGTATTTTTGGTTCTTTATGTATGAATCTTGGGCTTTCTATCATTTATGTTATCAATTTTAATTTTAGTATTTATATATTCGATTTTATTTTTTAGAAATTTTCCGATGTAACGCTAGCATGTAGATATCACATGACCATTTTCAATAAAAAAAAATTACTGAATTTACAAAATTAAGAAATATGTAAATCATAAATAAAACTGAAATTCGATGAAATAGTTATGAAAATTACAAAACATATAGATCAAAAATACAATTTTTCCATTTGTCATTGTCATGATTTATTTTTTCAATCAAGTAGAGTCAAGACCTCATTCAATTTATATATGTAAATAATATATTTGTACTTTCGTCATCTCTACTTTATATATTATTAATTGAGCTTTTGATGAAGCCATTTTCTAATTCCAAACTTACTTCTCACACATTTGATTATAATGTATATAATTGTGTTCTTCATTTAACTCTTCAAAACAAAATTTATTTATTACGTTATTATTTGTTTATATTTTTATTTCATATTCATTATAAATTTTTAGATTTTAATATTTCATAATTATAGAAAAATCATCTTATAAAAGGTAGTATTTAAGAAGCTTGGAAGCACTTAAAATTAAATAAGCTCTTGTAAAAAATATCTAAATCTCATGTCATAATTAATTTTCAAAATAACACAACTAACTTGGGAATATAGATATCATATTACACACAACGTGTGTGCGGAGTCAATGGCTAGTGTTGGTTATGCTTCAAAATGTGTGGTACCATTTTGTATTAGGGTAATGCTACATGTACACGAAGTGTTAATTAAGTCAATTAAGTCAAAATACACACATATATATAGATGGAGAGTTCAATGAGCTGAATTAACAGTACATTAATGTCTTATATTACATAAGATCAACATATATATAATTATAGGCAAGTTGTGAGTTTTTTAGGAAGAAAATCAAATTTACAACGTTTGATTTTTAAGCAGTGGGATAAGAAGCTTCCATTGCAATGCCACAAAGACCCTCTGCAGCAAAAATGCCTCTTTGCATTCTAATATATCCACTCTCTCCCCAGCTACTTCCCCAAGAATTCTTCACCAACCAATACTTTGTATCGTCGCTAGTTTTCCCGTAACCGACTGCGGTGACACCGTGGTCTAGATCGGTTCCACATTCTCCTGTAAATACTCCATTAGAGTAGAATTGAAAGTCTGATCCACCAGCATCAATGGCTATGGATACAGGTTGGTTTGCCACAGCTTTCAGCAATGATGACTCACTATTTGCTGGAACGTCCTCGTATCCTGTGATCTTTGCGACATGGGAGGATTCCTTTTGTGTGCTGCAGGTGCCATCGACTCCTTGGTAGGGATAGTTAGATTCAGTGGTCAGTCCCTTATTTCCTATTATGTATTGGAACGCATAGTCCATGAGACCACCATTGCAACCCTGATCTTCACTTGTGTCGCAATCGACGAGTTCTTGCTCGGATAATGAGACTAGTTTCCCTGTGGTGAGCTGGTGGATTCCTTCTATGGCTGCCACAGCAGAAAAGGCCCAGCAGCATCCTGCATTGTTAATGAATTAAAATTTTGTTTCTTAATTTGAGAGAATTTAAAACATAGTATTTATAAAGGAAAATAAAAGTCGAGACCAGCCAATTTTGGCTATTGCAGTTTATTGTTTTTTTTATGCACTAACCACATTGGCCTTGATCCTTGATGTCTGTAACAGCCCCCTTCTTCCTCCAATCCACACTTGACGGAACTGCGGACACGTTGGAATATTTGAAATTAGATGAAGCTTTTGGATGGGATCCCCTTTTGTATCCATTTCGGGCTGCCCGAAACTCCTCATTCGTCAAATCAGCTAACTTGTTGATGCCAAGTTTGTAAGATCGAAGTCTGGCTTCATTGAAAGACTCGATGTACTCCACGTTTTTCTTGAATATTTTGAACCTTTTCGTCTTCTCCGTGTCATCCTTATATACACGTCCATTTTGTGTCATCCATTGCTCATGTCTCTCAACCATTGATGACGAATGAGGCACCGTGCGCGCTGTGGCTTGATAATTAGTAGCCCACAACTGCATCACAAAGAGAGTGGCAAAAGCAAGCTTCCAAGTTGGAGTCATGGCCATTGTTAATGCAAGCACTGACTGTATAGTTTTTATTGTATATTTTGTGATGTGAAGAGCTTTGAATCCTTTGTGAATTTATAGAATTCATTTTCAATGTGAATGTGAAGTTTGAGTTGCCATAACAACTCCCTGGAATTGCCGGCAAATTGATGCACAATATTCTAATTAATCGTAACTGAAAGTTGCTTGAACGCTGCTTTATTCAATTAACTAGTAATATATATTTATGTATGTGTCTTTGTATACTTGTTTGTCATTTGGATTGGATGCTAAAACCAAATATTAATTTGTGGCACGATTTTTTTTGTCCATGGTGTGTATGTGTGTGTCAGTGTGTGTGTGTTTTTTTTTTAAAAAAAAATACATAAAAGAAATAGTTAAATTTTTAGAAACAAAAACACTATTAGGATTATAATTTCCTCAATTTTAATAACGACAAAATTATAGTTACATTTTTTGGGTTCCTATTTTGATTCATATAACTTGACATATACAATGAATTTAATATTCTTAACGGTAATGATTTTTTTTTTGAAAGGAATAACGGTAATGATTTTAAACCATACAAATCATTACAATATAATCTCTCAAAAAAAAAAAAATACAATATAATACCATATATGTATATGTAACCGTTATATCCGTTTGATAGGTATGATGGGATAAATATTAATACATAGATAGTTAATATAATGTAATAAAAATAAATAAGAAATTATATTTAATATAGTATTTGATTTAATTGATAGATTGTAGTTTATTTGATTTTATTGATTAAATTTTATATAAAAATGATAAATTATCATTTTGTCTTTTTAACAATAAATAAAATAAGAAAAATATTATAAGGGATAATATAATAATTTAAATTTAATGATTTGATTGATGTGATAAATAATTATTGATTTGATTTATGTAAAATAAATAATAAATAAATGGTTAAATAATATTACGAGAAAAACACGAGATTGAATAAGATAAGTTATACATATATTAATAATATAAGCTGAACGATTTACAGAGTTGGAGGAATACGTCCAGTCACCTAAATTTCCATGTGTATTAATTCTGTCAATTCAATTAATTACAAATGTATATACATTAATTTTCTTATGTAATGGAAAATAATTGAAAATGCCTATGTCGTCACAAAATGGTCAAATGTAATAATACATTCGACCAAATCATGCGATAGATTAATTCAAAAAAATTAATTAAAAACACGAATCATACCTCAATATTAAAGACTGATTTTTTGATGGAATGGATAACTTTCATATGGAGTTGGAGGAATATGTGACAATTTTTTTTGTAGGAAATCCTTGACAAAAAATACACACTATCATTCTATCACTAACCGTTTGCTTTCAAAAGTTTTTTTAAAAAATAAGTGTTTTTTTAAGTTGGTTTTTAAAATCACTTTTTTAAGTAAAAGTTAAAATAATTTTGTATTTGGATAAATAAATTGAAAGCACTTTTTTAAGTTAAAAACCTTTGAAAAGCTACAAATAAGATTTTTAAAAAAACACTTATTTTGGCTCTTAACCCCGTTTGATTTCAAAAGCCAGACCAAAAAAGCACTTTTTTAAGTGCTTTTCAGTTAACAAGGTGTTTGGTTGACCAAAAAAGTGCTTAAATAAACACTTTTTTAAATCAAAATTAAAGTTTTTTTAAAAGCCAAAAATTGTAGCTTTTAAAAGCACTTATTTTAAAAAATCTCTGCAAAATTCAAACGGGCTAAGTGCTTTTAAAAGCACTTCATAGTTATCCAAACACATTTGAAACAACAAAAGCACTTTTTTTTTTTTAATAAAAAACATTTTTTCTCTTTTGTTTCTTAAACCAAACGGACTCTAACACTATGTTTGGATAACGGGAATTTGACTGAATTTGTTGGGATTTTGTTTGGAATTCAAGATCTAAGTTTCGGTGTTTGAAAAATTACTTAAGTCATCAATTGAAGAAGCAGATCAATTGAAGAAGCAGAAGAAGCAGATCTATGTACAAGAAAGCAGATCAAAGAAACATCATCTGGAAAGCAATCAAGTAGGCAGATCAATCAAGCAAGATCAAATGATTATAGAAGATCAAAGAGCCGTTGTGCTAAAATACAAAGGCAATAAATGAAGATTTGAACGTTGCCAACAAAGAACCAGAAAATCAATATTTGAGAGTCATTTAAGGAGATACGTTGGCGGCTCATTCAGATCACCTGTCGGCAGCTTAACAACTATATTCTGAAGGATATAAATACTCAGAAATAAAAACACAAGAAGTAGAGCCAAGATATTGAGAAGAATACACGATCAAGTTAAAAGCTTCAAGAGCAGTTGAAGCAGAGCAATTGAAGCACACACTCAGTGTCATATCAGATCAAGTGAGGATCATTTTGTGCTGAGTTTATTCAGTTGTAAGATTGTACCAGATCAGTTGAGTGGTCTGTCAAAACACTATCTTTGTAACAAGGATCAGTCGAGGGCTGAGTTCTTGAGTGTCTAGGAGTTCTGAGATAGGCAGAGGTGTAAGTCCAATCTTGGATCGGATCTGTGCAAATTGCTTGTATCAGATCAAAGTCTTCTAGAAGAGAGTGAATCCTTCCGAGGTGGAAGAAGGGGTGACGTAGGAGATTGAGCTCCGAACATCCATAAAACAAGTCTTTGTGTTATTTCTTATCTGTCCAACACATTCACTCACCTCACGAATTCAGCCAAGCCATTTGATCTGTGTTCGATCTATTAGTCAATCTCTTCCGCACTGATTAATTAACATAGACACACGAGAAAGACAAAAGTTCATTTACTAACTCATCTGAACTCCATATACAGTTGAGAAAGACATTTTCGATCCTAACAAGTGGTATCAAAGCGAGGTTTTTTCTCGTCTCTGAACATATTCAAATGGCCGCATTCAGTGATATTGCTAAAAGCTTCTGGTACACCACTGTGGACAACTGCACTGCCAAAACTATTGAGACATGCTCCGCTGCTAAGGATCTTTGGCAGTAGTTGATCAAGTTTGGAACAGATGAGGAAGTTGAGCAGATCAGGAGTCCAATGATTGAAGATCTTAAAGAACTCTGCTGCTCAGATAGTTCCAGATCAAATGATGAAGAGAGCACAAGTCAACCAATTCATTCATCTGACTTTCTAGAACGTTGCTCAATTGAACCAATCACTTTTATTGAAGAATCTTGTTGTTCAGTGAGCACATCAAGTTCTGATGACAAAGATGAAGATAGCTGCCTCATGGCCAAAAGTGACCAACCATCTATCAGCAATCAATCATCAGATCAACTCTTCCCCAGTGAACAGGTATTTGATTTCAACTCAGATGAATTTACACGAGAAGATTTAGCAAATGCATTACATGACATGAGTAATGAGTATCAACGACTGAGCTTAGCATTTGAGGAAGTTAAGGCCAAGCAAAATGATCTGTCGGACTGCTCAACTGAACCTAATTGGGAAACATCAGTTGAGAAAATTAGCCTAGAAGCAGAGATTGCCAAGCTTAAGATTGAAAATGATAAGCTACTAGTGGAAAGTCAGCAGTTAAAGTCAGAAAACTTAAAACTTACTGAACTGATAACCACGTGGAATAAGTCATATGTTTTGTTGACTGAGATGCAAGAGTCACAAAAGTTTTTTGGAGACAAGACAGGTCTCGGCTTTGATGACAAGGACTGCAGATCAACCGAGAAAAGTACTCAATCCTGTTTGGACAAGAACACTTCAAATTATGTGAAATTTGTCAAGTCCAGCACGATATATGAAAATATAGAACCTGATAATCATGTCAGTTCACCTATATCTCAACCAAAAACTCTTTACAATCGAGGATTGGGATATGTGGAACCAGAGAGTTCTAACTCAAGCTGGATCAAGAAAAGACTAGTTCGGTCTGGATATGGTCAAGCAAGACAAGACTCTATGAAGGTACAACATAGACCACCCTATTTAAAAAATAGATCCGTTCAAAAGAGATATTGGAGACCTAACTTGTACGATCAATCTAGACAGACATATCCAATGCACAAACGACACAATGCATATCATATTTATCATTCACATACATATCACCAGCACACATGACACAATATACAAACTTTATGGGACACTTTCAATGATCGATCTGTTAGATTAATCAAAGTTTGGGTTCCTAAAGGACTAATCCATCGAGGACCCACATAAGATATGGGTACCATAGCATATTTTTATTTGTATTTGCAAGTGACAAGTACTGAGAAGAATTGAGAAAGGAATTACAGTACAGCAATCTTCAGAAAATTACAGAGGATAACAAGAAAGTAACGCCCCTTGCTAGCGCGATAGCGCCCCTCAATAGTGCGATAGCGCTACTAGCGCCCCTTAGAAGCGCGATAGCGCTCCTAGCACTCCTTGGAAGCGCGATAGCGCTTCAGTAGCGCTCCTCCAAAGCGCGATAGCGCTGTTGCTACGAAGAGCATGCGAGCCCGCACCAGTCTTGGAGACTAGATGAAGAACTGTGAAAAATAAAAGATCGATGGGATTTCATCTACATATAAAAGAGATTTTGAAGATCACAAGAACACATCACACAACACAAAATCTGGAGAGAAACACAACAGATTAAGGGGGAATGAAGATTCTCTCTGGCATCTTAATTAAAGAAGAAAGCAGATCAGTCGAGAAGAAGAAAGAAGAACAGAAGAACTGAGCAAAGCAGATCAATAGACGCAAAAGGAGCCAGATCAACTTGGCAGTAACATATCAACTCGAAGATACAGAGCAAGAGATAAGAATCCAGATAAGTTGGAGCAGATCAAATAACTTAAGCTGGCGCAGTTCAGTAAATCGATCATATCTCATAGCTCGGTGATCCAAATGACTTGAGGCCAAAACGGTTGGAAATATTACTCAAATATCTAGAAGTCATATCTCAGGCTAGATAAGTTAATTCGGACGTTATCAAGGCAAAAATTTGGTCGCAACATCGATCTGGATGCAAACCAGATCAAAGTTACAACAACCAGATCAAACAGACCATCTCTGGTATTTTGGCCATAACTTACAGCTCGCTTATTCAAACGGGATGATTCAGTATGCGTTACGAATCTAAGACAATGATCTACAAATCATCTTCAAGAAGTTTAATCTGAATCGGAGTGTAAGAAGCAGATAAAGCATGATGAAGTTTCAAGATGTGCACAGAAATTCTGCAGAACAGAATTTCTGACACAGCTTAGTATTTCGAGTATATCTCTCACATGCGAACTTAAAATCGAACAAGAAAAGATCAGATCGAATAATAAACGAGCCAGATCATTGGAATGATGAAGATCAACTAAGAGACTAGATCAATTGAACCAGATCATATCAGTTAAAGCTCAGACATGACCAGATCAGTCAACCAGATCAGACAAGCTAGAAATTTGAACAATTCATTAGACATCACATTTTAAGGTGGAACAGATTCAGAGAAAGTGAGAGCAGATCAAAGAACAACTAAAAAGGAAAATATCATCAGTTGATGCGATTGTCAAAAAGAGGGAAAATGACAGATAAATTGCTTACTTTTATCAAACACCAAAAAGGGGGAAATTGTTAGGAATTCAAGATCTAAGTTTCGGTGTTTGAAAAATTACTTAAGTCATCAATTGAAGAAGCAGAAGAAGCAGATCTATGCACAAGAAAGCAGATCAAAGAAACATCATCTGGAAAGCAATCAAGTAGGCAGATCAATCAAGCAAGATCAAATGATTATAGAAGATCAAAGAGCCGTTGTGCTAAAAGACAGGCAATAAATGAAGATTTGAACGTTGCCAACAAAGAACCAGAAAGTCAAGATTTGAGAGTCATTTAAGGAGATACGTTGGCGGCTCATTCAGATCACCTGTCGGCAGCTTAACAGCTATATTCTGAAGGCTATAAATACTCAGAAAGAAAAACACAAGAAGTAGAGCCAAGATATTGAGAAGAATACACGATCAAGTTAAAAGCTTCAAGAGCAGTTGAAGCAGAGCAATTGAAGCACACACTCAGTGTCATATCAGATCAAGTGAGGATCATTTTGTGCTAAGTTTATTCAGTTGTAAGATTGTACCAGATCAGTTGAGTGGTCTGTCAAAACACTATCTTTGTAACAAGGATCAGTCGAGGGCTGAGTTCTTGAGTGTCTAGGAGTTCTGAGATAGGCAGAGGTGTAAGTCCAATCTTGGATCGGATCTGTGCAAATTGCTTGTATCAGATCAAAGTCTTCTAGAAGAGAGTGAATCCTTCCGAGGTGGAAGAAGGGGTGACGTAGGAGATTGAGCTCCGAACATCCAGAAACAAGTCTTTGTGTTATTTTTTATCTGTCAAACACATTCACTCACCTCACGAATTCAACCAAGACATTTGATCTGTGTTCGATCTATTAGTCAATCTCTTCCGCACTGATTGATTAACATAGACACACGAGAAAGACAAGAGTTCATTTACTAACTAATCTGAACTCCATATACAGTTGAGAAAGACATTTTCGATCCTAACAGATTTTGAATTGGAAATACCGTTTTAGTTTTTGGCAACTTGGTATTTCAAAACGGGATTGGTATTTGGTGGGATTTCATAGGATTTCAATTAGTTAAGTGAAATCTTGACAAAATTGGTCGGATTTCACGGGATTTCACGGGATTTGAGTTTATAAAGAAATAAAATTATTTTTAATAATAAATTCATATACTTTACTTATAAATTTTAAGTTTTTTTTATAATTTTTAATAAAATATCATTTATCCAAAATTTATACTATCAAATTCTAAAATATATTTTAACTTTTGCCAAACACAAAACGGAATTTCAATTTTATGGATTTTAAAATCCAAATCCAAATCCAAATCCAATTCCAAATTCCATTTTTTAGACATCTGAACACATTGTAAATACATAGTTCAGTTAAGTACTATATTTAATAGTATTAGGAAGGTGCAACCTAAAATTATATATATGTTTATTAATATCTAATAAATAGTAAAGATATCTGATAGACAATAATCATGACATTATTTTCAAACTAAAAAAAAATGATATAAAACTGAAAACTAAAAATCATAATGTTCATTATAGGCACTATAACAATTGTTTGTTAAGTTTTTTTTTTTTTTTTTTTTGAAAAGAATTGTTTGTTAAGTTTTAAAAACTATACATATGAGAAATAAACTCAAAAACTGAAGATATAAAAAATTTACAATTTTAGTTTCGTAAATTAGCCTATTTTGGCTTTTTTTTTTACGTGACTTGCAAGGTTATAAAAAGCGCGAACCGTGACGAAGCGTCACGGTCAAACTTCAAACTTCACAAGTTTAAGCGTGTTTAGAACAACCTTAAACGTGAAAAGTACGTTTTATGTGCTATTGGTTGACCATTTTTTTTTTCAAGTTTTTGCTCAAAGAGAAGTTTTTTTGCTCATGCTTAACGCTTAATCGCACTTAAACGATATTTTTTCGCGTTTTATAAAACACCGATGACTTGTCAAAACATGATTTTTATCCAATAACATCTTTTTTTTGGCCTTAAACCTCTAAATCTATAGAATATGATTTATTTATAACCGGTGGTTTCCTACATAGCACGCATGTTGATAATAAAATTTAGATTACACACATTAAAATTTATGTATGTAAAAAGAAATGAGAAAGTAAATCAAAATGATCTTCAAAACATCAAAATGGGAGGTAAAATTTTTTTTCGTTTCCCTCATTTTTGTCGGAGAAAATTGCATTTTTTATCCCTTAAGTTTGTCACTTTGTGAATTAGGTCTTTTATGTTGTAAGATTTCAGATTTAGTCTTCTATATATTTTTTTATTTTGGCAATTTTATTCATGTTTTCGAATGTGGCGCTAACATGTCACCAATGCAGCGCTGTGTGGAGCTAGTGTGTACAGTGTCATACCATTATTTTCAACGAAAAGGAACTAAAATAACCAAAGATCGAAACATGTATGACTAAAACTGAATTGTGAAAATATGAAGGACCAAAATCAAAATGTAACAAAATTAATTAACGTACACAAATTCAATTTTCCCTTTTTGTTTATGTAATTTTTTAAATGTGTAACATACGGTTTTTTTTTATCATATTAGACACGTAAGAGAGCATCGGTGTCAAATAAATAATCTCGAGTGTGTTTAGTGATTTCGGGTAACAAAAAAACCCAAAAAAAAAAACAACAACTTATAGGATGGAATCCAAACTTTAACAAGTTATATGAAAAAAAATTCATAACAACTCAACTTACAAGAAAAATACACTTTTCCCTAAAAGATATCATGCTTATATTAGAAATATGTAGGATAATATCTTTTAAAAAAACAAAATGTACCCCATTCATTCTGAAGTTTTTGCTTAATTTTAATTATATAGCTTAGATAATGTCGAAATTTCCTATTTGAATAAAAAATACTTAAAAAATTAAGTAATTAAAATACATGTACATAATAATTTAAAAATTATTTATATAAGTACTTGATATAAAAAAATTAGTTGAATCTAAATGATAATTCAAGAGCAGTTAATTAATAAATTAACAAAAACTATTGTGATTAAAGGAGGTAGATAGACATTATTTCAAAGCAAATAAAAAAAATATTCAAAGTAATTTATAATTTAAAAAGTTCAATAAAATAAGTGTAGTTTATTCTTGTAAAAACAAAATTATTGTGACACATTATAGTACTTAGATACACAAACTAATATTTCTAAAGTCAATAAAAAGTTACCGTTTAGATTTAAGCTATAAAATAATAAATACATGACAAAAAATGCATATCCATTTACATAATTCAATAACTAATTAAGAATATATACACACACAAAATATATGTATAGTTTAAAAAAACATATATATTGAACATGTATAATTTAAAAATCAGAAAATACATTTGTCCATTCAGGCAATGTTTTCATAACCGGACCGATGATTGAACCGGTCTACCTTCTAATAAAGGTCCAACCGGTCCGACCGTTTTAACCGGGCGGTCGAACCGAAAAACTGTTTATATAATATAATATAATTAATATTATCCTTTAAATTTTAAAAACCTAAAATATGTATATAAATAGAAAAGAATATATTTATCATAGTTTAAAAAATAAAAACTATATAAATATATTCAAAATATTAATTATAGGTATATATATATTTTTAAAAATAAGTAAATTAATTTTAAAAAAAACACTAATAATACTAAAATAATATTTTTAACGGAGTAGAAATTTTAAATAATCATGTATATGTATATAATAAAATATTAAATTAATATTTTAAAATTTTAAAAACTAATTTTTTTAAAAAAATAAAAAAATTCGAAAAACCGGTTCGACCGGACCGGTTCTTGGCCGGTTCGACCGGTTTTGACCGATTTTGGACCGGTTCTGAGCGATTGAACCATTAAAACTGTTCTTGGGGGTGTTCAGGACTGGACTAGAGACCGGTTCCCGGTCGAACTGACCGATCCAGTAAGGTTTTAAAAACAGTGCATTCAAGGGAAAACAATAAAAGAAATTTATATAAAAACAAAAAATTTGACCAATACCAAACCAAATACTTTGTATTCGTTATCGCTTTACAAAAATGATTAGCCCAAGTTGCTATAGAAGTTAATTTTAGCCATTTTAAATTCATTTTAAAGCTTTTATTTTTTCCACGTGGAACAGAGGTTTCACAATCACCCATCTTTCAGAACGCAACGTTCTTATTGCGACCTGTCATGTAGCACTTTGTCCCGCAGGTTTAAGAGGTGGCTCTCACGTACATAGCACTTTATCCTGCATAGCAAATAGCAGCACTTATTTCCCAAGGTTCCTGCCGGTGGCCGTCTTTGATACCATTTTGTCATGTCTCGGTCTCAGGCTCGCGTCTGCGCGATTGCACAATGGGCCACTATAGCAACTACTTTGTATTCATACTCGCTTTACGAAAATGATGAACTCAAGTTCCTATAAAAGTTCATTGTAGCTCATTTTAAACTCATTTTAAAGCTTTAATTTTTCTCATGTGGGACAGGGGTCTCACAGTATTACATTAGCACTATCAATGAAATAAGACTAAAATTGCCAAAAATAAAAGTTGCAGGGCTAAAAATGAAATTTGAAAAAAATGACAAAAATTACGAAATGACATAGTTATATGATCAACAAATGCAGTTTCCTCAAACACAACAAGTTCGTGAAATTTACTGTTCAGATAAAGACTGCGCACTTGAATTTTGAATTAAAAATTAATAGAAGATAGTTGAAAATTGATTGATTAAAATTTAAATAGATGTATGTAAAAATTTAAAATTAATTTAATTACTCGATGTAAAAATTAACTAAGCGAAGATACACGTCAATACAAAAGAATTTAATAGATCAACACCAACTCTTTGTAATTAGAGAAATGAATATATTTTATGATGAGAAAAAAATATATTTGAAACAATCCATCATTCGAGAAATTTTGAAAAATTACAGTATTTTTTAAATTTTTTTTTATCATGGTACATATGTTCATGATTTAAAAGTTGTTTCAAAAAATTACATTTGAGATATATTCCACGAGATCATAAATACATATTTGTTAACATAATTTAATAACTGATTTAAACTAAAATATTACAAAATAAATTTTGGGGAAAAATAAATTACAAAATTAAGCTAATGTGACTAATTTTTAATATATGTTTTTATATTTAAAAGACAATTGATAAGACATTTCGAATTATTTTGTTTTAAATTAGATTATATACAATTCAGAGGTTTGAATAAAATAAAATAATATTTTAAAATTTATTTTATTTTAATATTTTGTTAATGAACATTAATTTAGTTAAAATTTATTTTCAAAAAAGCGCTGCTAACGTAATCTTGCGACGCTTTCGAAAAGCATAACAAAAAACTTTGTCTGTTTTCAAAAACCATAGCAATATAGCGGCAAAAAACAGTCGCAATAATTGCTACGACTTATAAAAACCATTGCAAAACACTAAAAAAAACGGAGGCTTTGCTACGGTTTATAAAAAACCATAAATCTTTGCAAACTTAGTAAATTATTAAAATTTTTTATTATTGCGACGATTTTTTGAGAAAACTCCAGATTTTCAAACGCTTGAAGACAGCCTGAAAAGAATGACACTAAAGTACTGGTAAATAGTTAATTTGAAATAAATTTGATTAGATTAAGAAATGGTTTTGACTTATATAGATGGCTACTGAATAAACAACTATTTCAGATTTAGCAATGCATGCTTCGCTAATTTTCTTTGCTAATTTGTAGCCGTAATGTTGTAGGTTTATTTAAAAAATATATATATTGGACATTTTGCTACCGTTTATTAAAATATCTAAATCTCATGTCATAATTAATTTTCAAAATGACACAACTAACTTGGGAATATAGATATCATACTGCACACAACGTGTTTGGGGAGTCAATTGCTAGTGTTGGTTATCCTTCAAAATGTGTGGTACCGTTTTGCTTTAACGTAATGCTACAGGTACACATATTGTTAATTAAGTCAATTAAGTCAAAATACACACACATATATAAATGAAGAGTTCAATGAACTGAATTAACAGTACATTAATGTCTTATATTACATAATATCAACGTATATAATTACAAACAAGTTGTGAGTTTTTCAGGAAAAAAATCAAATTTACAATGTTTTATTTTTAAGCAGTGGGATAAGAAGCTTCCATTGCAATGCCACAAAGACCCTCTGCAGCAGAAATGCCTCTTTGCATTCTAATATATCCACTCTCACCCCAGCTACTTCCCCAAGAATTCTTCACCAACCAATACTTTGTACCGTCGCTAGTTTTCCCGTAACCGACTGCGGTGACACCGTGGTCTAGATCGGTTCCACATTCTCCTGTAAATACTCCACTAGAGTAGAATTGAAAGTCTGATCCACCAGCATCAATGGCCACGGATACAGGTTGGTTTGCCACGGCTTTTAGCAACGATGACTCGCTATTGGCTGGAACATCCTCGTATCCTGTGATCTTTGCGATATGGGAGGATTCTTTTTGTGTGCTGCAGGTGCCATCGACTCCTTGGTAGGGATAATTAGATTCAGTGGTCAGTCCCTTATTTCCTATTATGTATTGGAAGGCATAGTCCATGAGACCACCATTGCACCCCTGGTCTTCACTTGTGTCGCAATCGACAAGCTCTTGCTCGGATAATGAGACTAGTTTCCTTGTGGTGAGCTGGTGGATTCCTTCTGTGGCTGCCACAGCAGAGAAGGCCCAGCAGCATCCTGCATTGTTAATGAATTAAAATTTTGTTTCTTAATTTGAGAGAATTTAAAACATAATATTGATAAAGAAAAATGAAAGTCGAGACCAGCCAATTTTGGCTATTGCAGCTTATTGTTTTTTATGCACTAACCACATTGGCCTTGATCCTTGATGTCTGTAACAGCCCCCTTCTTTCTCCAATCCACACTTGACGGAATTGCAGACATGTTGGAATATTTGAAAGATGAAGCTTTTGGTGATACTGGATGGGATCCCCTTTTGTATCCATTTCGGGCTGCCCGAAACTCCTCGTTCGTCAAATCAGCAAACTTGTTGATGCCAAGTTTGTAAGATCGAAGTCCGGCTTCATTGAAAGACTCGATGTACTCCACATTTTCCTTGAATATTTTGAACCTTTTCGCCTTCTCTGTGTCATCCTTATATACACGTCCATTTTGTGTCATCCATTGCTCATGTCTCTCAACCATTGATGACGAATGAGGCACCGTGCGCGCTGTGGCTTGATAATTAGTAGCCCACAACTGCATCACAAAGAGAGTTGTAAAAGCAAGCTTCCAAGTTGGAGTCATGGCCATTGTTAATGCAAGCACTGACTGTATAGTTTTTATTATATATTTTGTGATGTGAAGAGCTTTGAATCCTTTGTGAATTTATAGAATTCATTTGCAATGTGAATGTGAAGTTTGCGTTGCCATAATAACTCCCTGGAATTGCCGGCAAATTGATACACAATAGTCTAATTAATCATATCTGAAAGTTGCTTGAACGCTGCTTTATTCAATTAACTAATAATATATATTTATGTATGTGTCTTTGTATACTTCTTTGTCATTTGGATTGGATGCTAAAACCACATATTAATTTGTGGGACGATTTTTTTGTCCATGGTGTGTATGTGTATGTCAGTGTGTGTGTGTGTGTGTTTTTTTTTTTAAAAAAAAAATACATAAAAGAAATAGTTAACTATTTTTAGAAACAAAAACACTATTAGGATTATAATTTCCTCAATTTTAATAACGACAAAATTATAGTTACATTTTTTGGGTTCCTATTTTGATTCATATAACTTGACATATACTATGAATTTAATATTCTTAACGGTAATGATTTTTTTTTGAAACGAATAACGGTTATCATGATTTTAAACCATACAAATCATTACAATATAATCTCTCAAAAAAAAAAAAAACAATATAATACCATATATATATATATATATTTATATATATAACCGTTATATCTGTTGGATAGATATGATCGGATAAATATTAATACATAGATAGTTAATATAATGTAATAAAAATAAATAAGAAATGATAGTTAATATAGTATTTGATTTAATTGATAAATTATAGTTTATTTGATTTGATTGATTAAATTTTATATAAACATGATAAATTATCATTTTGTCCTTTTAACAATAAATAAAATATGAATAATATTATAAGGGATAATATAATAATTTAAATTTAATGATTTGATTGATGTTGATAAATAATTTTTGATTTGATTTATGTTAAATAAATAATAAATAAATGGATAAATCATATGACGAGAAAAACGCGAGATTGAATAAGATAAGTTATACATAGATTAATAATATAAGTTGAACGGTGTACAGAGTTGGCGGAATACGTCCAATCACCTAAATTTCCATGTGTATTAATTCTGTCAATTCAATTAATTACTAATGTAAATACATTAATTTTCTTATGTAATGGAAAATAATTGAAAATGCATGTGTCGTCACCAAATGGTCAAATATGGGATAATTCCTAAATATATCCCTCTAGTTTTGTTATCGAGCCAATTATATCCCTTTTGTTTTTCGTATCCTGAAAATATCCCTTATCAATTAAAAAGTATCTCGAACATGCCCTTGAAACTAAATAAAACCTATTCTGCCCTTTATTTCCCAACATTATTAAAATTATGCATAAGTTCATCATGCTTCCGTAAGATTAATTAAAATTAACTACCTCTTTGACCATAGTGTCGTCGGGTCATACCTGCCGAGTTTTACGAAGAGCTCCTCACACTCAACCACGCAGTCGCAACAGATGGTTTTTGCACAAGCTCCTTCAACGACACCCAGTACAGCCTTAATTCATTTTCTACCTTAAGGCGTATGGTATATAAAATTAATTATAAAATATAAGCATGGATGAACAAGAGACTTAGGAAATTTATTCAGGCAACATATTATTACATAAATCAACCTCCTTTGAAGAGGAGGAGATAACTAGTTTAGCCACTCATAGTAGCCTTGTTCTTGAAATATATAAAACAAAAATTTAACACAAACTTAGAAAGAGAAATATTACAATAAATTTTATTTCGTAAGAAAACTGAAGGGAATGATCGATGTCTTCAGCTTCCTCAAAATCATGTATTTATAGCCGAAGTTCCACTCGTTTCACCGAGAAACTTCAGGGAATCTTACAGCTGTCTTGAATTCTTTATGCCATTATTGATGACATCTTTTGCTAGTGGGAGAGTCACATGCCCGATGACATCTTTTACTAGTGGAGGAGTCACATGCTTGACTTTTTCTATTGGATTTATTCTCCTCACATGTCTTCTTTATTGTTGTCGGGGCATCTTTTGCTTTTGCAGTGGGCCCCTGGGAAAACGCGGTTTTGGTGGTCCATGTCCACCTTTGCTTGTCTCGGAAAAATCTTTTCGATCCATTCGGGGTTTGAAGGTTTTTCCGAATTCTGGCTCCTTCTGGTTTGGACATTTTGGGCAGATATTCTCTGACCATCTTCCGATATGAGTCATGTTACAAAATTTTCTGCGAGTTTCTTTACTCCCTGAAAGCTTGTTGTTCCACAAAAAGTTCTTTTCGAAGAGTTCTTCCGCAAAAACCGTAGTTTTTCCAATCATTGTGTTTAACAGGAATGATCCGTTCACAGAATTTTGATAAAATTTGAAAGGAAACTTGACCTTATTCATCTCGGTGAGACAAACCCAAATAACCCATGCCCTTCTTGTTGAAATTTCATTTTCTCCAAAAGTGGACACCAATGGTATTTCTTCAGATATATGATCCTTGATAAATCTTTGATTATTTATATCAGGTCTCCTTAGCTTGATGAAATGAAAGGGCTCGTGTTTTCCTTTCCCTGTTGGTTCTGGAGCTGTACTAAAGAAGTATAACTCGAGCACATCTCCTATGGACAAATGGTCATTATTTGCCCATGTTTCTTGAACTGCTTCCTGAATCCATTTTGGTAGTTGTGATATTTCCTGGAAGCTTGGTGAAGTTGTATAAACTGAGGCTAGAGCCCCAAATTCATACCATAGCTTTACATCCTTAGGATTGACATTGTTTTTTAGCCAAACCCTTGGATATATTCCTGCAGCATTAACCCTGCAAGTGATCAGGTTGATTTCACTTCTTGTGCTTAATTTCTCATATCTTTGTTGATAAACCTGAAATGGAGAAGTGACATCTGGGTTAGTATCGATCTTAGATTTGCCCTTGTCAGTGTGGGGCCTAAGATTGATCTCTTCCTCTTTTACCTCAGAGGCGGAGGGTTGACTTGATGAGTTATCATCATCAATTATTGCTTTATCTAGATCATCAAAAGCTGATGATAGATTAACGCTTGTTTCTTGAGTATTAGAATCCTCAACATATTGTTTTACAACCGGTGGCTGCATTTCTTGTTCTTGTAAAACCAATGGTTTTAACATTTCTTGTTTTTGAGAAACCAGTGGTTTTTCTATGGCACGCATAATTGGCCCTTGAATAGCAGTTCATAGTTGAGTTTGAGCTTGCATACATCCTGTGATTCGATTGGATACTTTGATCCGATCAGCTTGTTGTAACCTGCCCGCCATATCGGCACTTATGACAAGCTAGTTGAACTCGGTTTGAAGCAGCCCAAGGTGTTCCCTGAGATGCCTCTGCATTTTCATGATGGAATCTACGTCACTTCCTTCCATCTCTTGTTAAAAATATTTGCAAGAATATTTTCATGAGATTTAATAATAATAATATCAAAAATATAATTTTGACATAAAGCTTGTCATCTTAATAACCTAGCTTTCTCAGGTTTAGATTCAATCTTATTCCTTAGGAAAGCTTTTACCTGAGTGTTATCAACCTTCAAAGTGAATTTTTTAGCAAGTAAAAATAATGGTCATTTTTCTAAAGCCCTTTTAACTGCATAAAATTCCTTCTCGTTCATATGCCATCTGATAGCTTCAGATTCTGAAAAAAAGACCGCTACAGTATCTGCATGGTATTTCTCCATCCGGAGTGATCTTAGTAAGCACTGCTGCCCACCATTCGTCACTTGCATCCGTAAATAACACCAAATCATCTTCATCCACGGGTATAGCCATTTTTGGGAGATTCTTACATATCTCCTTTAATTTGTTCACCCCTTTAGTATGGTCATCGGTCCATATAAACCTTGCATCCTTTTTTAACAAAGGGATGAACACCTTTTTGTACATTGCCAAATTGTTTATGAACATTCCTGCAAAATTAACTACTCCTAGAAAACTTTGGAGTTGTTTTACATCTTTGAGTTTATCTGGAAAATTCTTTACCTTTTCTACAATATGAGGTTGTAGAATTATTCCAGTTTCATCAATCTCAATCCCAAGGAATTCAATTTTTCTTGTTGCTATGACTACTTTCTTTTCAGATAAAACTAGTCCTTCTTGTTTACAAATTTTATAGAAAATCTGTAAATGTTTAACATGTTCATCTATGTTTTTTGATGCTATCAGAATATCATCAATATAAACAAACATGAAGTTGAAATAATCTTTAAAAAGATTATCCATTTTTCTTTGAAATATTTGGGGTGCATTAGCCAATCCCATAGGCATAACTTCCCAGATATAATGTCCTTTTGGTGTAGAGAAGGCTGTGAATTTCTTACTGCCTTCTTCCATTCGAATCTGGTAAAATCCAGACTTACAATCAAATTTTGAGAACACTTTAGCATTTCGTACACAGCTAATTAGATGTTCTCTACTGGGTATGAAGTACCCATCAAACTCCAGGATTTTATTAATACCTTGGTAGTTAATAACTAACCTGGGTTTCCCTCTTTTTATTTCACCATGATTTCTGACCAGAAAACCTGGGCTGCTATATGTTGAAACTCCTTCTTTGATTAGACCAAGGTCCAAATGTTCCTTGATAATCATTCTCATATCCCTTTGATCTGTTATGTTCATTGGGATAGGCTTATATCTGACGAATTCATACTCTTTGCCTTCCTTTAGAGTAAGACTAACTTTGAGTTGATTTCTATCCCACCATGCCAAAGGATTCTCATTGTAACTTTCTTTGAGCCTCTTTTTGACTTCTTCAAGGGATACCTTATTTTCTAACTCTATATCTCTGTGATTTAGAGTTACTTTGAGAAACTCCATATCCTCTGTTTGGAGTTCTTGTTTTGTTGTTATTTTCAACATGGTTTCTCCAAACCTTCTTGGATCTTTCATTTTTGGGTGAAAAAGTTGTCCTTTATCACCACGCTGGCTGCGAAATATTATCGGCAATTGTCGATAAAAAGCAACCTTGAGTCGTTGAACGATAATTTTATGATCACAAATTGTGGTGAACATAAGTCTTTTTGACTCGTTGTCTTGTGTGTACTTCTTAAACATTTGTAAGAAGTAATTTTCTAACAGGATATCTGCTCTTGTATCATGGAAATAGATTGGTGGTGTCTTTACCTTGTACCAGGGTGTTTGACCTGCTCCTCCCATAAGGATCTCTGCTTGTTTTATTCCTTTGCAAATAATTAAAATTCTTCGAGAGAAATTCCGTCCAGCAATTTTTGGCAATTCTTCTTCACATTCTTCAGGGAAGACTCCTCTTTTTGCTGTACAAATTCTTTCTCCCGAGTCAATATAAGCTGCAAAGTATTCAGCCTTATATTGTTCATACAACATACCTATCAGAATGTATATGGAGAAAGGACTTGTCGTCATTTTTTAAAGGGATTACTAAATGGCCCCGCCATTTTTAACAGACTATGTTGTAATTTAGTAATTCGATTAAGACTATTCACCTTTAGTTTTCCTAAGGCTTCAGAAGGTAGAGTATGGTTACTCCTTTCCACTTCTTCAATGCGTTCTAGTAAATCATGTTCATGACTTACTAATTTCAACAGTTGCTTCTTTCTCTGTTTATAAACAGAGTTTTGAATCTGATTAAGGGATTGTCCCTTATCCAATTCTCTTGGTTTTCCATCTCGTAGAATTCTTATTGAATCCTTCAAGTCTTTTCTTTTGCCATAAACTCTATTCCTTTTTTCAAGGCGTTTCCATGGTTTATGGTCCTCCAGAAACTCTAGGCCAAGAATGAGCTGATCCACTTCTTTTCCTGGAACTCCACAAATTTGAACTTCCAATTCTCCAATATTTATTAATGATTGGTAAGTTCCTGTTACCTGCTGCTCTAAATAGTAAATCGAGTTACAAGAAAATTGGTTCATGTGACTTGTAATTTCGAATACTATTTTGACTTCTTTCCTTCCTTTTGGAGATCTAAGTTTTCCTATTATTGAAAACTCCTTTTCTTCTGGTGGAATTTTCTGAATAGGAGATTTTTTCCACCTTCGAATTGTCATTCGGTCACCTTGGAAAGATAACCTTCGGGGTTCTATTTTAAGATCTCTGTATAGAACCGGTTTATCTTGTATTTGAATGTCTGTTTTTTGAATTAAAGGAAACTCGATTCTTTCCGGGTATATTGCTTGAGCAACTTTCCCAAAGATTTCTGGAATTTCGATAAACTCATTTCTAATAAATAATTCAGAATGATGAGTATTAGAAAGATCATATGAAATTTGATAAGTAATAGAATATGGTCTATTACCTTCCTTCATTAATCTTTTTTCTTTGAAGTTTTGATGCAAAGTCAAGGCTCGACTAAAGTCTCTGTCAGCTAAATTGTAGGCTATTCTTGGATAAATAACTCCTACAATTTTCCCTGCACATAGATTTCCTGAGATCGTACCCAGAACAGCATCTTGGATATTCCCCATTCTTTTATCACATACTACGATATCTATGGGTGAATCTATTCCCTATTTAAAAGTTGCCTTGATCATTATTTGGATTGCTCCAATATGAATCCAAGACATCATTCTTGCTACCTCACTTTTCAGCTTCTGCAATTCCTCTCTTACTTCTTCAAAATGAATTAACTGCATCTCTATTTGATTACTAGTTAACTCCATAGGGATTGCCATTTCCCTTCTGGATACTTTGTAAATCAAATGATGTCTTCTTTGTCTAAGCCCTAGGTTGCCTAAGACTCTTTCTACTTGTCCTGCCGAAAATCCTTGGTACTTCTGTAATGTTGGATTTTCTGTCATAATCCTTTGGACCATATTATGAGATATCGTGGTTTGACTAAAAAATCCAGCCAAACTCTAATGTGTTTCGTGTCGAAACACTTCTTCTTTATTCTGATTCTGATTCATCTTCAGATTCATCTTTGTTAAACAATATCTCTTTTTCGTATATACTTTCATCTGAGGGGATATCCTCAAATTGATATACTTAGACTAGATCTTGAAAGAAGACCGCATCATCCATATCTGGTGTTGCTTCAAAGAATTTAACTCCCTTTTTCTCGTTTTCTGGACAGTTTGTAGATATATGGCCTCTAGCTCCACATGTCCAGCAATTGCAATCCTTGAAACTTTTACTTGCTCTCGTATGAGTTCTTTTGAAAGTTCTTCTAGATGGTGTTCTTCCCCCGCTTTGTTATGAGTTTGTTGTTGGGGATGCTCGTGTAGGTCCACTTCTTCTACCTAATCTATAGGATCTGGCCTTTTGTTTGGACCAAAATGTTCTTGGTTTCCAAGAACTTTTCATTCTTTTATTGTAGGGATTATTTCTGAATTTCTTCCTCTTAAATCCATGTGATCTATTCCCTATAACCGTAGGGAGATCATTTTCTCTACAACATAGAGGAGTGCGCTTATTAATACCCCTTATTTTCTTGTAGTTCTTTTGTAATGCTGCCATATGGCACCATTCCGCCAATTTACCTTTCAAAAAGGAGGTGCGTCTTGCCAATGTATCAAGATTACCTGGAACGTATTCTTTTATCAGCATTTCTCTCCACGGGCTTGGCATTTTTGCGAAAAATAGCTGAATGGCTACATTTTCTTCAACTCCCGAATTCTATCTGTATTTGGTGAATAACATAATATATTCATCAACTAAGCAGATATCATGTAACTCGAGGCTATACAGATCTTGAGTATATCTTCTCTTTTTCTCTATATCTTGATTATTGAAATAGTCTACCCCTATGAATTGTGCTTTAAAAAGGGTGGTCATTTTTCCTCCAATCTCGCTAAGTGATTCTCCTGCTAAGATTGATTCCTTGGTTTCTGGCATGGTCATTTCCCAAGCTATCTTGACAGATCCCATTAGACTCATTTCCAGAAGTTTGATAAATCCCTCTTTATTGAGATCTAAAGTTCCTGCTGCTATTCTCATAGCTGATGTCCAATCATCTATGAGATCTTCTCTGTTTTTGAAGTCCAGAACATCCATGTTTAACATAATCCCATAAGGATGTATCGGGTCTAAAACAGTTTTTCCATAAGAAGTTTGATGTATTGGTATATTACTTCTTCTTGATCTGGTTCTGGCTGGATGTGAATTTTCTCCAACATGGAACTCACTATGTGGTTCTTCTGTTTTAACCACATATCTAGGGGGATTCCCTATGGGTTGTTCACCCTCAGGGGAATTCATTTTTAGATCTACTACTTTGAGATTCGCAAAAAAATCCGCAAGATCTTGTAGATCCTTGAGATTTAATCTTTCTAAAGTAGTCATCAGATAGTGTTTTTCTCTGATACTTTCTTTATAATATTAATCATCATTTCATCATCAGTTAAAGGTTTTTGAACCATTTTGGTTTTACCTTTCTGATGTAACAGAGGTTCGGTACCAAACGAGAGTGGTAACATTCCTCCTGTATTTCCCTTTCTAGAACTAGATGTGTGTTCTAGATTTACGATTTTTGTTTGAAGATCCTTTAGAGTACGTTACAAGAATTTCTTCTTGTTTCTTAAGGATTTCTTCAATCTGCCGAGGTATTTCATACAGCTGATTACTGTAATATTGTACCGTCTTTTGAATTTCTCTAAGATCTCCGGAGAGTTTAGAGGAATCTGGTGTGATCTCTAGAAATTGAGAATTAGAAATCATATTTCTTAATCTTTTCAGAGAGTATATAAGACCTAAGTCTCTTTAAGTTTTGTAAAGAATCTATTTTAAATAGATTCAGTTGTTTATGGGATTTCATATAAATGAAACCCTTCTGGTTCAAACTCTCGTTTGAATCCATGGTTTGTTGAAAATCTCTTCCTCAACAAAGAAAAGTATGATTTAATGAATAATATAAAGTTTGAATAAAATTACCTAGACTCTGATACCATTTTGAGACATAGGGAAATTTTTATACAAAATATTAATATAAGGGTAGTATAGGAAATTTTTTGTTTGGAGGACATATCTGGGAAACTTTTTATAAAAAAGGGACGTAATTGGCCACGAAAAAAGTGTTAGTATATTTTTGGGAAAGTTAGGAAACTTTAGGGACATAATCATTAATTATCCCGGTCAAATATAGTAATACATTCGACCAAATCATGCGACAGATTAATTCAAAAAAATTAATTAAAAACAGTACGAATCATACCTCAATATTAAAGACTGATTATCACTTGGCCAGTCAACAAATCGTGTCCTAAGGATGACTTATAATTTATTCAATTAGTAAAATGGCTAGAAACTTTATGTCTCTCAATCTCAAATAAATAATCTACACTTCTGTTTTGATGGAATGGAGATCTTTCATATGGAGTTGGAGGAATATGTGACAATTTTTTTTGTAGGAAATCCTTGACAAAAAATACACACTATCATTCTATCACTAACCGTTTGCTTTCAAAAGTTTTAAAAAATAAGTGTTTTTTTAAGTTGGTTTTTAAAATCACTTTTTTAAGTAAAAGTTAAAATAAATTTTTTTTTGGATAAATAAATTGAAAGCACTTTTTTAAGTTAAAAGCCTTTGAAAACTACAAATAAGAGCTTGTAAAAAAGAACTTATTTTGGCTTAAATAAGTGCTTTTAAAAACACTTCAAAGTTATCCAAACACATTTGAAACAACAAAAGCACTTTTTTTTTTTTTAAAAAAAAAAACACTTTTTCTCTTTTGCTTCTTAAACCAAACATACTCTAAATACATAGTTCAGTTAAGTACTATATTTAATAGTATTAGGAAGGTGCAACCTAAAATTATATATATGTTTATTAATATCTAATAAACATTAAAGATATCTGATAGACAATAGTCATGACATTATTTTCAAACTAAAAAAAATGATATAAAACTGAAAATAGAAAAATCATAATGTTCATTATAGGTACTATAACAATTGTTTGTTAAGTTTTAAAAAACTATACATATGATAAATAAACTCAAAAACTGAAGATATAAAAAAAATTACAATTTTATTTTCGCAAATTAGCCTATTTTGGCTTTTCTTTTTACGTGACTTGCAAGGTTATAAAAAGCGCGAACCGTAACGAAGCGTCACGGTCAAAATTCAAACTTCACTAGTTTAAGCGTGTTTAGAATAACTTTAAGCATGAAAAGTACGTTTTATGTACTATTGGTTGACCGCTTTTTTTCAAGTTTTTGCTCAAAGAGAAGTTTTTTTGCTCATGCTTAATGCTTAATCGCACTTAAACGACGTTTTTTCGCGTTTTTTAGAACACCGATGACTTTTCAAAACATGATTTTTATCCAATAACATCTTTTTTTTGCCTGAAACCTCTAAATCTATAAAATATGGTTTATTTGAAACCGGTGGTTTCCTACATAGCACGTGTGTTGATAATAAAATTTATATTACACACATTAAAATTTATGTATGTAAAAAGAAATGAGAAAGTAAATCAAAATGATCTTCAAAACATCAAAATGGGAGGTAAAAATTTTTTTTGTTTCCCTCATTTTTGTCGGAGAAAATTGCATTTTTGATCCCTTAAGTTTATCACTTTGAAATTTAGGTCTTTTATGTTGTAAGATTTCAGATTTAGTCTTCTATATATTTTTTTATTTTGGCAATTTTATTCATGTTTTCGAATGTGGCGCTAACATGTCACCAATGCAGCGCTGTGTGGAGCTAGTGTGTACAGTGTCATACCATTATTTGCAACGAAAATGGACTAAAATAACCCAAGGTCGAAACACGTATTACTAAAACTGAATTGTGAAAATATGGAGGACCAAAATCACAATTGTTACGCCTTAAATGCATACAAATCTCGTGTAATGAGATTAATGTTTTTAATGCATTAACAATTCTCATAATTAAATTGTTTTGATGATTACAAAACTCGGTTAATCGTTACTAACAGTTTAAAGTGAGAAATTTGCAGGTAATAATATTTTTGAGTATAAACAATATTGGAAACAAGAACCGATAATCAAAAATTGGGAATAAAAATTCAAAAGTTCGAATCTGTCCAGGTTCGGACGACCCAAAGACAACTTCGGATGCTCCGAAGTATTTCCAGAATTTAATAAAGATCGGAGGACAAGTTCGGAGACTTCGAAGACTACTTCGGACGATCCGAAGTGAGTTCGGACGACCCGAAGATTTTCCAGGAATTAAATAAAGATCGGAGGCACTCTCGGAGGCCACGAAAAGACTACTTCGGACAATCCGAAGTGAGTTCGGACGACCCGAAGATTTTCCAGAAATTAAAGAAAGATCGGAGGCACTCTCGGAGGCCACGAAATGACTACTTCGGACGACCCGAAAGACAGGTTCAGAAGACCCGAACTCCTTTACGGCCATGAAGATTTTGTCGGAAGAAAATTTGCCTGAATGAATTTAATGCCGCCGTTCGGATGACCCGAAGATGACTTCGGACCACCCGAAAAGTTCACCAGCCGTAAGAATTTGAATTTCAATCAGACAAGGTTCGGATGACCCGAACCCGTTCGGATTGGCACCTATAAATACATGCCATTTGAAGCCTTCTCAACTCACCAATTCACTCTCAACTCTCTTTGCAAGCAAGTTCATCTCCTACAAGAGTTAAAAGAAATATTTGTGAGATATATATTCAAAATCGAGGTTTGTTTTTATAAGTTCATTCGTGAGTTGGTTGCTCGGTTATTGTAAACACTTGTGTGTGAAGCCAAGTGTATTTACGAGTGTTATGGCTATCCTTGGAGCCCTTAAGGCCAAGTGTTGAGTTGTATCGGCGCGGTGATCGTGTCAAGTTGTAAGGCTATCCTTGGAGCCATCAAAGCCAAGTCGTTCGAAGTGCTAGTGGATCCTTGGTTAATCGATCTTAACCAAGAAGGGGAGACGTAGACGATTTATCGTCGAACTTCCATAAACATCTCTTATCCCTTTTACTGCTTTATTTATATTAAGCATTTATTTACCGCACTTATTATTAATTGCTTTAAGTCTTCCGCTTGCGTATTTGCATAATCGCTTTAAATTGCTAAAGTGACAATAGAACCTAAATTCCCCCAGGTTCTAACAACAATGTAACAAAATTAATTAACGTACCCAAATTCAATTATCCCTTTTTGTTTATATAATTTTTTAAATGTGTAACATACACTTTTTTTTTTATCATATTAGACACGTAAGAGAGTATCGGTGTCAAATAAACAATATCGAGTGTGTTTAGTAATTTCGGGAAGCAAAAAAGCCAAAAAAAAAAAAAAAAACAACAACAACAACTTATAGGATGGAATCCAAACTTTAACAAGTTATATGAAAAAAAATTCAAAACAACTCAACTTACAAGACAAATACACTTTTTTCCCAAAAGATATCATGCTTATATTAGAAATATGTAGGATAATATCTTTTAAAAAAAATGTACCCCCTTCATTCTTAAGCTTTTGCTTAATTTTAATTATATAGCTTAGATAATGTCGAAATTTCCTATTTGAATAAAAAATACTTACAAAATTAAGTAATTAAAATACATGTACATAATAATTTGAAAATTATTTATATAAGTACTTGATATAGAAAAAATTAGTTGAATCTAAATGACAATTCAAAAGCGGTTAATTAATAAATTTACAAAAACTATTGTGATTAAAAGGGTTAGATTGACATTATTTCAAAGCAAATAAAAAAATATTCAAAGTAATTTATATAAAAAGTTCAATAAAATAAGTGTAGTTTATTCTTGTTAAAATAAAATTATTGTGACACGTTATAGTACTTAGATACACAAACTAATATTTCTAAAGTCAGTAAAAAGTTACCGTTTAGATTTAAGCTGTAAAATAGTAAATACATGACAAAAAATGCATATAAATTTACATAATTCAATAACTAATTAAGAATATATACACACACAAAATATATGTATAGTTTAAAAAACCATATATATTGAACATGTATAATTTAAAAATCAGAAAATACATGTGTCCATTCAGTCAATGTTTTCATAACCGGATCGATGATCGAACCGGTCTACCTTCAAAAAATGGTCCAACCGGTCCTACCGTTTTAACCGGATGGTCGGACCAAAAAATCGTTTATATAATATAATATAATTAATATTATCTTTTAAATTTTTAAAAACCTAAAATATGTATATAAATAGACAAGAATATATTTATCATAGTTTAAAAAATAAAAATATATATAAATATATTCAAAATATTAATTATAGGTATATATATATATTTTTAAAAATAAATTAATTAATTAAAAAAAACTCTAATAATACTAAAATAATATTTTTAACGAATTAAAAATTCCAAATAATCATGTATATGTATATAATTAAATATTAAATTAATATTTAAAAATTTATAAAACTAATTTTTAAAAAAAATAAAAAAAATTCGAAAAACCGTTTCGACTGGTTTTTTGGCCGGTTCTTGGGACCGGTTCTTGGCCCGTTCTTGGCCGATTTTGACCGATTCTAGACCGGTTCTGAGCGGTTGAACCGTTAAAACTATTTTTGGGGGTGTTCAGGACTGGACCAGAGACCGGTTCCAGGTCGAACCGATCGGTCCGGTCCGATTTTAAAAACAGTGCATTCAGGGGAAAACAATAAAAGAAATTTATATAAAAACAAAAAATTTGACCAATACCAAACCAACTACTTTGTATTCGTCATCGCTTTACGAAAATGATTAACCTAAGTTGCTATAGAAGTTAATTTTAGCTCATTTTAAATTCATTTTAAAGCTTTCATTTTTTCCACGTGAAACAGAGGTTTCACAATCACCCATCTTTCAGAACGCAACGTTCTTATTGCGACCTGACCTTCGATCCACAACATCAGAAATCTAGAGATGACTCCTACAGGCTCAAGAGGTGGCTCCTGTCATTTAGCACTTTGTCCCGCAGATTTAAGAGGTGGCTTCCACGTACATAGCACTTTGTCCCGCATAGCACTTATTTCCCGAGGTTCCTGCCGGTGACCGTATTTGATACCATTTTGTCATGTCTCGGTCCCAGGCTCGCGTCTGCGCGATTGCACAATAGGCCACTATAGCAACTACTCTGTATTCGTACTCGCTTTACGAAAATTATTAACTCAAGTTGCTATAAAAGTTTATTGTAGCTCATTTTAAACTCATTTTAAAGCTTTCATTTTTTCATGTGGGGCAGAGGTCTCACAGTGTTACATTAGCACTATCAATGAAGTAAGACTAAAATTGCCAAAAATAAAAGTTGCAGTGCTAAAACTGAAATTTGAAAAAAAAAAAATAGAAAATGACATAGTTATATGATCAAAAAATGCAGTTTTCTCAAACACAAAAAGTTCGTGAAATTTACTGTTCAGATAAAGACTGCGCACTTCAATTTTGAAGTAAAAATTAATAGAAGATAGTTGAAAATTTATTGATTAAAATTAAAATAGATGTATGTAAAAATGTAAAATTAATTTAATTACTCGATATAAAAATTAACTAAGCGAAGATACACGACAATACAAAAGAATTTAATAGATCAACACCAACTCTTTGTAATTAGAGAAATGAATATATTTTTATGACTATAAAAAAATATATTTGAAACAATCCATCATTCGAGAAATTTTGAAAAATTACAGTATTTTTTTTAAAAATATTTTATCATGGTACATATGTTGATGATTTAAAAGATATTTCAAAAAGTTACATTTGAGATATATTCCATGAGATCATAAATACATATTTGTTAACATATAACTGATTTAAACTAAAATATTACAAAAGAAGTTTTGGGGAAAATTAAATTACAAAATTAAGGCAATGTGACTAATTTTTAATATATGTTGTTATATTTAAAAGACAATTGATAAAACATTTCGAATTATTTCGTTTTAAATTAGATTATATACAATTCACGGGTTTGAATAAAATAAAATAATATTTTAAAATTTATTTTATATTAATATTTTGTTAATGAACATTAATTTAATTAAAATTTATTTTCCCTCGCAAAAATCGTTGCTAACGTAATCTTGCGACGCTTTCGAAAAGCATAGCAAAAAACTTTGTCTGTTTTCAAAAAACTATCGCAATATTGCGGCAAAAAACAGTCGCAATAATTGCTACGATTTATAAAAACCATTGCAAAACACTAAAAAAACGAAGGCTTTGCAACGGTTTATAAAAAACCATAAATCGTTGCAAACTTAGTAAATTATTAAAAAAATTTATTATTGCGACGGTTTTTTGAGAAAACTCCAGATTTTCATACGCTTGAAGAAAACCTGAAAAGAATGACACTAGAGTACTGGTAAATAGTTAATTTGAAATAAATTTGATTATATTTAGAAATGGTTTTGACTTATATAGATGGCTACTGAATAAACAACTATTTCAGATTTAGCAATGCATGCTTCGCTAATTTTCTTTGCAAATTTGTAGCCGTAATGTTGTAGGCTTATTTAAAATATATATATATTGGACATTTTGCTACCGTTTATTAAAATATCTAAATCTCATGTCATAATTAATTTTCAAAATAACACAACTAATTTGGGAATATAGATATATATCATATTGCACACAACGTGTTTGGGGAGTCAATTGCTAGTGTTGGTTATCCTTCAAATTGTGTGGTACCATTTTGCTTTAACGTAATGCTACAGGTACACATATTGTTAATTAAGTCAATTAAGTCAAAATACACACACATATATAAATGAAGAGTTCAATGAACTGAATTAACAGTACATTAATGTCTTATATTACATAATATCAACGTATATAATTACAAACAAGTTGTGAGTTTTTCAGGAAAAAAAATCAAATTTACAATGTTTTATTTTTAAGAAGTGGGATAAGAAGCTTCCATTGCAATGCCACAAAGACCCTCTGCAGCAGAAATGCCTCTTTGCATTCTAATATATCCACACTCACCCCAGCTACTTCCCCAAGAATTCTTCACCAACCAATACTTTGTACCGTCGCTAGTTTTCCCGTAACCGACTGCGGTGACACCGTGGTCTAGATCGGTTCCACATTCTCCTGTAAATACTCCACTAGAGTAGAATTGAAAGTGTGATCCACCAGCATCAATGGCCACGGATACAGGTTGGTTTTCCACGTCTTTTAGCAACGATGACTCGCTATTGGTTGGAACATCCTCGTATCCTGTGATCTTTGCGATATGGGAGGATTCTTTTTGTGTGCTGCAGGTGCCATCGACTCCTTGGTAGGGATAATTAGATTCAGTGGTCAGTCCCTTATTTCCTATTATGTATTGGAAGGCATAGTCCATGAGACCACCATTGCACCCCTGGTCTTCACTTGTGTCGCAATCGACAAGCTCTTGCTCGGATAATGAGACTAGTTTCCTTGTGGTGAGCTGGTGGATTCCTTCTGTGGCTGCCACAGCAGAGAAGGCCCAGCAGCATCCTGCATTGTTAATGAATTAAAATTTTGTTTCTTAATTTGAGAGAATTTAAAACATAATATTGATAAAGGAAAATGAAAGTCGAGACCAGCCAATTTTGGCTATTGCAGCTTATTGTTTTTTATGCACTAACCACATTGGCCTTGATCCTTGATGTCTGTAACAGCCCCTTTCTTTCTCCAATCCACACTTGACGGAATTGCAGACATATTGGAATATTTGAAAGATGAAGCTTTTGGTGATACTGGATGGGATCCCCTTTTGTATCCATTTTGGGCTGCCCGAAACTCCTCGTTCGTCAAATCAGCAAACTTGTTGATGCCAAGTTTGTAAGATCGAAGTCCGGCTTCATTGAAAGACTCGATGTACTCCACGTTTTCCTTGAATATTGTAGTGACCCTGCATGGTATCACCTACTAACTGACAACTAATAACATGTATTAAACTTAATACAGCAAAATAACTTAACATAGTAAAATGTGCGGAAACATAACCATAAATTACATATAAGCTTATTATAAAAGTGTCAAGCTTATTCATCAGTAGTGATACAACCATATCAAAATACTTAAAAGTAAACATTATACAGCTATATCGAATCCTGCTGTATAACTAACTCCTCAAGGTCTGCTCCCTAATCCTGCCTTGAACCACCAGCTCCGTCCATCCTGCGACCTGCCCCATGGAATAGTGTGTCCAAGATAACAATTAGGACGTGAGCGCTAACGCCCAGTGCATAGACATGAGTAAACATATGTATATAATGCATGCAACATGATGACTGGTAAAGGGTCATCTGAAAAGTCATGCTCAGTACCGGCGCCACATATGTGCTGCCACCGCACGGATCAACCTCTGGGTGCAACCACACTCGTCTAGTACACCAGAGTAGACAGACATAAATGCCCCCGCCGTCGCGGTACTCTCAGTGACAGACTATCGAATATAGAGCTGAGCGGCTCTATAGTCAGGTATAACAAGGTATAGGCTCAACGTGTATATGCACATGACATATGAATATAGAAAGCGATAAATCATATATCATGCCATATAATAATGCCAAATAAATGCAACATATAAACATGTATACTCGCAGGCAATCTCAGTCAATGTGTACGTACCTCTAGGCTAGTTCAAGTATAGTAGGATCCTAGGTTCCAAGCCTATATTCAAAAGTTCACCGTATCACTACATAAATTCTATAAGCCTTAACTAAGCTAATAAGTACTCCCAAAACATAAATAGATTCCCGGACCATACCTTCGTCCGTAGATAGCCCTTTGGAGACGCTAGTCCTGGATGACTATAACCACAACTTGGTTATTACAGAACCTCTATTATAACCGATAGGGCCCTCAAGTGTATATCTCACACTATATAACTGAAGAAGGAAACTCGGAATTCATATTTAGAAATGAATCTAGGAAGCCCTATTTATAGGCAAAATTCCCGGCCAGGATCGGAACCACCGATCTCGGGATCGGAGCTTCCGATCCAGCTCAGGCCTTGCATGCATGACACGCCGGGATCGGAACGTCCGATCCGACGATCGGAGCTTCCGATCTCGCCTCCAATCAACACTTGTCAAAACTCGTGGCTGAGTCATCGGGTAAAGCTGGTAGCCGGAGATCGGAACGTCCGTTCCAAGATCGAAGCTTCAGATCTCGGTGCTTCCGCTGAGCTTCCGAAGTGACTAGGATCGGAGCTTCCGATCTGAGTTCAAGGCTTCCGATCCGGCCCAAAGTCAAAAGACCAAATTCTCTTTCGAAATCCAATAACACTCCGAAATTGATTAATTACCAACCCTTAATCATGTTTAACATATTATTATCTTAAAATGAGTTATGGGTTACTACATTCTTTCCACCTTTAGATATTTCGTCCGCGAAATAACATCTAAAGACAAATCAAGATAACAATATGAAATATCAAACCACGTTTTATTACAACAACTGTAAGTACAACTACATGGTAATCAAAAATACAAAGCAAACAACTCAGGATATTCTGCTTGCATATGACTCTCAGTTTCCCAAGTTGCTTCTTCAATGCCTCGGCGCTGCCACTGTACCATCACAAGTGGTATAGTCTTGTTCCGAAGAACTTTCTCCTTTCTGTCTAAGATACGGATTGGTCGTTCAACAAAAGACAGATCTGGCTCTAGCTAAATATCAGTAAACTGAATCACATGAGATTCATCAGCTATATACTGTCGAAGTAACGACGCATGAAAAATATTATGTATACTGGAAAGATTTGGCGGTAAAACCAAACGATATGCAACATCTTCGATCTTTTTTAGTATCTGGAAAGGTCCAATAAAACGAGGAGACAACTTGCCTTTTACGCCGAATCTCATCACCTTCCTAAAAGGTGATACTCGTAGAAACACATATTCACCAGGCTCAAACTGAAGTGGCCTGCGACGAATATTAGCATAACTGGCTTGTCTATCTTGAGCAACTTTGATCCTATGCTTGATCAAATCTACCTTGTCTACAATCTGCTGCACCAATTCAGGACCCTCGACTTGTCATTCCCCGACTTCATCCCAGAATAACGGAGTACGACACCGTCGACCGTACAATGCCTCAAAAGGTTCCATATCAATACTACGATGATAACTATTATTGTAGTCAAATTCGATCAAAGTTAACTGATCCTGCCAAGATAAGACAAAATCCATGACAGAAGAACGTAGCATATCCTTCAATGTACGAATCGTCCGCTTTGACTGCCCGTCAGTCTCCGGATGATATGCAGTGCTCAAACTCAAAGTGGTACCCAACGCCTCCTGAAAACTACCCCAAAAACGTGAGGTAAATCGCTGGTCTCTATCACTGACTATGCTCACTGGAATCTCATGCAATCGCACTATCTCCTGAATGTATAAACGTGCCATGCGATCATAAGAATACTCCCGGTTATAAGGAATAAACTGTGCTGATTTCGTCAAATGGTCAACAACGACCCAGATAGCATCACACTGACGTGAAGTCATAGGTAAGTGGGTAACAAAATCCATAGTTACGTGCTCCCACTTCCATTCGGGAATCTCAAGATTCTGCAATAATCCACCTGGTCGTCGATGTTCAGCCTTGACCTGTTGACAAACCAAACATCTCAAAACAAATTGATACACACTCCTCTTCATCCCTTTCCACCAGAATCTAGTTCGCAAGTCCTTATACATTTTCATGCTTCCAGGATGAACTGATAGTCGACTCCTGTGAGCTTGAGATAGAATATCGTTCCTGAGCTCCGCAACATTAGGTACAACCACTCGATTAGATAAGCACAATAAACCATCTGCCTGAAAATGAAATCAAGATGTATTAACTCCATTGGCTAAACGTGCCAAACGCTGAGTCTTAACATCAGATATCTGAGCATCTCTGATCCGAGAATACAATGCTGGCTCAGACAAAATAGTATACAATCGAATCCCATTTCTCCCTTTCTTGTGCTTGAGCTTAAAACTCAATGAACAGCACTCTTGAATCATATGAAATATTTCACTAGTCTGAAGTGCAGAAAGTCTCACCTGCCGACTCAAGGCATCAGCAGTAAGATTAGCAGAACCTGGATGATATTTGATTTCACAATCATAATCCTTCAGAAGATTCATCCAGCGTCTTTGTCGCATATTCAACTCCGCCTGAGTGAATAAATACTTCAAACTCTTGTGATCCGTGAATATCTCAAATTTCTCGCCATAAAGATAATGCCTCCAAATCTTGAGTGCAAATACAATGGCGGCTAACTCGAGATCATGTACTGGATAATTACTCTCATGCGTCTTCAACTGTCAAGAAGCATAGGCAATAACATGTCCATGCTGTGTCAGAACACATCATAACCCCTTACCAGAGGCATCAGTATAGACAACAAAACCTCCTGATCCAGAAGGTAGAGCTAGCACAGGTGCAGTAGTAAGACGTCCATGCAGCTCGTGAAATGACTCTTCACAATCCGAGGACCATATGAAGGCAACATATTTCCGTGTAAGCTGTGTCAAAGGCCTGGCCAACTGTGCAAAATTCTCGATGAACCGACGGTAATATCCAGCTAGACCCAAGAAACTACAAATCTCAGCAACCGTCGTCGGACGAGACCAATTCAGCACTGCCTCTATCTTACTAGGATCAACAGATATCCCTTTATTAGAAATCACATGACCGAGAAACACTACCCGATCAAGCCAGAATTCACACTTGCCCAATTTCGCATACAACTGCTTATCTCGTAACGTCTGTAAAACAATTCTCAAATGCTGTGCATGCTCATCCTTGTCATGAGAATAGACAAGAATATCATCAATGAAGACGATGACAAATCTATCCAGATATTCTCGAAATACCTGATTCATCAGATTCATAAAGACTGCCGGTGCATTCGTCAAACCGAATGGCATAACCAAAAATTCATAATGCCCGTATCTGGTCCTGAAAGCAGTCGTAGATATATCTGAGTCTCGTACCCGCATCTGGTGGTATCCAGATCTCAGATCTATCTTGGAGTAAACAGAAGTACCCTGTAGTTGATCGAACAGATCATCAATCCGCGGCAAAGGATACTTATTCTTGATGGTGACACGATTCAACTACCTGTAATCAATACACAATCGCATCGATCCATCTTTCTTCTTGAAAAACAAAATAGGTGCTCCCCACGGAGAAACACTCGGACGAATATATCCCTTATCAAGCAGATCCTGTAACTGCTGTTTCAATTCCCTTACCTCTGACGGTGCCAGACGATAAGGTGCTCGGGATATAGGCGTAGTTCCTGGTACTAGATCAATACCAAATTCAACCTCTCGCACCGGAGGAAAACCAGGAATCTCATCAGGGAATACATCAGGAAACTCACTGACTATCGGTAACTGATGAATACCCGTACTACTCATGGACATATCAACTGCATAGATAAGGTAGCCCTCCCCACCTGACTCCAAGACATGACATGCCTTTAGAGCCGAAACAAGTGGCATCGGAGGTCGCGCACCCTCACCATAAAAATACCAGCTATCACCCTCAGCAGGATGAAACTGTACCAGACGCTGATAACAATCCACAGTAGCGTGATACAAAGTCATTATATCTATTCCCAAAATACAGTCAAAATCTGTCATCGCTAATATCATCAAATTAGCCGATAACATATTACCCTCAAACTCTATAAGGCAACTCATCACTAGACGCTTAGTTACTATCTCCTGCTCCAGCGGATAGATACAACTAAATCCATATCTAATGATACATAAGGTAATCTATGTCTCTTAACAAAGCGACTAGAAATAAAGGAATGCGATGCTCCAGTATCAATTAAAACAAGTGCAGGAATACCACATAACAGAAAGGTACCTGCCAACATGCGATCTCTTCTCTCAGTAGCCTGTTCTTAAGACAGAACAAATACCTGCCCTTGAGACTGGGACGGTAACCAGAAGAACTCTGTGGTGCTGGCTGCTGTCGTGGAAAAGTAGAAGCCTGAGATCCAACATGTGATCCCGATCCACTAGCAGAACCCATGCACTGAGGACAATCTCTCCGCAGATGTCCCTGCTGACCGCAAATATAACAAGCACCAGTAGCTCTCCGACATGAAGCTGCAGGATGCTTCCCTCCACAGTGACTACAAAACTCCTCCTTCTTCTTCTTCTTTCCAAAACGGAACATACCTCGTGAACCACGAGATCCAGATGAAGTAGTAGGAGTAGAAGAAGACGTAGGTCCAGATTGCACAACAGATTGAGCTCTAGGCTCAAATGATCCACTAAGTTGTGCTGACATCAACAACTGTGCATGCCTGTTGCTGATCTCCACAAGGCGGCAACGGTTCACCAAAGTCTCAGAAGATACCGGGTCATCACAGACGACAACCTGTGAGTAGATATCTTGGTTCAGGCCTTGTAGAAAAAGATCATACTTCGATGCATCACTCTCATTAATATGAGGACTGAAAGGTAGCAAATCAAGAAATCGTTGCTGATATTGATCAATAGCCATTGATCCTTGCCTCAGAGTAAGCAACTCCATCGATCGTGCTTGGCGAACAGCTGGAGGAAAATACATATTCTGGAACTGCTGACAGAAATCTCCCCAAGTCACCTGTCCTCTTTCAGTACGTGCCTGAGCAGCTTTGGCATCCCACCAAAAACGTGCTCGATCCTCTAGAACAAATTCTAGAACTTCCAATTTCTGATCCTCAGTACAATCGAAAGCACGAAAAGTACTCTCGAGTTTAGACATCCAACTTCTTGCTTGTTCAGGATTCTCGCCTCCCACCAAAGGTTTCGGTCCTACTTGCATGAATTTATTAATAGAGTAGCGACGTCTACCCTTATGATGACGATGTTGATCATCATGATGGCGGTGATGACGATGATGATGACCACCTCCCTGGCCAACACTACCATGACTCTCGTCAGCCATATCCTGAAAAGAATTGCACATTAAAATCCCAAATGCGCAAGAATTACTCAAAACTAATTCTAAATCCCAAGTACTAATCCCAAAATCTAAGCATGCTCTGATACCAAAAATGTAGTGACCCTGCATGGTATCACCTACTAACTGGCAACTAATATCATGCATTAAACTTAATAACCAAAATAACTTAACAGAGTAAAATGTGCGGAAACATAACCATAAATTACATATCAGCTTAGTATAAAAGTGTCAAGCTTATTCATCAATAGTGATACAACCATATCGAAATACTTAAAAGTAAACATTATACAGCTATATCGAATCCTGCTGTATAACTAACTCCTCAAGGCCTGCTCCCTAATCCTGCCTTGAACCACCAGCTCTGTCCATCCTGCGACCTGCCCCATGGAATAGGGTGTCCAAGATAACAACTAGGATGTGAGCACTAACGCCCAGTACATATACATGAGTAAACATATGTATATAATGTATGCAACATGATGACTGGTAAAGGGTCATCTGAAAAGTCATGCTCAGTACCGGTGCCACATGAGTGCTGCCATCGCACGGATCAATCTTTGGGTGCAACCACACTCGTCTAGTACACCAGAGTAGACAGACATAAATGCCCCCGCCGTCGCGGTACTCTCAGTGACAGACTATCGAGTATAGAGCTGAGCGGCTCTATAGTCAGGTATAACAAGGTATAGGCTCAACGTGTATATGCACATGACATATGAATATAAAAAGCGGTAAATCATATATCATGCCATATAATAATTCCAAATAAATGCAATATATAAACATGTATACTCGCTGGCAATCTCAGTCAATGTGTACGTACCTCTAGACTAGTTCAAGTATAGTAGGATCCTAGGTTCCAAGCCTATATTCAAAAGTTCACCGTATCACTACATAAATTCTATAAGCCTTAACTAAGCTAATAAGTACTTCCAAAACTTAAATAGATTCCCGGACCATACCTTCATCCGTAGATAGCCCTTTGGAGACGCTAGTCCTGGATGACTATAACCACAACTTGGTTATTCCAGAACCTCTATTATAACCGATAGGGCCCTCAAATGTATATCTCACACTATATAACTGAAGAAGGAAACTCGAAATTCGTATTTAGAATTGAATCTAGGAAGCCCTATTTATAGGCAAAATTCCCGGCCAGGATCGGAACCACCGATCTCGGGATCGGAGCTTCCGATCCAGCTCACGCCTTGCATGCATGACACGCCGGGATCGGAACGTCCGATCCGACGATCGGAGCTTCCGATCTCGCCTCCGATCAACACTTGTCAAAACTCGTGGCTGAGTCATCGGGTAAAGCTGGCAGCCGGAGATCGGAACGTCCGTTCCAAGATCGGAGCTTCCGCTGAGCTTCCGAAGTGACTAGGATCGAAGCTTCCGATCTGAGTACGGAGCTTCCGATCCGGCCCAAAGTCAAAAGCCCAAATTCTCTTCCGAAGTCCAATAACACTCCAAAATTGATTAATTACCAACCCTTAATCATGTTTAACATATTATTATCTTAAAATGAGTTCTCGGTTACTACAAATATTTTGAACATTTTCGCCTTCTCTGTGTTATCCTTATATACACGTCCATTTTGTGTCATCCATTTCTCATGTCTCTCAACCATTGATGACGAATGAGGCACCGTGCGCGCTGTGGCTTGATAATTAATAGCCCACAACTGCATCACAAAGAGAGTGGCAAAAGCAAGCTTCCAAGTGGGAGTCATGGCCATTGTTAATGCAAGCACTGACTGTATAGTTTTTATTGTATATTTTGTGGTGTGAAGAGCGTTGAATCCTTTGGGAATTTATAGAATTCATTTGCAATGTGAATGTGAAGTTTGAGTTGCCATAATAACTCCCTGGAATTGCCGGCAAATTGATACACAGTAGTCTAATTAATCATATCTGAAAGTTGCTTGAACGCTGCTTTATTCAATTAACTAATAATATATATTTATGTATGTGTCTTTGTATACTTGTTTGTCATTTGGATTGGATGCTAAAACCACATATTAATTTGTGGCACGATTTTTTTGTCCATGGTGTGTATGTGTGTGTCAGTGTGTGTGTGTGTGTTTTTTTTTTAAAAAATACATAAAAGAAATAGTTAACTATTTTTAGAAACAAAAACACTATTAGGATTATAATTTCCTCAATTTTAATAACGACGAAATTATAGTTACATTTTTTGGGTTCCTATTTTGATTAAAAAAAATACATAAAATAAATAGTTAACTATTTTTAGAAACAAAAACACTATTAGGATTATAATTTCCTCAATTTTAATAACGACAAAATTATAGTTACATTTTTTGGGTTCCTATTTTGATTCATATAACTTGACATATACAATGAATTTAATATTCTTAACGGTAATGATTTTTTTTTTTGAAACGATAACGGTTATGATTTTAAACCATATAAATCATTACAATATAATGTCTCAAAAAAAAAAAACAATATAATACCATATATATATATATATATATATATATATAACCGTTATATCTGTTTGATAGATATGATGGAATAAATATTAATACATAGATAGTTAATATAATGTAATAAAAAAATAAATAAGAAATGATAGTTAATATAGTATTTGATTTAATTGATAAATTATAGTTTATTTGATTTGATTGATTAAATTTTATATAAACATGATAAATTATCATTTTGTCCTTTTAACAATAAATAAAATATGAATAATATTATAAGGGATAATATAATAATTTAAATTCAATGATTTGATTGATGTTGATAAATAATTTTTGATTTGATTTATGTTAAATAAATAATAAATAAATTGATAAATCATATGACGAGAAAAACGCGAGATTGAATAAGATAAGTTATACATAGATTAATAATATAAGCTGAACGGTGTACAGAGTTGGCGGAATACGTCCAATCACCTAAATTTCCATGTGTATTAATTCTGTCAATTCAATTAATTGCTAATGTATATACATTAATTTTCTTATGTAATGGAAAATAATTGAAAATGCATGTGTCGTCACCAAATGGTCAAATATGGGATAATTCTTAAATATATCCCTCTACTTTCGTTATTGAGTCAATTATATCCCTTTTGTTTTTCGTATCCTGAAAATATCCCTTATCAATTAAAAAGTGTCTCGAACATGTCCTTGAAACTAAATAAAAACCTATTCTGCCCTTTATTTCCCAACATTATTAAAATTATGCATAAGTTCATCATGCTTCCGTAAGATTAATTAAAATTAACTACCTCTTTGACCATAGTGTCGTCGGGTCAATGCTACCGAGTTTTACGAAGTGCTCCTCACACTCAACCATGCAGTCGCAACAGATGGTTTCTGCACAAGCTCCTTCAACGACACCCAGCACAGCCTTAATTCATTTTCTACCTTAAGGCGTATGGTATATAAAATTAATTATAAAATATAAGCATGGATGAACAAGAGACTTAGGAAATTTATTCAGACAACATATTATTACATAAATCAACCTCCTTTGAAGAGGAGGAGATAACTAGTTTAGCTACTCATAGTAGCCTTGTTCTTGAAATACATAAAATAGAAATTTAACACAAACTTAGAAAGAGAAATATTACAATAAATTTTATTTCGTAAGAAAACTGAAGAGAATGATCGATCTCTTCAGCTTCCTCAAAATCCTGTATTTATGGCCGAAGTTCCACTCGTTTCACCGAGAAACTTCAGGGAATCTTACAGCTGTCTTGAATTCTTTATGCCATTATTGATGACATCTTTTGCTAGCGGGAGAGTCACATGCCCGATGGCATCTTTTTACTAGTGGAGGAGTCACATGCTTGACTTTTTCTTTTGGATTTATTCTCCTCACATGTCTTCTTTATTGTTGACGGGGCATCTTTTGCTTTTGCAGTGGGCCCCTGGGAAAACGCGGTTTTGGTGGTCCATGTCCACCTTTGCTTGTCTCGGAAAAATCTTTTCGATCCATTCGGGGTTTGAAGGTTTTTCCGAATTCTGGCTCCTTCTGGTTTGGACATTCTAGGCAGATATTCTCTGACCATCTTCCGATATAAGTCATGTTACAAAATTTTCTGCGAGTTTCTTTAATCCCTAGAAGCTTGTTGTTCCACAAAAAGTTCTTTTCGAAGAGTTCTTCTGCAAAAACCTTAGTTTTTCCTGTCATTGTGTTTAACAGGAATGATCCGTTCACAGAATTTTGATAAAATTTGAAAGGAAACTTGACCTTATCCATCTCTGTGAGACAAACCGAAATACCCCATGCCCTTCTGGTTGAAATTTCATTTTCTCCAAAAGTGGACACCAATGGTATTTCTTCAGATATATGATCCTTGATAAATCTTTGATTATTCATGTCAGGTCTCCTTAGCTTGATGAAATGAAAGGGCTCGTGTGATCCTTTTCCTGTTGGTTCTGGAGCTGCACTAAAAAAGTATAACTCGAGCACATCTCCTCTAGACAAATGATCATTATTTGCCCATGTTTCTTGGACTGCTTCCTGAATCCATTTTGGTAGTTGTGATATTTCCTGGAAGCCTGGTGAAGTTGTATAAACTGAGGCTAGAGCCCCAAATTCATACCATAGCTTTACATCCTTAGGATTGACATTGTTTTTTAGCCAAACCCTTGGATATATTCCTGCAGCATCAACCCTGCAAGTGATCAGGTTGATTTCACTTCTTGTGCTTAATTTCTCTCATCTTTGTTGATAAACCTGAAATGGAGAAGTGACATCTAGGTTAGAATCGATCTTAGATTTGGCCTTGTCAGTGTGGGGACTAAGATTGATCTCTTCCTCTTTTACCCCAGAGGCGAAGGGTTGACTTGATGAGTTATCATCATCAATTGTTGCTTTATCTAGATCATCAAAAGCTGATGATAGATTAGAGCTTGTTTCTTGAGTATTAGAATCCTCAACATATTGTTTTAACCGGTGGCTGTATTTCTTGTTCTTGTAAAACCAATGATTTTAACATTTCTTGTTTTTGAGAAACCAGTGGTTTTTCTATGGCACGCATAATTGGCCCTTGAATAGCAGCCCATAGTTGAGTTTGAGCTTGCATACATCCTGTGATTCGATTGGATACTTTGATCCGATCAGCTTGTTGTAACCTGCCCGCCATATCGGCACTTATGACAAGCTAGTTGAAACTCGGTTTGAAGCAGCCCAGGGTGTTCCATGAGATGCCTCTGCATTTTCATGATGGAATCAACGTCACTTCCTTCCATCTCTTGTTAAAAATCTGCAAAAATATTTTCATGAGATTTAATAATAATAATATCAAAAAATAATTTTGACATAAAGCTTTTCATCTTAATAACCTAGCTTTCTCAAGTTTAGATTCAATCTTATTCCTTAGGAAAGCTTTTACCTGAGTGTTATCAACCTTCAAAGTGAATTTTTTAGCAAGTAAAAATAATGGCCATTTTTCGAAAGCCCTTTTAACTGCATAAAATTCCTTCTCGTTCATATGCCATCTGATAGCTTCAGATTCTGAAAAAAGACCGCTACAGTATCTGCATGGTATTTCTCCATCCGGAGTAATCTTAGTAAGCACTGCTGCCCACCATTCGTCACTAGCATCCGTAAATAACACCAAATCATCTTCATCCACGGGTATAGCCATTTTTGGGAGATTCTTACATATCTCTTTTAATTTGTTCACCCCTTTAGTATGGTCATCGGTCCATATAAACCTTGCATCCCTTTTTAACAAAGGGCTGAACACCTTTCTGTACATTGCCAGATTATTTATGAACATCCCTGCAAAATTAACTACTCCTAGAAAAATTTGGAGTTGTTTTACATCTTTGAGTTTATCTGAAAAGTTCTTTACCTTTTCTACAATATGAAGTTGTAGAATTATTCCAGTTTCATCAATCTCAATCCCAAGGAATTCAATTTTTCTTGTTTCTATGACTACTTTCTTTTCAGATAAAACCAGTCCTTCTTGTTTACAAATTTTATTAGAAAATCGTTAAATGTTTAACATGTTCATCTATGTTTTTTGATGCCTATCAGAATATCATTAATATAAACAAACATGAAGTTAAAATAATCTTTAAAAAAGATTTATCCATTTTTCTTTGAAATATTTGGGGTGCATTAGCCAATCCCATAGGCATAACTTCCCAGATATAATGTCCTTGTGGTGTAGAGAAGGCTGTGAATTTCTTACTGCCTTCTTCCATTCGAATCTGGTAAAATCCAGACTTACAATCAAATTTTGAGAACACTTTAGCATTTCGTACACAGCTAATTAGATATTCTCTACTGGGTATGAAGTTACCCATCAAACTCCAGGATTTTATTAATACCTTTGGTAGTTAATAACTAACCTGGGTTTCTCTCTCTTTTTATTTCACCATGATTTTTGTCCAGAAAACCTGGGCTGCTATATGTTAAAACTCCTTCTTTGATTAGACCAAGGTCCAAATGTTCCTTGATAATCATTCTCATATCCATTTGATCTGTTATGTTCATTGGGATAGGATTATATCTGACGAATTCATTATCTTTGCCTTCCTTTAGAGTAAGACTGACTTTGAGTTGATTTCTATCCACCATGCCAAAGGATGCTCATTGTAACTTTCTTTGAGCCTCTTTTTGACATCTTCAAGTGTTACCTTATTTTCTAACTCTATATCTCTGTGATTTAGAGTTACTTTGAGAAGCTCCATATCCTCTGTTTGGATTTTTTGTTTGTTGTTATTTTGCAACATGGTTTCTCCAAACCTTTTTGGATTTTTCATTTTTGGGTGAAAAAGTTGTCATTTATCACCACGCTGGCTGCGAAATATTATCGGTAATTGTCGATAAAAAGCAACCTTGAGTCGTTGTACGATAATTTTATAATCACAAATTGTAGTGAACATAAGTCTTCTTGACTCGTTGCCTTGTGTGTACTTCTTAAACATTTGTAAGAAGTTATTTTCTAACAGGATATCTGCTCTTGTATCATGGAAATAGATTGGTGGTGTATTTACCTTGTACCAAGGTGTTTGACCTGCTTCCTCCCATAAGGATCTCTGCTTTGTTTTATTCCTTTGCAAAGGAATTAAAATTCTTCGAGAGAAAATTTCGTCTAGCAATTTTTGGCAATTCTTCTTCACATTCTTCAGGGAAGACTCCTCTTTTTGCTGTACAAATTCTTTCTCCCGAGTCAATATAAGCTGCAAAGTATTCAGCCTTATATTGTTCATACAACATACCTATTGGAATGTATATGGAGAAAGGACTTGTCGTCATTTTTTAAAGAGATTACTAAATGGCCCCGCCATTTTTAACAGACTATGTTGTAACTTAGTAATCCGATTAAGACTATTCACCTTTAGTTTTCCTAAGGCTTCAGAAGGTAGAGTATGGTTAATCCTTTCCACTTCTTCAATGCGTTCTAAGTAACTCATGTTCATGACTTACTAATTTCAACAGTTGCTTCTTTCTCTGTTTATAAACAAGAGTTTTCGAATCTGATTAAGGGATTGTCCCTTATCCATTTCTCTTGGTTTTCCATCTCGTAGAATTCTTATTGAATCCTCCAAGTCTTTTCTTTTGCCATCAAACTCTATTCCTTTTTCAAGGCGTTTCCATGGTTTATGGTCCTCCAGAAACTCTAGGCCAAGAATGAGCTGATCTTACTTCTTTTCCTGGAAACTCCACAAAATTTTGAACTTCCAATTCTCCAATATTTATTAATGCTTGGTAAGTTCCTGTTACCTACTGCTCTAAATATTAAATCGAGTTACAAGGAAATTGGTTCATGTGACTTGTAATTTCGAATACTATTTTGACTTCTTTTCATCCTTCTGGAGATCTAAGTTTTCCTATTATTGAAAACTCCTTTTCTTCTGGTGGAATTTCCTGAATAGGAGATTTTTTCCACCTTCGACTTGTCATTCAGTCACCTTGAAAAGATAACCTTCGGAGTTCTATTTTAAGATCTCTGTATAGAACCGGTTTATCTTGTATTTGAATGTCTGTTTCTTGAATTAAAGGAAACTCGATTCTTTCCGGGTATATTGCTTGAGCAACTTTCCCAAAGATTTCTGGAATTTCGATAAGCTCATTTTAATAAATAATTCAGAATGATGAGTATTAGAAAGAACATATGAAATTTGATAAGTAATAGAATATGGTCTATTACCTTCCTTCATCAATCTTTTTTCTTGAAGTTTTGATGCAAATTCAAGGCTCGACTAAAGTCTCTGTCAGCTAAATTGTAGGCTATTCTTGGATAAATAACTCCTGCAATTTTTCCTGCACATAGATTTCCTGAGATCGTACCCAGTACAGCATCTTGGATATTCCCCATTCTTTTATCACATACTAACGATATTTATGGGTGAATTTATTTCCTCTTTAAAAGTTGCCTTGATCATTATTTGGATTGCTCCAATATGAATCCAAGACATCATTCTTGCTAACTCACTTTTCAGCTTCTGCAATTCCTCTCTTACTTCTTCAAAATGAATTAACTGCATCTCTATTTGATTACTAGTTAACTCCATAGGGGATTTCCATTTCCCTTCTGGATACTTTGTAAATCAAATGATGTCTTCTTTGTCTAAGCCCTAGGTTGCCTAAGACTCTTTCTACTTGTCCTGCCGAAAATCCTTGGTACTTCTGTAATGTTGGATTTTCTCTCATAATCCTTTGGACCATATTATGAGATATCGTGGTTTGACTAAAAAATCCAGCCAAACTCTCATGTGTTTCGTGTCGAAACACTTCTTCTTTATTCTGATTCTGATTCTGATTCTGATTCATCTTCAGATTCATCTTTGTTAAACAATATCTCTTCTTCGTATATACTTTCATCTGAGGGGATATCCTCAAATTGATATACTTAGACTAGATCTTGAAAGAAGACCCGCATCATCCCATATCTGGTGTTGCTTCAAAGAGTTTAACTCCCTTTTTCTTGTTTTTGGACAGTTTGTAGATATATGGCCTCTAGCTCCACATGTCCAGCAATTGCAATCCTTGAAACTTTCACTTGCTCTCGTATGTGTTCTTCTGAAAGTTCTTCTAGATGGTGTTCTTCCCCGCTTTTGATGACTTTGTTGTTGGGGATGCTCGTGTAGGTCCACTTCTTCTACCTGATCTATAGGATCTGGCCTTTTTTTTGGACCAAAATGTTTCTTGGTTTCCAAGAACTTTTAATTTTTTTTATTGTAGGGATTATTTTCTGAATTTCTTCCTCTTAAATCCCTATGATCTATTCCCTATAATCGTAGGGAGATCATTTTCTCTACAACATAGAGGCGTGCGCTTATTAATACCTCTTTTTTCTTGTAGTTCTTCTGTAATGCTGTCATATGGCACCATTCCGCCAATTTACCTTTCAAAAAAGAGGCGCGTCTTGGCCAATGTATCAAGATTACCTGGAACGTATTCTTTTTATCAGCATTTCTCTCCACGGGCTTGGAATTTTTGCGAAAAATAGCTGAATGGCTACATTTTCTTCAACTCCCGAATTCCATCTGTATTTGGTGAATAACATAATATATTCATCAACTAAACAGATATCATGTAACTCGAAGGCTATACAGAGCTTGAGTATATCTTCTCTTTTTCTCTGTATCTTGATTATTGAAATAGTCCTACCCCTATGAATTTGTGCTTTAAAAAGGGTGGTCATTCTTCCTCCAATCTCGCTAAGTGATTCTCCTGCTAAGATTGATTCCTTGGTTTCTGGCATGGTAATTTCCCCAAGCTATCTTGACAGATCCCATTAGACTCATTTCCAGAAGTTTGATAAATCCCTCTTTATTGAGATCTAAAGTTCCTGCTGCTATTCTCATAGCTGATGTCCAATCATCTATGAGATCTTCTCTGTTTTTGAAGTCCAGAACATCCAGGTTTAACATAATCCCATAAGGATGTATCGGGTCTAAAACAGTTTTTCCATAAGAAGTTTGATGTATTGGTATATTACTTCTTCTTGATTCTGGTTCCGGCTGGATGTGAATTTTCTCCAACATGGAACTCACTATGTGGTTCTTCTGTTTTAACCACATATCTAGGGGGATTCCCTATGGGTTTTTCACCCTCAGGGAATTCATTTTTAGATCTACTACTTTGAGATTCGCAAAATAAATCCGCAAGTTGTTGTAGATCCTCGAGATTTAATCTTTTTAAAGTAGTCATCAGATAGTGTTTTTCTCTGATACTTCCCTTTATAAGATTAATCATCATTTTCATCATCAGTTAAAGGTTTTTTGAACCATTTTGGTTTAACCTTTCTGATGTAACAGAGGTTCGGTACCAAACGAGAGTGGTAACCTTCCTCCTGTATTTCCCTTTCTAGAACTAGAGTCTGTTCTAGATTTACCGATTTTGATTTGAAGATCCTTTAGAGTTACAAGAATTTCTTCTTGTTTCTTAATGATTTCTCCAATCTGCCGAGGTATTTCATACAGCTGATTACTGTAATATTGTACCGTCTTTTGAATTTCTCTAAGATCTCCGGTGAGTTTAGAGGAATCTGGTGTGATCTCTAGAAATTAAGAATTAGAAATCATATTTCTTAATCTTTTCAGAGAGTATATAAGATCTAAGTCTCTTTAAGTTTTGTAAAGAATCTATTTTAAATAGATTCACTTGTTTATGGGATTTCATATAAATGAAACCCTTCTAGTTCAAACTCTCGTTTGAATCCATGGTTTGTTGAAAATCTCTTCCTCAACAAAGAAAAGTATGATTTAATGAATAATATAAAGTTTGAATAAAATTACCTAGACTCTGATATCATTTTGAGACATAGGGAAATTTTTATACAAAATATTAATATAAGGGTAGTATAGAAATTTTTAGTTTGGAAAACATATCTTGGAAACTTTTTATAAAAGAGGGACGTAATTGGCCACGAAAAAAGTGTTTAGTATATTTTTGGGAAAGTTAGGAAACTTTAGGGACATAATCATTAATTATCCCGGTCAAATATAGTAATACATTCGACCAAATCATGCGATAGATTAATTCAAAAAAATTAATTAAAAAACACGAATCATACCTCAATATTAAAGACTGATTATCACTTGGCCAGTCTACAAATCGTGTCCTAAGGATGACTTATAATTTATTCAATTAGTAAAATGGCTAGAAACTTTATGTCTCTCAATCTCAAATAAATAATCTACACTTCTGTTTTGATGGAATGGAGATCTTTCCATATGAAGTTGGAGGAATATGTGACAATTTTTTTTGTAGGAAATCCTTGACAAAAAATACACACTATCATTCTATCACTAACCGTTTGCTTTCAAAAGTCTTAAAAAATAAGTGTTTTTTTAAGTTGGTTTTTAAAATCACTTTTTTAAGTAAAAGTTAAAATAAATTTTTTTTTTGGATAAATAAATTGAAAGCACTTTTTTTAAGTTAAAAGCCTTTGAAAACTACAAATAAGAGCTTTTAAAAAAGAACTTATTTTGGCTTAAATAAGTGCTTTTAAAAACTTCAAAGTTATCCAAACACATTTGAAACAACAAAAGCACTTTTTTTTTTTTTAAAAAAAAGCACTTTTTCTATTTTGCTTCTTTAAACCAAACATACTCTAAATACATAGTTCAGTTAAGTACTATATTTAATAGTATTAGGAAGGTGCAACCTAAAATTATATATATGTTTTATTAATATCTAATAAATATTAAAGGTTTCTGATAGATAATAGTCATGAAATTATTTTCAAACTAAAAAAATGATATAAACCTGAAAACAGAAAAATTATAATGTTCATTATAGGTACTATAACAATTGTTTGTTATGTTTTAAAAACTATACATATGATAAATAAACTCAAAAACTTAAGATATAAAAAAAATTACAATTTTAGTTTCGCAAATTAGCCTATTTTGGATTTTTTTTTTACGTGACTTGCAAGGTTATAAAAAGTGCGAACCGTAACGAAGCGTCACGGTCAAAATTCAAACTTCACTAGTTTTAAGCGTGTTTTAGAATAACTTTAAGCGTGAAAAGTACGTTTTATGTACTATTGGTTGACCGCTTTTTTTCAAGTTTTTGCTCAAAGAGAAGTTTTTTTTGCTCATGCTTAATGCTTAATCGCACTTAAAACGACGTTTTTTTCGTGTTTTTTAGAACACCGATGACTTTTCAAAACATGATTTTTATCCAATAACATCTTTTTTTTGCCTGAAACCTCTAAAATCTATAAAATATGGTTTATTTGAAACCGGTGGTTTCCTATATAGCACGTGTGTTGATAATAAAATTTAGATTACACACATTAAAATTTATGTATGTAAAAAGAAATGAGAAAGTAAATCAAAATGATCTTCAAAACATCAAAATGGGAGGTAAAAATTTTTTTGTTTCCCTCATTTTTGTCGGAGAAAATTGCATTTTTGATCCCTTAAGTTTATCACTTTGAAATTTAGGTCTTTTATGTTGTAAGATTTCAGATTTAGTCTTCTATATATTTTTATTTTGGCAATTTTATTCATGTTTTCGAATGTGGCGCTAACATGTCACCAATGCAGCGCTGTGTGGAGCTAGTGTGTACAGTGTCATACCATTATTTGCAACGAAAATGGACTAAAATAACCCAAGGTCGAAACACGTATTACTAAAACTGAATTGTGAAAATATGGATGACCAAAATCATAATTGTTACGCCTTAAACGCATACAAATCTCGTGTAATGAGATTAATATTTTTAATGCATTAAAAATTCTCATAATTAAATTGTTTTGATGATTACAAAACTCGGTTAATCGTTACCAACAGTTTAAAGTGAGAAATTTGCAGGTAATAATATTTTTGAGTATAAACAATATTGGAAACAAGAACCGATAATCAAAAATTGGGAATAAAAATTCAAAAGTTCGAATCTGTCCAGGTTCGGACGACCTGAAGGCAACTTCGGATGCTCCGAAGTATTTACAGAATTTAATAAAGATTGGAGGACAAGTTCGGAGACTTCGAAGACTACTTCGGACGATCCGAAGTGAGTTCGGACGACCCAAAGATTTTCCAGGAATTAAATAAAGATCGAGGCACTCTCGGAGGCCACGAAAAGACTACTTCGGACGATCCGAAGTGAGTTCGGACAACCCGAAGATTTTCCAAAAATTAAATAAAGATCAGAGGCACTCTCGGAGGCCATGAAATGACTACTTCGGACGACCCGAAGACAGGTTCGGATGACCCGAACTCCTTTACGGCCATGAAGATTTTGTCGAAAGAAAATTTGCCTGAATGAATTTTATGCCGCCGTTCAGATGACCCGAAGATGACTTCGGACAACCCGAAAAGTTCACCAGCCATAAGAATTTGAATTTCAATCAGACAAGGTTCGGACGAACCGAACCCGTTCGGATTGGCACCTATAAATACATGCCATTTGAAGTCTTCTCAACTCACCAATTCACTCTCAACTCTCTTTGCAAGCAAGTTCATCTCCTACAAGAGTTAAAAGAAATATTTGTGAGATATATATTCAAAATCGAGGGTTGTTTTATAAGTTCATTCGTGAGTTGGTTCCTCGGTTATTGTAAACACTTGTGTGTGAAGCCAAGTGTATTTACGAGTGTTGTGGCTATCCTTGGAGCCCTTAAGGCCAAGTGTTGAGTTGTATCGGCGCGGTGATCGTGTCAAGTTGTAAGGCTATCCTTGGAGCCATCAAAGCCAAGTCGTTCGAAGTTCTAGTGGATCCTTGGTTAATCGATCTTAACCAAGAAGGGGAGACGTAGACGATTTATCGTCGAACTTCCATAAATATCTCTTATCCCTTTTACTGCTTTATTTATTTTACGCATTTATTTACCGCACTTATTATTAATTGCTTTAAGTCTTCCGCTTGCGTATTTGCATAATCGCTTTAAATTGCTAAAATTGCCAATAGAACCTAAATCCCCCCCCCCCCATTAGGTTCTAACAAGTGGTATCAAAGCCACGTTTTTCAAAATATTTTCAAAAAGGTTCTTATGACAAATCTAGCGAGCGACTATGCTTAAGGGAAATCAACAAATCGTCCTCCTCTTTTCAATGGCATAAACTACGGATACTGGAAAAACCGAATGTCCCTATATATCCAATCCGTAGATTATGACCTTTGGAAGGTTACTGTGAAAGGTCCCTACATACCTACTAAAGAGGTTGAGGGTGTCAAAATTCCTAAGGGAATGGACGACTTTTCTAAGGAGGATATGAAACTTATATCTCAAAATGCTAAAGCCATGAATATTCTTCATTGTTCCTTAGATATGAACGAGTACAACCGGATCTCAATGTGCTCATCCGCTAAAGAGATATGGGACAAGTTGGAGATATGTCATGAAGGGACTAATCAAGTCAAAGAAATGAAGATCGATCTACTCAAATCCCGGTGCGACGGTCCTTCACCTGAAAAGCAGAGGAAGAGAAAACAACCAGGACGTCATTATATTTACACAGTTGTGAAACTGATAAAGATTCTTCTGAATTGAAGGCACACACAAGACATGAGGAAATTGAAGAAGCAGGAGTAATTGGTGGTGAGAGACAACCTTTGTGGGTGATGGTAAGACCAGTGCCGTCACCAACAATTACACCATCAGAACCCACATAAGGGTCATGCATTGAGAAATTGGCAAGATCAGATGCCACATGATGAGTGGCGCCGGAGTCAAGAATCCAGTCAGACGGAGAAGACGGTGCAAGCGAGTAAGCCGTTGGGGAAGCAGAAGGACCAGAGGCGGAATAAGACTGCCCAGAAGCTGCCGTAGGAGCTGGTAGATACTGAAAATCTAGGCAGCGTCTGGCAGAATGCCCCTGACGACTGCAGAGCTGACAACGCCCAAGATAGGGTCAAGGGACACGCTGTCCGTTTGTTGACGGAGACGATTGCTGCGGCTGCCGCGAAGCCCAACCGCCAGGGTGGCGGATGGGCTGGTGGTGCGCGACGGGGGCATTAGTCACAATGAGCGGTGAACGGCGGAAGCCCCCAGTCGATCTGGCAGACGGATTGGCGGTGAACGGAAGTGTGATCTGGGTGTCCCTGCGAGCAGCCAGATGAGCTTCATGATTTAGGAGTTTATCATGTAACTCCTCAAACGATATTGAAGAATCATGGGCTTGAATAGCATGAGCAAGTTCTTTATAATCATCATCCAGACCATGAAGAACTTTGATGGTGAGATCCTCGATGTCTACAGGTGCATTCATGAGAGCCAGTTCATCAGCTTTGGATTTGATGAACTGCATGAATTCGGTGATGGACTGGTTGCCCTTGATTGGATTGCGAAGTTGCGTCTTTAACTGGGTTATGCGGCCACAGGAGGGCTTGCCATAAGTGAGGGAAAGGGTGTTCCAAGAATCTACGGATGTGGTGGCAGTAGCAATAAACGGAATCAATGACGGAGATAGTGATCCAATGATAATATTCAATATCAGTTGATCCTGGAGGATCCAAGCGGTGTATGCAGGATTCAGCGTTGAAGTGGTATCGGTTGTAACTAATTTGGCCGGACAGAGATGAGAACCATCAACAAATCCAAGCAGATCATGACTAGTAAGGAGGGTCGTGAACTGCAGACGCCATGAGAGAAAGTTGGAGGAGGTGAGCTTCAAAGGCGCATGAGCAGCAGCATTGAAGGAGATCGAAGTGGAAGGGGCAGCAGCTGGAGTGGCGGCGGCGACCATGGAAAAAACGGCAACGGCGGCTCGGCGAAGAGGGAGTTCGGCGGCGGCTAGGGTTAAGGATATTTTAGTGGCGTATGCCAAAGGCTCGTGATACCATGTAGAAACCGATGGAATAATATTGTTTTGATATATTACCAAGAATGAATACAAGACTAGTTTATATACAACTAGAAAACCTAAGAGATAAAAGGAAAATACAAAATATAAAGAAGATAATATAGAATATATTCCAAGATATAGAATATATTCCAATATCAACCGCCTCTAACACTCTTTACTTGATTTCAGGTTCACTTCGGATTTGAAGCTTTGTGTAATGGACTGGGCTGGCCCAGCCATTCTTGCACTCATGGTCTTCTCCCCCCTGGTGGGGAGTTTTTTCCCTCCCCAGGAATCGAACCTTGTATTTAAGCCTGGGGTACAAGGTTTGATTCCTGGGAAGGGCAAAAACTCCCCACCAGGGGGAGAAGACCATGAGTGCAAGAATGGCTGGGCCAGCCCAGTCCATTACACAAAGCTTCAAATCCGAAGTGAACCTGAATCAAGTAAAGAGTGTTAGAGGCGGTCGAGAGGGTGTCCCGGCATAGCCACTCTGACACTCATGTCAAATACGTGAACGAATAAGCAAATACAGGAGCTTGGTCGTCCCTCAAAATGAAATTAATTGAGTTGCAAATGAAGTGAGCAAACCCGATATTTATAGAAAAGAATGTAGGGTACCACGTGAGTGAGAATCACATACTTGTTCATCCGAACTCGCCTTACTAAAGCATTTCAAAGTGTGGCCTCGCTCCTAAGGCGAAGATGAAGCTAAGGGCTCATCCACCCTGCGTAGGCTCTACCTTCGCTTCTATCATCCCTATCCTCAACTCCTTAGCTCATCAACAAACCCACCCCCACCCCCCTTCCCCAAAAAAAAAAAAAAAAAAACTCATAGACTCATCCTATCGTGGACTCATCCTCAACTTCTTAGCACACCTTGGCTGTCCTTGACATAACTCTAACTCCAACATATATCGTCTCCTCCACTTATCCTCACGGGTTGACCTTATCACTTGGAGCTGGACCCAAGCCTTGGTTCCTGGCTATGGACTCGAATTGAACCCAAGTATGTGTTGAGCTCACCCATGGCGTATCAGTATTACATCATTATATCTAAATATTATTTTTCATTACAAAAGTATCATTTTTTTTGTTAATTTTGTTATTTGAAAATATGTATAATATATGTTGATTTGAATTTAAAATTTCAAACACATGAAAATTATTATTTTTTATCCGTGAATTATTATTTTTTATACACATTATCATTTTTTAGTTATATTATATGAAATAAAGTAATATATTACTTTTTATGTACAAATTTTTTATATTTTTTTTACTTTCGATATAGATTGGGTCGACTCATCTCATAAATAGAATGGACGTGTTTGTCATTCTCATCCCCACCCCTAAAATTATATTTGTCCCCATCCCCGACGATGAGCATTGATGACGAGAAAATGGGCAGAAACTCCACGAAGATGGTTGGATTTGGTTGAAATATTTCCTAATCTCGAACAAATGGGCTTAGTTGAAATAATCTCGACCAAAAATGGGTGGAAAATCAGAAAAAGAACCATTTTGATTTTTGAGTTACGTGAGAAGACTCGAGTTCAAGTAAAAATATCCCAAATCGAGATACAAATTATCACAATAGAACCGGATTTGATTCAAGGATTTGAAAATTTTTCAAACTCAAAACCAATATCCCAAAATATAGGGTGATTTTATGTTATACCGGGTGAAACACTATCTAATTTTTTTGAGATGTGCGCGCGAACATCTCTCTAAATGACAAAAAAATATCATGCTAAATACAAAAAAAATACAGGCGGGTCCACATGATTTTTTTTCAGCAAGATGTTCGCGCGAATATCTTAATAAAAAATACAAAAAGATTTTATCTCACCCGATGTAGCATAGAATCACCCCAAAATATATCCTCAAACAAGCAATGTTTCGGGTTTTCCCGCTAAGTGCGGAAATGCACAATCAAAATCACCATCACTAAGACCTAGTACTCTAAACTAAAAACCTGAAAGTTCTTTTCCTAGACTCACTAGTATAAAGATGACAATTTCCTCCAAATGTAGTGGAGAATGCGATATTCGACCTGAATGGAGGAGGGTGTAGAGGGCCTTTTTGAAGCCGAGTAGGACAAATGGATAATCAGATATGGAGATTTTAGATTGGGGAGGAAGACGAGTGTAGTAATATCCTATCCATACCTAACTCGAACACCCAATTAAATATTAATATATATACACATATATATATATATACATATTTATAAGTTATTTATATTAAAGAAATGTTAATTAAAATTTGTTTTTATTGAATGATGGAATTAATATATAAAACTAGGGTTACTTTTTAGGATAATTATATTAAAGTAAATTGAATGCGAAACATTCGAGATGGAATCAAATGAAGATGTAGATACTATGTTCCGAAGGCTTACTCAAATTATCAATGAGCTAGCCCAACTCGGGGAACAATATCCAACCAAACAAGTGTGGAGGAGAGCTCTACGCGCCTTACCTAAGGAGTGGGATGCCAAGAGGACGGCTATCATAGAATCCAACAAAGGCGACACCGCTTCCTATGACCTTGATCAACTTCATGGGACTCTAAAAACCCATGAGTTGGAATTGTCAACAAGGAAGGAAATAAAGAAAGAAGATATCAAGGCAAAGGAGATTGCTTTATCTAGCCAATCCAAAGAATATGAAGATGATGATATGACACTCTTTGCAAGAAAATTCAAAAGATTTATGCGAGGAAACAACTTCAAAAAGAAGACGGACAAAGAAGTTACCTGCTACAACTGTAAACAACAAGGTCACTATGCAAATGAGTGTCCTCTCAAGAAGAAAGTTGACAAGGGAAAGAAGAAAGCACTCATAGCCACTTGGAGTGATAGCGACGATGATGAGGAGGAAGCAAACATCTGCCTCATGGCTAAAAGTGATGACATCGTCTCCGACGACGATGACGAGATACCTTCCTATGACGAACTACTACATGCATATAAAAAAATGTTTGATATGGCTAAGTCACTTAGAAAAGAAAATAAAAACCTTAAAAATGAATTAGAAACTAAGGGGCATGAAAACGTAAGATTAAAGAATGACATAGCCCACTTAGAAAAATCTTTTAATAAGTTCAATGTCAGTAGTAATAAATTGAATAATCTACTTAGCATGCAGAAATGTAGTTTTGATAAGGGTGGACTAGGGTATGGTAAGAAATCAATTGACTTTACTAGCCTAATTGCTAAGGCAAAATGAGATTACCCCCTACATGTTCTTATTGTTGTAAAATAGGTCATGTTAAACATAAATGTAGATCTTTAAAATTTCAATATGATCAAAAGAGCTATATGAAATGGAGGCCTAAGAGTACTTAACAACTCATCAGTTGGCATTATGAGATCATGATCTAAGGGATTTCATCATAGACCGGTTTAAACTGCCTTGACTTGCGACTGGTCTTCCTGATGAACGCTGCTCTGTCCAAGGAAATAGGTTTTTAAAGAGGCCATAGCCCTACCTACTACTGGGAGCACTCTTGGAAAGTGGCGATGATGTTGCTATGAGATACTGAACTCTTAGAAGTGTATTTTGTATCTCTCTTTTCTAACACTGTGGACCCAAAAGAACTAAAGGGTACCAAAATAAATTTTTGCAGGGAAATAGGAAAGTTGTTCTTCCAAGCATATGGTATCTAGACAGTGGATGTTCTAGACATATGACCGGGAATAAAGAGCTACTCCAATCCATCAAACCAAAGGAGAAAGGAACTGTCACATTTGGAGACAACAACAAAGGAGTTATCGAAGGAATCGGCTCAATAGGTATATCTGAATCCTGCTTGATTGATGATGTACTCCTAGTGAAAGGGCTTAAGCATAACTTACTAAGCATAAGTCAATTGTGCGATAGAGGTTATGAAGTCAAGTTCACTCCCCAACACTGCACTATATCACTCACGACTGACAAATCCATAAATTTCAAAGGATATAGAAGTGAAAATGTATACAAGGTTTCTTTAAACAATTTATCTTTATCAAATATTAAAAGCCTTGTATCCTTGAATGTTGATGACAACATTCTTTGGCATAGACGACTAGGTCATGTTGGTCCTAGTACCATAGAAAAACTTTTTAAACTTGATTTAGTTGTTGGTATGCCAAAACTCAATTTAAAATTAGATTCTGTTTGTGATGCGTGTCAATCTTGGCAAACATACAAGAGAATCTTTTAAAAGCAAAAATTTTATATCTACTTCTATGCCCCTTGAACTTCTTCACCTAGATCTATGTGGTCCCTCGAGGAACGCTAGCCTAGGAGGGAAGCTTTATGCATTTGTCATTGTGGATGATTTTTCACGTTACACGTGGACATTGTTTTTAGCCCAAAAAAATGATGCCTTTGATTATTTTAAAACTTTTGTCAAACGAGTTGAGAATGAGAAAAATCTTTCAATAAAACAGATCCGTAGTGACCACGGAACTGAATTTCAAAATGAGAGTTTTACAATTTTTTGTGAAGAGAAAGGCATCGGTCACAATTTTTCTTGTCCTATGACTCCTCAACAAAACGGGGTCGTTGAGAGGAAAAATAGGACACTTGTGGAGATTGCGAGGACCATGATATGTGAGCATTCTCTACCAAAATATTTTTGGGCTGAAGCAATGAACACTGCTTGTTACATCATTAATCGTGTATCAATAAGGTCAATTCTTAAGAAAACTCCATATGAATTATGAAGAGGGAGAAAGCCTAACATTTCATATTTTCGAGCTTTTGGTTCCAAATGCTACATACATAATAACGGTAAGGACAACCTTGGCAAATTTGATGCCAAATCCGACAAAGGTATTTTTCTTGGGTATTCCACAACAAGCAAGGCTTTTAGAGTTTTTAATAAACGTACTTTACTTGTTGAAGAATCTATGCATATTGTATTTGATGAATCTATGTCAATAGTCTCTCACACTAACAATGATGATGTAGAATTACTCGAAGAAGAGATGGCTTCATCAAGTCTAAATGATTTAGATGTTTCTGTTGAGGAAACACCACTTCCGAAGGATTGGACGCTTCACAAAGATCATCCTATAGATCTTATCATTGGAAGTCCTTCGAAGGGTGTAACCACTCGCTCTTCTCTTAATAATATTTGCAATCATCTTACTTTTGTTTCGCATGTTGAACCTAAGTGCATTGATGATGCTTTATTAGATGATTCTTGGATTATTGCTATGCAAGATGAGTTGAATGAGTTTAAACTGATGTTTGGTATCTTGTTCCTAGGCCGCATGATAGATCTATTATTGGAACTAAATGGGTGTTTAGGAATAAACTTGATGAACATGGTACTATCACTAGAAATAAAGCTAGGCTTGTAGCGAAAGGTTATAGTCAAGAAGAAGACATTGATTATGATGAGACATATGCACCTGTTGCTAGACTAGAATCCATTCGCATGCTACTTGCTTTTGCTTGCTCTAAAAATTTTAAGTTATTTCAAATGGATGTTAAGAGTGCTTTCCTGAATGGTGAATTGAAAGAAGAAGTTTATATTGAACAACCTGATGGCTTTGTTGATGCTTTACTGCCTGATCATGTGCATAGATTAAACAAAGCTTTGTATGGATTGAATAAACTGTCTACTTTCTTGCTTTCAAATGGTTTTTCAAGAGGAAAGATCGACATTATTTTATTCACCAAGAATGTCAAAGATGATTTATTAATTATGCAAATCTATGTTGATGATATAATTTTTGGTTCTACTAATGAAACTCTTTGTCAAGAATTCTCTAAGTTGATGTGGGAAACACTTCGAGATGAGTATGATGGGGAAACTTAACTATTTCCTCGGATTACAAATCAAACAGTGCAAGGATGGGTTCTTTGTGAACCAAAGCAAATACATCAAGGAGATTCTAAAGAAGTTTGGGATGGTGAACACAAAATCATCATCCACACCGATGAGCACAACAATCAGACTCGACAAGGATGAAAATGGTAAAACTATAGATCAATCTTCCTTCGTAGTATGATTGGCTCCTTATTATATGCTACTGCTAGTAGACCGGACATTATGTTTAGTGTTTGCTTGTGTGCACGATTTTAATCATGTCCAAAGGAATCACATTTGTTCGCCTTAAAACGCATTTTCAAATATCTTTCAAATACTCCAAATCTCGCTTGTGGTATTCAAAAAATTCTTTCTTTGATTTAAAAGCTTACTGTGATGCCGACTTTGGTGGATATAAGGTGGACAGAAAAAGAACTAGTGGAACTTGTTTCTTTTTAGGAAACTGTTTAGTTTCTTGGTTTTCCAAAAAGCAAAACTGTGTTGCGTTGTCAACGACCGAAGCCGAATATATGGCTGCTGGTAGTTGTTGTGCGCAAATTCTTTGGATGAAGCATCAATTGCTCGACTATGGCATCTCTTTTTCAAAAATCCCTATTTTTGTGACAACACTAGCGCCATTTGTCTTACAAAGAATCCGATTCAGCATTCGCGCACCAAACATATTGACATTCGTCATCATTTTATTCGTGACCACATCGAACGAAATGAAGTTGAACTTCAATATGTTGACACGTCAAATCAAATTGCCGATATTTTTACAAAACCACTAGATGAAAATAATTTTATTCTTTTGCGTGCTGAACTTGGCATGATTGAGTTGTAAACACTTACGAACATAAATAAATTTAATGTCATATTAAGGGGGAGCTTAATATTAAAATCGAGCAAATTAATTTTGGATAATATAAATCAATTATATTTATTCAAAATTAAAAAGCTCACATTTTATGTGAATTATTTGATTTAATACTTAAAATTTCAAAATTTAATTTAAGGGTAATTTTTTCGAATTTTTGAAACTTCGGCTGGTTCGGACCACCCGAACCATAGTACGGATCGTCCGAACTGCCTCGCGCCCATTCACTTCAAGACTTTCAAAATTCCCTCCTAAGTAGCCAGTTCTGGCCCTCCGAACCAAAGCTTCGTATCGTCCGAACTATGGGCGGTAAAACTTTGAATTTTGACCAGCCTCAGCTTCGGGCCCTCCAAAATATTTTGGACCACCCGAACTTAAAAATGAACTATTCGGACCATCCGAAATGTACTTCGAGTCCTCCAAACTTGAATTACAGACTGTCAATCTTATCCCCTCGATAATCAGGTTTGGACGTTCAGAACCAGTTCGGATCGTCCGAACCCTCTGCTATATATACCCCCTCGGGCCATCCGATTTCTTCACCCCTAAAAACTTACTTTTCTCCTCTCTCATCCGAAATCTAGCCTAAAAAATGCCTACCAAACGCCGTCGTGATCAAGGTAGCTCTAGCCGTCCCAATCCCTATCCATGATCCAAATTTACCAGCTATTTCTCGTCCTATCCCTGAGGATTTATCCTACTCGACCGATTTTAACGGTCGTATTTTCAATGCTGCCCAGCATTGGGAATCCTTTTTCCAGTCTTTCCATTCCGGATGCTATCTTTCCAGAGTTACTTTACGAGTTCTACGCCAACCTGGAACTCGAACTTGGCGAGGAGCTTCATATCGCTACGATTGTCCAGGGTCGGCTTGTTCGCTTTTCTGTCTCCAACTTTTCCGAGTGGTTTGACCTTCCTTTGCTGGGGACCAGCAACTATTTCGGAGAGGGATGGCCCACTCATGATCCTACTTTTGATCGAGATGAGGTTCTTTCTACCTTTCTTGGTCGTCCAGCCACTGTTGCCGACGATCGTCTTTCTTTGAAACAACTCCGTCCACGACTTACCAAATCATTCAGAAATTGATCACTACTTCCATCATTCCGCGCAGTGGAGACTCATCCACCTGCAAATATCTTGATCTTTATGTTCTCTACCATATTGTCTCTTCCCGTCCTTTCAACCTTTTTCGATTCATTATGCAGGCTATGCATAATGCGGCTAAAGCCACGAGGAAAGTTTCTCTACCTTTTGCTCGTGTCATCAACCGCATTTTGACTTATTTTGACATCTCTTTTGATAACCCAAATGCTCTTCCAATCTCTGATTTCCACACTTTCAACCATTCTTTCGATTACCAAGATGGAACTATCTTGGAATTCCTGTCCTTTCTTGTTGGGTTAATGACCCAACTCGTGCCTTTAAAAAATATCTTCCGAACAAAAATTTTTCACTCCCTTTATTCGAGTCTTTCACCCACTTCTCAAGCTAAGGGTTTTCCCAATGGGCCGCCTGCCGAAGAAGGAGGACCTTCTTCTTCTAGTTTTCATACTTTTCCAAATCTTGGCGAGCTTCCATTTGAGTTATCCGAAGTTCCTGCGACCCCCGCTCCTCAGACTGATCGTCTTTTCGAGATTCTTCAGCTCATTGAAGGGATATCTAGCCAGCCACTTTGCATCTTCTACTGCCTCTATGGATGCATTGACTATGATAGTTGCCTCGCTGGAGACTCGCTTTGATGACTTTTTCTCTCGTTATCCTCCGCCGCAGCACAATGATGACTCTTAGATTTTATTTTTGCATTTTAAGTTGTACTTGTTTATGCTTTTAATGTAAAAATTTCTAAATTATTTTTAATAAAATTATTGTGTAATTTAATTTTCTCGTCTTTTAATTGCTTTTTGATTATCGCAAAAAGGGGGAGAATTAATTTGGTTAAATAATTATTCATTAAATTTAGGGGTAGTTTTATTCATGCAATTATATTGTGCAAATTTAAATTGTTTATTTAATATTGTACATTATTTCTCATATTTAACCAAGTTTTGTGATCATCAAAAAGGGGAAGATTTTTATGCCTTAAACGCATACAAATCTCGTTGTAATGAGATTAATGTTTTTAATGCATTAACAATTCTCATAATTAAATTGTTTTGATGATTACAAAACTCGGTTAATCGTTACTAACAGTTTAAAGTGAGAAATTTGCAGGTAATAATATTTTTGAGTATAAAAAATATTGGAAACAAGAACCGATAATCAAAAATTGGGAATAAAAATTCAAAAGTTCGAATCTGTCCAGGTTCGGACGACCCGAAGACAACTTTGGATGCTCTGAAGTATTTCCAGAATTTAATAAAGATCGGAGGACAAGTTCGGAGACTTCGAAGACTACTTCGGACGACCCGAAGATTTTCTAGAATTAAATAAATATCGGAGGCACTCTCGAAGGCCACGAAAAGACTACTTCGGACGATCCGAAGTGAGTTCGGACGACCCGAAGATTTTCCAAAAATTAAATAAAGATTGGAGGCACTCTCGGAGGCCATGAAATGACTACTTCGTACGACCCGAAGACAGGTTCGGACGACCCGAACTCCTTTACGGCCATGAAGATTTTTTCGGAAGAAAATTTTCCTGAATGAAGTTAATGCCGCCGTTCCGACGACCCGAAGATGACTTCGGACCACCCGAACAGTTCACCAGCCGTAAGAATTTGAATTTCAATCAGACAAGGTTCGGACGACCCGAAGTCCCGTTCGGATTGGCACCTATAAATACATGTCATTTAAAGCCTTCTCAACTCACCAATTCACTCTCAACTCTCTTTGCAAGCAATTTCATCTCCTACAAGAGTTAAAAGAAATATTTGTGAGATATATATTCAAAATCGAGGGTTGTTTGTATAAGTTCATTCGTGAGTTGGTTGCTCGGTTATTGTAAACACTTGTGTGTGAAGCCAAGTGTATTTACGAGTGCTGTGGCTATCCTTGGAGCCCTTAAGGCCAAGTGTTGAGTTGTATCGGCGCGGTGATCGTGTCAAGTTGTAAGGCTATCCTTGGAGCCATCAAAGCCAAGTCGTTCGAAGTGCTAGTGGATCCTTGGTTAATCGATCTTAACCAAAAAGGGGAGACGTAGACGATTTATCGTCGAACTTCCATAAACATCTCTTATCCCTTTTACTGTTTTATTTACATTACGCATTTATTTACCGCACTTATTATTAATTGCTTTAAGTCTTCCGCTTGCGTATTTGCATAATCGCTTTAAATTGCTAAAGTTGCCAATATAACCTAAATTCCCCCCCCCCCCCATTAGGTTCTAACAACAATGTAACAAAATTAATTAACGTACCCAAATTCAATTATCTCTTTTTGTTTATATAATTTTTTAAATGTGTAACATACACTTTTTTTATCATATTAGACACGTAAGAGAGTATCGGTGTCAAATAAATAATATCGAGTGTGTTTAGTAATTTCGGGTAGCAAAAAAGCCAAAAAAAAAAAAAAAACAACAACAACAACAACTTATAGGATGGAATCCAAACTTTAACAAGTTATATGAAAAAAAATTCAAAACAACTCAACTTACAAGACAAATACACTTTTTTCCCAAAAGATATCATGCTTATATTAGAAATATATAGGATAATATCTTTTAAAAAAAATGTACCCCCTTCATTCTGAAGCTTTTGCTTAATTTTAATTATATAGCTTAGATAATGTCGAAATTTCCTATTTGAATAAAAAATACTTACAAAATTAAGTAATTAAAATACATGTACATAATAATTTGAAAATTATATATATAAGTACTTGATATAGAAAAAATTAGTTGAATCTAAATGACAATTCAAGAGCGGTTAATTAATAAATTAACAAAAACTATTGTGATTAAAAGGGCTAGATAGACATTATTTCAAAGCAAATAAAAAAATATTCAAAGTAATTTATAATCTAAAAAATTCAATAAAATAAGTGTAGTTTATTCTTGTAAAAACAAAATTATTGTGACACGTTATAGTACTTAGATACACAAACTAATATTTTTAAAGTCAGTAAAAAGTTACCGTTTAGATTTAAGCTGTAAAATAGTAAATACATGACAAAAAATGCATATAAATTTACATAATTCAATAACTAATTAAGAATATATACACACACAAAATATATGTATAGTTTAAAAAAACATATATATTGAACATGTATAATTTAAAAATCAGAAAATACATTTGTCCATTCAGTCAATGTTTTGATAACTGGATCGATGATCGAACCGGTCTACCTTCAAAAAACGGTCCAACCGGTCCTACCGTTTTAACCGGATGGTCGGACCGGAAAATCGTTTATATAATATAATATAATTAATATTATCTTTTAAATTTTTAAAAACCTAAAATATGTATATAAATAGACAAGAATATATTTATCATAGTTTAAAAAATAAAAATATATATAAATATATTCAAAATATTAATTATAGGTATATATATATATATTTTTAAAAATAAATTAATTAAAAAAAACTCTAATAATACTAATATAATATTTTTAACGAATTAAAAATTCCAAATAATCATGTATATGTATATAATAAAATATTAAATTAATATTTAAAAATTTAAAAAACTAATTTTTAAAAAAAATAAAAAAAATTCGAAAAACCGGTTCGACTGGTTTTTTGGCCGGTTCTTGGGACCGGTTCTTGGCCCGTTCTTGGCCGATTTTGACCGATTCTAGACCGGTTCTGAGCGGTTGAACCGTTAAAACTATTTTTGGGGGTGTTCAGGACTGGACCAGAGACCGGTTCCAGGTCGAACCGGCCGGTCCGGTCCGGTTTTAAAAACAGTGCATTCAGGGGAAAACAATAAAGAAATTTATATAAAAACAAAAAATTTGACCAATACCAACACAACTACTTTGTATTCGTCATCGCTTTACGAAAATGATTAACCTAAGTTGCTATAGAAGTTAATTTTAGCTCATTTTAAATTCATTTTAAAGCTTTCATTTTTTCCACATGAAACAGAGGTTTCACAATCACCTATCTTTCAGAACGCAACGTTCTTATTGCGACCTGACCTTCGATCCACAACATCAGAAATCTAGAGATGACTCCTACAGGCTCAAGAGGTGGCTCCTGTCATTTAGCACTTTGTCCCGCAGGTTTAAGAGGTGGCTTCCACGTACATAGCACTTTGTCCCGCATAGCACTTATTTTCCGAGGTTCCTGCCGGTGACCGTATTTGATACCATTTTGTCATGTCTCGGTCCCAGGCTCGCGTCTGCGCGATTGCACAATAGGCCACTATAGCAACTACTCTGTATTCGTACTCGCTTTACGAAAATTATTAACTCAAGTTGCTATAAAAGTTTATTGTAGCTCATTTTAAACTCATTTTAAAGCTTTCATTTTTTCATGTGGGGCAGAGGTCTCACAGTGTTACATTAGCACTATCAATGAAGACTAAAATTGCCAAAAATAAAAGTTGCAGTGCTAAAACTGAAATTTGAAAAAAAATTTTCAAAATGACATAGTTATATGATCAAAAAATGCAGTTTTCTCAAACACAAAAAGTTCGTGAAATTTACTGTTCAGATAAAGACTGCGCACTTCAATTTTGAAGTAAAAATTAATAGAAGATAGTTGAAAATTTATTGATTAAAATTAAAATAGATGTATGTAAAAATGTAAAATTAATTTAATTACTCGATATAAAAATTAACTAAGCGAAGATACACGACAATACAAAAGAATTTAATAGATCAACACCAACTCTTTGTAATTAGAGAAATGAATATATTTTTATGACTATAAAAAAATATATTTGAAACAATCCATCATTCGAGAAATTTTGAAAAAATTACAGTATTTTTTTTTAAAATATTTTATCATGGTACATATGTTGATGATTTAAAAGATATTTCAAAAAGTTACATTTGAGATATATTCCATGAGATCATAAATACATATTTGTTAACATATAATTGATTTAAACTAAAATATTACAAAAGAAGTTTTGGGGAAAATTAAATTACAAAATTAAGGCAATGTGACTAATTTTTAATATATGTTGTTATATTTAAAAGACAATTGATAAAACATTTCGAATTATTTCGTTTTAAATTAGATTATATACAATTCACGGGTTTGAATAAAATAAAATAATATTTTAAAATTTATTTTATATTAATATTTTGTTAATGAACATTAATTTAATTAAAATTTATTTTCCATCGCAAAAATCGTTGCTAACGTAATCTTGCGACGCTTTCGAAAAGCATAGCAAAAAACTTTGTCTGTTTTCAAAAACCATCGCAATATTGCGGCAAAAAACAGTCGCAATAATTGCTACGATTTATAAAAACCATTGCAAAACACTAAAAAACGAAGGCTTTGCTACAGTTTATAAAAAACCATAAATCGTTGCAAACTTAGTAAATTATTAAAAAAATTTATTATTGCGACGGTTTTTTGAGAAAACTCCAGATTTTCATACGCTTGAAGAAAACCTGAAAAGAATGACACTAGAGTACTGGTAAATAGTTAATTTGAAATAAATTTGATTATATTAAGAAATGGTTTTGACTTATATAGATGGCTACTGAATAAACAACTATTTCAGATTTAGCAATGCATGCTTCGCTAATTTTCTTTGCAAATTTGTAGCCGTAATGTTGTAGGCTTATTTAAAATATATATATTGGACATTTTGCTACCGTTTATTAAAATATCTAAATCTCATGTCATAATTAATTTTCAAAATAACACAACTAATTTGGGATTATAGATATATTCATATTGCACACAACGTGTTTGGGGAGTCAATTGCTAGTGTTGGTTATCCTTCAAAATTGTGTGGTACCATTTTGCTTTAACGTAATGCTACTGGTACACATTTGTTAATTAAGTCAATTAAGTCAAAACACACACATATATATAAATGAAGAGTTCAATGAGCTGAATTAACAGTACTTTAATGTCTTATATTACATATTATCAACGTATATAATTACAAACAAGTTGTGAGTTTTTCAGGAAAAAATCAAATTTACAATGTTTTATTTTTTAAGAAGTGGGATAAGAAGCTTCCATTGCAATGCCACAAAGACCCTCTGCAGCAGAAATGCCTCTTTGCATTCTAATATATCCACACTCACCCCAGCTACTTCCCCAAGAATTCTTCACCAACCAATACTTTGTACCGTCGCTAGTTTTCCCGTAACCGACTGCGGTGACACCGTGGTCTAGATCGGTTTCCACATTCTCCTGTAAATACTCCACTAGAGAAATGAAAGTGTGATCCACCAGCATCAATGGCCACGGATACAGGTTGGTTTTCCACGTCTTTTAGCAACGATGACTCGCTATTGGTTGGAACATCCTCGTATCCTGTGATCTTTGCGATATGGGAGGATTCTTTTTGTGTGCTGCAGGTGCCATCGACTCCTTGGTAGGGATAATTAGATTCAGTGGTCAGTCCCTTATTTCCTATTATGTATTGGAAGGCATAGTCCATGAGACCACCATTGCACCCCTGGTCTTCACTTGTGTCGCAATCGACAAGCTCTTGCTCGGATAATGAGACTAGTTTCCTTGTGGTGAGCTGGTGGATTCCTTCTGTGGCTGCCACAGCAGAGAAGGCCCAGCAGCATCCTGCATTGTTAATGAATTAAAATTTTGTTTCTTAATTTGAGAGAATTTAAAACATAATATTGATAAAGGAAAATGAAAGTCGAGACCAGCCAATTTTGGCTATTGCAGCTTATTGTTTTTTATGCACTAACCACATTGGCCTTGATCCTTGATGTCTGTAACAGCCCCTTTCTTTCTCCAATCCACACTTGACGGAATTGCAGACATATTGGAATATTTGAAAGATGAAGCTTTTGGTGATACTGGATGGGATCCCCTTTTGTATCCATTTTGGGCTGCCCGAAACTCCTCGTTCGTCAAATCAGCAAACTTGTTGATGCCAAGTTTGTAAGATCGAAGTCCGGCTTCATTGAAAGACTCGATGTACTCCACGTTTTCCTTGAATATTGTAGTGACCCTGCATGGTATCACCTACTAACTGACAACTAATAACATGTATTAAACTTAATACAGCAAAATAACTTAACATAGTAAAATGTGCGGAAACATAACCATAAATTACATATAAGCTTATTATAAAAGTGTCAAGCTTATTCATCAGTAGTGATACAACCATATCAAAATACTTAAAAGTAAACATTATACAGCTATATCGAATCCTGCTGTATAACTAACTCCTCAAGGTCTGCTCCCTAATCCTGCCTTGAACCACCAGCTCCGTCCATCCTGCGACCTGCCCCATGGAATAGTGTCCAAGATAACAATTAGGACGTGAGCGCTAACGCCCAGTGCATAGACATGAGTAAACATATGTATATAATGCATGCAACATGATGACTGGTAAAGGGTCATCTGAAAAGTCATGCTCAGTACCGGCGCCACATATGTGCTGCCACCGCACGGATCAACCTCTGGGTGCAACCACACTCGTCTAGTACACCAGAGTAGACAGACATAAATGCCCCCGCCGTCGCGGTACTCTCAGTGACAGACTATCGAATATAGAGCTGAGCGGCTCTATAGTCAGGTATAACAAGGTATAGGCTCAACGTGTATATGCACATGACATATGAATATAGAAAGCGATAAATCATATATCATGCCATATAATAATGCCAAATAAATGCAACATATAAACATGTATACTCGCAGGCAATCTCAGTCAATGTGTACGTACCTCTAGGCTAGTTCAAGTATAGTAGGATCCTAGGTTCCAAGCCTATATTCAAAAGTTCACCGTATCACTACATAAATTCTATAAGCCTTAACTAAGCTAATAAGTACTCCCAAAACATAAATAGATTCCCGGACCATACCTTCGTCCGTAGATAGCCCTTTGGAGACGCTAGTCCTGGATGACTATAACCACAACTTGGTTATTACAGAACCTCTATTATAACCGATAGGGCCCTCAAGTGTATATCTCACACTATATAACTGAAGAAGGAAACTCGGAATTCATATTTAGAAATGAATCTAGGAAGCCCTATTTATAGGCAAAATTCCCGGCCGGGATCGGAACCACCGATCTCGGGATCGGAGCTTCCGATCCAGCTCAGGCCTTGCATGCATGACACGCCGGGATCGGAACGTCCGATCCGACGATCGGAGCTTCCGATCTCGCCTCCAATCAACACTTGTCAAAACTCGTGGCTGAGTCATCGGGTAAAGCTGGTAGCCGGAGATCGGAACGTCCGTTCCAAGATCGAAGCTTCAGATCTCGGTGCTTCCGCTGAGCTTCCGAAGTGACTAGGATCGGAGCTTCCGATCTGAGTTCAAGGCTTCCGATCCGGCCCAAAGTCAAAAGACCAAATTCTCTTTCGAAATCCAATAACACTCCGAAATTGATTAATTACCAACCCTTAATCATGTTTAACATATTATTATCTTAAAATGAGTTATGGGTTACTACATTCTTTCCCCACCTTTAGATATTTCGTCCGCGAAATAACATCTAAAGACAAATCAAGATAACAATATGAAATATCAAACCACGTTTTATTACAACAACTGTAAGTACAACTACATGGTAATCAAAAATACAAAGCAAACAACTCAGGATATTCTGCTTGCATATGACTCTCAGTTTCCCAAGTTGCTTCTTCAATGCCTCGGCGCTGCCACTGTACCATCACAAGTGGTATAGTCTTGTTCCGAAGAACTTTCTCCTTTCTGTCTAAGATACGGATTGGTCGTTCAACAAAAGACAGATCTGGCTCTAGCTAAATATCAGTAAACTGAATCACATGAGATTCATCAGCTATATACTGTCGAAGTAACGACGCATGAAAAATATTATGTATACTGGAAAGATTTGGCGGTAAAACCAAACGATATGCAACATCTTCGATCTTTTTTAGTATCTGGAAAGGTCCAATAAAACGAGGAGACAACTTGCCTTTTACGCCGAATCTCATCACCTTCCTAAAAGGTGATACTCGTAGAAACACATATTCACCAGGCTCAAACTGAAGTGGCCTGCGACGAATATTAGCATAACTGGCTTGTCTATCTTGAGCAACTTTGATCCTATGCTTGATCAAATCTACCTTGTCTACAATCTGCTGCACCAATTCAGGACCCTCGACTTGTCATTCCCCGACTTCATCCCAGAATAACGGAGTACGACACCGTCGACCGTACAATGCCTCAAAAGGTTCCATATCAATACTACGATGATAACTATTATTGTAGTCAAATTCGATCAAAGTTAACTGATCCTGCCAAGATAAGACAAAATCCATGACAGAAGAACGTAGCATATCCTTCAATGTACGAATCGTCCGCTTTGACTGCCCGTCAGTCTCCGGATGATATGCAGTGCTCAAACTCAAAGTGGTACCCAACGCCTCCTGAAAACTACCCCAAAAACGTGAGGTAAATCGCTGGTCTCTATCACTGACTATGCTCACTGGAATCTCATGCAATCGCACTATCTCCTGAATGTATAAACGTGCCATGCGATCATAAGAATACTCCCGGTTATAAGGAATAAACTGTGCTGATTTCGTCAAATGGTCAACAACGACCCAGATAGCATCACACTGACGTGAAGTCATAGGTAAGTGGGTAACAAAATCCATAGTTACGTGCTCCCACTTCCATTCGGGAATCTCAAGATTCTGCAATAATCCACCTGGTCGTCGATGTTCAGCCTTGACCTGTTGACAAACCAAACATCTCAAAACAAATTGATACACACTCCTCTTCATCCCTTTCCACCAGAATCTAGTTCGCAAGTCCTTATACATTTTCATGCTTCCAGGATGAACTGATAGTCGACTCCTGTGAGCTTGAGATAGAATATCGTTCCTGAGCTCCGCAACATTAGGTACAACCACTCGATTAGATAAGCACAATAAACCATCTGCCTGAAAATGAAATCAAGATGTATTAACTCCATTGGCTAAACGTGCCAAACGCTGAGTCTTAACATCAGATATCTGAGCATCTCTGATCCGAGAATACAATGCTGGCTCAGACAAAATAGTATACAATCGAATCCCATTTCTCCCTTTCTTGTGCTTGAGCTTAAAACTCAATGAACAGCACTCTTGAATCATATGAAATATTTCACTAGTCTGAAGTGCAGAAAGTCTCACCTGCCGACTCAAGGCATCAGCAGTAAGATTAGCAGAACCTGGATGATATTTGATTTCACAATCATAATCCTTCAGAAGATTCATCCAGCGTCTTTGTCGCATATTCAACTCCGCCTGAGTGAATAAATACTTCAAACTCTTGTGATCCGTGAATATCTCAAATTTCTCGCCATAAAGATAATGCCTCCAAATCTTGAGTGCAAATACAATGGCGGCTAACTCGAGATCATGTACTGGATAATTACTCTCATGCGTCTTCAACTGTCAAGAAGCATAGGCAATAACATGTCCATGCTGTGTCAGAACACATCATAACCCCTTACCAGAGGCATCAGTATAGACAACAAAACCTCCTGATCCAGAAGGTAGAGCTAGCACAGGTGCAGTAGTAAGACGTCCATGCAGCTCGTGAAATGACTCTTCACAATCCGAGGACCATATGAAGGCAACATATTTCCGTGTAAGCTGTGTCAAAGGCCTGGCCAACTGTGCAAAATTCTCGATGAACCGACGGTAATATCCAGCTAGACCCAAGAAACTACAAATCTCAGCAACCGTCGTCGGACGAGACCAATTCAGCACTGCCTCTATCTTACTAGGATCAACAGATATCCCTTTATTAGAAATCACATGACCGAGAAACACTACCCGATCAAGCCAGAATTCACACTTGCCAATTTCGCATACAACTGCTTATCTCGTAACGTCTGTAAAACAATTCTCAAATGCTGTGCATGCTCATCCTTGTCATGAGAATAGACAAGAATATCATCAATGAAGACGATGACAAATCTATCCAGATATTCTCGAAATACCTGATTCATCAGATTCATAAAGACTGCCGGTGCATTCGTCAAACCGAATGGCATAACCAAAAATTCATAATGCCCGTATCTGGTCCTGAAAGCAGTCGTAGATATATCTGAGTCTCGTACCCGCATCTGGTGGTATCCAGATCTCAGATCTATCTTGGAGTAAACAGAAGTACCCTGTAGTTGATCGAACAGATCATCAATCCGCGGCAAAGGATACTTATTCTTGATGGTGACACGATTCAACTACCTGTAATCAATACACAATCGCATCGATCCATCTTTCTTCTTGAAAAACAAAATAGGTGCTCCCCACGGAGAAACACTCGGACGAATATATCCCTTATCAAGCAGATCCTGTAACTGCTGTTTCAATTCCCTTACCTCTGACGGTGCCAGACGATAAGGTGCTCGGGATATAGGCGTAGTTCCTGGTACTAGATCAATACCAAATTCAACCTCTCGCACCGGAGGAAAACCAGGAATCTCATCAGGGAATACATCAGGAAACTCACTGACTATCGGTAACTGATGAATACCCGTACTACTCATGGACATATCAACTGCATAGATAAGGTAGCCCTCCCCACCTGACTCCAAGACATGACATGCCTTTAGAGCCGAAACAAGTGGCATCGGAGGTCGCGCACCCTCACCATAAAAATACCAGCTATCACCCTCAGCAGGATGAAACTGTACCAGACGCTGATAACAATCCACAGTAGCGTGATACAAAGTCATTATATCTATTCCCAAAATACAGTCAAAATCTGTCATCGCTAATATCATCAAATTAGCCGATAACATATTACCCTCAAACTCTATAAGGCAACTCATCACTAGACGCTTAGTTACTATCTCCTGCTCCAGCGGATAGATACAACTAAATCCATATCTAATGATACATAAGGTAATCTATGTCTCTTAACAAAGCGACTAGAAATAAAGGAATGCGATGCTCCAGTATCAATTAAAACAAGTGCAGGAATACCACATAACAGAAAGGTACCTGCCAACATGCGATCTCTTCTCTCAGTAGCCTGTTCTTAAGACAGAACAAATACCTGCCCTTGAGACTGGGGACGGTAACCAGAAGAACTCTGTGGTGCTGGCTGCTGTCGTGGAAAAGTAGAAGCCTGAGATCCAACATGTGATCCCGATCCACTAGCAGAACCCATGCACTGAGGACAATCTCTCCGCAGATGTCCCTGCTGACCGCAAATATAACAAGCACCAGTAGCTCTCCGACATGAAGCTGCAGGATGCTTCCCTCCACAGTGACTACAAAACTCCTCCTTCTTCTTCTTCTTTCCAAAACGGAACATACCTCGTGAACCACGAGATCCAGATGAAGTAGTAGGAGTAGAAGAAGACGTAGGTCCAGATTGCACAACAGATTGAGCTCTAGGCTCAAATGATCCACTAAGTTGTGCTGACATCAACAACTGTGCATGCCTGTTGCTGATCTCCACAAGGCGGCAACGGTTCACCAAAGTCTCAGAAGATACCGGGTCATCACAGACGACAACCTGTGAGTAGATATCTTGGTTCAGGCCTTGTAGAAAAAGATCATACTTCGATGCATCACTCTCATTAATATGAGGACTGAAAGGTAGCAAATCAAGAAATCGTTGCTGATATTGATCAATAGCCATTGATCCTTGCCTCAGAGTAAGCAACTCCATCGATCGTGCTTGGCGAACAGCTGGAGGAAAATACATATTCTGGAACTGCTGACAGAAATCTCCCCAAGTCACCTGTCCTCTTTCAGTACGTGCCTGAGCAGCTTTGGCATCCCACCAAAAACGTGCTCGATCCTCTAGAACAAATTCTAGAACTTCCAATTTCTGATCCTCAGTACAATCGAAAGCACGAAAAGTACTCTCGAGTTTAGACATCCAACTTCTTGCTTGTTCAGGATTCTCGCCTCCCACCAAAGGTTTCGGTCCTACTTGCATGAATTTATTAATAGAGTAGCGACGTCTACCCTTATGATGACGATGTTGATCATCATGATGGCGGTGATGACGATGATGATGACCACCTCCCTGGCCAACACTACCATGACTCTCGTCAGCCATATCCTGAAAAGAATTGCACATTAAAATCCCAAATGCGCAAGAATTACTCAAAACTAATTCTAAATCCCAAGTACTAATCCCAAAATCTAAGCATGCTCTGATACCAAAAATGTAGTGACCCTGCATGGTATCACCTACTAACTGGCAACTAATATCATGCATTAAACTTAATAACCAAAATAACTTAACAGAGTAAAATGTGCGGAAACATAACCATAAATTACATATCAGCTTAGTATAAAAGTGTCAAGCTTATTCATCAATAGTGATACAACCATATCGAAATACTTAAAAGTAAACATTATACAGCTATATCGAATCCTGCTGTATAACTAACTCCTCAAGGCCTGCTCCCTAATCCTGCCTTGAACCACCAGCTCTGTCCATCCTGCGACCTGCCCCATGGAATAGGGTGTCCAAGATAACAACTAGGATGTGAGCACTAACGCCCAGTACATATACATGAGTAAACATATGTATATAATGTATGCAACATGATGACTGGTAAAGGGTCATCTGAAAAGTCATGCTCAGTACCGGTGCCACATGAGTGCTGCCATCGCACGGATCAATCTTTGGGTGCAACCACACTCGTCTAGTACACCAGAGTAGACAGACATAAATGCCCCCGCCGTCGCGGTACTCTCAGTGACAGACTATCGAGTATAGAGCTGAGCGGCTCTATAGTCAGGTATAACAAGGTATAGGCTCAACGTGTATATGCACATGACATATGAATATAAAAAGCGGTAAATCATATATCATGCCATATAATAATTCCAAATAAATGCAATATATAAACATGTATACTCGCTGGCAATCTCAGTCAATGTGTACGTACCTCTAGACTAGTTCAAGTATAGTAGGATCCTAGGTTCCAAGCCTATATTCAAAAGTTCACCGTATCACTACATAAATTCTATAAGCCTTAACTAAGCTAATAAGTACTTCCAAAACTTAAATAGATTCCGGACCATACCTTCATCCGTAGATAGCCCTTTGGAGACGCTAGTCCTGGATGACTATAACCACAACTTGGTTATTCCAGAACCTCTATTATAACCGATAGGGCCCTCAAATGTATATCTCACACTATATAACTGAAGAAGGAAACTCGAAATTCGTATTTAGAATTGAATCTAGGAAGCCCTATTTATAGGCAAAATTCCCGGCCAGGATCGGAACCACCGATCTCGGGATCGGAGCTTCCGATCCAGCTCACGCCTTGCATGCATGACACGCCGGGATCGGAACGTCCGATCCGACGATCGGAGCTTCCGATCTCGCCTCCGATCAACACTTGTCAAAACTCGTGGCTGAGTCATCGGGTAAAGCTGGCAGCCGGAGATCGGAACGTCCGTTCCAAGATCGGAGCTTCCGCTGAGCTTCCGAAGTGACTAGGATCGAAGCTTCCGATCTGAGTACGGAGCTTCCGATCCGGCCCAAAGTCAAAAGCCCAAATTCTCTTCCGAAGTCCAATAACACTCCAAAATTGATTAATTACCAACCCTTAATCATGTTTAACATATTATTATCTTAAAATGAGTTCTCGGTTACTACAAATATTTTGAACATTTTCGCCTTCTCTGTGTTATCCTTATATACACGTCCATTTTGTGTCATCCATTTCTCATGTCTCTCAACCATTGATGACGAATGAGGCACCGTGCGCGCTGTGGCTTGATAATTAATAGCCCACAACTGCATCACAAAGAGAGTGGCAAAAGCAAGCTTCCAAGTGGGAGTCATGGCCATTGTTAATGCAAGCACTGACTGTATAGTTTTTATTGTATATTTTGTGGTGTGAAGAGCGTTGAATCCTTTGGGAATTTATAGAATTCATTTGCAATGTGAATGTGAAGTTTGAGTTGCCATAATAACTCCCTGGAATTGCCGGCAAATTGATACACAGTAGTCTAATTAATCATATCTGAAAGTTGCTTGAACGCTGCTTTATTCAATTAACTAATAATATATATTTATGTATGTGTCTTTGTATACTTGTTTGTCATTTGGATTGGATGCTAAAACCACATATTAATTTGTGGCACGATTTTTTTGTCCATGGTGTGTATGTGTGTGTCAGTGTGTGTGTGTGTGTGTTTTTTTTTTAAAAAATACATAAAAGAAATAGTTAACTATTTTTAGAAACAAAAACACTATTAGGATTATAATTTCCTCAATTTTAATAACGACGAAATTATAGTTACATTTTTTGGGTTCCTATTTTGATTAAAAAAAATACATAAAATAAATAGTTAACTATTTTTAGAAACAAAAACACTATTAGGATTATAATTTCCTCAATTTTAATAACGACAAAATTATAGTTACATTTTTTGGGTTCCTATTTTGATTCATATAACTTGACATATACAATGAATTTAATATTCTTAACGGTAATGATTTTTTTTTTGAAACGATAACGGTTATGATTTTAAACCATATAAATCATTACAATATAATGTCTCAAAAAAAAAAAACAATATAATACCATATATATATATATATATATATATATATAACCGTTATATCTGTTTGATAGATATGATGGAATAAATATTAATACATAGATAGTTAATATAATGTAATAAAAAAATAAATAAGAAATGATAGTTAATATAGTATTTGATTTAATTGATAAATTATAGTTTATTTGATTTGATTGATTAAATTTTATATAAACATGATAAATTATCATTTTGTCCTTTTAACAATAAATAAAATATGAATAATATTATAAGGGATAATATAATAATTTAAATTCAATGATTTGATTGATGTTGATAAATAATTTTTGATTTGATTTATGTTAAATAAATAATAAATAAATTGATAAATCATATGACGAGAAAAACGCGAGATTGAATAAGATAAGTTATACATAGATTAATAATATAAGCTGAACGGTGTACAGAGTTGGCGGAATACGTCCAATCACCTAAATTTCCATGTGTATTAATTCTGTCAATTCAATTAATTGCTAATGTATATACATTAATTTTCTTATGTAATGGAAAATAATTGAAAATGCATGTGTCGTCACCAAATGGTCAAATATGGGATAATTCTTAAATATATCCCTCTACTTTCGTTATTGAGTCAATTATATCCCTTTTGTTTTTCGTATCCTGAAAATATCCCTTATCAATTAAAAAGTGTCTCGAACATGTCCTTGAAACTAAATAAAACCTATTCTGCCCTTTATTTCCCAACATTATTAAAATTATGCATAAGTTCATCATGCTTCCGTAAGATTAATTAAAATTAACTACCTCTTTGACCATAGTGTCGTCGGGTCAATGCTACCGAGTTTTACGAAGTGCTCCTCACACTCAACCATGCAGTCGCAACAGATGGTTTCTGCACAAGCTCCTTCAACGACACCCAGCACAGCCTTAATTCATTTTCTACCTTAAGGCGTATGGTATATAAAATTAATTATAAAATATAAGCATGGATGAACAAGAGACTTAGGAAATTTATTCAGACAACATATTATTACATAAATCAACCTCCTTTGAAGAGGAGGAGATAACTAGTTTAGCTACTCATAGTAGCCTTGTTCTTGAAATACATAAAATAGAAATTTAACACAAACTTAGAAAGAGAAATATTACAATAAATTTTATTTCGTAAGAAAACTGAAGAGAATGATCGATCTCTTCAGCTTCCTCAAAATCCTGTATTTATGGCCGAAGTTCCACTCGTTTCACCGAGAAACTTCAGGGAATCTTACAGCTGTCTTGAATTCTTTATGCCATTATTGATGACATCTTTTGCTAGCGGGAGAGTCACATGCCCGATGGCATCTTTTACTAGTGGAGGAGTCACATGCTTGACTTTTTCTTTTGGATTTATTCTCCTCACATGTCTTCTTTATTGTTGACGGGGCATCTTTTGCTTTTGCAGTGGGCCCCTGGGAAAACGCGGTTTTGGTGGTCCATGTCCACCTTTGCTTGTCTCGGAAAAATCTTTTCGATCCATTCGGGGTTTGAAGGTTTTTCCGAATTCTGGCTCCTTCTGGTTTGGACATTCTAGGCAGATATTCTCTGACCATCTTCCGATATAAGTCATGTTACAAAATTTTCTGCGAGTTTCTTTAATCCCTAGAAGCTTGTTGTTCCACAAAAAGTTCTTTTCGAAGAGTTCTTCTGCAAAAACCTTAGTTTTTCCTGTCATTGTGTTTAACAGGAATGATCCGTTCACAGAATTTTGATAAAATTTGAAAGGAAACTTGACCTTATCCATCTCTGTGAGACAAACCGAAATACCCCATGCCCTTCTGGTTGAAATTTCATTTTCTCCAAAAGTGGACACCAATGGTATTTCTTCAGATATGATCCTTGATAAATCTTTGATTATTCATGTCAGGTCTCCTTAGCTTGATGAAATGAAAGGGCTCGTGTGATCCTTTTCCTGTTGGTTCTGGAGCTGCACTAAAAAAGTATAACTCGAGCACATCTCCTCTAGACAAATGATCATTATTTGCCCATGTTTCTTGGACTGCTTCCTGAATCCATTTTGGTAGTTGTGATATTTCCTGGAAGCCTGGTGAAGTTGTATAAACTGAGGCTAGAGCCCCAAATTCATACCATAGCTTTACATCCTTAGGATTGACATTGTTTTTTAGCCAAACCCTTGGATATATTCCTGCAGCATCAACCCTGCAAGTGATCAGGTTGATTTCACTTCTTGTGCTTAATTTCTCTCATCTTTGTTGATAAACCTGAAATGGAGAAGTGACATCTAGGTTAGAATCGATCTTAGATTTGGCCTTGTCAGTGTGGGGACTAAGATTGATCTCTTCCTCTTTTACCCCAGAGGCGAAGGGTTGACTTGATGAGTTATCATCATCAATTGTTGCTTTATCTAGATCATCAAAAGCTGATGATAGATTAGAGCTTGTTTCTTGAGTATTAGAATCCTCAACATATTGTTTTATAACCGGTGGCTGTATTTCTTGTTCTTGTAAAACCAATGATTTTAACATTTCTTGTTTTTGAGAAACCAGTGGTTTTTCTATGGCACGCATAATTGGCCCTTGAATAGCAGCCCATAGTTGAGTTTGAGCTTGCATACATCCTGTGATTCGATTGGATACTTTGATCCGATCAGCTTGTTGTAACCTGCCCGCCATATCGGCACTTATGACAAGCTAGTTGAACTCGGTTTGAAGCAGCCCAGGGTGTTCCATGAGATGCCTCTGCATTTTCATGATGGAATCAACGTCACTTCCTTCCATCTCTTGTTAAAAAATCTGCAAAAATATTTTCATGAGATTTAATAATAATAATATCAAAAAAATAATTTTGACATAAAGCTTTTCATCTTAATAACCTAGCTTTCTCAAGTTTAGATTCAATCTTATTCCTTAGGAAAGCTTTTACCTGAGTGTTATCAACCTTCAAAGTGAATTTTTTAGCAAGTAAAAATAATGGCCATTTTTCGAAAGCCCTTTTAACTGCATAAAATTCCTTCTCGTTCATATGCCATCTGATAGCTTCAGATTCTGAAAAAAAGACCGCTACAGTATCTGCATGGTATTTCTCCATCCGGAGTAATCTTAGTAAGCACTGCTGCCCACCATTCGTCACTAGCATCCGTAAATAACACCAAATCATCTTCATCCACGGGTATAGCCATTTTTGGGAGATTCTTACATATCTCTTTTAATTTGTTCACCCCTTTAGTATGGTCATCGGTCCATATAAACCTTGCATCCCTTTTTAACAAAGGGCTGAACACCTTTCTGTACATTGCCAGATTATTTATGAACATCCCTGCAAAATTAACTACTCCTAGAAAAATTTGGAGTTGTTTTACATCTTTGAGTTTATCTGAAAAGTTCTTTACCTTTTCTACAATATGAAGTTGTAGAATTATTCCAGTTTCATCAATCTCAATCCCAAGGAATTCAATTTTTCTTGTTTCTATGACTACTTTCTTTTCAGATAAAACCAGTCCTTCTTGTTTACAAATTTTATAGAAAATCTGTAAATGTTTAACATGTTCATCTATGTTTTTTGATGCTATCAGAATATCATTAATATAAACAAACATGAAGTTAAAATAATCTTTAAAAAGATTATCCATTTTTCTTTGAAATATTTGGGGTGCATTAGCCAATCCCATAGGCATAACTTCCCAGATATAATGTCCTTGTGGTGTAGAGAAGGCTGTGAATTTCTTACTGCCTTCTTCCATTCGAATCTGGTAAAATCCAGACTTACAATCAAATTTTGAGAACACTTTAGCATTTCGTACACAGCTAATTAGATATTCTCTACTGGGTATGAAGTACCCATCAAACTCCAGGATTTTATTAATACCTTGGTAGTTAATAACTAACCTGGGTTTCTCTCTTTTTATTTCACCATGATTTTTGACCAGAAAACCTGGGCTGCTATATGTTAAAACTCCTTCTTTGATTAGACCAAGGTCCAAATGTTCCTTGATAATCATTCTCATATCCATTTGATCTGTTATGTTCATTGGGATAGGATTATATCTGACGAATTCATTATCTTTGCCTTCCTTTAGAGTAAGACTGACTTTGAGTTGATTTCTATCCCACCATGCCAAAGGATGCTCATTGTAACTTTCTTTGAGCCTCTTTTTGACATCTTCAAGTGTTACCTTATTTTCTAACTCTATATCTCTGTGATTTAGAGTTACTTTGAGAAGCTCCATATCCTCTGTTTGGAATTTTTGTTTTGTTGTTATTTTCAACATGGTTTCTCCAAACCTTTTTGGATTTTTCATTTTTGGGTGAAAAAGTTGTCATTTATCACCACGCTGGCTGCGAAATATTATCGGTAATTGTCGATAAAAAGCAACCTTGAGTCGTTGAACGATAATTTTATAATCACAAATTGTAGTGAACATAAGTCTTCTTGACTCGTTGCCTTGTGTGTACTTCTTAAACATTTGTAAGAAGTTATTTTCTAACAGGATATCTGCTCTTGTATCATGGAAATAGATTGGTGGTGTATTTACCTTGTACCAAGGTGTTTGACCTGCTCCTCCCATAAGGATCTCTGCTTGTTTTATTCCTTTGCAAAGAATTAAAATTCTTCGAGAGAAATTTCGTCTAGCAATTTTTGGCAATTCTTCTTCACATTCTTCAGGGAAGACTCCTCTTTTTGCTGTACAAATTCTTTCTCCCGAGTCAATATAAGCTGCAAAGTATTCAGCCTTATATTGTTCATACAACATACCTATTGGAATGTATATGGAGAAAGGACTTGTCGTCATTTTTTAAAGAGATTACTAAATGGCCCCGCCATTTTTAACAGACTATGTTGTAACTTAGTAATCCGATTAAGACTATTCACCTTTAGTTTTCCTAAGGCTTCAGAAGGTAGAGTATGGTTAATCCTTTCCACTTCTTCAATGCGTTCTAGTAACTCATGTTCATGACTTACTAATTTCAACAGTTGCTTCTTTCTCTGTTTATAAACAGAGTTTTCGAATCTGATTAAGGGATTGTCCCTTATCCAATTCTCTTGGTTTTCCATCTCGTAGAATTCTTATTGAATCCTCCAAGTCTTTTCTTTTGCCATAAACTCTATTCCTTTTTCAAGGCGTTTCCATGGTTTATGGTCCTCCAGAAACTCTAGGCCAAGAATGAGCTGATCTACTTCTTTTCCTGGAACTCCACAAATTTGAACTTCCAATTCTCCAATATTTATTAATGCTTGGTAAGTTCCTGTTACCTACTGCTCTAAATATTAAATCGAGTTACAAGGAAATTGGTTCATGTGACTTGTAATTTCGAATACTATTTTGACTTCTTTTCATCCTTCTGGAGATCTAAGTTTTCCTATTATTGAAAACTCCTTTTCTTCTGGTGGAATTTCCTGAATAGGAGATTTTTTCCACCTTCGACTTGTCATTCAGTCACCTTGAAAAGATAACCTTCGGAGTTCTATTTTAAGATCTCTGTATAGAACCGGTTTATCTTGTATTTGAATGTCTGTTTCTTGAATTAAAGGAAACTCGATTCTTTCCGGGTATATTGCTTGAGCAACTTTCCCAAAGATTTCTGGAATTTCGATAAACTCATTTTTAATAAATAATTCAGAATGATGAGTATTAGAAAGAACATATGAAATTTGATAAGTAATAGAATATGGTCTATTACCTTCCTTCATCAATCTTTTTTCTTTGAAGTTTTGATGCAAATTCAAGGCTCGACTAAAGTCTCTGTCAGCTAAATTGTAGGCTATTCTTGGATAAATAACTCCTGCAATTTTTCCTGCACATAGATTTCCTGAGATCGTACCCAGAACAGCATCTTGGATATTCCCCATTCTTTTATCACATACTACGATATTTATGGGTGAATTTATTTCCTCTTTAAAAGTTGCCTTGATCATTATTTGGATTGCTCCAATATGAATCCAAGACATCATTCTTGCTAACTCACTTTTCAGCTTCTGCAATTCCTCTCTTACTTCTTCAAAATGAATTAACTGCATCTCTATTTGATTACTAGTTAACTCCATAGGGATTTCCATTTCCCTTCTGGATACTTTGTAAATCAAATGATGTCTTCTTTGTCTAAGCCCTAGGTTGCCTAAGACTCTTTCTACTTGTCCTGCCGAAAATCCTTGGTACTTCTGTAATGTTGGATTTTCTCTCATAATCCTTTGGACCATATTATGAGATATCGTGGTTTGACTAAAAAATCCAGCCAAACTCTCATGTGTTTCGTGTCGAAACACTTCTTCTTTATTCTGATTCTGATTCTGATTCTGATTCATCTTCAGATTCATCTTTGTTAAACAATATCTCTTCTTCGTATATACTTTCATCTGAGGGGATATCCTCAAATTGATATACTTAGACTAGATCTTGAAAGAAGACCGCATCATCCATATCTGGTGTTGCTTCAAAGAGTTTAACTCCCTTTTTCTTGTTTTTTGGACAGTTTGTAGATATATGGCCTCTAGCTCCACATGTCCAGCAATTGCAATCCTTGAAACTTTCACTTGCTCTCGTATGTGTTCTTCTGAAAGTTCTTCTAGATGGTGTTCTTCCCCCGCTTTTTGATGACTTTGTTGTTGGGGATGCTCGTGTAGGTCCACTTCTTCTACCTGATCTATAGGATCTGGCCTTTTTTTTTGGACCAAAATGTTCTTGGTTTCCAAGAACTTTTAATTTTTTTATTGTAGGGATTATTTCTGAATTTCTTCCTCTTAAATCCCTATGATCTATTCCCTATAATCGTAGGGAGATCATTTTCTCTACAACATAGAGGCGTGCGCTTATTAATACCTCTTTTTTTCTTGTAGTTCTTCTGTAATGCTGTCATATGGCACCATTCCGCCAATTTACCTTTCAAAAAAGAGGCGCGTCTTGCCAATGTATCAAGATTACCTGGAACGTATTCTTTTATCAGCATTTCTCTCCACGGGCTTGGAATTTTTGCGAAAAATAGCTGAATGGCTACATTTTCTTCAACTCCCGAATTCCATCTGTATTTGGTGAATAACATAATATATTCATCAACTAAACAGATATCATGTAACTCGAGGCTATACAGAGCTTGAGTATATCTTCTCTTTTTCTCTGTATCTTGATTATTGAAATAGTCTACCCCTATGAATTGTGCTTTAAAAAGGGTGGTCATTCTTCCTCCAATCTCGCTAAGTGATTCTCCTGCTAAGATTGATTCCTTGGTTTCTGGCATGGTAATTTCCCAAGCTATCTTGACAGATCCCATTAGACTCATTTCCAGAAGTTTGATAAATCCCTCTTTATTGAGATCTAAAGTTCCTGCTGCTATTCTCATAGCTGATGTCCAATCATCTATGAGATCTTCTCTGTTTTTGAAGTCCAGAACATCCAGGTTTAACATAATCCCATAAGGATGTATCGGGTCTAAAACAGTTTTTCCATAAGAAGTTTGATGTATTGGTATATTACTTCTTCTTGATCTGGTTCCGGCTGGATGTGAATTTTCTCCAACATGGAACTCACTATGTGGTTCTTCTGTTTTAACCACATATCTAGGGGGATTCCCTATGGGTTTTTCACCCTCAGGGGAATTCATTTTTAGATCTACTACTTTGAGATTCGCAAATAAATCCGCAAGTTGTTGTAGATCCTCGAGATTTAATCTTTTTAAAGTAGTCATCAGATAGTGTTTTTCTCTGATACTTCCTTTATAAGATTAATCATCATTTCATCATCAGTTAAAGGTTTTTGAACCATTTTGGTTTTACCTTTCTGATGTAACAGAGGTTCGGTACCAAACGAGAGTGGTAACCTTCCTCCTGTATTTCCCTTTCTAGAACTAGACGTCTGTTCTAGATTTACGATTTTGATTTGAAGATCCTTTAGAGTTACAAGAATTTCTTCTTGTTTCTTAATGATTTCTCCAATCTGCCGAGGTATTTCATACAGCTGATTACTGTAATATTGTACCGTCTTTTGAATTTCTCTAAGATCTCCGGTGAGTTTAGAGGAATCTGGTGTGATCTCTAGAAATTAAGAATTAGAAATCATATTTCTTAATCTTTTCAGAGAGTATATAAGATCTAAGTCTCTTTAAGTTTTGTAAAGAATCTATTTTAAATAGATTCACTTGTTTATGGGATTTCATATAAATGAAACCCTTCTAGTTCAAACTCTCGTTTGAATCCATGGTTTGTTGAAAATCTCTTCCTCAACAAAGAAAAGTATGATTTAATGAATAATATAAAGTTTGAATAAAATTACCTAGACTCTGATATCATTTTGAGACATAGGGAAATTTTTATACAAAATATTAATATAAGGGTAGTATAGAAAATTTTTAGTTTGGAAAACATATCTTGGAAACTTTTTATAAAAGAGGGACGTAATTGGCCACGAAAAAAGTGTTAGTATATTTTTGGGAAAGTTAGGAAACTTTAGGGACATAATCATTAATTATCCCGGTCAAATATAGTAATACATTCGACCAAATCATGCGATAGATTAATTCAAAAAAATTAATTAAAAACACGAATCATACCTCAATATTAAAGACTAATTATCACTTGGCCAGTCTACAAATCGTGTCCTAAGGATGACTTATAATTTATTCAATTAGTAAAATGGCTAGAAACTTTATGTCTCTCAATCTCAAATAAATAATCTACACTTCTGTTTTGATGGAATGGAGATCTTTCATATGAAGTTGGAGGAATATGTGACAATTTTTTTTGTAGGAAATCCTTGACAAAAAATACACACTATCATTCTATCACTAACCGTTTGCTTTCAAAAGTCTTAAAAAATAAGTGTTTTTTCAAGTTGGTTTTTAAAATCACTTTTTTAAGTAAAAGTTAAAATAAATTTTTTTTTGGATAAATAAATTGAAAGCACTTTTTTAAGTTAAAAGCCTTTGAAAACTACAAATAAGAGCTTTTAAAAAAGAACTTATTTTGGCTTAAATAAGTGCTTTTAAAAACTTCAAAGTTATCCAAACACATTTGAAACAACAAAAGCACTTTTTTTTTTTTTTTAAAAAAAAGCACTTTTTCTATTTTGCTTCTTAAACCAAACATACTCTAAATACATAGTTCAGTTAAGTACTATATTTAATAGTATTAGGAAGGTGCAACCTAAAATTATATATATGTTTATTAATATCTAATAAATATTAAAGGTTTCTGATAGATAATAGTCATGAAATTATTTTCAAACTAAAAAAAATGATATAAAACTGAAAACAGAAAAATTATAATGTTCATTATAGGTACTATAACAATTGTTTGTTATGTTTTAAAAACTATACATATGATAAATAAACTCAAAAACTTAAGATATAAAAAAAATTACAATTTTAGTTTCGCAAATTAGCCTATTTTGGATTTTTTTTTACGTGACTTGCAAGGTTATAAAAAGTGCGAACCGTAACGAAGCGTCACGGTCAAAATTCAAACTTCACTAGTTTAAGCGTGTTTAGAATAACTTTAAGCGTGAAAAGTACGTTTTATGTACTATTGGTTGACCGCTTTTTTTCAAGTTTTTGCTCAAAGAGAAGTTTTTTTGCTCATGCTTAATGCTTAATCGCACTTAAACGACGTTTTTTCGTGTTTTTTAGAACACCGATGACTTTTCAAAACATGATTTTTATCCAATAACATCTTTTTTTTTGCCTGAAACCTCTAAATCTATAAAATATGGTTTATTTGAAACCGGTGGTTTCCTATATAGCACGTGTGTTGATAATAAAATTTAGATTACACACATTAAAATTTATGTATGTAAAAAGAAATGAGAAAGTAAATCAAAATGATCTTCAAAACATCAAAATGGGAGGTAAAAAATTTTTTTGTTTCCCTCATTTTTGTCGGAGAAAATTGCATTTTTGATCCCTTAAGTTTATCACTTTGAAATTTAGGTCTTTTATGTTGTAAGATTTCAGATTTAGTCTTCTATATATTTTTTTATTTTGGCAATTTTATTCATGTTTTCGAATGTGGCGCTAACATGTCACCAATGCAGCGCTGTGTGGAGCTAGTGTGTACAGTGTCATACCATTATTTGCAACGAAAATGGACTAAAATAACCCAAGGTCGAAACACGTATTACTAAAACTGAATTGTGAAAATATGGATGACCAAAATCATAATTGTTACGCCTTAAACGCATACAAATCTCGTGTAATGAGATTAATATTTTTAATGCATTAAAAATTCTCATAATTAAATTGTTTTGATGATTACAAAACTCGGTTAATCGTTACCAACAGTTTAAAGTGAGAAATTTGCAGGTAATAATATTTTTGAGTATAAACAATATTGGAAACAAGAACCGATAATCAAAAATTGGGAATAAAAATTCAAAAGTTCGAATCTGTCCAGGTTCGGACGACCTGAAGGCAACTTCGGATGCTCCGAAGTATTTACAGAATTTAATAAAGATTGGAGGACAAGTTCGGAGACTTCGAAGACTACTTCGGACGATCCGAAGTGAGTTCGGACGACCCAAAGATTTTCCAGGAATTAAATAAAGATCGGAGGCACTCTCGGAGGCCACGAAAAGACTACTTCGGACGATCCGAAGTGAGTTCGGACAACCCGAAGATTTTCCAAAAATTAAATAAAGATCAGAGGCACTCTCGGAGGCCATGAAATGACTACTTCGGACGACCCGAAGACAGGTTCGGATGACCCGAACTCCTTTACGGCCATGAAGATTTTGTCGAAAGAAAATTTGCCTGAATGAATTTTATGCCGCCGTTCAGATGACCCGAAGATGACTTCGGACAACCCGAAAAGTTCACCAGCCATAAGAATTTGAATTTCAATCAGACAAGGTTCGGACGAACCGAACCCGTTCGGATTGGCACCTATAAATACATGCCATTTGAAGTCTTCTCAACTCACCAATTCACTCTCAACTCTCTTTGCAAGCAAGTTCATCTCCTACAAGAGTTAAAAGAAATATTTGTGAGATATATATTCAAAATCGAGGGTTGTTTTATAAGTTCATTCGTGAGTTGGTTCCTCGGTTATTGTAAACACTTGTGTGTGAAGCCAAGTGTATTTACGAGTGTTGTGGCTATCCTTGGAGCCCTTAAGGCCAAGTGTTGAGTTGTATCGGCGCGGTGATCGTGTCAAGTTGTAAGGCTATCCTTGGAGCCATCAAAGCCAAGTCGTTCGAAGTTCTAGTGGATCCTTGGTTAATCGATCTTAACCAAGAAGGGGAGACGTAGACGATTTATCGTCGAACTTCCATAAATATCTCTTATCCCTTTTACTGCTTTATTTATTTTACGCATTTATTTACCGCACTTATTATTAATTGCTTTAAGTCTTCCGCTTGCGTATTTGCATAATCGCTTTAAATTGCTAAAATTGCCAATAGAACCTAAATCCCCCCCCCCCCCATTAGGTTCTAACAAGTGGTATCAAAGCCACGTTTTTCAAAATATTTTCAAAAAGGTTCTTATGACAAATCTAGCGAGCGACTATGCTTAAGGGAAATCAACAAATCGTCCTCCTCTTTTCAATGGCATAAACTACGGATACTGGAAAAACCGAATGTCCCTATATATCCAATCCGTAGATTATGACCTTTGGAAGGTTACTGTGAAAGGTCCCTACATACCTACTAAAGAGGTTGAGGGTGTCAAAATTCCTAAGGGAATGGACGACTTTTCTAAGGAGGATATGAAACTTATATCTCAAAATGCTAAAGCCATGAATATTCTTCATTGTTCCTTAGATATGAACGAGTACAACCGGATCTCAATGTGCTCATCCGCTAAAGAGATATGGGACAAGTTGGAGATATGTCATGAAGGGACTAATCAAGTCAAAGAAATGAAGATCGATCTACTCAAATCCCGGTGCGACGGTCCTTCACCTGAAAAGCAGAGGAAGAGAAAACAACCAGGACGTCATTATATTTACACAGTTGTGAAACTGATAAAAGATTCTTCTGAATTGAAGGCACACACAAGACATGAGGAAATTGAAGAGAAGCAGGAGTAATTGGTGGTGAGAGACAACCTTTGTGGGTGATGGGAAGACCAGTGCCGTCACCAACAATTACACCATCAGAACCCACATAAGGGTCATGCATTGAGAAATTGGCAAGATCAGATGCCACATGATGAGTGGCGCCGGAGTCAAGAATCCAGTCAGACGGAGAAGACGGTGCAAGCGAGTAAGCCGTTGGGGAAGCAGAAGGACCAGAGGCGGAATAAGACTGCCCAGAAGCTGCCGTAGGAGCTGGTAGATACTGAAAATCTAGGCAGCGTCTGGCAGAATGCCCCTGACGACTGCAGAGCTGACAACGCCCAAGATAGGGTCAAGGGACACGCTGTCCGTTTGTTGACGGAGACGATTGCTGCGGCTGCCGCGAAGCCCAACCGCCAGGGTGGCGGATGGGCTGGTGGTGCGCGACGGGGGCATTAGTCACAATGAGCGGTGAACGGCGGAAGCCCCCAGTCGATCTGGCAGACGGATTGGCGGTGAACGGAAGTGTGATCTGGGTGTCCCTGCGAGCAGCCAGATGAGCTTCATGATTTAGGAGTTTATCATGTAACTCCTCAAACGATATTGAAGAATCATGGGCTTGAATAGCATGAGCAAGTTCTTTATAATCATCATCCAGACCATGAAGAACTTTGATGGTGAGATCCTCGATGTCTACAGGTGCATTCATGAGAGCCAGTTCATCAGCTTTGGATTTGATGAACTGCATGAATTCGGTGATGGACTGGTTGCCCTTGATTGGATTGCGAAGTTGCGTCTTTAACTGGGTTATGCGGCCACAGGAGGGCTTGCCATAAGTGAGGGAAAGGGTGTTCCAAGAATCTACGGATGTGGTGGCAGTAGCAATAAACGGAATCAATGACGGAGATAGTGATCCAATGATAATATTCAATATCAGTTGATCCTGGAGGATCCAAGCGGTGTATGCAGGATTCAGCGTTGAAGTGGTATCGGTTGTAACTAATTTGGCCGGACAGAGATGAGAACCATCAACAAATCCAAGCAGATCATGACTAGTAAGGAGGGTCGTGAACTGCAGACGCCATGAGAGAAAGTTGGAGGAGGTGAGCTTCAAAGGCGCATGAGCAGCAGCATTGAAGGAGATCGAAGTGGAAGGGGCAGCAGCTGGAGTGGCGGCGGCGACCATGGAAAAACGGCAACGGCGGCTCGGCGAAGAGGGAGTTCGGCGGCGGCTAGGGTTAAGGATATTTTAGTGGCGTATGCCAAAGGCTCGTGATACCATGTAGAAACCGATGGAATAATATTGTTTTGATATATTACCAAGAATGAATACAAGACTAGTTTATATACAACTAGAAAACCTAAGAGATAAAAGGAAAATACAAAATATAAAGAAGATAATATAGAATATATTCCAAGATATAGAATATATTCCAATATCAACCGCCTCTAACACTCTTTACTTGATTTCAGGTTCACTTCGGATTTGAAGCTTTGTGTAATGGACTGGGCTGGCCCAGCCATTCTTGCACTCATGGTCTTCTCCCCCCTGGTGGGGAGTTTTTTCCCTCCCCAGGAATCGAACCTTGTATTTAAGCCTGGGGTACAAGGTTTGATTCCTGGGAAGGGCAAAAACTCCCCACCAGGGGGAGAAGACCATGAGTGCAAGAATGGCTGGGCCAGCCCAGTCCATTACACAAAGCTTCAAATCCGAAGTGAACCTGAATCAAGTAAAGAGTGTTAGAGGCGGTCGAGAGGGTGTCCCGGCATAGCCACTCTGACACTCATGTCAAATACGTGAACGAATAAGCAAATACAGGAGCTTGGTCGTCCCTCAAAATGAAATTAATTGAGTTGCAAATGAAGTGAGCAAACCCGATATTTATAGAAAAGAATGTAGGGTACCACGTGAGTGAGAATCACATACTTGTTCATCCGAACTCGCCTTACTAAAGCATTTCAAAGTGTGGCCTCGCTCCTAAGGCGAAGATGAAGCTAAGGGCTCATCCACCCTGCGTAGGCTCTACCTTCGCTTCTATCATCCCTATCCTCAACTCCTTAGCTCATCAACAAACCCACCCCCACCCCCCTTCCCCAAAAAAAAAAAAAAAAAACTCATAGACTCATCCTATCGTGGACTCATCCTCAACTTCTTAGCACACCTTGGCTGTCCTTGACATAACTCTAACTCCAACATATATCGTCTCCTCCACTTATCCTCACGGGTTGACCTTATCACTTGGAGCTGGACCCAAGCCTTGGTTCCTGGCTATGGACTCGAATTGAACCCAAGTATGTGTTGAGCTCACCCATGGCGTATCAGTATTACATCATTATATCTAAATATTATTTTTCATTACAAAAGTATCATTTTTTTTGTTAATTTTGTTATTTGAAAATATGTATAATATATGTTGATTTGAATTTAAAATTTCAAACACATGAAAATTATTATTTTTTATCCGTGAATTATTATTTTTTATACACATTATCATTTTTTAGTTATATTATATGAAATAAAGTAATATATTACTTTTTATGTACAAATTTTTTATATTTTTTTTACTTTCGATATAGATTGGGTCGACTCATCTCATAAATAGAATGGACGTGTTTGTCATTCTCATCCCCACCCCTAAAATTATATTTGTCCCCATCCCCGACGATGAGCATTGATGACGAGAAAATGGGCAGAAACTCCACGAAGATGGTTGGATTTGGTTGAAATATTTCCTAATCTCGAACAAATGGGCTTAGTTGAAATAATCTCGACCAAAAATGGGTGGAAAATCAGAAAAAGAACCATTTTGATTTTTGAGTTACGTGAGAAGACTCGAGTTCAAGTAAAAATATCCCAAATCGAGATACAAATTATCACAATAGAACCGGATTTGATTCAAGGATTTGAAAATTTTTCAAACTCAAAACCAATATCCCAAAATATAGGGTGATTTTATGTTATACCGGGTGAAACACTATCTAATTTTTTTGAGATGTGCGCGCGAACATCTCTCTAAATGACAAAAAATATCATGCTAAATACAAAAAAAATACAGGCGGGTCCACATGATTTTTTTTCAGCAAGATGTTCGCGCGAATATCTTAATAAAAAATACAAAAAGATTTTATCTCACCCGATGTAGCATAGAATCACCCCAAAATATATCCTCAAACAAGCAATGTTTCGGGTTTTTCCCGCTAAGTGCGGAATGCACAATCAAAATCACCATCACTAAGACCTAGTACTCTAAACTAAAAACCTGAAAGTTCTTTTCCTAGACTCACTAGTATAAAGATGACAATTTCCTCCAAATGTAGTGGAGAATGCGATATTCGACCTGAATGGAGGAGGGTGTAGAGGGCCTTTTTGAAGCCGAGTAGACAAATGGATAATCAGATATGGAGATTTTAGATTGGGGAGGAAGACGAGTGTAGTAATATCCTATCCATACCTAACTCGAACACCCAATTAAATATTAATATATATACACATATATATATATATACATATTTATAAGTTATTTATATTAAAGAAATGTTAATTAAAATTTGTTTTTATTGAATGATGGAATTAATATATAAAACTAGGGTTACTTTTTAGGATAATTATATTAAAGTAAATTGAATGCGAAACATTCGAGATGGAATCAAATGAAGATGTAGATACTATGTTCCGAAGGCTTACTCAAATTATCAATGAGCTAGCCCAACTCGGGGAACAATATCCAACCAAACAAGTGTGGAGGAGAGCTCTACGCGCCTTACCTAAGGAGTGGGATGCCAAGAGGACGGCTATCATAGAATCCAACAAAGGCGACACCGCTTCCTATGACCTTGATCAACTTCATGGGACTCTAAAAACCCATGAGTTGGAATTGTCAACAAGGAAGGAAATAAAGAAAGAAGATATCAAGGCAAAGGAGATTGCTTTATCTAGCCAATCCAAAGAATATGAAGATGATGATATGACACTCTTTGCAAGAAAATTCAAAAGATTTATGCGAGGAAACAACTTCAAAAAGAAGACGGACAAAGAAGTTACCTGCTACAACTGTAAACAACAAGGTCACTATGCAAATGAGTGTCCTCTCAAGAAGAAAGTTGACAAGGGAAAGAAGAAAGCACTCATAGCCACTTGGAGTGATAGCGACGATGATGAGGAGGAAGCAAACATCTGCCTCATGGCTAAAAGTGATGACATCGTCTCCGACGACGATGACGAGATACCTTCCTATGACGAACTACTACATGCATATAAAAAAATGTTTGATATGGCTAAGTCACTTAGAAAAGAAAATAAAAACCTTAAAAATGAATTAGAAACTAAGGGGCATGAAAACGTAAGATTAAAGAATGACATAGCCCACTTAGAAAAATCTTTTAATAAGTTCAATGTCAGTAGTAATAAATTGAATAATCTACTTAGCATGCAGAAATGTAGTTTTGATAAGGGTGGACTAGGGTATGGTAAGAAATCAATTGACTTTACTAGCCTAATTGCTAAGGCAAAAATGAGATTACCCCCTACATGTTCTTATTGTTGTAAAATAGGTCATGTTAAACATAAATGTAGATCTTTAAAATTTCAATATGATCAAAAGAGCTATATGAAATGGAGGCCTAAGAGTACTTAACAACTCATCAGTTGGCATTATGAGATCATGATCTAAGGGATTTCATCATAGACCGGTTTAAACTGCCTTGACTTGCGACTGGTCTTCCTGATGAACGCTGCTCTGTCCAAGGAAATAGGTTTTTAAAGAGGCCATAGCCCTACCTACTACTGGGAGCACTCTTGGAAAGTGGCGATGATGTTGCTATGAGATACTGAACTCTTAGAAGTGTATTTTGTATCTCTCTTTTCTAACACTGTGGACCCAAAAGAACTAAAGGGTACCAAAATAAATTTTTGCAGGGAAATAGGAAAGTTGTTCTTCCAAGCATATGGTATCTAGACAGTGGATGTTCTAGACATATGACCGGGAATAAAGAGCTACTCCAATCCATCAAACCAAAGGAGAAAGGAACTGTCACATTTGGAGACAACAACAAAGGAGTTATCGAAGGAATCGGCTCAATAGGTATATCTGAATCCTGCTTGATTGATGATGTACTCCTAGTGAAAGGGCTTAAGCATAACTTACTAAGCATAAGTCAATTGTGCGATAGAGGTTATGAAGTCAAGTTCACTCCCCAACACTGCACTATATCACTCACGACTGACAAATCCATAAATTTCAAAGGATATAGAAGTGAAAATGTATACAAGGTTTCTTTAAACAATTTATCTTTATCAAATATTAAAAGCCTTGTATCCTTGAATGTTGATGACAACATTCTTTGGCATAGACGACTAGGTCATGTTGGTCCTAGTACCATAGAAAAACTTTTTAAACTTGATTTAGTTGTTGGTATGCCAAAACTCAATTTAAAATTAGATTCTGTTTGTGATGCGTGTCAACTTGGCAAACATACAAGAGAATCTTTTAAAAGCAAAAATTTTATATCTACTTCTATGCCCCTTGAACTTCTTCACCTAGATCTATGTGGTCCCTCGAGGAACGCTAGCCTAGGAGGGAAGCTTTATGCATTTGTCATTGTGGATGATTTTTCACGTTACACGTGGACATTGTTTTTAGCCCAAAAAAATGATGCCTTTGATTATTTTAAAACTTTTGTCAAACGAGTTGAGAATGAGAAAAATCTTTCAATAAAACAGATCCGTAGTGACCACGGAACTGAATTTCAAAATGAGAGTTTTACAATTTTTTGTGAAGAGAAAGGCATCGGTCACAATTTTTCTTGTCCTATGACTCCTCAACAAAACGGGGTCGTTGAGAGGAAAAATAGGACACTTGTGGAGATTGCGAGGACCATGATATGTGAGCATTCTCTACCAAAATATTTTTGGGCTGAAGCAATGAACACTGCTTGTTACATCATTAATCGTGTATCAATAAGGTCAATTCTTAAGAAAACTCCATATGAATTATGAAGAGGGAGAAAGCCTAACATTTCATATTTTCGAGCTTTTGGTTCCAAATGCTACATACATAATAACGGTAAGGACAACCTTGGCAAATTTGATGCCAAATCCGACAAAGGTATTTTTCTTGGGTATTCCACAACAAGCAAGGCTTTTAGAGTTTTTAATAAACGTACTTTACTTGTTGAAGAATCTATGCATATTGTATTTGATGAATCTATGTCAATAGTCTCTCACACTAACAATGATGATGTAGAATTACTCGAAGAAGAGATGGCTTCATCAAGTCTAAATGATTTAGATGTTTCTGTTGAGGAAACACCACTTCCGAAGGATTGGACGCTTCACAAAGATCATCCTATAGATCTTATCATTGGAAGTCCTTCGAAGGGTGTAACCACTCGCTCTTCTCTTAATAATATTTGCAATCATCTTACTTTTGTTTCGCATGTTGAACCTAAGTGCATTGATGATGCTTTATTAGATGATTCTTGGATTATTGCTATGCAAGATGAGTTGAATGAGTTTAAACTGATGTTTGGTATCTTGTTCCTAGGCCGCATGATAGATCTATTATTGGAACTAAATGGGTGTTTAGGAATAAACTTGATGAACATGGTACTATCACTAGAAATAAAGCTAGGCTTGTAGCGAAAGGTTATAGTCAAGAAGAAGACATTGATTATGATGAGACATATGCACCTGTTGCTAGACTAGAATCCATTCGCATGCTACTTGCTTTTGCTTGCTCTAAAAATTTTAAGTTATTTCAAATGGATGTTAAGAGTGCTTTCCTGAATGGTGAATTGAAAGAAGAAGTTTATATTGAACAACCTGATGGCTTTGTTGATGCTTTACTGCCTGATCATGTGCATAGATTAAACAAAGCTTTGTATGGATTGAATAAACTGTCTACTTTCTTGCTTTCAAATGGTTTTTCAAGAGGAAAGATCGACATTATTTTATTCACCAAGAATGTCAAAGATGATTTATTAATTATGCAAATCTATGTTGATGATATAATTTTTGGTTCTACTAATGAAACTCTTTGTCAAGAATTCTCTAAGTTGATGTGGGAACACTTCGAGATGAGTATGATGGGGGAACTTAACTATTTCCTCGGATTACAAATCAAACAGTGCAAGGATGGGTTCTTTGTGAACCAAAGCAAATACATCAAGGAGATTCTAAAGAAGTTTGGGATGGTGAACACAAAATCATCATCCACACCGATGAGCACAACAATCAGACTCGACAAGGATGAAAATGGTAAAACTATAGATCAATCTTCCTTCGTAGTATGATTGGCTCCTTATTATATGCTACTGCTAGTAGACCGGACATTATGTTTAGTGTTTGCTTGTGTGCACGATTTTAATCATGTCCAAAGGAATCACATTTGTTCGCCTTAAAACGCATTTTCAAATATCTTTCAAATACTCCAAATCTCGGCTTGTGGTATTCAAAAAATTCTTTCTTTGATTTAAAAGCTTACTGTGATGCCGACTTTGGTGGATATAAGGTGGACAGAAAAAGAACTAGTGGAACTTGTTTCTTTTTAGGAAACTGTTTAGTTTCTTGGTTTTCCAAAAAGCAAAACTGTGTTGCGTTGTCAACGACCGAAGCCGAATATATGGCTGCTGGTAGTTGTTGTGCGCAAATTCTTTGGATGAAGCATCAATTGCTCGACTATGGCATCTCTTTTTCAAAAATCCCTATTTTTTGTGACAACACTAGCGCCATTTGTCTTACAAAGAATCCGATTCAGCATTCGCGCACCAAACATATTGACATTCGTCATCATTTTATTCGTGACCACATCGAACGAAATGAAGTTGAACTTCAATATGTTGACACGTCAAATCAAATTGCCGATATTTTTACAAAACCACTAGATGAAAATAATTTTATTCTTTTGCGTGCTGAACTTGGCATGATTGAGTTGTAAACACTTACGAACATAAATAAATTTAATGTCATATTAAGGGGGAGCTTAATATTAAAATCGAGCAAATTAATTTTGGATAATATAAATCAATTATATTTATTCAAAATTAAAAAGCTCACATTTTATGTGAATTATTTGATTTAATACTTAAAATTTCAAAATTTAATTTAAGGGTAATTTTTCGAATTTTTGAAACTTCGGCTGGTTCGGACCACCCGAACCATAGTTCGGATCGTCCGAACTGCCTCGCGCCCATTCAATTCAAGACTTTCAAAATTCCCTCCTAATTAGCCAGTTCGGGCCCTCCGAACCAAGCTTCGTATCGTCCGAACTATGGGCGGTAAAACTTTGAATTTTGACCGCCTCAGCTTCGGGCCCTCCAAAATATTTTGGACCACCCGAACTTAAAAATGAACTATTCGGACCATCCGAATGTACTTCGAGTCCTCCAAACTTGAATTACAGACTGTCAATCTTATCCCCTCGATAATCAGGTTTGGACCGTTCGAACCCAGTTCGGATCGTCCGAACCCTCTGCTATATATACCCCCTCGGGCCATCCGATTTCTTCACCCCTAAAAACTTACTTTTCTCCTCTCTCATCCGAAATCTAGCCTAAAAAATGCCTACCAAACGCCGTCGTGATCAAGGTAGCTCTAGCCGCCCAATCCCTATCCATGATCCAAATTTACCAGCTATTTCTCGTCCTATCCCTGAGGATTATCCTACTCGACCGATTTTACCCGGTCGTATTTTCAATGCTGCCCAGCATTGGGAATCCTTTTTCCAGTCTTCCATTCCGGATGCTATCTTTCCAGAGTTACTTTACGAGTTCTACGCCAACCTGGAACTCGAACTTGGCGAGGAGCTTCATATCGCTACGATTGTCCAGGGTCGGCATGTTCGCTTTTCTGTCTCCAACTTTTCCGAGTGGTTTGACCTTCCTTTGCTGGGACCCAGCAACTATTTCGGAGAGGGATGGCCCACTCATGATCCTACTTTTGATCGAGATGAGGTTCTTTCTACCATTCTTGGTCGTCCAGCCACTGTTGCCGACGATCGTCTTTCTTTGAAACAACTCCGTCCCGACTACCAAATCATTCAGAAATTGATCACTACTTCCATCATTCCGCGCAGTGGAGACTCATCCACCTGCAAATATCTTGATCTTTATGTTCTCTACCATATTGTCTCTTCCCGTCCTTTCAACCTTTTTCGATTCATTATGCAGGCTATGCATAATGCGGCTAAAGCCACGAGGAAAGTTTCTCTACCTTTTGCTCGTGTCATCAACCGCATTTTGACTTATTTTGACATCTCTTTTGATAACCCAAATGCTCTTCCAATCTCTGATTTCCACACTTTCAACCATTCTTCGATTACCAAGATGGAACTATCTTGGAATCCTGTCCTTTCTTGTTGGGTTAATGACCCAACTCGTGCCTTTAAAAAATATCTTCCGAACAAAAATTTTTCACTCCCTTATTCGAGTCTTTCACCCACTTCTCAAGCTAAGGGTTTTCCCAATGGGCCGCCTGCCGAAGAAGGAGGACCTTCTTCTTCTAGTTTTCATACTTTTCCAAATCTTGGCGAGCTTCCATTTGAGTTATCCGAAGTTCCTGCGACCCCCGCTCCTCAGACTGATCGTCTTTTCGAGATTCTTCAGCTCATTGAAGGGAATCTAGCCAGCCACTTTGCATCTTCTACTGCCTCTATGGATGCATTGACTATGATAGTTGCCTCGCTGGAGACTCGCTTTGATGACTTTTTCTCTCGTTATCCTCCGCCGCAGCACAATGATGACTCTTAGATTTTATTTTTGCATTTTAAGTTGTACTTGTTTATGCTTTTAATGTAAAAATTTCTAAATTATTTTAATAAAATTATTGTGTAATTTAATTTTCTCGTCTTTTAATTGCTTTTTGATTATCGCAAAAAGGGGGAGAATTAATTTGGTTAAATAATTATTCATTAAATTTAGGGGTAGTTTTATTCATGCAATTATATTGTGCAAATTTAAATTGTTTATTTAATATTGTACATTTATTTCTCATATTTAACCAAGTTTTGTGATCATCAAAAAGGGGAAGATTTTTATGCCTTAAACGCATACAAATCTCGTGTAATGAGATTAATGTTTTTAATGCATTAACAATTCTCATAATTAAATTGTTTTGATGATTACAAAACTCGGTTAATCGTTACTAACAGTTTAAAGTGAGAAATTTGCAGGTAATAATATTTTTGAGTATAAAAAATATTGGAAACAAGAACCGATAATCAAAAATTGGGAATAAAAATTCAAAAGTTCGAATCTGTCCAGGTTCGGACGACCCGAAGACAACTTTGGATGCTCTGAAGTATTTCCAGAATTTAATAAAGATCGGAGGACAAGTTCGGAGACTTCGAAGACTACTTCGGACGACCCGAAGATTTTCTAGGAATTAAATAAATATCGGAGGCACTCTCGAAGGCCACGAAAAGACTACTTCGGACGATCCGAAGTGAGTTCGGACGACCCGAAGATTTTCCAAAAATTAAATAAAGATTGGAGGCACTCTCGGAGGCCATGAAATGACTACTTCGTACGACCCGAAGACAGGTTCGGACGACCCGAACTCCTTTACGGCCATGAAGATTTTTTCGGAAGAAAATTTTCCTGAATGAAGTTAATGCCGCCGTTCCGACGACCCGAAGATGACTTCGGACCACCCGAACAGTTCACCAGCCGTAAGAATTTGAATTTCAATCAGACAAGGTTCGGACGACCCGAAGTCCCGTTCGGATTGGCACCTATAAATACATGTCATTTAAAGCCTTCTCAACTCACCAATTCACTCTCAACTCTCTTTGCAAGCAATTTCATCTCCTACAAGAGTTAAAAGAAATATTTGTGAGATATATATTCAAAATCGAGGGTTGTTTGTATAAGTTCATTCGTGAGTTGGTTGCTCGGTTATTGTAAACACTTGTGTGTGAAGCCAAGTGTATTTACGAGTGCTGTGGCTATCCTTGGAGCCCTTAAGGCCAAGTGTTGAGTTGTATCGGCGCGGTGATCGTGTCAAGTTGTAAGGCTATCCTTGGAGCCATCAAAGCCAAGTCGTTCGAAGTGCTAGTGGATCCTTGGTTAATCGATCTTAACCAAAAAGGGGAGACGTAGACGATTTATCGTCGAACTTCCATAAACATCTCTTATCCCTTTTACTGTTTTATTTACATTACGCATTTATTTACCGCACTTATTATTAATTGCTTTAAGTCTTCCGCTTGCGTATTTGCATAATCGCTTTAAATTGCTAAAGTTGCCAATATAACCTAAATTCCCCCCCCCCCCCATTAGGTTCTAACAACAATGTAACAAAATTAATTAACGTACCCAAATTCAATTATCTCTTTTTGTTTATATAATTTTTTAAATGTGTAACATACACTTTTTTTATCATATTAGACACGTAAGAGAGTATCGGTGTCAAATAAATAATATCGAGTGTGTTTAGTAATTTCGGGTAGCAAAAAAGCCAAAAAAAAAAAAAAAACAACAACAACAACAACTTATAGGATGGAATCCAAACTTTAACAAGTTATATGAAAAAAAATTCAAAACAACTCAACTTACAAGACAAATACACTTTTTTCCCAAAAGATATCATGCTTATATTAGAAATATAGGATAATATCTTTTAAAAAAAATGTACCCCCTTCATTCTGAAGCTTTTGCTTAATTTTAATTATATAGCTTAGATAATGTCGAAATTTCCTATTTGAATAAAAAATACTTACAAAATTAAGTAATTAAAATACATGTACATAATAATTTGAAAATTATATATATAAGTACTTGATATAGAAAAAATTAGTTGAATCTAAATGACAATTCAAGAGCGGTTAATTAATAAATTAACAAAAACTATTGTGATTAAAAGGGCTAGATAGACATTATTTCAAAGCAAATAAAAAAATATTCAAAGTAATTTATAATCTAAAAAATTCAATAAAATAAGTGTAGTTTATTCTTGTAAAAACAAAATTATTGTGACACGTTATAGTACTTAGATACACAAACTAATATTTTTAAAGTCAGTAAAAAGTTACCGTTTAGATTTAAGCTGTAAAATAGTAAATACATGACAAAAAATGCATATAAATTTACATAATTCAATAACTAATTAAGAATATATACACACACAAAATATATGTATAGTTTAAAAAAACATATATATTGAACATGTATAATTTAAAAATCAGAAAATACATTTGTCCATTCAGTCAATGTTTTGATAACTGGATCGATGATCGAACCGGTCTACCTTCAAAAAACGGTCCAACCGGTCCTACCGTTTTAACCGGATGGTCGGACCGGAAAATCGTTTATATAATATAATATAATTAATATTATCTTTTAAATTTTTAAAAACCTAAAATATGTATATAAATAGACAAGAATATATTTATCATAGTTTAAAAAATAAAAATATATATAAATATATTCAAAATATTAATTATAGGTATATATATATATATTTTTAAAAATAAATTAATTAAAAAAAACTCTAATAATACTAATATAATATTTTTAACGAATTAAAAATTCCAAATAATCATGTATATGTATATAATAAAATATTAAATTAATATTTAAAAATTTAAAAAACTAATTTTTAAAAAAAATAAAAAAAATTCGAAAAACCGGTTCGACTGGTTTTTTGGCCGGTTCTTGGGACCGGTTCTTGGCCCGTTCTTGGCCGATTTTGACCGATTCTAGACCGGTTCTGAGCGGTTGAACCGTTAAAACTATTTTTGGGGGTGTTCAGGACTGGACCAGAGACCGGTTCCAGGTCGAACCGGCCGGTCCGGTCCGGTTTTAAAAACAGTGCATTCAGGGGAAAACAATAAAAGAAATTTATATAAAAACAAAAAATTTGACCAATACCAAAACAACTACTTTGTATTCGTCATCGCTTTACGAAAATGATTAACCTAAGTTGCTATAGAAGTTAATTTTAGCTCATTTTAAATTCATTTTAAAGCTTTCATTTTTTCCACATGAAACAGAGGTTTCACAATCACCTATCTTTCAGAACGCAACGTTCTTATTGCGACCTGACCTTCGATCCACAACATCAGAAATCTAGAGATGACTCCTACAGGTTCAAGAGGTGGCTCCTGTCATTTAGCACTTTGTCCCGCAGGTTTAAGAGGTGGCTTCCACGTACATAGCACTTTGTCCCGCATAGCACTTATTTTCCGAGGTTCCTGCCGGTGACCGTATTTGATACCATTTTGTCATGTCTCGGTCCCAGGCTCGCGTTTGCGCGATTGCACAATGGGCCACTATAGCAACTACTATGTATTCATACTCGCTTTACGAAAATTATTAACTCAAGTTGCTATAAAAGTTCATTGTAGCTCATTTTAAACTCATTTTAAAGCTTTCATTTTTTCATGTGGGACAGAGGTCTCACAGTGTTACATTAGCACTATCAATGAAGACTAAAATTGCCAAAAATAAAAGTTGCAGTGCTAAAACTGAAATTTGAAAAAAAAAATTACAAAATGACATAGTTATATGATCAAAAAATGCAGTTTTCTCAAACACAAAAAGTTCGTGAAATTTACTGTTCAGATAAAGACTGCGCACTTCAATTTTGAAGTAAAAATTAATAGAAGATAGTTGAAAATTTATTGATTAAAATTAAAACAAATGTATGTAAAAATGTAAAATTAATTTAATAACTCGATAGAAAAATTAACTAAGCGAAGATACACGACAATACAAAAGAATTTAATAGATCAACACCAACTCTTTGTAATTAGAGAAATGAATATATTTTTATGACTATAAAAAAATATATTTGAAACAATCCATCATTCGAGAAATTTTGAAAAATTACAGTATTTTTTTTTAAAATATTTTATCATGGTACATATGTTCATGATTTAAAAGATATTTCAAAAAGTTACATTTGAGATATATTCCATGAGATCATAAATACATATTTGTTTACATATAATTGATTTAAACTAAAATATTACAAAAGAAGTTTTGGGGAAAATTAAATTACAAAATTAAGGCAATGTGACTAATTTTTAATATATGTTGTTATATTTAAAAGACAATTGATAAAACATTTCGAATTATTTCGTTTTAAATTAGATTATATACAATTCACGGGTTTGAATAAAATAAAATAATATTTTAAAATTTATTTTATATTAATATTTTGTTAATGAACATTAATTTAATTAAAATTTATTTTCCATCGCAAAAAGCGTTGCTAACGTAATCTTGCGACGCTTTCGAAAAGCATAGCAAAAAACTTTGTCTGTTTTCAAAAACCATCGCAATATTGCGGCAAAAAACAGTCGCAATAATTGCTACGATTTATAAAAACCATTGCAAAACACTAAAAAAACGAAGGCTTTGCTACAGTTTATAAAAAACCATAAATCGTTGCAAACTTAGTAAATTATTAAAAAAATTTATTATTGCGACGGTTTTTTGAGAAAACTCCAGATTTTCATACGCTTGAAGAAAACCTGAAAAGAATGACACTAGAGTACTGGTAAATAGTTAATTTGAAATAAATTTGATTATATTAAGAAATGGTTTTGACTTATATAGATGGCTACTGAATAAACAACTATTTCAGATTTAGCAATGCCTGCTTCGCTAATTTTCTTTGCAAATTTGTAGCCGTAATGTTGTAGGTTTATTTAAAATATATATATATTGGACATTTTTCTACCGTTTATTAAAATATCTAAATCTCATGTCATAATTAATTTTCAAAATAACACAACTAACTTGGGAATATAGATATATATCATATTGCACACAACGTGTTTGGGGAGTCAATGGCTAGTGTTGGTTATCCTTCAAAATGTGTGGTACCATTTTGCATTAACGTAATGCTACATGTACACAAAGTGTTAATTAAGTCAAAATACACACACATATATATATAAATGGAGAGTTCAATGAGCTGAATTAACAGTACATTAATGTCTTATATTACATAATATCAACGTATATAATTACAACAAGTTGTGAGTTTTTCAGGAAGAAAATCAAATTTACAATGTTTTATTTTTAAGAAGTGGGATAAGAAGCTTCCATTGCAATGCCACAAAGACCCTCTGCAGCAGAAATGCCTCTTTGCATTCTAATATATCCACTCTCACCCCAGCTACTTCCCCAAGAATTCTTCACCAACCAATACTTTGTACCGTCGCTAGTTTTCCCGTAACCGACTGCGGTGACACCGTGGTCTAGATCGGTTCCACATTCTCCTGTAAATACTCCACTAGAGTAGAAATGAAAGTCTGATCCACCAGCATCAATGGCCACGGATACAGGTTGGTTTGCCACGGCTTTTAGCAACGATGACTTGCTATTGGCTGGAACATCCTCGTATCCTGTGATCTTTGCGATATGGGAGGATTCTTTTTGTGTGCTGCAGGTGCCATCAACTCCTTGGTAGGGATAATTAGATTCAGTGGTCAGTCCCTTATTTCCTATTATGTATTGGAAGGCATAGTCCATGAGACCACCATTGCACCCCTGGTCTTCACTTGTGTTGCAATCGACAAGCTCTTGCTCGGATAATGAGACTAGTTTCCTTGTGGTGAGCTGGTGGATTCCTTCTGTGGCTGCCACAGCAGAGAAGGCCCAGCGGCATCCTGCATTTTTAATGAATTAAAATTTTGTTTCTTAATTTGAGAGAATTTAAAACATAATATTGATAAAGGAAAATGAAAGTCGAGACCAGCCAATTTTGGCTATTGCAGCTTATTGTTTTTTATGCACTAACCACATTGGCCTTGATCCTTGATGTCTGTAACAGCCCCCTTCTTTCTCCAATCCACACTTGACGGAATTGCAGACATGTTGGAATATTTGAAAGATGAAGCTTTTGGTGATACTGGATGGGATCCCCTTTTGTATCCATTTCGGGCTGCCCGAAACTCCTCGTTCGTCAAATAAGCAAACTTGTTGATGCCAAGTTTGTATGATCGAAGTCCGGCTTCATTGAAAGATTCGATGTACTCCACGTTTTCCTTGAATATTGTAGTGACCCTGCATGGTATCACCTACTAACTGACAACTAATAGCATGCATTAAACTTAATATAGCAAAATAACTTAACAGAGTAAAATGTGCGGAAACATAACCATAAATTACATATCATCTTAGTATAAAAGTGTCAAGCTTATTCATCAGTAGTGATACAACCATATCGAAATACTTAAAAGTAAACATTATACAACTATATCGAATCCTGCTGTATAATTAACTCCTCAAGGTCTGCTCCCTAATCCTGCCTTGAACCACCAGCTCCGTCCATCCTGCGACCTGCCCCATGGAATAGGGTGTCCAAGATAACAACTAGGACGTGAGCACTAACGCCCAGTACATAGACATGAGTAAACATATGTATATAATGCATGCAACATTATGACTGGTAAAGGGTCATCTGAAAAGTCATGCTCAGTACCGGTTCCACATGAGTGCTGCCACCGCACGGATCAACCTCTGGGTGCAACCACACTCGTCTAGTATACCAGAGTAGACAGACATAAATGCCCCCTCCGTCGCTGTACTCTCAGTGACAGACTATCGAGTATAGAGCTGAGCGGCTCTATAGTCAGGTATAACAAGGTATAGGCTCAACGTGTATATGCACATGACATATGAATATACAAAGCGGTAAATCATATATCATGCCATATAATAATGCCAAATAAATGCAACATATAAACATGTATACTCGCTGGCAATCTCAGTCAATGTGTACGTACCTCTAGGCTAGTTCAAGTATAGTAGGATCCTAGGTTCCAAGCCTATATTCAAAAGTTCACCGTATCACTACATAAATTCTATAAGCCTTAACTAAGCTAATAAGTACTCCCAAAACTTAAATAGATTCCCAGACCATACCTTCGTCCGTAGATAGCCCTTTGGAGACGCTACTCCTGGATGACTATAACCACAACTTGGTTATTCCAGAACCTCTATTATAACCGATAGGGCCCTCAAGTGTATATCTCACACTATATAACTGACGAAGGAAACTCGGAATTCGTATTTAGAAATGAATCTAGGAAGCCCTATTTATAGGCAAAATTCCCGGCCAAGATCGGAACCACCGATCTTGGGATCGGAGCTTCCGATCCAGCTCACGCCTTGCATGCATGTCACGCCGGGATCGGAACGTCCGATCCGACGATCGGAGCTTCCGATCTCGCCTCCGATCAACACTTGTCAAAACTCGTGGCTGAGTCATCGGGTAAAGCTGGTAGCCGGAGATCGGAACGTCCGTTCCAAGATCGAAGCTTCAGATCTCGGTGCCTCCGCTGAGCTTTCGAAGTGACTAGGATCGGAGCTTTCGATCTGAGTTCGGAGCTTCCGATCCGGCCCAAAGTCAAAAGCCCAAATTCTCTTTCGAAGTCCAATAACACTCCGAAATTGATTAATTACCAACCCTTAATCATGTTTAACATATTATTATCTTAAAATGAGTTATGGGTTACTACATTCTTCCCACCTTTAGATATTTCGTCCGCGAAATAACATCTAAAGACAAATCAAGATAACAATATGAAATATCAAACCACGTTTTATTACAACAACTGTAAGTACAACTACATGGTAATCAAAAATACAAAGCAAACAACTCAGGATATTCTGCTTGCATACGACTCTCAGTTTCCCAAGTTGCTTCTTCAACGCCTCGGTGCTGCCACTGTACCATCACAAGTGGTATAGTCTTGTTCCGAAGAACTTTCTCCTTTCTGTCTAAGATACGGATTGGTCGTTCAACAAAAGACAGATCTGGCTCTAGCTGAATATCAGTAAACTGAATCACATGAGATTCATCAGTTATATACTGTCGAAGTAACGACACATGAAAAATATTATGTATACTGGAAATATTTGGCGGTAAAACCAAACGATATGCAACATCTTCGATCTTTTCCAGTATCTGGAAAGGTCCAATAAAACGAGGAGACAACTTGCCTTTTACGCTGAATCTCATCACCTTCCTAAAAGGTGATACTCGTAGAAACACATATTCACCAGGCTCAAACTGAAGTGGCCTGCGACGAATATTAGCATAACTGGCTTGTCTATCTTGAGCAACTTTGATCCTATGCTTGATCAAATCTACCTTGTCTACAATCTGCTGCACCAATTCAGGACCCTCGACTTGTCGTTCCCCGACTTCATCCCAGAATAACGGAGTACGACACCGTCGATCGTACAATGCCTTGAAAGGTACCATATCAATACTACGATGATAACTGTTATTGTAGGCAAATTCGATCAAAGGTAACTGATCCTGCGAAGATAAGACAAAATCCATGACAGAAGAACGTAGCATATCCTTCAATGTACAAATCGTCCGCTTTGACTGCCCGTCAGTCTCCGGATGATATGCAGTGCTCAAACTCAAAGTGGTACCCAACGCCTCCTGAAAACTACCCCAAAAACGTGAGGTAAATCGCTGGTCTCTATCACTGACTATGCTCACTGGAATCCCATGCAATCGCACTATCTCCTGGATGTATAAACGTGTCATGCGATCATAAGAATACTCCCGGTTATAAGGAATAAAGTGTGCTGATTTCGTCAAACGGTCAACAACGACCCAGATAGCATCACACTGACGTGAAGTCATAGGTAAGTGGGTAACAAAATCCATAGTTACGTGCTCCCACTTCCATTCGGGAATCTCAAGATTCTGCAATAATCCACCTGGTCGTCGATGTTCAGCCTTGACCTGTTGACAAACCAAATATCTCGAAACAAATTGATACACACTCCTCTTCATCCCTTTCCACCAGAATCTAGTTCGCAAGTCCTTATACATTTTCATGCTTCCAGGATGAACTGATAGTCGACTCCTGTGAGCTTGAGATAGAATATCGTTCCTGAGCTCCGCAACATTAGGTACAACCACTCGATTAGATAAGCACAATAAACCATCTGCCTGAAAATGAAATCAAGATATATTAACTCCATTGGCTAAACGTGCCAAACGCTGAGTCTTAACATCAGATATCTGAGCATCTCTGATCCGAGAATACAATGTTGGCTCAGACAAAATAGTATACAATCGAATCCCATTTCTCCCTTTTTTGTCCTTGAGCGTAAAACTCAATGAACAACACTCTTGAATCATATGAGATATTTCACTAGTCTGAAGTGCAGAAAGTCTCACCTGCCGACTCAAGGCATCAGCAGTAAGATTAGCAGAACCTGGATGATATTTGATTTCACAATCATAATCCTTCAGAAGATCCATCCACCGTCTTTGTCGCATATTCAACTCCGCCTGAGTGATAAATACTTCAAACTCTTGTGATCCGTGAATATCTCAAATTTCTCGCCATAAAGATAATGCCTCCAAATCTTGAGTGCAAATACAATGGCGGCTAACTCGAGATCATGTACTGGATAATTACTCTCATGCGTCTTCAACTGTCAAGAAGCATAGGCAATAACATGTCCATGCTGTGTCAGAACACATCCTAACCCCTGACCAGAGGCATCAATATAGACAACAAAACCTCCTGATCCAGAAGGTAGAGCTAGCACAGGTGCAGTAGTAAGACGTCCACGCAGCTCGTGAAATGACTCCTTACAATCCGAGGATCATATGAAGGCAACATATTTCCGTGTAAGCTGTGTCAAAGGCCTGGCCAACTGTGCAAAATTCTCGATGAACCAACGGTAATATCCAGCTAGACCCAAGAAACTAAAAATCTCAGCAACCGTCGTCGAACGAGACCAGTTCAGCACTGCCTCTATCTTACTAGGATCAACAGATATCCCTTCATTAGTAATCACATGACCGAGAAACACTACCCGATCAAGCCAGAATTCACACTTGCTCAATTTCGCATACAGCTGCTTATCTCGTAACGTCTGTAAAACAATTCTCAAATGTTGTGCATGCTCATCCTTGTCATGAGAATAGACAAGAATATCATCAATGAAGACGATGACAAATCTATCCAGATATTCTCGAAATACTTGATTCATCAGATTCATAAAGACTGCCGGTGCATTCGTCAAACCGAATGACATAACCAGAAATTCATAATGCCCGTATCTGGTCCTGAAAGCAGTCGTAGATATATCTGAGTCTCGTACCCGCATCTGGTGGTATCCAGATCTCAGATCTATCTTGGAGTAAACAGAAGTATCCTGTAGTTGATCGAACAGATCATCAATCCGCGGCAAAGGATACTTATTCTTGATGGTGACACGATTCAACTGCCTGTAATCAATACACAATCGCATCGATCCATCTTTCTTCTTGACAAACAAAACAGGTGCTCCCCACGGAGAAACACTCGGACGAATATATCCCTTATCAAGCAGATCCTGTAACTGCTGTTTCAATTCCCTCATCTCTGACGGTGCCAGACGATAAGGTGCTCGGGATATAGGCGTAGTTCCTGGTACTAGATCAATACCAAATTCAACCTCTCGCACCGGAGGAAAACCAGGAATCTCATCAGGGAATACATCAGGAAACTCACTGACTATCGGTAACTGATCAATACCCGTACTACTCATGGACATATCAACTGCATAGATAAGGTAGCCCTCCCCACCTGACTCCAAGACATGACATGCCTTCAGAGCCGAAACAAGTGGCATCGGAGGTCGCGCACCCTCACCATAAAAATACCAGCTATCACCCTCAGCAGGATGAAACTGTACCAGACACTGAAAACAATCCATAGTAGCGTGATACAAAGTCAGTATATCTATTTCCAAAATACAGTCAAAATCTGTCATCGCTAATATCATCAAATTAGCCGATAACGTATTACCCTCAAACTCTAGAAGGCAACCCATCACTAGACGCTTAGTTACTATCTCCTGCTCCAGCGGAGTAGATACAACTAAATCCATATCTAATGATACATAAGGTAATCTATGTCTCTTAACAAAGCGACTAGAAATAAAGGAATGCGATGCTCCAGTATCAATTAAAACAAGTGCAGGAATACCACATAACAGAAAGGTACCTGCCAACATGCGATCGCTTCTCTCAGTAGCCTGTTCTTAAGACAGAGCAAATACCTGCCCTTGAGACTAGGGACGGTAACCAGAAGAACTCTGTGGTGCTGGCTGCTGTCGTGGAAAAGTAGAAGCCTAAGATCCAACCTGTGATCTCGATCCACTAGCAAAACCCATGCGCTGAGGACAATCTCTCCGCAGATGTCCCTGCTGACCGCAAATATAACAAGCACCAGTAGCTCTCCGACATGAAGCTGCAGGATGCTTCCCTCCACAGTGACTACAAAACTCCTCCTTCTTCTTCTTCTTCCCAAAACGGAACATACCTCGTGAACCACGAGATCCAGATGAAGTAGTAGGAGTAGAAGAAGACGTAGGTCCAGATTGCACAACAGATTGAGCTCTAGGCTCAAATGATCCACTAAGCTGTGCTGGCATCAACAACTGTGCATGCCTGTTGCTGATCTCCACAAGGTGGCAATGGTTCACCAAAGTCTCATAAGATACTGGGTCATCACAGAAGACAACCTGTGAGTAGATATCTTGGTTCAGGCCTTGTAGAAAAAGATCATACTTCGATGCATCACTCTCATTAATATGAGGACTGAAAGGTAGCAAATCAAGAAATCGTTGCTGATATTGATCAATAGCCATTGATCCTTGCCTCAGAGTAAGCAACTCCATCGATCGTGCTTGGAGAACATCTGGAGGAAAATACAGTTTCTGGAACTGCTGACAGAAATCTCCCCAAGTCACCTGTCCTCTTTCAGTACGTGCCTGAGCAGCTTTGGCATCCCACCAAAAACGTGCTCGATCCTCTAGAACAAATTCTAGAACTTCCAATTTCTGATCCTCAGTACAATCGAAAGCACGAAAAGTACTCTCGAGTTTAGACATCCAACTTCTTGTTTGTTCAAGATTCTCGCCTCCCACCAAAGGTTTCGGTCCTACTTGCAAGAATTTATTAATAGAGTAGCGACGTCTACCCTCATGATGACGATGTTGATCATCATGATGGCGGTGATGATGATGATGATGACCACCTCCCTGGCCAACACTACCGTGACTCTCGTCACCCATATCCTGAAAAGAATTGCACATTAAAATCCCAAATGTGCAAGAATTACTCAAAACTAATTCTAAATCCCAAGTACTAATCCCAAAATCTAAGCATGCTCTGATACAAAAAATGTAGTGACCCTGCATGGTATCACCTACTAACTGGAAACTAATAGCATGCATTAAACTTAATACAGCAAAATAACTTAACAGAGTAAAATGTGCAGAAACATAACCATAAATTACATATCAGCATAGTATAAAAGTGTCAAGCTTATTCATCAGTAGTGATACAACCATATCGAAATACTTAAAAGTAAACATTATACAGCTATATCGAATCTTGTTGTATAACTAACTCCTCAAGGCCTGCTCCCTAATCCTGCCTTGAACCACCAGCTCCGTCCATCCTGCGACCTGCCCCATGGAATAGGGTGTCCAAGATAACAACTAGGATGTGAGCGCTAACGCCCAGTACATATACATGAGTAAACATATGTATATAATGTATGCAACATGATGACTGGTAAAGGGTCATCTGAAAAGTCATGCTCAGTACCGGCGCCACATGAGTGCTGCCACCGCACGGATCAATCTTTGGGTGCAACCACACTCGTCTAGTACACCAGAGTAGACAGACATAAATGCCCCCGCCGTCGCCGTACTCTCAGTGACAGACTATCGAGTATAGAGCTGAGCAGCTCTATAGTCAGGTATAACAAGGTATAGGCTCAACGTGTATATGCACATGGCATATGAATATAGAAAGCGGTAAATCATATATCATGTCATATAATAATTCCAAATAAATGCAATATATAAACATGTATACTCGCTGGCAATCTCAGTCAATGTGTACGTACCTCTAGACTAGTTCAAGTATAGTAGGATCCTAGGTTCCAAACCTATATTCAAAAGTTCACCGTATCACTACATAAATTCTATAAGTCTTAACTAAGCTAATAAGTACTTCCAAAACTTAAATAGATTCTCGGACCATACCTTCGTCCGTAGATAGCCCTTTGGAGACGCTAGTCCTGGATGACTATAACCACAACTTGGTTATTCCAGAACCTCTATTATAACCGATAGGGCCCTCAAGTGTATATCTCACACTATATAACTGAAGAAGAAAACTCGAAATTCGTATTTAGAATTGAATCTAGGAAGCCCTATTTATAGGCAAAATTCCCGGCCAGGATTGGAACCACCGATCTCGGGATCGGAGCTTCCGATCCAGCTCACGTCTTGCATGCATGACACGCCGGGATCGGAACGTCCGATCCGACGATCGGAGCTTCCGATCTCGCCTCCGATCAACACTTGTCAAAACTCGTGGCTGAGTCATCGGGTAAAGCTGGCAGCCGGAGATCGAAACGTCCGTTCCAAGATCGGAGCTTCCGATCTCGGTGCTTCCGCTGAGCTTCCGAAGTGACTAGGATCGAAGCTTCCGATCCGGCCCAAAGTCAAAAGCCCAAATTCTCTTCTGAAGTCCAATAACACTCCAAAATTGATTAATTACCAACCCTTAATCATGTTTAACATATTATTATCTTAAAATGAGTTCTGGGTTACTACAAATATTTTGAACCTTTTCGCCTTCTCTGTGTTATCCTTATATACACGTCCATTTTGTATCATCCATTGCTTATGTCTCTCAACCATTGATGACGAATGAGGCACCGTGCGCGCTGTGGCTTGATAATTAATAGCCCACAACTGCATCACAAAGAGAGTGGCAAAAGCAAGCTTCCAAGTGGGAGTCATGGCCATTGTTAATGCAAGCACTGACTGTATAGTTTTTATTGTATATTTTGTGGTGTGAAGAGCGTTGAATCCTTTGGGAATTTATAGAATTCATTTGCAATGTGAATGTGAAGTTTGAGTTGCCATAATAACTCCCTGGAATTGCCGGCAAATTGATACACAGTAGTCTAATTAATCATATCTGAAAGTTGCTTGAACGCTGCTTTATTCAATTAACTAATAATATATATTTATGTATGTGTCTTTGTATACTTGTTTGTCATTTGGATTGGATGCTAAAACCACATATTAATTTGTGGCACGATTTTTTTGTCCATGGTGTGTATGTGTGTGTCAGTGTATGTGTGTGTGTGTTTTTTTTAAAAAAAATACATAAAAGAAATAGTTAACTATTTTTAGAAACAAAAACACTATTAGGATTATAATTTCCTCAATTTTATTAACGACAAAATTATAGTTACATTTTTTGGGTTCCTATTTTGATTAAAAAAAATAAATAAAATAAATAGTTAACTATTTTTAGAAACAAAAACACTATTAGGATTATAACTTCCTCAATTTTAATAACGACAAAATTATAGTTACATTTTTTGGGTTCCTATTTTGATTCATATAACTTGACATATACAATGAATTTAATATACTTAACGGTAATGATTTTTTTTTTGAAACGAATAACGGTTATGATTTTAAACCATACAAATCATTACAATATAATCTCTCAAAAAACAATATACAATATAATATATATATATATATATAACCGTTATATCTGTTTGATAGATATGATGGGATAAATATTAATACATAGATAGTTAATATAATGTAATAAAAAATAAATAAGAAATGATAGTTAATATACTATTTGATTTAATTGATAAATTATAGTTTATTTGATTTGATTGATTAAATTTTATATAAACATGATAAATTATCATTTTGTCCTTTTAACAATAAATAAAATATGAATAATATTATAAGGGATAATATAATAATTTAAATTCAATGATTTGATTGATGTTGATAAATAATTTTTGATTTGATTTATGTTAAATAAATAATAAATAAATGGATAAATCATATGACGAGAAAAACGCGAGATTGAATAAGATAAGTTATACATAGATTAATAATATAAGCTGAACGGTGTACAGAGTTGGCGGAATACGCACAATCACCTAAATTTCCATGTTTATTAATTCTGTCAATTCAATTAATTACTAATGTATATACATTAATTTTCTTATAATGGAAAATAATTGAAAATGCATGTGTCGTCACCAAATGGTCAAATATGGGATAATTCCTAAATATATCCCTCTAGTTTCGTTATCGAGTCAATTATATCCCTTTTGTTTTTCGTATCCTGAAAATATCCCTTATCAATTAAAAAGTGTCTCGAACATGTCCTTGAAACTAAATAAAACCTATTCTGCCATTTATTTCCCAACATTATTAAAATTATGCATAAGTTCATCATGCTTCCGTAAGATTAATTAAAATTAACTACCTCTTTGACCATAGTGTCGTCGGGTCAATGCTGCCGAGTTTTACGAAGTGCTCCTCACACTCAACCACGCAGTCGCAACAGATGGTTTCTGCACAAACTCCTTCAACGACACCCAGCACAGCCTTAATTCGTTTTCTACCTTAAGGCGTATAGTATATAAAATTAATTATAAAATATAAGCATGGATGAACAAGAGACTTAGGAAATTTATTCAGACAACATATTATTACATAAATCAACCTCCTTTGAAGAGGAGGAGATAACTAGTTTAGCTACTCATAGTAGTCTTGTTCTTGAAATACATAAAACAGAAATTTAACACAAACTTAGAAAGAGAAATATTACAATAAATTTTATTTCGTAAGAAAACTGAAGGGAATGATCGATTTCTTCAGCTTCCTCAAAATCCTGTATTTATGGCCGAAGTTCCACTCGTTTCACCGAGAAACTTCAGGGAATCTTACAGCTGTCTTGAATTCTTTATGCCATTATTGATGGCATCTTTTGCTAGCGGGAGAGTCACATGCCCGATGGCATCTTTTACTAGTGGAGGAGTCACATGCTTGACTTTTTTTTTTGGATTTATTCTCCTCACATGTCTTCTTTATTGTTGACGGGGCATCTTTTGCTTTTGCAGTGGGCCCCTGGGAAAACGCGGTTTTGGTGGTCCATGTCCACCTTTGCTTGTCTCGGAAAAATCTTTTCGATCCATTCGGGGTTTGAAGGTTTTTCCGAATTCTGGCTCCTTCTGGTTTGGACATTCTAGGCAGATATTCTCTGACCATCTGCCGATATAAGTCATGTTACAAAATTTTCTGCGAGTTTCTTTAATCCCTAGAAGCTTGTTGTTCCACAAAAAGTTCTTTTCGAAGAGTTCTTCTGCAAAAACCTTAGTTTTTCCTGTCATTGTGTTTAACAGGAATGATCCGTTCACAGAATTTTGATAAAATTTGAAAGGAAATTTGACCTTATCCATCTCTGTGAGACAAACCCAAATACCCCATGCCCTTCTGGTTGAAATTTCATTTTCTCCAAAAGTGGACACCAATGGTATTTCTTCAGATATATGATCCTTGATAAATCTTTGATTATTCATGTCAGGTCTCCTTAGCTTGATGAAATGAAAGGGCTCGTTTGATCTTTTTTCTGTTGGTTCTGGAGCTGCACTAAAAAAGTATAACTCGAGCACATATCCTCTGGACAAATGATCATTATTTGCCCATGTTTCTTGGACTGCTTCCTGAATCCATTTTGGTAGTTGTGATATTTCCTGGAAGCCTGGTGAAGTTGTATAAACTAAGGCTAGAGCCCCAAATTCATACCATAGCTTTACATCCTTAGGATTGACATTGTTTTTTAGCCAAACCCTTGGATATATTCCTGCAGCATCAACCCTGCAAGTGATCAGGTTGATTTCACTTCTTGTGCTTAATTTCTCTCATCTTTGTTGATAAACCTGAAATGGAGAAGTGACATCTGGGTTAGAATCGATCTTAGATTTGCCCTTGTCAGTGTGGGGCCTAAGATTGATCTTTTCCTCATTTACCCTAGAGGCGAAGGGTTGACTTGATGAGTTATCATCATCAATTGTTGCTTTATCTAGATCATCAAAAGCTGATGATAGATTAGCTCTTGTTTCTTGAGTATTAGAATCCTCAACATATTGTTTTACAACCGGTGGCTGTATTTCTTGTTCTTGTAAAACCAATGGTTTTAACATTTCTTATTTTTGAGAAACCAGTGGTTTTTCTATGGCACGCATAATTGGCCCTTTAATAGCAGCCCATAGTTGAGTTTGAGCTTGCATACATCCTGTGATTCGATTGGATACTTTGATCCGATCAGCTTGTTGTAACCTGCCCGCCATATCGGCACTTATGACAAGCTAGTTGAACTCGGTTTGAAGCAGCCCAGGGTGTTCCCTGAGATGCCTCTGCATTTTCATGATGGAATCAACGTCACTTCCTTCCATCTCTTGTTAAAAAATCTGCAAAAATATTTTCATGAGATTTAATAATAATAATATCAAAAATATAATTTTGACATAAAGCTTTTCATCTTAATAACCTAGCTTTCTCAGGTTTAGATTCAATCTTATTACTTAGGAAAGCTTTTACCTGAGTGTTATCAACCTTCAAAGTGAATTTTTTAGCAAGTAAAAATAATGGCCATTTTTCGAAAGCCCTTTTAACTGCATAAAATTCCTTCTCGTTCATATGCCATTTGATAGCTTCAGATTCTGAAAAAAAGAATGCTACAGTATCTGCATGGTATTTATCCATTCGGAGTAATCTTAGTAAGAACTGCTGCCCACCATTCGTCACTAGCATCCGTAAATAACACCAAATCATCTTCATCCACGGGTATAACCATTTTTGGGAGATTCTTACATATCTCCTTTAATTTGTTCACCCCTTTAGTATGGTCATCGGTCCATATAAACCTTGCATCCCTTTTTAACAAAGGGCTGAACACCTTTCTGTACATTGCCAGATTATTTATGAACATCCCTGCAAAATTAACTACTCCTAGAAAACTTTGGAGTTATTTTACATCTTTGAGTTTATCTGAAAAATTCTTTACCTTTTCTACAATATGAGGTTGTAGAATTATTCCAGTTTCATCAATCTCAATCCCAAGGAATTCAATTTTTCTTGTTGCTATGACTAATTTCTTTTCAGATAAAACCAGTCCTTCTTGTTTACAAATTTTATAGAAAATCTGTAAATGTTTAACATGTTCATCTATGTTTTTTGATGCTATCAGAATATCATCAATATAAACAAACATGAAGTTGAAATAATCTTTAAAAAGATTATCCATTTTTTTTTTTGAAATATTTGGGGTGCATTAGCCAATCCCATAAGCATAAATTCCCAGATATAATGTCCTTGTGGTGTAGAGAAGGCTGTGAATTTCTTACTGCCTTCTTCCATTCGAATCTGGTAAAATCCAGACTTACAATCAATTTTGAGAACACTTTAGCATTTCGTACACAGCTAATTAGATGTTCTCTACTGGGTATGAAGTACCCATCAAACTCCAGGATTTTATTAATACCTTGGTAGTTAATAACTAACCTGTGTTTCCCTTTTTTTATTTCACCATGATTTTTGACCAGAAAACCTGGGCTGCTATATGTTGAAACTCCTTCTTTGATTAGACCAAGGTCCAAATGTTCCTTGATAATCATTCTCATATCCCTTTGATCTGTTATGTTCATTGGGATAGGCTTATATCTGACGAATTCATAATCTTTGTCTTTCTTTAGAGTAAGACTGAATTTGAGTTGATTTCTATCCCACCATGCCAAAGGATGCTCATTGTAACTTTCTTTGAGCCTCTTTTTGGCATCTTCAAGTGTTACCTTATTTTCTAACTCTATATCTCTGTGATTTATAGTTACTTTGAGAAGCTTCATATCCTCTGTTGGAATTCTTGTTTTGTTGTTATTTTCAACATGGTTTCTCCAAACCTTCTTGGATCTTTCATTTTTGGGTGAAAAAGTTGTCATTTATCACCACGCTGGCTGCGAAATATTATCGGCAATTGTCGATAAAAAGCAACATTGAGTCGTTGAACGATAATTTTATGATCACAAATTGTAGTGAACATAAGTCTTCTTGACTCGTTGCCTTGTGTGTACTTCTTAAACATTTGTAAGAAGTTATTTTCTAACAGGATATCTGCTCTTGTATCATGGAAATAGATTGGTGGTGTCTTTACCTTGTACCAGGGTGTTTGACCTGCTCCTCCCATAAGGATCTCTGCTTGTTTTATTCCTTTGCAAAGAATTAAAATTCTTCGAGAGAAATTTTGTCTAGCAATTTTTGGCAATTCTTCTTCACATTCTTCAGGGAAGACTCCTCTTTTTGCTGTACAAATTCTTTCTCCCGAGTCAATATAAGCTGCAAAATATTCAGCCTTATATTGTTCATACAACATACCTATCAGAATGTATATGGAGAAAGGACTTGTCGTCATTTTTTAAAGAGATTACTAAATGGCCCCGCCATTTTTAAAAGACTATGTTGTAACTTAGTAATCCGATTAAGACTATTCACCTTTAGTTTTCCTAAGGCTTCATAAGGTAGATTATGGTTACTCCTTTCCACTTATTCAATGCGTTCTAGTAACTCATGTTCATGACTTACTAATTTTAACAGTTGCTTCTTTCTCTGTTTATAAATAGAGTTTTCGAATCTGATTAAGGGATTGTCCCTTATCCAATTCTCTTGGTTTTCCATCTCGTAGAATTCTTATTGAATCCTCCAAGTCTTTTCTTTTGCCATAAACTCTATTCCTTTTTCAAGGCGTTTCCATGGTTTATGGTCCTCCAGAAACTCTAGGCCAAGAATGAGCTGATCCACTTCTTTTCCTGGAACTTCACAAATTTGAACTTCCAATTCTCCAATATTTATTAATGCTTGGTAAGTTCCTGTTACCTGCTGCTCTAAATATTAAATCAAGTTACAAGGAAATTGGTTCATGTGACTTGTAATTTCGAATACTATTTTGACTTCTTTTCATCCTTCTGCAGATCTAAGTTTTCCTATTATTGAAAACTCCTTTTCTTCTGGTGGAATTTCCTGAATAGAAGATTTTTTCCACCTTCGACTTGTCATTCCGTCACCTTGGAAAGATAACCTTCGGGGTTCTATTTTAAGATCTCTGTATAGAACCGGTTTATCTTGTATTTGAATGTCTGTTTCTTGAATTAAAGGAAACTCGATTCTTTCCGGGTATATTGCTTGAGCAACTTTCCCAAAGATTTCTGGAATTTTGATAAACTCATTTCTAATAAATAATTCAGAATGATGAGTATTAGAAAGAACATATGAAATTTGATAAGTAATAGAATATGGTCTATTACCTTCCTTCATTAATCTTTTTTCATTTAAGTTTTGATGCAAATTCAAGGCTCGACTAAAGTCTCTGTCAGCTAAATTGTAGGCTATTCTTGGATAAATAACTCCTGCAATTTTTCCTGCACATAGATTTCCTGAGATCGTACCCAGAACAGCATCTTGGATATTCCCCATTCTTTTATCACATACTACGATATTTATGGGTGAATTTATTTCCTCTTTAAAAGTTGCCTTGATCATTATTTGGATTGCTCCAATATGAATCCAAGACATCATTCTTGCTACCTCACTTTTCAGCTTCTGCAATTCCTCTCTTACTTCTTCAAAATGAATTAACTGCATCTCTATTTGATTACTAGTTAACTCCATAGGGATTGCCATTTCCCTTCTGGATACTTTGTAAATCAAATGATGTCTTCTTTGTCTAAGCCCTAGGTTGCCTAAGACTCTTTCTACTTGTCCTGCCGAAAATCCTTGGTACTTCTGTAATGTTGGATTTTCTCTCATAATCCTTTGGACCATATAATGAGATATCGTGGTTTGACTAAAAAATCCAGCCAAACTCTCATGTGTTTCGTGTCGAAACACTTCTTCTTTATTCTGATTCTGATTCTGATTCATCTTCAGATTCATCTTTGTTAAACAATATCTCTTCTTCGTATATACTTTCATCTGAGGGGATATCCTCAAATTGATATACTTAGACTAGATCTTGAAAGAAGACCGCATCATCCATATCTGGTGTTGCTTCAAAGAGTTTAACTCCCTTTTTCTCGTTTTTTGGACAGTTTGTAGATATATGGCCTCTAGCTCCACATGTCCAGCAATTGCAATCCTTGAAACTTTCACTTGCTCTCGTATGAGTTCTTCTGAAAGTTCTTCTAGATGGTGTTCTTCCCCCGCTTTGTGATGAGTTTGTTGTTGGGGATGCTCGTGTAGGTCCACTTCTTCTACCTGATCTATAGGATCTGGCCTTTTGTTTGGACCAAAATGTTCTTGGTTTCCAAGAACTTTTCATTTTTTTATTGTAGGGATTATTTCTGAATTTCTTCCTCTTAAATCCCTATGATCTATTCCCTATAACCGTAGGGAGATCATTTTCTATACAACATAGAGGCGTGCGCTTATTAATACCTCTTTTTTTCTTGTAGTTCTTCTGTAATGCTGTCATATGGCACCATTCCGCCAATTTACCTTTCAAAAAAGAGGCGCGTCTTGCCAATGTATCAAGATTACCTGGAACGTATTCTTTTATCAGCATTTCTCTCCACGGGCTTGGCATTTTTGCGAAAAATAGCTGAATGGCTACATTTTCTTCAACTCCCGAATTCCATCTGTATTTGGTGAATAACATAATATATTCATCAACTAAACAGATATCATGTAACTCGAGGCTATACAAAGCTTGAGTATATCTTCTCTTTTTCTCTGTATCTTGATTATTGAAATAGTCTACCCCTATGAATTGTGCTTTAAAAAGGGTGGTCATTCTTCCTCCAATCTCGCTAAGTGATTCTCCTGCTAAGATTGATTCCTTGGTTTCTGGCATGGTAATTTCTCAAGCTATCTTGACAGATCCCATTAGACTCATTTCCAGAAGTTTGATAAATCCCTCTTTATTGAGATCTAAAGTTCCTGCTGCTATTCTCATAGCTGATGTCCAATCATCTATGAGATCTTCTCTGTTTTTGAAGTCCAGAACATCCAGGTTTAACATAATCCCATAAGGATGTATCGGGTCTAAAACAGTTTTTCCATAAGAAGTTTGATGTATTGGTATATTACTTCTTCTTGATCTGGTTCCGGCTGGATGTGAATTTTCTCCAACATGGAACTCACTATGTGGTTCTTCTGTTTTAACCACATATCTAGGGGGATTCCCTATGGGTTGTTCACCCTCAGGGAATTCATTTTTAGATCTACTACTTTGAGATTCGCAAAAAAATCCGCAAGATGTTGTAGATCCTCGAGATTTAATCTTTTTAAAGTAGTCATCAGATAGTGTTTTTCTCTGATACTTCCTTTATAAGATTAATCATCATTTCATCATCAGTTAAAGGTTTTTGAACCATTTTGGTTTTACCTTTCTGATGTAACAGAGGTTCGGTACCAAACGAGAGTGGTAACCTTCCTCCTGTATTTCCCTTTCTAGAACTAGACGTGTGTTCTAGATTTACGATTTTGATTTGAAGATCCTTTAGAGTTACAAGAATTTCTTCTTGTTTCTTAATGATTTCTCCAATCTGCTGAGATATTTCATACAGCTGATTACTGTAATATTGTACCGTGTTTTGAATTTCTCTAAGATCTCCGGTGAGTTTAGAGGAATCTGGTGTGATCTCTAGAAATTGAGAATTAGAAATCATATTTCTTAATCTTTTCAGAGAGTATATAAGACCTAAGTCTCTTTAAGTTTTGTAAAGAATCTATTTTAAATAGATTCACTTGTTTATGGGATTTCATATAAATGAAACCCTTCTAGTTCAAACTCTCATTTGAATCCATGGTTTGTTGAAAATCTCTTCCTCAACAAAGAAAAGTATGATTTAATGAATAATATAAAGTCTGAATAAAATTACCTAGACTCTGATACCATTTTGAGACATAGGAAAATTTTTATACAAAATATTAATATAAGGGTAGTATAGGAAATTTTTAGTTTGGAGGACATATCTGGGAAACTTTTTATAAAAGAGGGACGTAATTGGCCACGAAAAAAGTGTTAGTATATTTTTGGGAAAGTTAGAAAACTTTAGGGACATAATCATTAATTATCCCGGTCAAATATAGTAATACATTCGACCAAATCATGCGACAGATTAATTCAAAAAAATTAATTAAAAACACGAATCATACCTCAATATTAAAGACTGATTATCACTTGGCCAGTCTACAAATCGTGTCCTAAGGATGACTTATAATTTATTCAATTAGTAAAATGGCTAGAAACTTTATGTCTCTCAATCTCAAATAAATAATCTACACTTCTGTTTTGATGGAATGGAGATCTTTCATATGGAGTTGGAGGAATATGTGACAATTTTTTTTGTAGGAAATCCTTGACAAAAAATACACACTATCATTCTATCACTAACCGTTTGCTTTCAAAAGTCTTAAAAAATAAGTGTTTTTTTAAGTTGGTTTTTAAAATCACTTTTTTAAGTAAAAGTTAAAATAAATTTTTTTTTGGATAAATAAATTGAAAGAACTTTTTTAAGTTAAAAGCCTTTGAAAACTACAAATAAGAGCTTTTAAAAAAAAACTTATTTTGGCTTAAATAAGTGCTTTTAAAAATTTCAAAGTTATCCAAACACATTTGAAACAACAAAAGCACTTTTTTTTTAAAAAAAAAAAAAGCACTTTTTTTTTTTAAAAAAAAAGCACTTTTTCTCTTTTGCTTCTTAAACCAAACATACTCTAAATACATAGTTCAGTTAAATACTATATTTAATAGTATTAGGAAGGTGCAACCTAAAATTATATATATGTTTATTAATATCTAATAAATATTAAAGATATCTGATAGACAATAGTCATGACATTATTTTCAAACTAAAAAAAACGATATAAAACTGAAAACATAAAAATTATAATGTTCATTATAGGTACTATAACTATTGTTTGTTAAGTTTTAAAAACTATACATATGATAAATAAACTCAAAAACTTAAGATATAAAAAAAATTACAATTTTAGTTTTGCAAATTAGCCTATTTTTGATTTTTTTTTACGTGACTTGCAAGGTTATAAAAAGCGCAAACCGTAACGAAGCGTCACAGTCAAAATTCAAACTTCACTAGTTTAAGCGTGTTTAGAATAACTTTAAGCGTGAAAAGTAAGTTTTATGTACTATTGGTTGACCGCTTTTTTTCAAGTTTTTGCTCAAAGAGAAGTTTTTTGCTCATGCTTAACGCTTAATCGCACTTAAACGACGTTTTTTCGCGTTTTTTAGAACACCGATGACTTTTCAAAACATGATTTTTATCCAATAACATCTTTTTTTTTGCCTGAAACCTCTAAATCTATAAAATATGGTTTATTTGAAACCGGTGGTTTCCTACATAGCACGTGTGTTGATAATAAAATTTAGATTACACACATTAAAATTTATGTATGTAAAAAGAAATGAGAAAGTAAATCAAAATGATCTTCAAAACATCAAAATGGGAGGTAAAAAATTTTTGTTTCCCTCATTTTTGTCGGAGAAAATTGCATTTTTGATCCGTTAAGTTTATCACTTTGAAATTTAGGTCTTTTATGTTGTAAGATTTCAGATTTAGTCTTCTATATATATTTTTATTTTGGCAATTTTATTCATGTTTTCGAATGTGGCGCTAACATGTCACCAATGCAGCGCTGTGTGGAGCTAGTGTGTACAGTGTCATACCATTATTTGCAACGAAAATGGACTAAAATAACCCAAGGTCGAAACACGTATTACTAAAACTGAATTGTGAAAATATGGAGGACCAAAATCACAATTGTTACGCCTTAAACGCATACAAATCTCGTGTAATGAGATTAATATTTTTAATGCATTAACAATTCTCATAATTAAATTGTTTTGATGATTACAAAACTCGGTTAATCGTTACTAACAGTTTAAAGTGAGAAATTTGCAGGTAATAATATTTTTGAGTATAAACAATATTGGAAACAAGAACCGATAATCAAAAATTGGGAATAAAAATTCAAAAGTTTGAATCTGTCCAGGTTCGGACGACCCGAAGACAACTTCGGATGCTCCGAAATATTTCCAGAATTTAATAAAGATCGGAGGACAAGTTCGGAGACTTCGAAGACTACTTCGAACGATCCGAAGTGAGTTCGGACGACCCGAAGATTTTCCATGAATTAAATAAAGATCGGAGGCACTCTCGGAGGCCACGAAAAGACTACTTCGGACGGTCCGAAGTGAGTTCGGACGACCCGAAGATTTTCCAGAAATTAAATAAAGATCGGAGGCACTCTCGGAGGCCACGAAATGACTACTTCGGACGACCCGAAGACAGGTTCGGACGACCCGAACTCCTTTACGGCCATGAAGATTTTGTCGGAAGAAAATTTTCCTGAATGAATTTAATGCCGCCGTTCGGATGACCCGAAGATGACTTCGGACCACCCGAAAAGTTCACCAGCCGTAAGAATTTGAATTTCAATCATACAAGGTTCAGACGACCCGAACCCGTTCGGATTGGCACCTATAAATACATGTCATTTGAAGCCTTCTCAACTCACCAATTCACTCTCAACTCTCTTTGCAAGCAAGTTCATCTCCTACAAGAGTTAAAAGAAATATTTGTGAGATATATATTCAAAATCAAGGGTTGTTTTTATAAGTTCATTCGTGAGTTGGTTGCTCGGTTATTGTAAACACTTGTGTGTGAAGCCTAGTGTATTTACGAGTGTTGTGGCTATCCTTGGAGCCCTTAAGGCCAAGTGTTGAGTTGTATCGGCGCGGTGATCGTGTCAAGTTGTAAGGCTATCCTTGGAGCCATCAAAGCCAAGTCGTTCGAAGTGCTAGTGGATCCTTGGTTAATCGATCTTAACCAAGAAGGGGAGACGTAGATGATTTATCGTCGAACTTTCATAAATATCTCTTATCCATTTTACTGCTTTATGTATATTACGCATTTATTTACCGCACTTATTATTAATTGCTTTAAGTCTTCCACTTGCGTATTTGCATAATCGCTTTAAATTGCTAAAGTTGCCAATAGAACCTAAATCCCCCCCCCCCCATTAGGTTCTAACAAGTGGTATCAAAGCCATTTTTTTCAAAATATTTTCAAAAAGGTTCTTATGGCAAATCTAGCGAGCGACTATGCTCAAGGGCAATCAACAAATCGTCCTCCTCTTTTCAATGGCATAAACTACGGATATTGGAAAAACCGAATGTCCTATATATCCAATCCGTAGATTATGACCTTTGGAAGGTTACTATGAAAGGTCCCTACATACCTACTAAAGAGGTTGAGGGTGTCAAAATTCCTAAGGGAATGGACGACTTTTCTAATGAGGATATGAAACTTATATCTCAAAATGCTAAAGCCATGAATATTCTTCATTTTTCCTTAGATATGAACGAGTACAACCGGATCTCAATGTGCTCATCCGCTAAAGAGATATGGGACAAGTTGGAGATATGCCATGAAGGGACTAATCAAGTCAAAGAAACGAAGATCGATCTACTCCAACTCAAATACGAAACATTCGAGATGGAATCAAATGAAGATGTAGATACTATGTTCCGAAGGCTTACTCAAATTATCAATGAGCTAGCCCAACTCGGGGAACAATATCCAACCAATCAAGTGTGGAGGAGAGCTCTACGCGCCTTACCCAAGGAGTGGGATGCCAAGAGGATGGCTATCATAGAATCCAACAAAGGCGACACCGCTTCCTATGACCTTGATCAACTTCATGAGACTCTAAAAACCCATGAGTTGGAACTGTCAACAAGGAAGGAAATAAAGAAAGAAGATATCAAGGCAAAGGGGATTGATTTATCTAGCCAATCCAAAGAAGATGAAGATGATGATATGACACTCTTTGCAAGAAAATTCAAAAGATTTATGCGAGGAAACAACTTCAAAAAGAAGACGGACAAAGAAGTTACCTGCTACAACTGTCAACAACAAGGTCACTATGCAAATGAGTGTCCTCTCAAGAAGAAAGTTGACAAGGGAAAGAAGAAAGCACTCATAGCCACTTGGAGTGATAGCGACGATGATGAGGAGGAAGCAAACATCTGCCTCATGGCTAAAAGTGATGACATCGTCTCCGACGACGATGACGAGATACCTTCCTATGACGAACTACTACATGCATATAAAAAAATGTTTGATATGGCTAAGTCACTTAGAAAAGAAAATAAAAACCTTAAAAATGAATTAGAAACTAAGGGGCATGAAAACGTAAGATTAAAGGAAGACATAGCCCACTTAGAAAAATCTTTTAATAAGTTCAATGTCAGTAGTAATAAATTGAATAATCTACTTAGCATGCAGAAATGTAGTTTTGATAAGGGTGGACTAGGGTATGGTAAGAAATCAATTGACTTTACTAGTCTAATTGCTAAGGCAAAAATGAGATTACCCCCTACATGTTCTTATTGTTGTAAAATAGGTCATGTTAGACATAAATGTAGATCTTTAAAATTTCAATATGATCAAAAGAGCTATATGAAATGGAGGCCTAAGAGTACTTAACAACTCATCAGTTGGCATTATGAGATCATGATCTAAGGGATTTCATCATAGACCGGTTTAAACTGCCTTGACTTGCGACTGGTCTTCCTGATGAACGCTGCTCTGTCCAAGGAAATAGGTTTTTAAAGAGGCCATAGCCCTACCTACTACTGGGAGCACTCTTGGAAAGTGGCGATGATGTTGCTATGAGAGACTGAACTCTTAGAAGTCTATTTTGTATCTCTCTTTTCTAACACTATGGACCCAAAAGAACTAAAGGGTACCAAAATAAATTTTTGCAGGGAAATAGGAAAGCTTGTCTTCCAAGCATATGGTATCTAGACAGTGGATGTTCTAGACATATGACCGGGAATAAAGAGCTAATCCAATCCATCAAACCAAAGGATAAAGGAACTGTCACATTTGGAGACAACAGCAAAGGAGTTATCAAAGGAATCGGCTCAATAGGTATATCTGAATCCTGCTTGATTGATGATGTACTCCTAGTGAAAGGGCTTAAGCATAACTTACTAAGCATAAGTCAATTGTGCGATAGAGGTTATGAAGTCAAGTTCACTCCCCAACACTGCACTATATCACTCACGACTGACAAATCCATAAATTTCAAAGGATATAGAAGTGAAAATGTATACAAGGTTTCTTTAAATAATTTATCTTTATCAAATATTAAAAGCCTCGTATCCTTGAATGTTGATGACAACATTCTTTGGCATAGACGACTAGGTCATGTTGGTCCTAGTACCATAGAAAAACTTTTTAAACTTGATTTAGTTGTTGGTATGCCAAAACTCAATTTAAAATTAGATTATGTTTGTGATGCGTGTCAACTTGGCAAACATACAATAGAATCTTTTAAAAGCAAAAATTTTATATCTACTTCTATGCCCCTTGAACTTCTTCACCTAGATCTATGTGGTCCCTCGAGGAACGCTAGCCTAGGAGGGAAGCTTTATGCATTTGTCATTGTGGATGATTTCTCACGTTACACGTGGACATTGTTTTTAGCCCACAAAAATGATGCCTTTTATTATTTTAAAACTTTTGTCAAACGAGTTGAGAATGAGAAAAATCTTTCAATAAAACAGATCCATAGTGACCACGGAACTGAATTTCAAAATGAGAGTTTTACAATTTTTTGTGAAGAGAAAGGCATCGGTCACAATTTTTCTTGTCCTAGGACTCCTCAACAAAACGGGGTCGTTGAGAGGAAAAATAGGACACTTGTGGAGATTGCGAGGACCATGATATGTGAGCATTCTCTACCAAAATATTTTTGGGCTGAAGCAATTAACACTGCTTGTTACATCATTAATCGTGTATCAATAAGGTCAATTCTCAAGAAAACTCCATATGAATTATGAAGAGGGAGAAAGCCTAACATTTCATATTTTCGAGCTTTCGGTTCCAAATGCTACATACATAATAACGGTAAGGACAACCTTGGCAAATTTGATGTCAAATCCGACAAAGGTATTTTTCTTGGGTATTCCACAACAAGTAAGGCTTTTAGAGTTTTTAATAAACGTATTTTACTTGTTGAAGAATCTATGCATGTTGTATTTGATGAATCTATGTCAATAGTCTCTTGCACTAACAATGATGATGTAGAATTACTCGAAGAAGAGATGGCTTCATCAAGTCTAAATGATTTAGATGTTTCTGTTGAGGAAACACCACTTCCGAAGGATTGGACGCTTCACAAAGATCATCCTATAGATCTTATCATTGGAAGTCCTTCGAAGGGTGTAACCACTCGCTCTTCTCTTAATAATATTTTCAATCATCTTGCTTTTGTTTCGCATGTTGAACCTAAGTGCATTGATGATGCTTTATTAGATGATTCTTGGATTATTGCTATGCAAGATGAGTTGAATGAGTTTAAACGCAATGATGTTTGGTATCTTGTTCCTAGGCCGCATGATAGATCTATTATTGGAACTAAATGGGTGTTTAGGAATAAACTTGATGAGCATGGTACTATCACTAGAAATAAAGCTAGGCTTGTAGCGAAAGGTTATAGTCAAGAAGAAGGCATTGATTATGATGAGACATATGCGCCTGTTGCTAGACTAGAATCCATTCGCATGCTACTTGCTTTTGCTTGCTCTAAAAATTTTAAGTTATTTCAAATGGATGTTAAGAGTGCTTTCCTGAATGGTGAATTGAAAGAAGAAGTTTATATTGAACAACCTGATGACTTTGTTGATGCTTTACTGCCTGATCATGTGCATAGATTAAACAAAGCTTTGTATGGATTGAATAAACTGTCTACTTTCTTGCTTTCAAATGGTTTTTCAAGAGGAAAGATTGACATTACTTTATTCACCAAGAATGTCAAAGATGATTTATTAATTATGCAAATCTATGTTGATGATATAATTTTTGGTTCTACTAATGAAACTCTTTGTCAAGAATTCTCTAAGTTGATGCAGGAACACTTCGAGATGAGTATGATGGGGGAACTTAACTATTTTCTCGGATTACAAATCAAACAGTGCAAGGATGGGTTCTTTGTGAACCAAAGCAAATACATCAAGGAGATTCTAAAGAATTTGGGATGGAGAACACAAAATCATCATCCACACCGATGAGCACAACAATCAGACTCGACAAGGATGAAAATGGTAAAACTGTAGATCAATCTTCCTTTCGTAGTATGATTGGCTCCTTATTATATGCTACTTCTAGTATACCGGACATTATGTTTAGTGTTTGCTTGTGTGCACGATTTCAATCATGTCCAAAGGAATCACATTTGTTCGCCTTAAAACGCATTTTCAAATATCTTTCAAATACTCCAAATCTTGGCTTGTGGTATTCAAAAAATTCTTTCTTTGATTTAAAAGCTTACTGTGATGCCGAATTTGGTGGATATAAGGTGGACAGAAAAAGCACTAGTGGAACTTGTTTCTTTTTAGGAAACTGTTTAGTTTCTTGGTTTTCCAAAAAGCAAAACTGTGTTGCGTTGTCAACGACCGAAGCCGAATATATGGCTGCTGGTAGTTGTTGTGCGCAAATTCTTTGGATGAAGCATCAATTGCTCGACTATGGCATCTCTTTTTCAAAAATCCCTATTTTCTGTGACAACACTAGCGCCATTTTTCTTACAAAGAATCCGATTCAGCATTCACGCACCAAACATATTGACATTCATCATCATTTTATTCGTGACCACATCGAACGAAATGAAGTTGAACTTCGATATGTTGACACGTCAAATCAAATTGCCGATATTTTTACAAAACCACTAGATGAAAATAATTTTATTCGTTTGCGTGGTGAACTTGGCATGATTGAGTTGTAAACACTTACGAACATAAATAAATTTAATATCATATTAAGGGGGAGCTTAATATTAAAATCGAGCAAATTAATTTTGGATAATATAAATCAATTATATTTATTCAAAATTAAAAAGCTCACATTTTATGTGAATTATTTGATTTAATACTTAAAATTGCAAAATTTAATTTAAGGGTCATTTTTTGAATTTTTGAAACTTTGGCTGGTTCGGACCACCCGAACCATAATTCGGATCGTCCGAACTGCCTCGCGCCCATTCAATTCAAGACTTTCAAAATTCCCTCCTAATTATCCAGTTCGGGCCCTCCAAACCAAGCTTCGGATCATCCGAACTATGGGCGGTAAAACTTTGAATTTTGACCGCCTCAGCTTCGGGCCCTCCGAAACACTTCGGACCACCCGAACTTAAAAATGAACTGTTCGGACCATCCGAATGTACTTCAGGTCCTCCGAACTTGAATTACAGACTGTCAATCTTATCCCCTCGGTAATCAGGTTCGGACCGTCCGAACCCAGTTCGGATCGTCCGAACCCTCTGATATATATACCCCCTCGGGCCATCCGATTTCTTCACCCCTAAAAACTTACTTTTCTCCTCTCTCATCCGAAATCTAGCCTAAAAAATGCCTACCAAACGCCGTCATGATCAAGGTAGCTCTAGCCGCCCAATCCCTATCCATGATCCAAATTTACCAGCTATTTCTCGTCCTATCCCTGAGGATTATCCTACTCGACCGATTTTACCCGGTCGTATTTTCAATGTCACCTATCTTGCGACATCACATCTGCTTTTATTGCCTCTCATTGCTGCCCAGCATTGGGAATCCTTTTTCCAGCCTTCCATTCCGGATGCTATCTTTCCAGAGTTACTTTACGAGTTCTACGCCAACGTGGAACTCGAACTTGGCGAGGAGCTTCATATCGCCACGATTGTCCAGGGTCGGCATGTTCGCTTTTCTGTCTCCAACTTTGCCGAGTGGTTTGACCTTCCTTTGTTGGGACCCAGCAACTATTTCGGACAGGGATGACCCACTGATGATCCTACTTTTGATCGAGATGAGGTTCTTTCTACCATTCTTGGTCGTCCAGCCACTGTTGCCGACGATCATCTTTCTTTGAAACAACTCCGTCCCGACTACCAAATCATTCAAAAATTGATCACTACTTCCATCATTCCGCGCAGTGGAGACTCATCCACCTGAAAATATCTTGATCTTTATGTTCTCTACCATATTGTCTTTTCCCGTCCTTTCAACCTTTCTCGATTCATTATGCAGGCTATGCATAATGCGGCTAAAGCCACGAGGAAAGTTTCTCTACCTTTTTCTCGTGTCATCAACCGCATTTTGACTCATTTTGACATCTCTTTTGATAACCCAAATGCTCTTCTCATCTCTGATTTCCACACTTTCAACCATTCTTCGATTACCAAGATGGAACTATCTTGGAATCCTGTCCTTTCTTGTTGGGTTAATGACTCAACTCGTGCCTTTAAAAAATATCTTCCGGATAAAAATTTTTCACTCCCTTATTCGAGTCTTTCACCCACTTCTCAAGCTAAGGGTTTTCCCAATGGGCCGCCTGCCAAAGAAGGAGGACCTTTTTCTTCTGGTTTTCATACTTTTCCAAATCTTGGCGAGCTTCCATTTGAGTTACCCGAAGTTCCTGCGACCCCCGCTCCTCAGACTGATCGTCTTTTCGAGACTCTTCAGTGCATTGAAGGGAATCTAGCCAGCCACTTTGCATCTTCTACTGCCTCTATGGATGCATTGACTATGAGAGTTGCCTCGCTGGAGACTCGCTTCGATGACTTTTTCTCTCGCTATCCTCCGCCGCAGCACGATGATGATTCTTAGATTTTATTTTTGCATTTTAAGTTGTACTTGTTTATGCTTTTAATGTAAAAATTTCTAAATTAGTTTAATGAAATTATTGTGTAATTTAATTTTCTCGTCTTTTAATTGCTTTTTGATTATCGCAAAAAGGGGGAGAATTAATTTGGTTAAATAATTATTCATTAAATTTAGGGGGAGTTTTATTCATGCAATTATATTGTGCAAATTTAAATTGTTTATTTAATATTGTACATTTATTTCTCATATTTAACCAAGTTTTGTGATCATCAAAAAGGGGAAGATTGTTACGCCTTAAACGCATACAAATCTCGTGTAATGAGATTAATGTTTTTAATGCATTAACAATTCTCATAATTAAATTGTTTTGATGATTACAAAACTCGGTTAATCGTTACTAACAGTTTAAAGTGAGAAATTTGCAGGTAATAATATTTTTGAGTATAAACAATATTGGAAACAAGAACCGATAATCAAAAATTGGGAATAAAAATTCAAAAGTTCGAATCTGTCCAGGTTCGGACGACCCGAAGACAACTTCGGATGCTCCGAAGTATTTCCAGAATTTAATAAAGATCGGAGGACAAGTTCGGAGACTTCGAAGACTACTTCGGACGATCCGAAGTGAGTTCGGACGACCCGAAGATTTTTTAGGAATTAAATAAAGATCGGAGGCACTCTCGGAGGCCACGAAAAGACTACTTCGGACGATCCGAAGTGAGTTCGGACGACCCGAAGATTTTCCAGAAATTAAATAAAGATCGGAGGCACTCTCGGAGGCCACGAAATGACTACTTCGGATGACCCGAAGACAGGTTCGGACGACCCGAACTCCTTTACGGCCATGAAGATTTTGTCGGAAGAAAATTTGCCTGAATGAATTTAATGCCGCCGTTCGGACGACCCGAAGATGACTTCGGACCACCCGAACAGTTCACCAGCCGTAAGAATTTGAATTTCAATCAGACAAGGTTCGGATGACCCGAAGGCCCGTTCGGACGACCCGAACCCGTTCGGATTGGCACCTATAAATACATGCCATTTGAAGCCTTCTCAACTTACCAATTCACTCTCAACTCTCTTTGCAAGCAAGTTCGTCTCCTACAAGAGTTAAAAGAAATATTTGTGAGATATATATTCAAAATCGAGGGTTGTTTGTATAAGTTCATTCGTGAGTTGGTTGCTCGGTTATTGTAAACACTTGTGTGTGAAGCCAAGTGTATTTACGAGTGTTGTGGCTATCCTTGGAGCCCTTAAGGCCAAGTGTTGAGTTGTATCGGCGCGGTGATCGTGTCAAGTTGTAAGGCTATCCTTGGAGCCATCAAAGCCAAGTCGTTCGAAGTGCTAGTGGATCCTTGGTTAATCGATCTTAACCAAGAAGGGGAGACGTAGACGATTTATCATCGAACTTCCATAAACATCTCTTATCCCTTTTACTGCTTTATTTACATTACGCATTTATTTACCGCACTTATTATTAATTGCTTTAAGTCTTCTGCTTGCGTATTTGCATAATCGCTTTAAATTGTTAAAGTTGCCAATAGAACCTAAATTCCCCCCCCCCCCTCCCCCCATTAGGTTCTAACAACAATGTAACAAAATTAATTAACGTACCCAAATTCAATTATCCCTTTTTGTTTATATAATTTTTTAAATGTGTAACATACACTTTTTTTATCATATTAGACACGTAAGAGAGTATCGGTGTCAAATAAACAATATCGAGTGTGTTTAGTGATTTCAGGTAGCAAAAAAGCCAAAAAAAAAAAAAAAAAAAAAAAAACAACAACAACAACTTATAGGATGGAATCCAAACTTTAACAAGTTATATGAAAAAAAATTCAAAACAACTCAACTTACAAGACAAATACACTTTTTTCCCAAAAGATATCATGCTTATATTAGAAATATGTAGGATAATATATTTTAAAAAAAATGTACCCCCTTCATTCTGAAGCTTTTGCTTAATTTTAATTATATAGCTTAGATAATGTCGAAATTTCCTATTTGAATAAAAAATACTTAAAAAATTAATTAATTAAAATACATGTACATAATAATTTGAAAATTATTTATATAAGTACTTGATATAGAAAAAATTAGTTGAATCTAAATGACAATTCAAGAGCGGTTAATTAATAAATTAACAAAAACTATTGTGAGTAAAGGGGTTAGATAGACATTATTTCAAAGCAAATAAAAAAATATTCAAAGTAATTTATAATCTAAAAAGTTCAATAAAATAAGTGTAGTTTATTCTTGTAAAAACAAAATTATTGTGACACGTTATAGTACTTAGATACACAAACTAATATTTCTAAAGTCAGTAAAAAGTTATCGTTTAGATTTAAGCTGTAAAATAGTAAATACATGACAAAAAATGCATATAAATTTACATAATTCAATAACTAATTAAGAATATATACACACACAAAATATATGTATAGTTTAAAAAAACATATATATTGAACATGTATAATTTAAAAATCAGAAAATACATTTGTCCATTCAGTCAATGTTTTCATAACCGGATCGATGATCGAACCGGTCTACCTTCAAAAAATGGTCCAACCGGTCCTACCGTTTTAACCGGATGGTCGGACCGGAAAATCGTTTATATAATATAATATAATTAATATTATCTTTTAAATTTTTAAAAACCTAAAATATGTATATAAATAGACAAGAATATATTTATCATAGTTTAAAAAATAAAAATATATATAAATATATTCAAAATATTAATTATAGGTATATATATATATTTTTAAAAATAAATTAATTAATTAAAAAAACTCTAATAATACTAAAATAATATTTTTAACGAATTAAAAATTCCAAATAATCATGTATATGTATATAATAAAATATTAAATTAATATTTAAAAATTTAAAAAACTAATTTTTAAAAAAAATAAATAAAAATTCTAAAAACCGGTTCGACTGGTTTTTTGGCCGGTTCTTGGGACCGGTTCTTGGCCCGTTCTTGGCCGGTTTTGACCGATTCTAGACCGGTTCTGAGCGGTTGAACCGTTACAACTATTTTTGGGGGTGTTCAGGACTAAACCAGAGACCGGTTCCATGTCGAACCGGCCGGTCCGGTCCGGTTTTAAAAACAGTGCATTCAGGGGAAAACAATAAAAGAAATTTATATAAAAACAAAAAATTTGTCCAATACCAAACCAACTACTTTGTATTCGTCATCGCTTTACGAAAATGATTAACCTAAGTTGCTATAGAAGTTAATTTTAGCTCATTTTAAATTCATTTTAAAGCTTTCATTTTTCCAACGTGAAACAGAGGTTTCACAACCACCCATCTTTCAGAACGCAACGTTCTTATTGCGACCTGACCTTCGATCCACAACATCAGAAATCTAGAGATGACTCCTATAGGTTCAAGAGGTGGCTCCTGTCATTTAGCACTTTGTCCCGCAGGTTTAAGAGGTGGCTTCCACGTACATAGCACTTTGTCCCGCATAGCACTTATTTTCCGAGGTTCCTGCCGGTGACCGTATTTGATACCATTTTGTCATGTCTCGGTCCCAGGCTCGCGTCTGCGCGATTGCACAATGGGCCACTATAGCAACTACTCTGTATTCGTATTCGCTTTACGAAAATTATTAACTCAAGTTGCTATAAAATTTCATTGTAGCTCATTTTAAACTCATTTTAAAGCTTTCATTTTTTCATGTGGGACAGAGGCCTCACAGTGTTACATTAGCACTATCAATGAAGTAAGACTAAAATTGCCAAAAATAAAAGTTGCAGTGCTAAAACTGAAATTTGAAAAAAAAATTACAAAATGACATAGTTATATGATCAAAAAATGCAGTTTTCTCAAACACAAAAAGTTCATGAAATTTACTGTTCAGATAAAGACTGCGCACTTCAATTTTGAAGTAAAAATTAATAGAAGATAGTTGAAAATTTATTGATTAAAATTAAAACAGATGTATGTAAAAATGTAAAATTAATTTAATTACTCGAAATAAAAATTAACTAAGCGAAGATACACGACAATACAAAAGAATTTAATAGATCAACACCAACTCTTTATAATTAGAGAAATGAATATATTTTTATGACTATAAAAAAAATATATTTGAAACAATCCATCATTCGAGAAATTTTGAAAAATTACAGTATTTTTTTTAAAAATATTTTATCATGGTACATATGTTCATGATTTAAAAGATATTTCAAAAAATTACATTTGAAATATATTCCATGAGATCATAAATACATATTTGTTAACATATAACTGATCTAAACTAAAATATTACAAAAGAAGTTTTGGGAAAAATTAAATTACAAAATTAAGCCAATGTGACTAATTTTTAATATATGTTGTTATATTTAAAAGACAATTGATAAAAAATTTCGAATTATTTCGTTTTAAATTAGATTATATACAATTCACGGGTTTGAATAAAATAAAATAATATTTTAAAATTTATTTTATATTAATATTTTGTTAATGAACATTAATTTAATTAAAATTTATTTTCCATCGCAAAAAGCGTTGCTAACGTAATCTTGCGACGCTTTCGAAAAGAATAGCAAAAAACTTTGTCTGTTTTCAAAAACCATCGCAATATTGCGGCAAAAAACAGTCGCAATAATTGCTACGATTTATAAAAACCATTGCAAAACACTAAAAAAACGAAGGCTTTGCTACGGTTTATAAAAAACCATAAATCGTTGCAAACTTAGTAAATTATTAAAAAAATTTATTATTGCGACGGTTTTTTGAGAAAACTCCAGATTTTCATACGCTTGAAGAAAACCTGAAAAGAATGACACTAGAGTACTGGTAAATAGTTAATTTGAAATAAATTTGATTATATTAAGAAATGGTTTTGACTTATATAGATGGCTACTGAATAAACAACTATTTCAGATTTAGCAATGCCTGCTTCGCTAATTTTCTTTGCAAATTTGTAGCCGTAATGTTGTAGGTTTATTTAAAATATATATATATTGGACATTTTGCTACCGTTTATTAAAATATCTAAATCTCATGTCATAATTAATTTTCAAAATGACACAACTAACTTGGGAATATAGATATCATACTGCACACAACGTGTTTGGGGAGTCAATTGCTAGTGTTGGTTATCCTTCAAAATGTGTGGTACCGTTTTGCTTTAACGTAATGCTACAGGTACACATATTGTTAATTAAGTCAATTAAGTCAAAATACACACACATATATAAATGAAGAGTTCAATGAACTGAATTAACAGTACATTAATGTCTTATATTACATAATATCAACGTATATAATTACAAACAAGTTGTGAGTTTTTCAGGAAAAAAATCAAATTTACAATGTTTTATTTTTAAGCAGTGGGATAAGAAGCTTCCATTGCAATGCCACAAAGACCCTCTGCAGCAGAAATGCCTCTTTGCATTCTAATATATCCACTCTCACCCCAGCTACTTCCCCAAGAATTCTTCACCAACCAATACTTTGTACCGTCGCTAGTTTTCCCGTAACCGACTGCGGTGACACCGTGGTCTAGATCGGTTCCACATTCTCCTGTAAATACTCCACTAGAGTAGAATTGAAAGTCTGATCCACCAGCATCAATGGCCACGGATACAGGTTGGTTTGCCACGGCTTTTAGCAACGATGACTCGCTATTGGCTGGAACATCCTCGTATCCTGTGATCTTTGCGATATGGGAGGATTCTTTTTGTGTGCTGCAGGTGCCATCGACTCCTTGGTAGGGATAATTAGATTCAGTGGTCAGTCCCTTATTTCCTATTATGTATTGGAAGGCATAGTCCATGAGACCACCATTGCACCCCTGGTCTTCACTTGTGTCGCAATCGACAAGCTCTTGCTCGGATAATGAGACTAGTTTCCTTGTGGTGAGCTGGTGGATTCCTTCTGTGGCTGCCACAGCAGAGAAGGCCCAGCAGCATCCTGCATTGTTAATGAATTAAAATTTTGTTTCTTAATTTGAGAGAATTTAAAACATAATATTGATAAAGAAAAATGAAAGTCGAGACCAGCCAATTTTGGCTATTGCAGCTTATTGTTTTTTATGCACTAACCACATTGGCCTTGATCCTTGATGTCTGTAACAGCCCCCTTCTTTCTCCAATCCACACTTGACGGAATTGCAGACATGTTGGAATATTTGAAAGATGAAGCTTTTGGTGATACTGGATGGGATCCCCTTTTGTATCCATTTCGGGCTGCCCGAAACTCCTCGTTCGTCAAATCAGCAAACTTGTTGATGCCAAGTTTGTAAGATCGAAGTCCGGCTTCATTGAAAGACTCGATGTACTCCACATTTTCCTTGAATATTTTGAACCTTTTCGCCTTCTCTGTGTCATCCTTATATACACGTCCATTTTGTGTCATCCATTGCTCATGTCTCTCAACCATTGATGACGAATGAGGCACCGTGCGCGCTGTGGCTTGATAATTAGTAGCCCACAACTGCATCACAAAGAGAGTTGTAAAAGCAAGCTTCCAAGTTGGAGTCATGGCCATTGTTAATGCAAGCACTGACTGTATAGTTTTTATTATATATTTTGTGATGTGAAGAGCTTTGAATCCTTTGTGAATTTATAGAATTCATTTGCAATGTGAATGTGAAGTTTGCGTTGCCATAATAACTCCCTGGAATTGCCGGCAAATTGATACACAATAGTCTAATTAATCATATCTGAAAGTTGCTTGAACGCTGCTTTATTCAATTAACTAATAATATATATTTATGTATGTGTCTTTGTATACTTCTTTGTCATTTGGATTGGATGCTAAAACCACATATTAATTTGTGGGACGATTTTTTTGTCCATGGTGTGTATGTGTATGTCAGTGTGTGTGTGTGTGTGTTTTTTTTTTTAAAAAAAAAATACATAAAAGAAATAGTTAACTATTTTTAGAAACAAAAACACTATTAGGATTATAATTTCCTCAATTTTAATAACGACAAAATTATAGTTACATTTTTTGGGTTCCTATTTTGATTCATATAACTTGACATATACTATGAATTTAATATTCTTAACGGTAATGATTTTTTTTTGAAACGAATAACGGTTATCATGATTTTAAACCATACAAATCATTACAATATAATCTCTCAAAAAAAAAATACAATATAATACCATATATATATATATATATTTATATATATAACCGTTATATCTGTTGGATAGATATGATCGGATAAATATTAATACATAGATAGTTAATATAATGTAATAAAAATAAATAAGAAATGATAGTTAATATAGTATTTGATTTAATTGATAAATTATAGTTTATTTGATTTGATTGATTAAATTTTATATAAACATGATAAATTATCATTTTGTCCTTTTAACAATAAATAAAATATGAATAATATTATAAGGGATAATATAATAATTTAAATTTAATGATTTGATTGATGTTGATAAATAATTTTTGATTTGATTTATGTTAAATAAATAATAAATAGATGGATAAATAATATGATGAGAAAAACGCCAAATTGGATCAAATAAGTTATACATAGATTAATATATAGGCTAACGATCGACATACATAGTTGGAGGAATACGTCCAATCACCTAAATTTCCATGTGTATTAATTCTGTCAATTCAATTAATTACAAATGTAGACACTGTTGTGAAAAGTAAAAATTTATGGTAAAAACTAAAACTCTAAAACTCAAAATATATATCAAATCAAACACTTATAAAATCTTCTCTCTAAACTTGTGTTATTTTTTCACAAATGTTGAGGTCTATTTATAGATCCTCAATTGAGAAATGTCCAAAAATAAATATGTCATCCATTACATAATCAAAAATTAAAATATCATCACATCACCATCACAATAATTTTCAATCTAATTTTAATATATAATTTCCAATACTCTCCCTTGTGATGATGATCGTGATATTACGTGTTTGTATACTGACTCGTTAAAAACCTTACTAGGAAAAACCCAGTGGGATAAAAACCATAGCAAGGAAAAAAGAGTGCAGCCACGTAAACTTCACCTTATGTTAATACAATCGATTCTTCACATACGCTGTAGATTTCACATCCCAATATTATATATATGTTTTCTGAATATTGTCGTAGGAAGCGCCTTTGTGAAGAGATCTGATGAGTTCTCACTTGATTGAATGTAACAGATATCAATATCTTAATTTTTCTCAAGCTCTTGAGTGTAGGCAAAGAACTTTGGGGGGTATGTTTGGTTCTGTCACTTTTGATGTATCCTTCTTTTATTTGGGCAATACATGCAGCATTATCTTCATTCAGCGTCACAGGATTCTTGTTTACTGATAATCCACAAGAAGTTTGGATATGTTGTGTAATTGATTTTAGCCAAATACATTCACGACTTGCTTCATGTAGCACAATAATCTTGGCGTGATTTGATGAAGTTGTTACTAATGTTTGTTTCTGTGAACGCCAAGAAATTGATGTGCCTCCACGAGTAAATACATATCCGGTTTGGGAATGTGCCTTATGTGGATCAGATAAATATCCAGCATCAGCATAACCAATGATACTTTGATTGGTGTCTTTTGAGTACAAAAGTCCCAAATCTGTCATTCCTCGTAGATAACGGAATATATGTTTAATTTCATTCCAGTGCCTCTTTGTTGGATATGAACTGAATCTTGCTAATAAATTTACAGCAAAAGATATATCAGGTCTAGTGCAATTTGCAAGATACATAAGGGCACCAATGACATTTAGATATGGTACTTCTGGACCAAGAATAACTTCATCATCTTCACATGGACGAAATGGATCCTTTTCTATGTTTAATGATCTTACAACCATTGGAGTACTTAATGGATTTGATTTATCCATATTAAAACGTTTAAGGATCTTTTCTATATAATTTGTCTGGTGAACAAAAATTCCACATTCTTTTTGTTCAATTTGCAAACCCAAGCAATACTTGGTTTTTCCAAGATCCTTCATTTCGAATTCTTCTTTCAAGTACATCATAACTTCTTGAATTTTTTTATTCGTTCCAATGATATTTAAATCATCAACATATACAACAATAATTATACATCCGAATGTTGTTTTCTTGATGAAAACACAAGGGCATATTGGATCATTTACATATTCCTTTTTCATCAAGTGCTCACTTAGCCGATTATACCACATTCGATTGGATTTCTTCAACCCATATAATGATCTTTGCAATTTTACAGAATAAAATTCTCTGGGTTTTGAACTTTGTGTTTCAGACATCTTAAATCCTTCAGGGATTTTCATGTATATATCACTATCAAGTGATCCGTATAAGTAAGCTATAACAACATCCATAAGACACATTTTCAAATTTTCAGACACGGCCAAAATAAAATATCGAAACGTAATTGCATCCATAACAGGAGAATACGTTTCTTCATAATCAATTCCAGGCCTTTGAGAAAAACCTTGTGCAACAAGTCTAGCTTTATATCTTGCTATTTCATTTTTCTCATTTCGCTTTCGAATAAAAACTCATCTGTATCCAACAGGTTTTACACCTTTAGGTGTGAGGACTATAGATCCAAAAATATTACGTTTATTTAGCAAATCCAATTCAACCTGGATGACATCTTTCCATTTGGCCCAATCATGACGAGTTTTACATTCTCCAAAAGATTTTGGTTCATGATCCTCATTTTCATTTATGATGTCACATGACATATTATAAGAAAATATCTCATCAATATCTTCTATATCTTTTCGGTTCCATATTTTTCCAGTATTAATATAATTTATAGAGATTTCACGATTCTCGTCAGTTTGTGGTTCTGACAGAATATTTTCATCTTCGGGTGTTTCTTCTGGAACACCATTTTCTATTTTATGATCATCGTATTTCTCTATGCCTTTTATTTTCCGAGGATTTTTATCCTTGGAACCGACCGGCCTTCCACGCTTCAAGCGTTTTATGACATCATGAGTGTCTTCAATTTGTTTCTTTGGAATTTCAATTCGAGCAGGGGCATTTACAACATGTATATATGATTTTGTTACCCCTTTTGTGTCTGCAAATGCATCTGGAATTTGATTTGCAATTCTTTGCAAGTGCACAATTTGTTGTACATATTTCTCACATTGTTTGGTCCTTGGATCCAAATGTAACAATGATGGTACATACCATGTGATTTCCTTTTTGATATGTTTCTTTTCTCCCCCTAACATTGGGAAGATTTCTTCATTAAAATGACAATCAGCAAAGCGTGTTGTAAACACATCGCCTGTCTGAGGCTCAAGATATCGAATGATTGATGGGCTATCATAACCGATATAAATACCGATTTTTTTTTTGAGGACCTATTTTTGATCGTTGAGGTGGTGCAATAGGCACATACACCATACATCCAAAAATTCTCAGATGAGAAATATTTGGTTCTGTACCAAATGCAAGTTGCAATGGAGAGAATTTATGATATGCACTTGGTCTGATGCGAATTAATGCCGCAGCATGTAAAATTGCATGTCCCCATATAGAAATAGGGAGTTTTGTTCTCATAATCATTGGTCTAGCAATCAGTTGTATACGTTTAATCAATGATTCAGCTAATCCATTCTGTGTATGAACATGAGCAACATGATGTTCAACAGTAATTCTCATTGACATACAATAGTCATTGAAAGTTTGGGAAGTAAATTCTACAGCATTATCAAGTCTTATTTTCTTATTGTATAATTGGGAAATTGATTCCGCAATTTTATTATTTGAGCCATTAATCTTGCAAATGCCACATTTCGAGTTGACAATAAGCATACATGTGACCATCTACTGGAGGCATCGATCAATACCATAAAATATCAAAATGGTCCACATGGTGGATGAATTGGCCCACAAATATCACCCTGAATACGTTCAAGAAATATGAGTGATTCTGTTTGGATTTTAGCTGGTGATGGTCTTATAATAAGTTTTCCAAGAGAACATGCTTTACATTGAAACTTATTATTCTGAAAGATCTTTTGGTCTTTCAATGGATGACCATGTGTATTTTCAATAATTCTTCGCATCATTATTGAACCAGGATGTTCCAATCGATCATGCCAATTGGTTAATATTGAAGAATTATTAACCATCATATTTGATTCGATTGACCTTATATGTGTATAATGCAATCCGGTAGAGAGCATTGATAATTTTTCAACCATATATTTCTTTCCTGATTTATATGTGGTAAGACACATATATTTTTTATTTACATCAGTTATCGTCTCAGTATCATATCCATGAGAATATATGTCATTAAAACTCAACAAATTTCTTTTCGATTGTGGTGAATATAAAACATCATTTATCCGAAATTTTGTACCATTTGGTAACAAAAATTGTGATTTACCACAACCTTCAATCAAATCTACAGGACCTGATATGGTATTCACCATTGTTTTTGTTGGTTTTATTTCCATGAAATATTTTTCATCTCGCAGAATAGTGTGCGTTGTACCACTATCCGGTATGCAAATTTCCATGATATTATTTTCATGTTTGCTCATAGCATTTTCCATATCAAACTTCACAAAAATGCAATAAAGAAAAATTAAGTACAATACAAATGCAAAATATAACATGCTTTATAATACAAGAATGCATGAAAAATACAAATTTGTTACAATCTAGTCCCACCAATCTTTTAATCAATGTCTTTGAAATCATTCAAAAAATCTGCAGCATTGAAACTAGTTGAACCAATTAAATGGTCACTATTTTTAATAAAATTGGTCTTTTTTCCTTTCCCCTTTGTCGATTCTTTATAGAGCTTACATAGGTGCTCAGGGGTTCGACAAATATGTGACCAATGTCCTGGAGTGCCACATCTATAACAAACACTCTCAAATCTTTTTGAGTGATTTTCATTTTCACTCGTATTTTCATGCTGCCTTTTTTGTGGGTGGTTCGTGACGTTCTTTTGATATGAGTTATTGAAATAACTATCTCGATTATTTTCATATCCACGGCCACGACCACGACCGCGATAATTTTTACGTCCACGTCCACACCCACTTCCTCGACCTCGTCCACGACCAAAATATTGTCTATGCCTTTGATTTTGGTTTTCATTACGACATTTGCTTCTGGAAATGCCGTTGAACCAGTGGGTCGGGATTGATGATTTCTTGCTAACAATTCGTTGTTTTTTTTCGCCACAAGAAGACATGCGATGAGTTCCGAATATCTCAAAAATCCACCCACTCTATACTGTTATTGTAGAGTTATATTTGATGCGTGAAATGTGAAAAATGTTTTTTCAAGCATTTCCATCTCAGTAACAACATGCCCACAAAATTTCAATTGCGAGACTATTCGATACATCGCCGAATTGTAATCACTGACTTTTTTAAAGTCTTGGAATCTCAACGTATTCCATTCATCACGGGCGGTCGGGAGTATAACTTCCCTTATATGCTCAAATTTTTCTTTCAACCCTTTCCATAAAATCATTGGGTCTTTTTCTGTAAGATACTCACATTTCAATCCTTCATCAAGATGTCTACGTAAGAAAATCATAGACTTTGCCTTTTCTTGTGAGGATGATATATTATTTTCTTTGATGGTATCATTTAGACCCAATTACTCAAGATGCATCTCTACATCGAGAGTTCATGGCATATAATTCTTTTCAGTGATATCGAGCGCAACAAATTTAATCTTTGCCAAATTTGACATTGTGGTACTAGAAAAATAACAATGCATTTTATTAGTTAATTTCTATTAGTACGACAATACAAAATAATGGAATAACGAAGATTACAAGTGCGTGTACAAATAGAGAAAAAATATGTGGTGGAAAATCGCTGGTGAGTACAAGACTCGTGAGCATGATGATCATAGTCGTTACGAAAAATAGACTTATAAATTCCATCATATTCATCTTCGAAAAATCGAGGAGAAATTATTTTGAGAGAAATAGTGAATTTGGTGTGATTGAAAATGAGTTTGAGTGAACATATTTATAGGGCAAAAACTAGTCGTTTGTTACCGTTGGGGGTAAGAAAAAATCGAGTATGTGTTGAATAAAAATTCATGATAATCATGTGATGCATATAATGATAATTATAATTAAATATACGCAATAAAATATATATCATATCACGTTATTATAAGGTCAGTTTCATAGACAGCCTCTTATATAATAAACATGAAATTATACAAATATAATTAGACAATAAAATTATATAAGCAGTAATGTATAATCATATCACGTTATTATAAGGTCTATGTCATAGACAGCCTCTTATATAATAACATGAAATTATACAAATATAATTACACAATAAAATTATATAAGCAGTAATGTATAATCATATCACGTTATTATTTAAAAATCTTAGAGGCTTTTATACTTGTCGTATCCCTTACTGGGAGTGTGGGATGTCGTCTTAACATCCTCCCAGGATTTATAACAAGGTTTTTTAAAAACTTATTTTTTTTTATCATGTATGATAATAACATGATATTATATATTAAATATATACACAAAAAATAAATAAACAATAAAATAAATATTCTTACTTGTTAAATATTTTTGTCTTCTCTTTGTGTTTTGGAGCGTCAGAAATATAGAGAACCTTCGAGCGATCGTGCTGATAACGTGTTGTGAAAAGTAAAAATTTATGGTAAAAACTAAAAACTCTAAAACTCAAAATATATATCAAACCAAACACTTATAAAATCTTCTCTCTAAACTTGTGTTATTTTTTCACAAATGTTGAGGTTTATTTATAGATCCTCAATTGAGAAATGTCCAAAAATAAATATGTCATCCATTACATAATCAAAAATTAAAATATCATCACATCACCATCACAATAATTTTCAGTCTAATTTTAATATATAATTTCCAATATACACATTAATTTTCTAATTGTGTAATGGAAAATAATTGAAAATGGCTGTGTCGTCACCAAATGGTCAAATAATAATATATTCGACCAAATCATGCGACAAATTAATCAAAAAAAAAAATTAATTAAAAACACGAAACATACCTCAATATTAAAGACAGATTATCACTTGGCCTGTCTACAAATCCTGTCCTAAGGATGACTTATAATTTATTCAATTGTTATATTAGTAAAATGGCTAGAAAATTTATGTCTCTCGGTCTAAAATAAATAATTTACACTTCTGTTTTGATGGAATGGATATCTTTCATACGGAGTTGGAGGAATATGTGACAAATTTTTTTTTCTAGAAAATCTTTGACAAAAAATACACACTATCAGTCGTCTATCACTAAATACATAGTTCATTTACGTACTATATTTAATAGTATTTTTTTTTACTAATATAACTGTATTAACTAGTTCTTATAATTAGTATAACTATTTCTTAAATGACTGTAAAATTTGTTTTTCTAATGATATTTATAATATGCGTAAAATAGTGTGTATTTATAAAACTATGATTTCTTATACAATATAAGTCTCCATTTATAATTTTAAAATTTTTTTAAATACTTACTCAATACACAATTGAATATACATGCACTCATTATATTGTGTGAAGAGTGCCAGAATAGTACATTTTATTCATAAAAACGGAGTACTGCTCTTTAAAATATTTCACAAAAAATAAAACTTTGTATTTAGATAGTACTTTTGTTTGTCCTGTAAGTAAAAAAAGTATCAACATTCTCCCAAATATACTCAAATTAAAATACAATTTTATCACTAATAATTTGAACTTTGAACTGGAACTTATTTCATTAAGAAAGAAACAACATAACTTGCATGAAAAAAAAACATACAATACAAAACATAGAAGGTCACTTGTAGTTCCAGACAAACTGGGCAAAACAGTACAATCCAAGGGAGAAAGGATAGAGCAAAAATGCTAATAAGCAAGTCCATAGAGGATAAGTGGTGCATGAGTAAGCCATTATGCCTATAATAGCACACACCACAATAATAGTTAGCACTTCTGCTGAATAATCCCATGTCAAATCTTTTGCAAACACAAGAGCCAACAAAGTTGTCAATCCTGAAATGTTGTTCATTATAACTCCTCCATAAATCTGCATCATCCCAATTCGTAGAACGAGTTAATGATGCTAATTAAATTTAATTCTAAAACTCGAACTTAGACGAGAAACATTTTGGTTTCACAAGTACCTCCGAAAATGTTAAAGAAGCAGATCTTTCGCTCTTATGGCTGGCGGGCAAGATTGCTGCTAGTAGTGCTCTTGCATTCATGGCGAATGGAACAATCACGAATGATATGCAGAAAGATGGTAAACTCATGGACGACGATAGCTCTAGAATACCATTCGTTAGAGGTCCTCCAAGAAAGGTCAATGTCACAATGCCAAACAGGACTTGGAATACTGCCATGATAAAAGCCCATTTGTCCTGCACTTCTTCTTTCCACACAATCTGCAAATTTGAGAGGTGGGCACAAGAATTTTGGGTTATCGGTTTGGTGGAGTGAGCTTTTGACGAAAAGAAAAATAAGATAGAGTACTAATGGTACAACTCGAATATTTTAAACTGCATTTCTATCATCGTGCCTCATTGACAACCCTCAACACAATGAAAACAGTTGATGCTATGCGGTCCTCACCTTGTCGAATTCATCTATACTTTTTGTCTTGTCTGAGGTATTTGCGACACGAATGGCCTTATTAAGCCATTTTGTTACTCCGGCCACAAATTCAGGTTCATCAATCATATCATTGTTGTCTTGATCAAAATCTTTGAAAAGTTCCTTTACTATGTCGTGGTTTTGCTGAATCTCCCCAAATTTGACCGTACTTATTAGTTGCTCTAGTTCAGATTTCGATATCGACTGGCTTTTGTCAGTGTCAAATTTCCTGAAAAGCCTGCAACAACAAAAATGTCTCTAGCAAGTTAAAAGAGCTATAGACCAAAATAATGGATAAAGAACAAGATGTTGAACTGTTTACGTTTGAATACGATCAACGTTTGGCCTTCCATCCTCTGCAATCAAAGATTCAGATCTAAGTAGTTGTGTTTGAGCATGTTTCAAAATCTTGGACATTATCCGATCTATCTCTTTAGGATCGTCTTCTTTCTTCTCTTTAAATACTTGAAAAAGCTGCAGAAAGATGGAAAAAAAACACAAAGAACAGATCATTTATAAACACTGTTACATTAGTACCAAAATGCCAGTAATACATTGATTGAGTAGCTTTCTTGCCTCATGAAAAATGTGCCCTGAACCAGAATGATCACCATGTTCTGATGATGAACTGGTTTCATCAATCCATTTCTTGCATCCATTGATGAATTCTTGCTCATTAATTCTCATGTCGCTATCGAAATCAAATGTTTTCATAATCTCAGAAACTGCATATTTGTTATCCACTTTCATTTTCCCACTATGCATGATGTCAAGAACCAGCTTCTCTATCTCAGTTTTTGTTAGGCATTTATTCTGATCTTTATCCGTTTCCGCGAACAATCTGCCCAAGAAAAAAAAGAAAGCACATAAATGGCAAATTCATGTATAACAGTAAAACTATTTCATGAACAATGTTTCAGCTTCATTTATGTTACTTCTGTATGACAGGAGTGTTGAGTTTCCCCTCTTCATTCACGATGTTCCCTAGCCGTTTCACGTGTTTTAGAAATCCAGCCCGCAGAATCTCATACTTGGAGTAGTCTAAACTTCTTTCTTGAATCCAGGGGTTCAAAATCTAAACAAGAACACAAAATTTAATCATGTCGGAAGCAAAATCATCGCATGACCGAAAATATAAAGCCAAAAACTCAGAATACCTGATAGAGAAAATACGAAAGCAGTGAAAAGACTGCGACTAAGAGCGCTATCAAGGACAGCCAACGGTTTGCTATCACATTCCTGAAAACATTAACCAGCTGCACAGTGATGTAAGGAATCAAAGAAAGGAGCATAATCCCCGCAGTGGTTCGAGTCTCCGGATCAATTGTAACACCGGTATCTGCAGTAATGACAGAATACTCAGCCTGGTAGATAAAATATAACAATTTTCTTGGCAACTTTCAAGCTAATATATAGGCCTAACTACCTCTCAGGCGGAGTAGTTTTTCATTGGCTGGCAAACAATTCGAACACGATGTTTCGATAGTTGATTTTTGAGGTAAGTTTCTTCTGCCAACTATCACACATATACCCCAATGCAAAGTAAGACTAAAGACGGTCATTCCTGCATAGATACCGACTCCCACCGAGACTTGAGATTCAGCACTCTCCTTGCTCAGGAAAACTCCAGTCACTGAAAGATAAAGATTTCATCTCAATCTTCTTGGTGCAATTCATATACTATCTTTTCAAAGAAAACCATACATAAAGTACAAAACTTTTTGTAACAGAGACAGATAGCCGTGCACTAAAATGCATGTTTTTCTAGCATACAGAACAAGTAAAATCCAAGAACCATCACTTACCAATCATCAGCATCATCGAAGGTAAGGCCATGAGAATTCGAAAAATAATGCCGCCGAATTTCCCAGTTCCAAGAATATGGAAAAGCACCTTGCTCCCTTTCCCCAGCTGCCTTTCTCCATATATAAGCAGGCCTTGGTATACTATTATCTCGAAGATGTATCCTCCAGCATTTTCTGCACATGGAAGGAAACCATACGTATGGCTGCACCCGCCATTCGCAGGCGACGAATCGGCACTCAAGACAATATACGAGGATCCATTATTGGCAACATGATCATTAACTCCATCTGAGACCAAATCATTCGAGGAATTGAGTTTTATGATTCTTCCTTGAACTATGCTGCTCAAAAAGATCACAATAATCACGTTCAATGCAAGAGCAGCCATTGCCAGTGGTGAGAAAATGTTGTTACACATTGCATACAGCAACATGGGAATTTATATTACAATATCCAATATTTTACGAGGCTGCCAATTTAATTAAAAAAAAAAAACTTGGACATTGTATTTCAAGTTATCAGATCATATGGATATAAACTTGGGTTTCTTTTGTGTCACGTTTAAAATCTGCATTTCATGATGTTTGAGAATAACGTTAACAACAATGAACATATAATACAAGAATGGATTTGGATTCTTCGGGACAGAAGCACAAAAAATATAATGAAAATTTTTGGATTTTTTAATCGAAAGAAAGATATTCCACCAATTGGGTTTTATCTTTTTATATATAAGTCGTTCTTACCTTCAGAACCGTACCGTATAAAATATTTTAAATTGAAAGTGAAAAGATTCCACAAATTGTGTCGTCTTTCTACAATCATTTTCATTTTCCATTTGCTATTAATTACGGGAAGTTGATGTAGTCTTACCTCTGTACCATCGATTGCATTTTTTTTTTTGAAGTTCTTTATTATCTTAAAACTTTAAAATTAAAAAATGCTCTTATATTTTTTTTTTATAATTTTAATCTTCTGTCCCTGGACGTGCTAATGTGGGTTTTGTTCATGCCACCCGCAGGGTACTACCCTGCGGGCGACGTGTAACCCCATGATTGGTCAAAATCAGTGGATCTCATGTGGGGCCCGTTGATTTTGACCAATCATGATCCGCCACGCTACCCCCAGGACACTACCCTGGAGGTAGCATCGAACTAACCGCTAATGTGACATCTTACATACGTGAGCACAAATTTTGTGTCATTTCTTATCGAGAAATTTTTTTTTGTCCTGTATATTTGTCGATTTGCGATTTCAGTCCTCTATATTCTCATATTTCAGTTTTAGTCCACTGTCTTTTTTTCTGGCAATTTAAGTCATTTTTCCGATGTGGCATCAATGCAGTGCTGATATGGAGCTGACGTGTAAAAAGTGTTACGTAAGTATTTTCAAAGCAAAATGATTAAAATTGCCAAAATTCGGAATAGACAGGACTAAAACTGAAATATAAAAATATAGAGGACTAAAATCGCAAAGTGACAAATATATAGAACCAAAATTGCAGTTTTCTCTTTCATATATATAGTTTTTTCTTAACTATATATACTATTCCAAATAAATATAACTAATTCTTAAATGAATAAGTTGATTACATTTTGATCGAGTGTCTTGATATATATCTATAAGGTCGGTGATACATTTTTTTTAGGAATCCGCAGCTGCTATCTTTCGATGCATACTCTGTAAACACGGGAAAATTTGATAGTCTATAAATTATGTTAGCCACGTAAACCGGGTTGAGTCTTATCATTTTTAAGAGCTTACCTAATCCACCAATTCAACGCCTCCATGCATGGTTCGCAAAAACGGTATCGAAATGGCCGGAACGAAAGGAACCTTGACGAAGTTCCGATGCTTGAAGGTAGATGCTTTGGGTTGGCGTTTTTCGTGATGAGAACGGCGATTTAACAGCGGAACGGGCGACGGAACGGTGGAACGGGAGATGGAACGGACGGAATAGGAGGAAGTACTTTGGAGATAAATTTTTGCCCATTTCAATGTATTAATATTAATTTAGAAAATGGAAATCCAGTCTTTTCTTGATTATTGTGGAGGGTTTGAAGGAAAATTTTTGGTTTGATTATGATAAATTACCAAAACCTAAACTCCTAAAGCAAACCAGAGTACAAGAAATTTAAGAAAAGTAAAAGGCAGAAGGTAGAAGAAGTTAGAAAAAGCAGAAGGTAGAAGAAGAAAGACATCACGTGGTGGGAATATTAATTTAATTTCTTATTTACTTCAAATAATCTTTTTAAATGATATTCATTTCAATTTGGTAGATTTAAATATTTTTTTGAAATTTTCAGTTTTTAAATATTTATAATATTTAACAATTAAAATTCGTTCCGTGACCGTTCCGCGAAATTTCATTGTACTTAAGTAGGTGGATTTGCTATTAAGAAGGTAAGTGGGTAGGTGACACAGGAGATTCTTGGGCACAAACAGAATCTCCACGCCAATATTGTTGAACTAGATTAGCCATGAAATTAAGTTTTTATGGTTTCAGAAGCTATATATGAGTATGACCATTCTCCGACCCTCATCATACATATATATCTCATTTTTCCGAGAAAGACGCTATTATTGTGTTGTCTTGACTTCAATGTAACACTCCTGCGTAGAGTGTCTCATCACGCCATGATCACCAAATCGCCAAAATTTTAAAACTATCGAACTCAAATCCAATTTTGACAACAAATTAAATGGTCCAAAAATTGCTAATTCAGCTCCATCTTGTAAAATTTACTAGTATAACTAAGCAAGTCGAGTCGGCTACATGTGCATAGTAAATAAAACATCTAATGTAAGCCCAGAATGATATTTTTTGTTTCATTGAAGAAGCAAAAATCTTTACATTAAAAAAAAAAAACAGAAACAATGTTACTTCCAACTCCAGAAAAACTGTACAAAACAATACAATCCCAAGGAGAAAGGATAGAGCAAAAATGCTAATAAGCAAGTCCATAGAGGATAAGTGGTGCATGAGTAAGCCATTATGCCTATAATAGCACACACCACAATAACAGTTAGCACTTCTGCTGAATAATCCCATGTCAAATCTTTTGCATACACAATAGCCAACAAAGTTGTCAATCCTGAAATGTTGTTCATGATAACTCCTCCATAAATCTGCATCATCCCAATTCATGGAACAAATTAATGATGATAAATTTTAATTCCAAAACTCGAACTTAGTTTAGAACATTTTGGTTGTATATGTACCTCGGAAAATGTCAAAGAAGCAGATCTTTCGCTCTTACGGCTGGCAGGCAAGATTGCTGCTATTAGAGCTCTTGCATTCATGGCCAATGGGACTATCACAAATGATATGCAGAAAGATGGTAAACTCATCGAATACGACAATCCCAGAATACTCTCCATTAGAGGTCCTCCAAGAAAAGTCAGTACAACAATGCCAAACAGAACTCGGACTACTGATATCATCAATGCCCATTTGTCATGCACTTCTTGTTTCCACACAATCTGCAAGTTTGAGAGGGAGGCACAAAATTTAATGGTGTGAGATTCAAATCTTTTAGAAAAACAGCTTAAGTACCACGTTTCGCTTTTTTATAGTGTCATATATATAGCATGATCATAATCAAGCAAGTGATGGTGGATATGATACCATCATATCTAGAATCCCGAGTTAATCCAAGAGTTGTAGATAATGCTAATGATGAAAATCAAATGTTTGAAACTATGTGTTTCTAACATCGCGCCTATTCGCCTAAGAGACAACCATATCGCAAAACAAATGCTATGCATCCCTCACCTTGTCGAATTCATCTATGGATTTTGTCTGGTCTGAGGCATTTGCGACTCGAATGGCCTTCTTGAGCCATTTTGATACTCCAGCGACAAATTCAGGTTCATCGATTATACTGTTATTGTCTTGATCAAAATCTTTGAACAGCTCCTTTACTATGTCAACATTTTGCTGGATTTCCCCAAATTTGACAGTACTAATTAATTGTTCTAGTTCAGATTTCGAAATCGACTTGTTTTCATCCCTGTCAAATTGCTTGAACAGACTGTCACAACAAAAAAAAAAAAAATGCCGCAAGCAAGTTAATGTAGTACTAGGAGGAACCAAAAGAAAAACCGAAGCAGTGAAGAATGAATTATTAAACCATTTACGTTCGAATACGCTCAATGTTTGGCCTTCCGTCCTCTGTGATCAGAGATTCAGATTTAAGCATTTGTGTTTGAGCATGTTTCAAAATCTTGGACATTATCCGGTCTATCTCTCTAGGATCATCTTCTTTCCTCTCTTTAAATAGTTGGAAAAGCTGCAGAGAAATAACAAAACAAAGAACAGATTTTAAACACTGTTATATTAGTACTAAAATGTCAATAATCCATCGATTGAGTAGCTTTCTTGCCTCATGAAAAATGTTTCCTGAACCAGAATCACCATGTTCTGATGATTTGGTTTCATCAATCCATTTCCTGCATCCAACAACGAATTCTTGCTCGGTGATATTCATGTCACTGTCGAAATCAAATGTGTTCATAATCTCAGAAACTGCATATCTGTTATCGACTTTCATTTTCCCACTTTCAATGATCTCAAGAACCAGCTTTTCTATCTCAGTCTTTGTTATACATTTATTCTCATCTTTATCCGTATCAGCGAATAATCTGCCGAAAAAAAGCACATAAATGCCACTTTCATTTATATCAGTAAAAAAAGGTTCATGAACAATGTTTCACTTAATTAGTTACTTTTTTATGACAGTAGTATTGAGCTTCCCATCTTCATTCACGATATCGCCTAGCCGTCCCACGTGTTTCAGAAATCCAGCCCTCAGAAGCTCATACTTGGAGTAGTCTAAACTTCTTTCTTGAATCCATGGATTCAAAATCTGATCAATAACACGAGATTTGAACTTATCTAATGTAAAATCATCCTACAGCATGTGAAATACAAAGCAATAAATTCAGAATACCTGATAGAGAAAATATGAGAGCAGAGAAAAGATGGCAACTAGGAGTGCTATCAAAGTCAACAAACGATTTTCAAACAAATTCTTGAAAACGTTAACGAGCTGCACAGTAATGTATGGAATCAAAGATAAGAGCATAATCCCAGCAGTGGTTCGAGTCTCTCGATCAATGGTAACTCCGGTTTCTGCAGTGATGTAACAACACTCAGCTGTTATATTCTATGGGAAATGAAGGGAATATGCCGATGTGTAGTAAAAGTGTCCCCATTATATCAAGAACATACCAATTTTCTTGGCAAGTTTTAAGCTATAATAGGCCTACCTCTCAATAGCATTAGCTTTTCTTTGGCTGGCAAACAATTCAAACCAGATGATTCAATATGATCAGTTGTTGATTTTTGGGGTAAATCTCTTCTGCCAACTATCACACATATACCCCATTGCAGAGTAAGACCAAAGACCGTCATCCCCGCATAGATACCGACTCCCACCGAGACTTGAGATGCAGCATTCTCTTTGCTCATGAAAACTCCAGACACTGCAAGAGAAAAATCATTGAAATTTTCTTGCAGCAATTCATACGTTACCTTTCAAATTACAAATTATGTCGAATGCACCAATACAAAGATCTTTACAAAATTTACTGGCTCCGCCATTGGTCTTTAGTTGAATTCATGTTTTTTCTAGCATACATAACGAGAAAATCCCATAAAAGTTATAACTAACCGATCATCAGCATCATCGATGGTAAGGCCATGAGAATTCGAAAAATAATGCCCCCGAATTTCCCAGTTCCAAGAATATTGAAAAGCACCTTGCTCCCTTTCCCCAGTTGCTTTTCTCCATATATGAGGAGACCTTGATAAACTATTATCTGGAAGATGAATCCTCCACCATTCTCTGCACATGGAAGGAAGCCATACTGATGTCTGCAGCCGCCATTCGGAGGCGGCGAATCGGCACTTGAGGTCATGATGTCAGATGAAGACTTGTTATCAGCAACATGATCACTAACTCCATCTGAGATTAGATGATCACTGGAAGATTTTAGCTTTATGATTCTTCCTTGAGCTATGCTACTGCTCAAAAGGATCAAGATCACTGCTTTTAATGCTAGAGCAGCCATTGCTAATGATGGGAAATTGTTTCAGATTGGATAAATTAAGAAAGTTGATTGGATCCAAATAAAAAGATCAGAGGACTTTATAGAATCCACCAGGCTGACAATTTGATTAAAAAACTAGCATATTGTATGTTATTTAAGTTGTTAGATGTGAATACTTGAAACCAATATTTTTTTTGTCACGTTATTAAAGCTTGTATATACCATGATGCTAGAAATTAAAATTAATGGCGTTAAACATATAATAATAATACAAGAGTGGACTTCAATTATTCAGGACAGAAGAATACAAAATATGGTGGAAGCGTAACATTCTGCTGAAGTAATTCTTCCAATATGATGTTGCCAAATTTTAGGCTTTTTAATGACGTGGGTTTTTTTATATATATATTTTCCCGAAAATTCACACCAAACATGATGTTTTAAACTTTTAGAAAGAATCACTCAAAAAAAATTAAATAAATAAACGGTTAGAAAGAAGGAAAGAAGTTCCATGTATTAATTATTAGGTAGGTTTCTTTTAAAGTGGTCATACGAATATTTATTCGTAAGATGGGTTAACTCAATTTATATATAAAGCAAAAAATAATATTTTTGACTCAAAAAATTTATTTTTCATAGGTCGGCTTAAATAAGAGATCCGTCTCACAAAATTAACTCCTGAAATAATTCCACAATAATTCAATTTAGTAAGACGGATTTCTGACACAAAGAGTGTAAGGGATATCATGGTTCATAAAAATTATCAGAATCAGATGTTGTCACTAGTGTTGACAACATCATACACAACATGTAGCGAAAATATTAAAACGTGAATAGTAACAGCAAACCAACAATAAAAATATTCAAGAGTAAATATGCACTAGTACTAAAGTAATAAAAGGTTGCACATAAAATAGATTCAGATGTTGTCACTAGGTGTTGACAACATCTTCAATAACACCTTGATTAACATGCATCAGAATTTTTGAAAGCATGAATAAAATAGATAAGCAACCAAATAAATCATACTCAGATTTTTAAGCAAGAGTATAAAATACTCTTGCAGCGCCTCAGGAAAAAACTTTCACTAGAAAATAATCACTGAGTTTTATAAACCCTAAAACTAGTGAATTATTGTAAAAATCAATTTTCTCAAAGCATGTGAGAAAATAAAGAATAAAACAAATAAACCAACTCCTAAAAATCTACAGAAGGTAGACAGGAAAATCAAGAAAATAGAGTTGGCCCTAGATGCCAAAACACGAGAGCAAAAAGATTTCAATCTTCGATCTTCAATCTTCAATCAACATGCTCTCAAACTCTTCACGGCATATACGGAAAATAACTTCAACAAATAGACAAGGACTCTTCAACGTGAAAGCACTCCAGAAAGTCGAGTTCCTTGTCTTCTACTCTTAAGCTCTCTCGTCTCTCTTTTATTTTGTACGCTCAAATCTCTCTTCTACGGCTTGAGATCTTTATTTTCTGCTCTCTCTCTCTCGTTTCTCTCCAAGCCACAGATCTCTACGTTCTTTTTTCTATTTAAGCGTATCAACTTATCTCCAAAAAGAGTCTTGATCTTGTTTTCTTAATTCAAACTTGAATCTACAATGATAAGGAAACAAAGATAAGTTAAATTAGGAGATAAAGATATATTATGATAAGTGCATAATATCTCCTACAAAATAATCAAGTAAAAATAGAAATATTTAAGCCCTTTAAAATATAGGAATATATCATTCTATAATCCAATTCCTATTTAAAATATCTCAAGCAATAAGATATTTAAAAAGATCTAAACTTCAAGTCCAAGAAACCATATTTTAAATCTAGAAATATTATATTATCTCAATTCAAATCAAAACTATTCCTAGTTTAAAATATATTAAGCATATAGATAAGAAACACAAATATTAACTATCAATCCTAGAAAGACAAAACACATTATTATAATCTTTCAAAACATGGAAAGATATCAATGAATAATTATCCTTTCAATCTCCCCCTTTTTGTCTTTCTGGACAAAACATCTAAAACCAATTCAGCAACTCCCCCTGAATATTAATTCTCAGAATTTCCCCTGAGTTCAAACTTCTCAAATCAGTTCTCCCCCTGAATTTGATCTTTCAATTCTGAGTGTTGTCAAGAATGTTGGCAAGACCTGCACACAACATTTGGTGAGATCATAAAATAATTAATACATGTTCAGAAGTGAATCACAAAACATATTTAATCAATTCAGCATACATCACAACTCTCCTGAATATCAATTCTCTCCCTGAATATGAAAATACATTCTCCCCCTTAGTCTAAGCATGGATGTTGTCGAGGATGTTCCCAACACCTCCTCACAACACTTAAGTCAGAGCAGAAAAAACTTAGAACAAATCAGAGAGTTATAATCAAACAAGCTAAAATTGATTAGAACCAGATCAAAGCAAAAACATAAGACAAATCAGAGCAAAGCAAAATAAACTTAAACCGCAGAAAACTAAAACTTATTGCTCTGTGATAATCCGTCATTTGCTTCGCCAGAACTAGATTTTTTTCCATCAGAGTCAGGTCACTATATTCTCCATCAGAGCTAGAGCCATCAGATTCAACATCTTCTCCCTTTTTTTGTCCAGAAGAGGTACCTACACCAAGAAAAATTCGATATTAAGATAGACGAGCTTTATAGTAAGCAATGTCTGCTTTGGCTTGTAAAATCTTCTGCTCAAGATGAAACATCTGGATTGAATAAAGATAGAATCGAGTTGTTAAAGTAGGAGGAACAAATATGGCAGTGGCAGGGGAAGTGTTGGCAACATCTGCCACAACATCTGCAGCAGCACCTGTTTCTGACCAAGGTAGGTCCAACTTCATGTTACCTTTAAGTAATGCAGGTGCAAGCTTCAAGACCTCAACAACAGCAGATAAAGGCTCATCATCATATTTTTCAAACTATTGAGATACTAGCACATCAAATATCAAAAAAGAAAATAGGAGCATGTAAGATACCAAACCACAGTTTGCATATTGCATAACTGTAGTAAAACATAAGCTTTTCAAAGTTCAAAACTGCTCCAGTTCCTATAACAAATATCACACAAAATTTTGTTAGGTGAAAAACATGGAATTTATGGACGGAGTCCAAATCTTGATTGCAGTCTTATAAAGAACATGAGCTATCTTATCAGAGCAGGCTGCACATCTTCTTCCACCTTGGGTGAGTTAAAAAATCCATTAATCACAGTAGGACTAAACTCTAAAATCTGAACCCTCACATAAATTTTCCCAAATTTAGCGAAAGAGGGTTCGGCACAGCTTTAGTCAAATTTCAGTATAATTCCAAGACCATAGGTGATCTACAGTAAAGAGTAGCATATGTCACAGTAGCGAACATATTTCTGAGTTGGAAAATTCTTTCCAGATTTTGTGCGCCATATGCTTACAAATCAATGATGTGGTCCTCAAAGAAGTCACAATTGGCATAGTGTTGCCAATCGTTTGCAGCATTCTCAGAAAAAAAAAAAAAAAAAAAAAACATAGGAATAGGATTGGCTTACTCGGTAGTCTTCATCCAAGGTGTTGTCCAGGATGTCAGCAACACCTTCAAAAAACATTTTCTGCAGAAACAGCAACACCAACTTCCTAAAAAAACAGTGACAGTAGCCAGCAAATTCCGAATTTTAAAAAATTCTACCATATTCAAATACTCCTCATCTAAGATTTCAGCAAGAATGTCAGCAGCATCTGATGCAACATCTGCTTCTGAGGCAGATTTCTCAAAGTCTTCATCAAAGAATGCAAGGGATGGATCAGCAGCAGTAAAAATGACCATCAAAGATGGATCAGCAGTAGTAACAATGACCATCAAATATCTCAATTTTAAAAAAATCATCCTCTAAGATGTTGTCATAGGCGTTGTCAACATCTGGCTCAACATCTTCTTTGTAGCCCATCTCTGTTTGAATATCAGTGAATCAAAATTCTTCCCTGCCATAAAATTTTGAACAGTTCGAATAAGAAGAGAAGAATTTGACAATAATGCAAGGACCGACAAAATTCTGTAGAAGTGATAATGTGGTGAGGGTGAGCAAAGAATAAAAAGACCATAAAATATTCTGATGATAAGATCAAATCTAAACAACAAACCCTTCACCTCTTAATCACTTGGTCGCAGTTAATGTTCCCTAGTCGTGACAATTGCCAACGGTAAAATGGAGTTTGAAATCATTCGAACAACAAATTTTCAAATTAAGGCAATAAATCAAGCCAATTGATTTTACCAAAATTTCCATAAAGAAACTCCACATCGAAGTAAACTCCACTAAAAACACTTTCAATCACAAAACAATTCGAAATATTAGTGGATTGGGCAAAAGACTAAATTTTGCTTATTTCGAACTTCAAACTTCTCAGCAAGATATATTCACCATAAAATAAATATGCATGTCTTAATTATGTCTAAAAATAGAGTGTAACAATGCAATAAAATGCAATCACATGCAAAAAATATGTTGATAAGTGAGGTGTTGTCCACGATATTGGCAACATCTTCCAGCAACACCCTAAGATTCTAAAAAATTTTATTACCAGACAGCCATTAAATTCATTATTGCAGAAGTGGTAGCCTGCACACTAAAGGAACGGTCTTCATTGGACTCCTTTAGGTAACTTTTTCCATTCTGATCTTCAATTAAATTTGATGATTGAGATGATTGCATTTTTACCATTTTGTTATTTAGAGTTTCTGACTTTGCAAAATCATTTTTCACTTGGGACAAGATCATGGAGTACACGAACATCCATCCACTACTTAGTAATTTTGCAAAATTACTTTTCACTTGGGACAAGATCATGGAATACACGAACATCTCTCCACTACTCAGTAATTTTGTCAGAACTCATTATCCATTAAGCTTCATTCGACTGTAAAAATATTTTTGCAGAGAATCCTGAGTGAAAACTGGTCAATGGTTACAAAATATCCAAAACATCACAAAACAGAATGAATGCATGAATGCAACATGCCTAATGATCCTAAAGATGCACATGCATGAAAAGGTGTTGCCGCAGGGTATTGGCAGCACTCCAGACAACATCTCAGTTCTGTCTATAATGCACACATACTGAGAGACTTCCTTAGATTGAAAAATCTCTCGAAATACAATGCTTTGGTGAAAATATCAGCTAATTGGTTATCAGTTCTAATAAACTCAATACAGATCATGCCTTTCTCGACCAAATCTCTAATGAAGTGATGTCAAATGCCTATGTGTTTGGTTCGAGAGTGTTGTACTTGATTTTTGGATATATCAATTATGATTGAATTATCACAGTACACATTCAACTAAGCATGATATCTAGCCCAGTAGCACAAAAAACAAGATACTTTCAATTATGCTTCTGTAGAGGGTGTTGTCAACACTTTCGGCAACATCTTCCCTTGACATTTTTTCACTTGACCTCATCGGTGTACGCATGCGTTTATAATTTTCATTCAAATACTTTTTCACAAGATTTCTAGCATACTGGATTTGACACACAAAGATTCCACCATGCATTTGTTTCACTTGCAAATCCAAGAAATAATTCAATTCACCAACCATACTCATCTCAAAAGTAGACGACATGCACTTCACAAATTCATCAACAAGTTTTTCACAAGAAGCACAAAAGATTATGTCATCCATATAAACTTGGCAAATAAGAATATTACCTTGAGACTTTTGCACAAACAATGTCTTATCAATCTCACCTCTTTTGAATCCAAGATTGAGCAAGTATTTGGTTAATCTTCCATACCATGCACGTGGTGCTTGCTACAATCCATACAGTGCCAAACTTTTTGGGTTCTCTGTTTGACACAAAGCACGAAAATCTTACCTGTGAAAACGTGGAGCTCATGCAAATTAGTCCAACCATCTTTCGATAATCCACATTTTCTTTCATTCGGGTTTGCATATCTCCATGCACATCTCCAATGACCTCACTGTCTTCATCCTCATTTTCAGCAGTGGATTGTTCAAATTTTTGTTTCTGGAGATTCTGTAGGAGGTGTTGTCACAGGTGTTGTAACACCTTGGACAACATCTAAATTTCCAGAATTTTCAAACAGATCATAAACTTCATCTTCGACAGTTTTCTTCTTCAGATCATAATTAGTGAGAATTCTGGTCACCTTCAAGTTGTGAATATTCACAATCCTTGTGAGCAAATTCTTAAAAACATCAAATTTATCTGATCTTTCTCTAAAAAAAAACTTACCCAAGTATGTAGTGAAAAATCATCTACACAAACAACAGAATATTTCTTACCTCCACAGCTTTCCACATCCATTGGACTCATCGAGTCCATATGTACAAACTTAAGACAGAGTGTTGTCTCAGATGTTGGCAACATCTGGTGCAACACCTTGGTTTGCTTCTTTTTGACATGCCTCACAAACAAATGAAATTCCAGATTTTAAATTATATATACCTCTAGCAGCATCAAACTTACTTAAATTCTTCAAAGTCTTGAAGTTTGCATGTTCCAACTTTCGATGCCAAAGGTTAAATTCATCCACCTTTGTATGCCTACAAGTCATCTCTTCTTCAAGTTGGTAGCGATTATCAGATGACCTCGTACCTGTCATCACACACATGTTAGAATTATCAAAAACTTTGCATAATTTCTTATCAAATTGCACATGCAAATTATCATCATAAAGCTGGTTAATGCTTATTAAATTTGCAGTTAGTCCTCAACATGTAGCACATTGCAAAGTTTAGGCAAACCAGCAACATCCAGTGTGCCTTTTCCTACAATATTTCCCTTTGAACTTTCTTCATAAGTCACTTTCTCACTCTTTTGTTCAACATAATCTATGAGAACCTTTCTAGAACCTGTTATATGATGTAAGCTACCGCTATCAAAGTACCAAGCACCTGAAACATTAGTTTTCGAAGCAGTATAAATCATATAGCAGTGAATATCAGCTTTTGGTACCCAAACCTGTCTTACAGTAGATCTGTTTCTGGAGATGTTGTGGAAAGGTGTTGGCAACACCTTAGGCAACACCTTTGGTGCAGATCTATGTATGTAGTCTTCCTGCAACTTAAAACAATATGGTTTGCTATGACCAGGTCTATGACAGTAATGACAAACATACTTACCTTTTCTTCTGGTCTTTAAAGGTGCAGCAGGTTGTGGCTCTGGTTTTTGAGGATCGGTTGATGTGACCTTTTTGGTTGAGCTTTCTAAACAGTTACTTTTCTTGACAAACACAGGTCCTTTTGAGCATTCACCAACCTCAAATTTACTATTCTCAAAACCTAGTCCAGCCTTACCATCTCTTCCCATCATGAGCAAATAATCAAGCTTGGTTGTGCTTGAATTGAACTTGGCCAACGTAGCCTTAGCTTTCTCAAGCTCTTCCTTCATCTGACATAATTCTAGATCCTTCTTACTCAACATTACTTCAAGTCTTGACAAAACAACCTTCAAGTCAGTATTTTTTTTTAAAAGAAAAGTGTTCTTATTTCGTTCAACCCAGTCAGCATATAACTCTTCATATTGCATTCGCACATCTTCCAGAGACATTCTTTCATCACCTGCATCAGTATTACACACATTATCAGTAGTAAAAGAATTTAAACATACTGACCTTTGGGAGATATTGCGGTCCGGTGTGGCAACACCTGCGGCAACACCTAAAGGATTGACTTGAAATTTCTTCTTGCTTTCTATCAACGCTGTCAGGGATGTGTGGTTTTCTTCTTCATTATGTTCTTTACCTTCTTCAGAATATTCACCACTCAAAGATGTGTTCATCTCATTCCGAAGCCTGTTTGCACATTCATGGGCAAAATGACCATAGCCTTGACATTCATGATATTGCACCATGTCAATCTTTTTTGCAGTAGGATTTTTCTTTCTTTACAGCATCAGTCGAGGCTTTTGAGGATCAAGAAACTTCCTTGATGATTGATCAGGCCTGCCTATTTTCAGAGTATTGTTAGCAGCCGAAAAAAGTGGAGCTTTGAGTTTCTTATCGATCTTCTTTGTCTCCCACATCTTCTTCAGATAATCACCAAACTTCTTTGTGATGAGTGACAACGAGTCATCTTCCAAATCCGATTCAAAGACTTCTTGAGGTTTGAAGAATGAGTTTGTTGTTGTTGAATCCATAATATTCCTGAAAAAATAATCCAGAATCAACTCTTAGTGTATCAAGAGTAGGCTCTGATACCACTTGTAAGAGATATCATGGTTCATAAAAATTATCAGAATCAGATGTTGTCACTTGGTGTTGACAACATCGTACACAACATGCAGCGGAAATATTAAAACGTGAATAGTAACAGCAAACCAACAATAAAAATATTCAAGAGTAAATATGCACTAGTACTAAAGTAATAAAAGGTTGCACATAAAACAGATTCAGATGTTGTCACTAGGTGTTGACAACATCTTCAATAACACCTTGATTAACATGCATCAGAATTTTTGAAAGCATGAATAAAATAGATAAGCAACCAAATAAATCAGACTCTGATTTTTAAGCAAGAGTATAAAATACTCTTGCAGCGCCTCAGGGCAAAACTTTCTATAGCGACCCAACCCGGATCCACTACCTAATCAGAGTAAAGAGCATAATTAAGCATGCATTAAAATAAATCGCTGCGGAAGACTTAAATAAAAGCAGACCGGCAGAATACAACCGGTTAAACAAATTCGATTATACAACCCAATCGAATGAATAAGCCTAAAGGGCAAAACCTACAACTAATCCTGCTGTCTTCACTGGTCACTGGCTACTCCAAGCTCCTGTTGCTCAATCCTGCACCTACACCTGCCCCGTCGAATGGGGTGTCCAGATACACAAAAAATACTGGACGTGAGCTCTAAGCTCAATACGAAAGCATGGGTAAAACATACAAACATGATGCATGCAAATGACAGGGTATCCATATCTGGGATAACTGTATACAACTGCTCAGTAATGGTGTCTAGGACATGAGTGGTACAACCCGGGGAGCAAACCCTGTGTACACTGCTCATTCCCAATGGAAGTAGACTGTGTCTTACAGATGCCAGTGCCGGCTAACCCGTCGTTCGTGGGGCGCTCGACATCAACCGTCCGAACAAGGCTGAGCGGCCCTCCATAGCTCATCTCAAAAGATGTACAGGCACAATATGATATGCACTCTGCATAATAATATGACACACAAATTCAACATATAAGCATGCAAAACCCGCTGGCTATCTCAGTCAGTACTTACGTACCTTATTACAGGTAGTTCTAGCAGTCCCACTCTAGGTTCCAAGCCTATCAACAACTCTACAATGCAAATACCCATGCATCATTAATTAAGCTCTAAAAGCCTTAACTAATCTAATGCATACTCCTAAATAATTTAAGGAGACCATAGCTATACCTGTGTCCGTCGTCAGCCCACTGATGGCGACTATCCCACAACTAGGGGCACACCCCTGCTGCAGCTCCACAGCCTTGAGCACGCCTCCACTACACGAGCACTGCTCCGCTACTATGTCAGACACTGTCTGACTATGCTAGAATATTTTTCCTACTCCAACTCTAAAATAAGAGTACCCAAAGCCCTAAAATAGAGCCACGTGGGCGAAGGAGAGGATTTCGGAATTTTCACGAATGAGGAGCTCGGACCTCATATTTATAGAACACGTTCGGATCGTCCGAACTAGCCTTCGGAGCGTCCGAACTACTTCGGGCCATCCGATCGTCTCATCGGATCGTCCGATCTCCGCCACGTGTCAATCCAATCGCATGCAACCATGCACCTATCCCGAACACTATTCGGATGGTCCGAACTGCCTCTTCGGATCGTCCGAAGTCACCCCTATGATGTCACCAATGACATAATATTTCAGGACAGCTGGCTGGGCTATAGTTCGGGTCTTCCGAACCCACTTCGGATCGTCCGAAGTCTTCAGAGCCTCCGAAGCCTGGCTCCGTCCATGTTTGGATCCTCCGAACTCAGGTTCGGAGCGTCCGAACCCTTCGAACCTTACCCACCATTTTCGAGTGTCCTGAATCCATTTTTGGACTCCATTAATCCATTTGGAATTTCTTTAATCATGTTTTACTTAATCTAAACATGATTACACGATTAATTACACATTAATCGTTAATTTCGGATACGGGTTACTACATTATCCCCCCCTTAAAAGATTTTGTCCTCGAAATCTAGGGTATAATCTCGAGAACGTATTAAAATACTTGCCTGAGTGTCTGGTCAAAATAGCTTCCGACAAACTCAAACTCTTGTCAAATTCCCTGTAAGCATCCATTAATGTTGCACCGCATTAATATTCTTCCAACTGAAGATTACTGCGCTACTGGTCGACAGTCGAACTCCTCTAGCGCTAGCGTGTCACAACACTGATACATCTTCCATTCTGACTATGATCTCATTGCCCACGAAGGATACAAACACCCGCTTGATCGAGATCATCGTCCTAAGGAAAAGTTTTAAACTGACGAAAAACAAGTCATAACTTGACTGGTTTACGACATTGGTCGAATCACTAACCGAAACTCGATCTAACCATCTAATGGTTCCAAAAGTTTTCGGTGCTCAACACCTCTAGTCAGGAAACACCAATCCCAACATGTGCTGATATAACAATGTCCGAATTTCTTCTCAAGAGAATCTTGTTGACCCAAAGCTATACTCCAACATAACTGCTTAACATGATTCCAAACTGGTCATCCATCCCATGCTCCACCGAAGCGAACGAGCTTCCCAAGCAATTACTGGGAACTCAAACCATCCAGTCTAGTACCAATCATAGTTCATGTTTCTTAGTATAACTCAACACTGTGCCCTGATGAAAACTATCATCGCTCACCGATAATGACACTAAGTCATCTTCTAACCATCGGCCTGCGAAGTCACGCATACATTGCAATAGAAGTTATCATACCTCTGATGATCTTACATCATCTCAACCATAGGTTATTCACCCACAAATTCAATCGATAGACATCCTCCTGATTGTTCTACATACTTGCAATCACTGTGCACACATCAAGACTAAGGCAAGCTCCTACCAATCTGCTCGATTGGGACATTCTATAGTGCACAGACACATGGAAACGCTTCCTATTCCGTCTCGACACCCGACAATTACATGCGTCTGATATAACTCAACTCGGAGTCTCTGGTGATACCATCATCGCTCGTCCCAACTTCCCATGGTTGAACATAAAGATCCTGGAAACTAAATCCCAACAGATCCTCCAGAGTCAAATCATTCCTTTTTGCTGAAGGCATCAGCCTTAGCGCTGAAAAGACTAATTCATTTATTCCCTAGTTGCTCCGGGGAAAACACTTATGCTCGAAGTAACTTGTCACACAAAACGCTCCTGATTGTCGTTCATTGCTAAAACGCAATATTCTTGACAAACAGTCTGCATGGATGTGACTCACTGCCTCAAAAGAACAAATTCGATCCGTCACGATCTTGCAAAATATTCGATCCTAAAGGAAAAACTCGTTGGCTACTAAGTCGATCCTTGACTATCTCAGTCATTTCAGAGATATCGCACATCACTCGCTGAAAGATTAGTGATCCTGTTGGATCTCGAGAACTAGATCCCAGCTAATGTCACACCTCACGATCAGTCAACTGATATCCATACGAGTACACAATTCTCATTGGATCTCAAACCCAACGGTATACTAAGACATCATCACAAGAACACTGTCCTGGGAACTACTAATTCACTCGCATGTTTCTCCTGTCAAGTTAACACCTAACTTGACCATACAAGTCAATTGAAATCTTCCGGTATATTCGTCTCTGGCAAACCTATAGACTCCAAAGCATCACCTGCTCCGAGACTGTACCAAGTACTCATCTTCTAAGCACTAAGAGACAAAATACTATCCCAAGTATTTCTCAATTGCTATATCCAAATCTTCACTTATTGGATTTACCCTATCGATCTCGTCGAACTAATGATGCTCGCACTTGTCCGATCAAACAATCGCTGATCATCTAAACCTACGTGGCTCAATTAATAACCATGACTCAGCTGCCACGAAGAACTATTTCCAAACACTTGGAATACTCAGTTCGCTCTGGTTTCAACACACCCATACTTGATAATCCAGACAATAGCTATAAGTAGTCTATCAACACAACCTCGTGCCTTACTACTGACAGCTGCCTCGTACACTGAACTTAATCAACCTAACTCTGGCAGAGTTAGCCAATAACCTTTAGTAGTCATTAGCACAAATCCCGTGCAACCTTAGCACTACCAATCGTTGTCTTGTTCACCCAAGGCAAACATCAAGATAAACTAAGCCCATTTCCATCCCATGTAAAATCCTACGCTCAATCTCTGAAAATATCAGACAGTACTTAGCGCAAACACTGGACTCACTATCCTTGCCTCGTTCATTCAGGATGAACATCACGATTCGTCAAATTCAGAATCATAACTAACGAATCTCCAAGATTCTTACAATCTTCGAACACTCTCCTGATTATATCTCTCGCTAAGATTGTGCAACATTTCAAGACTAAGGTAGCTTACAATGATAACCCACCTGGACAACCACCAAGGCTTCATGGGTATAGGCCATGCTTTCCTCTCATCTTAAATAGTCCTGTACAATCCTCAACATCTGATTTAATCCATCACAGATGAAGCCAATCATCATAGAGTAGTCCTCGTATTCGAGTCGAAGTCTTAAAACAACATCCCATCCAAGTTCTCGGATAATTCCTATCACAGGGAAACTCTAACCACAACTCTGATGACAACCTCTAGTCATCGCTGGTAGAAATCCGTCCACCTACTAGATCCACACGTCTAGCAGTAACCCAAAGGTTAAAACCTATCTGCTCAGAGTACACACTTGTCAAGGAAATCCTCCAAGACCGGTTCCTACAGCAGAATACTCAAACTATATCTTTGGCACACCAGACGATATCGAACCATCGATATCAAACCTGATATCTTAATCCAAGGTCATACCCTGTCGTGACTGCTACCAAATCCCTAGACTGAGTAGCCTTCTCACCGCCAATCCTGAAGCACGAAGGCTCCCAGGTACCCTCTGAAGTACAAGGACTCCCAAAGTAACACTGGCATAGGGTCGCGCTCCATCACGTCTGATTATGGTCCTAGCCCACAACTCTCGGCATATACTGGACCTGGCATCTCGATGATAACCCATCATCAAAAATCTCAACCTAACGAAGGTCAAACAGCTTACTGTTCTAAGAAAACAACCTAGAACAAAGCCCAATGTTCTAAACCGAACAATATTCCTATGCCTCTAGATGAGTCCACTCATTGCTGGCACTATCTTAGTCCACTGACTAACTAGGTCAATCCTAGGAAAACGCCTAGACTAACCACAAGTCAAACAGTCACAGTCGACCCACTCAAATCCCATGAGCTGCAATAGTTGAACACTAATCAACTAAACCTAATCCAAACTTTAGAAAAATCACTTGCAATCATTCACGATTTGCTGGATAAATAAAACATGTATCATTGCTTCAAGTTATGTACAATTCTCTTTATTACAATCCCATGTAATACAATTATCGTATTCCAAAAATACAATGAAATTTACAACCAAACTCGAAATGATACAACCAAAGTATGATGATTCATTACAACTGAAATACTGTTTACAAATTACATCAATATAGTATTTAAATCATCGTACTAGTCTTCGTTTCTTGGGCATGGTAATGCCTCGATTTTATTATAATTGAGTTTAATCGAGATAATCAGAGTTTTTGGTGATTGAGGATCGTTTTGATATTTAGCAGGGGGTTACTTTGAAAGATTGGAGAAATAAAGGATTGAAATGCAAAAAGGGGATTTTTTTTATATATTATCCTTGCAAGTTGTCATTCCCCCCCATCACTTCACTCAATCTCTTCTCCTCCCTCCTCCTCCCATTTCGTACGTACTGAAGCAAGCCATGGCCATCGCCTTTTTGAGCTTTCTTTTCGCTCGATTCGCTCGATCCGACCGTTAGATTTTCATTCCGAGTTGAGATTCACGATCACCGCAACGAGGGTTCCGTTTAGACGTAAGTTTTGCTACGATCTCTTGAACTTCGATTTTGTTGAGTTGTCAGAATTTGATAATATTGGAGTATGTCGTTCTTGAGCTAGTATAGATCGTGTATTCGAAGTCGATTTGGAAAAAGAACGAAGTTTGGATTTTATATGATTTTAGAGGCATATTTTCAAAAATGGTGATTTTGATTGAGGTTGGATTTGAGTTGTTTTGATGGATTGTAGTGGTGATTGAGTTGTTATGATTGTTGTTGATGATTTGAGTTTTTTCGAATAGTCGATTTATAGTCGTTATGCCGTCGAAATCGAGTTTGAGTTATCGATTTGGTTCGGTTTGATTTGTATATCGAATTTGATTGAGTTTGAACTTCGAGTTGATATCGAATCCGTGTCTCGATGTTTTGACAGTTGACTAGAGATTGGGATTGGAGGACTTGGAGATCGGTTACCAATCGAATAGTTGGAAGACGGTATAGTTTGTTTTATTTATCGACTTTGAGTTTCGAATTGTTTAGAGTTGAATCGAGTTGTCTCTTGTTTGACAGGATTGATTGAAGCTTCGAGAAAAAGGTAAAAGTCGACATTGAAATGAATGGGAACGAATACTCGAGATCGACTTATTCTCGAGTTCCCAAAAATCACATACCGCTTGTTTATTTGCTTGCGTGAACTTGATTTAGTTATTGATGCACTTGCATTCATATTGAGCCGATTATTCGATTCGTTTTGAAATTAGACGATTTAGGGAGCTATATTGGAGTGGCCTTGGATTTCGAGATTTTTCAAGTGCCAGAATACTTCTTATAGTTGCTCTGAAGTCTAGGGGTTGAGTTGAATGACATCCACCCCGAATGGGTGTGTCGGTGAGTTGTTGTGAAGACTTGGCCCCGGGATCCCAACCGAATACTGATTGACATTTCGATTATCTGATTTGATAATCCCGAGTTTTGAAGTCATGCATTTATTCATTTTCATTTTGATTTGTTACTGATTATTACATTTCGATCTGAGGTGTTTACTTGATATTGCATGTCTGTCTCTTTTACTTAGAAATTATATTTCTAATCGGTTTATCCGGTTGTTGTCTTTGTTTGTATGTGTACTTGGCAACAAGAGGATCAGGAGCTGGACCAAGTCGTTTGGGTTAGCTTGGGGTATGACGATAGACGTGAGACACCGTGTTGTAGGGTCGAGTCAAATGATCTATTTTGAGTTTTGTTGAGTCGTTTGAACTCCTTCTTAGAACTCGACATGTTGTAATTTGGAAGAACTTAGTCTATTGCATGATCTACTCTCCTTTTGTATTTTGAATATCTTATGATTGTTGAATCATTAGTTGGATCATGTCGGAACCTTTCCGGGTGTTATTTTACACTTTTGAGGTCTTTTTGGAAGCGATTTCAGCAGGCTATGCGCGCCCGCTCGTCCGGGAGGCGCGCCCGCGCGCCCTGCACCTCCCTGGACAGGACGCCATGCGCGCCCGCTCCTACGGAGGCGCGCCCGCGCGCCCGCGCCTGGAGAGGCGCGGCCGCGCGTCCCATTTTAAAAATAAAAAAAAATTGATTCGATTTTATATTGGCTCTCGTGTTCGATTTTGTTTAATTATTCGTTATTAGAGGATTAGAAACGGGGTCTCACATTAAGTGGTATCAGAGAGATAAGATTCTTGGAGTCGAACTAGAGTGAGTGGGATAGATTGAGTCCGCATGAATTTAATTCTCGCATGTGATTGATTTATTTAAACGATTATTTTAAATACGTGCGAGCATGCTTTATTGATTCTTGGATTAATTGAATTACATGAGTTGTGGTTTAATTTATAAAGCATGAATTATGTGATATATATCTGTCATTGTATATCGTTGAGATTCTTGAGTTCTCAGAGCAGAGTTTTGAATACCGAGGTTTTGAGGTTGAGATTGAGATTGAGATTGAGATTGAGTTTGAGATATTGTGTCATAACCCTTGATATCAGATGGCACCTCGACGATCTTTGAGAAGGAATCAACCACCTTTGACTCCTTCTTCTACTGAGAATCCGCCGCCAGTTATTACTCCTCCGAATTATCAGGATAGTATAGGAGTGGATCAGTTTGATGCAACCGCGACCCCGATGGAGACTCTTCTGAAGAGATTCCGATCTTTTCGACCGCCTACTTTAACGGGTACCGAGAACTCCATTGCTTGTGAAAGTTGGCTAGATGAAATGGATGAGCTCTTTGATTCCCTCGACTATAACGATGACCGCGGAATCAGGTTAGTCAGTCATCAGTTACAGGGTATTGCCAAGAATTGGTGGACCACGACCAAGAGGGCCAACGAGAATCGAGGCACCGTTATCACTTGGAGTTTGTTCAAGGTCGAGTTCTACAAGCGTTTCTTTCCTGTCTCGTATCGAAAGGAAAAGGGTGCCGAATTTGCGAATCTGAAACAAGGGAACTTGAGTATTGAGGACTATGTGAGCAGATTTGACAGTCTCTTGAGGTTTGCACCTCACGTCGCAGATAACGAGGAAGCCAAGGCCGATCATTTCATAAATGGCTTGAATCCTGAGATTTTTACCTTGGTCAATACCGGAAGACCCAACAACTTCGCAGATGCTATGGATCAGGCAAAGGGAGCCGAAGCCGGATTCTTGATGCAACGAGGTATTCAGGTAGCTCCACAGCCGCAACAGAGGTCCTTTCAGAATCAGCCTGAGTTTCAGCCTCAGCAGTTTCAATATCAGTACCAACCTTCTTCGCAGTCGAATCAGTCTCAGAGGGTTGATGGAGGCAACAGTAGTAGAAACAGGCGAGATCAGTATCGGCCGAAGGGGAAGAATTTCAAGAAGTCGGGAAGCAACTCATCTAGTTTCAGTGGTTCTAGACAGTTCAGTTCTGGACAGAGTTCAGGGTTTTCTGGAGTTTCTTGCAGCAAATGTGGAGGACGTCATCCGAGTGATCAGTGTCGAGGCATGTTTGGTAGTTGCAACATCTGCTAGCAGCCGGGTCATTTTGCTAGAGTCTGTCCTCAGCGAGGATCCGATAGAGCTCAGAGCGGCAGTTCTTCACAACCGCCAGCTCAGCCCAAGAGATCAACTTCTGCAGTTCATTCTTTTCCGCCTCAGCAACAGAATCGTCAGGGAGGTAATCAGAACCAGAACCAATCTTCACGACAGCAGGCGAGGATGTTTGCCTTGACAGAGGATCAAGCCAATGCAGCTCCGAATGACGTGATAGCAGGTAACTATTCGATCTTTGGTTATCCTGCGTTTGTTTTGATTGATACAGGTGCTTCCCACTGTTTCATCTCTGAAAGATTTGTTGTGATGCATGATTTAATTGTTGAGCCTTTATCTGATGTTGTTTCTATTACTTCACCATTGGGTGGAGAGACAATTTCGGTGAGATTGGTCCGAAATTATGTGATAGAATCTGAAGGGAATTCGATTGAGATTGATTGCATCGTACTTGGATTATCTGATTTTGATTGCATCATTGGGATTGATGCCCTAACCAAGTATAGGGCGATAGTAGATTGCTTTCAGAAAATTGTTCGTTTCAGGCCTGAGATAGCAGATGATTGGAAGTTTTTCGGTAAGGGTTCTCGATCCAAAATTCCTTTGATTTCGGTGTTAACCATGTCTCGTTTACTTCAGAAAGGAGCAGAGGGATTCTTGATTTATGCAATGGATGTTCAGAGGTCTAGTCCTGAGTTGTCTGAGATACCGGTTGTTAGCGAGTTTCCAGATGTTTTTCCAGACGAGATTCCTGGTTTACCGCCTATTCGAGACATCGAATTTAGCATTGAACTTGCGCCAGGTACTCAGCCTATTTCGAAAGCACCTTACCGTATGGCTCCATTAGAATTGAAGGAATTGAAGGAGCAGTTGGAAGATTTGATTGCCAAGGGATACATCCGACCTAGCGTATCGCCTTGGGGTGCTCCAGTACTTTTCGTGAGGAATAAAGACGGTTCTATGCGACTTTGCATCGACTACCGCCAGTTGAATCAAGCGACGGTCAAGAACAAGTATCCTCTTCCGAGAATTGATGACCTTTTTGATCAACTGCAAGGTTCTTCAGTGTATTCGAAGATAGATCTGCGATCAGGGTATCATCAGCTGAGAGTTCGCGACGAGGATGTGCCGAAGACAGCTTTCAGAACCAGATATAGGCATTTCGAATTCATAGTCATGCCTTTTGGTTTGACCAATGCTCCAACAGTTTTTATGGACCTAATGAATCGCATCTTTTAGCGGTATCTAGATGAGTTTGTCATCATCTTCATCGACGACATTCTGATCTATTCTAAGAACCGTTCTGATCATGCCGAGCATTTGAGGATTGTGTTGCAGACTTTGCGAGCCGAATAGTTGTATGCTAAGCTATCGAAGTGCGAGTTTTGGTTGGACCGAGTGATTTTCCTAGGTCACATTGTATCAGGAGATGGAATATCTGTGGACCCCAGTAAGATCGAAGCAGTTATGAATTGACAGAGACCGACATCAGTGCCAGAAATCCAAAGCTTCATGGGTTTAGCGGGGTATTATCGCCGATTTATCGAGGGATTCTCTTCCATTGCAAAGCCAATTACTCAGTTGACCCAGAAGAATGCACGGTTTGTTTGGTCCGAACAGTGTGAGGCTAGTTTCATTGAGCTGAAGAAGAGATTGACCACCGCTCCGATCTTGTCTATTCCATCAGGTACTGGAGGTTTCTCTGTGTACTGCGATGCTTCTCACCGTGGTCTTGGATGCATTCTCATGCAGAGGAAGCACGTCATAGCTTATGCTTTGAGGCAGCTGAAGCCTCACGAGACTCGTTATCCGATCCATGATCTCGAGCTAGCTGCAATCGTGTTTGCTTTGAAGACTTGGCGCCATTACCTGTATGGCGAGTCGTTTGAGATATTTTCTGACCACAAGAGCCTGAAATACTTGTTTTCCCAGTCCGGCTGAATATGAGACAGAGGAGATGGATGGATTTGCTTAAGGACTTTGACTGCGAAATCAAGTATTATCCTGGAAAGTCGAATGCAGCTGCAGACGCTCTTAGTCGAAAGCTTTGTTCTTTGTCTCTTTCTACGATTGGTGTCTTTCGATTGATTGAAGATTGTTGTACTTCTGGTATGGAGTTTGAGACCGATAGGAGATCCATCAGAGTTTTTGCGATTCAGGCCGAGCCAGAGTTGTTTCAGTCGATTAGAGAGGCTCAGAGATCAGATCCGAGTATTCAGAGTTCGATAGAGAGAGTCCGAGCAGGTCACCAGTCAGAGTTTCAGGTCAAGGATGACGTTTTGTTTGTGAATAGCCGTATTGTTGTGCCCGATGTTTCTGAGTTGAGACAGCGTATTCTTCGAGAGGCGCATTGCAGTCGGTTCAGTGTTCATCCTGGAGGCCGGAAGATGTATAATGACATGAAGACTCAGTTCTGGTGGAAGCAGTTAAAAGGAGACGTCACGAGGTTTGTATCCCGTTGCCTGAATTGCCAACAGGTGAAAGCTGAGAGGAAGAAGCCCGGAGGATTATTGCACAGTTTGCCTGTCCCGGAATGGAAATGGGATCATATCTCAATGGATTTTGTCACGAAGCTACCGCGTTCAATCAGAGGTTGTGATGCGATTTGGGTTGTGATTGACCGGTTGACAAAATCTGCTTGCTTCATTCCTTACCGTATGACATACCGTCACGATCAGATGGCCGAGTTGTATGTCAGAGAGGTTGTGAGATTGCACGGCGTGCCAAAGTCGATAGTATCAGACAGAGATCCGAGATTCACTTCTCACTTTTGGCACAGTCTACAGGAGGCTTTGGGTACTCGTTTGCACTTGAGCACAGCATATCACCCTCAGACCGACGGTCAGTCCGAGCGTACGATCCAGACCTTGGAGGATATGCTTCGGGCTGTAGTGCTTGATTTTGGCTCAGGTTGGCAAGATTTCTTAACTCTAGTGGAGTTTTCGTACAATAACAGCTTTCAGGCGAGCATTGGAATGGCACCTTTCGAAGCTTTGTACGGGAAGAAGTGCAAATCCCCGTTGTTTTGGGACAAGATTTCAGAATCACCTGAGTTGGGTCCAGACATGATTCGTGATATGGCAGAGCAGGTGAAGTTGATTAGAGACAGAATGAAGACAGCCCAGGATCGACAGGCCAAGTATGCGAACATCAGACGCAGACCACTGTGTTTTGAGCAAGGAGACCGTGTATTTCTGAAGATTTCTCCGTTCAGAGGCACTGTCAGGTTCGGGAAGAGAGGAAAATTGTCACCGAGGTTCATTGGACCGTATGAAATTCTGGAGAAGATAAGCGATCTCGCCTATAGGATTGCTCTTCCTCCGTCTCTTTCAGGCATCCACGATGTGTTTCACGTTTCAATGCTACGGAAGTACCATCCGGATCCGTCCCACGTTCTTCAACCAGATGAGGCCGAATTGGATGAGACTTTGAGTTACTTCGAGCGACCGATTCAGATTCTTGACAGAAAAGAGAAGCAGCTCAGAAGCAAGTCGATTCCGTTAGTGAAGATTCAGTGGATTCGTCACGGAGTTGAAGAAGCGACTTGGGAGACCGAATCCGATATGAGGCAGCGATTTCCAGAGTTGTTCGATTGAGGTGAGTTAGTCTTCAGTTTGTTTCGTTTTGTTCAGTCTGTGATCTGTCAGATTTCGAGGACGAAATCGAATCTTAGAGGGGGAGAATTGTAATGCCCCGATTTTATTATAATTGAGTTTAATCGAGATAATCAGAGTTTTTGGTGATTGAGTATCGTTTTGATATTTAGCAGGGGGTTACTTTGCAAGATTTGAGAAATAAAGGACTGAAATGAAAAAAAGGGATTTTTTTATATATTATCCTTGCAAGTTGCCATTCCCCACCCCCCCCCCCCATCACTTCACTCAATCTCTTCTCCTCCCTCCTCCTCCCATTTCGTACGTACTGAAGCAAGCCATGGCCATCGCCTTTTTGAGCTTTCTTTCCGCTCGATTCGCTCGATCCGACCGTTAGAATTTCATTCCGAGTTGAGATTCACGATCACCTCAACGAGGGCTCCATTTAGACGTAAGTTTTGCTACGATCTCTTGAACTTCGATTTTGTTGAGTTGTCAGAATTTGATAATATTGGAGTATGTCGTTCTTGAGCTAGTATAGATCGTGTATTCGAAGTCGGTTTGGAAAAAGAACGAAGTTTGGATTTTATATGATTTTAGAGGCATATTTTCGAAAATGGTGATTTTGATTGAGGTTGGATTTGAGTTGTTTTGATGGATTGTAGTGGTGATTGAGTTGTTATGATTGTTGTTGATGATTTGAGTTTTTCCGGATAGTCGATTTATAGTCGTTATGCCGTCGAAATCGAGTTTGAGTTATCGGTTTGGTTCGGTTTGATTTGTATATCGAATTTGATTGAGTTTGAACTCCGAGTTGATATCGAATCCGTGTCTCGATGTTTTGACAGTTGACTAGAGATTGGGATTGGAGGACTTGGAGATCGGTTACCAATCGAAGAGTTGGAAGACGGTATAGTTTGTTTGATTTATCGACTTTGAGTTTCGAATTGTTTAGAGTTGAATCGAGTTGTCTCTTGTTTGACAGGATTGATTGAAGCTTCGAGAAAAAGGTAAAAGTCGACATTGAAATGAATGGGAACGAATACTCGAGATCGACTTATTCTCGAGTTCCCGAAAATCACATACCACTTGTTTATTTGCTTGCGTGAACTTGATTTAGTTATTGATGCACTTGCATTCATATTGAGTCGATTATTCGATTCGTTTTGAAATTAGACGATTTAGGGAGCTATATTGGAGTGGCCTTGGATTTCGAGATTTTCCAAGTGCCAGAATACTTCTTATAGTTGCTCTGAAGTCTAGGGGTTGAGTTGAACGACATCCACCCCGAATGGGTGTGTCGGTGAGTTGTTGTGAAGACTTGGCCCCGGGATCCCAACCGAATACTGATTGACATTTCGATTATCTGATTTGATAATCCCGAGTTTTGAAGTCATGCATTTATTCATTTTTATTTTGATTTGTTACTGATTATTACATTTCGATCTGAGGTGTTTAATTGATATTGCATGTCTGTCTCTTTTACTTAGAAATTATATTTCTAACCGGTTTATCCGGCTGTTGTCTTTGTTTGTATGTATACTTGGCAACAGGAGGATCAGGAGCTGGACCAAGTCGTTTGGGTTAGCTCGGGGTGTGACGATAGACGTGAGACACCGTGTTGTAGGGTCGAGTCGAATGATCTATTTTGAGTTTTGTTGAGTCGTTTGAACTCCTTCTTAGAACTCGACATGTTGTAATTTGGAAGAACTTAGTCTATTGCATGATCTACTCTCCTTTTGTATTTTGAATATCTTATGATTGCTGAATCATTAGTTGGATCATGTCGGAACCTTTCCGGGTGTTATTTTACACTTTTGAGGTCTTTTTGGAAGCGATTTCAGCAGGCTATGCGCGCCTGCTCGTCTGGGAAGCGCGCCCGCGCGCTCTGCACCTCCCCGGGCAGGACGCCATGCGCGCCCGCGCCTACAGAGGCGCGCCCGCGCGCCCAGGGCAGGGGGCTATACGCGCCCGCGCCTGGAGAGGCGCGGCCGCGCGTCCCATTTTAAAAAAAAAAAAAAAATTGATTCGATTTTATATTGGCTCTCGTGTTCGATTTTGTTTAATTATTCGTTATTAGAGGATTAGAAACGGGGTCTCACACTTCTAATCGACACACGCATCAATGCAAGCGTACTCCCGTCCAAGTCTCTCTAACTGTCCTCCTACAAAGAACTCCGAAGAAATGGCACGTGATAGCTAACCAGCTATGCTCTGCATCAGTGCATGTCAGTCGACCTCTTCTGCTCACGATCTACCGTCAGCCTTCTTCTTGTAACCAGTTCATGCTTTTGAACATGAAGTTTCCCGTTTGCCTACCGAACGCATCGATACAAGCATACCGGAAAAACTATGTTCTGCATGAGTTAATGACCTTACGCTCGAAACCTGTCATGCCTTAGGCATTCGAGGCATTCCCTGGTAAAGGTCTATCTGACAATCTCTCCAACTACGACTGGAGAATCTTCAGAGTAGTTTCATCATGGTAATTACTGTACAGATGCAAGCATCAAGTAAGTCCCCACCAATCCTCTGCCACTGCCTCTGGCATCCGGTACTTGATCCAAAGCTAGGATCCACATGAGTAGAAATCTCGAACGCTCGGACACGATCCATTACTCCTGTCCGTACTTGCTAGTATCCCATAAGCCAAATCTTCAGAAATCCTGCAGATGATGATAGTCTTCGGGCAATCTAATCGCCGCATCATCACCTCTTCCAAGGTCTCATCCATCCTACAAGAATAACCCAAAGTCTCATTAATATATCCCAAGTCTCTTGCATGCATGCGCTCTGATACCAATAAATGTAGCGACCCAATCCGGATCCACTACATAATCAGAGTTAAGAGCATAATTAAGCATGCATTAAAATAAATCGCTGCGGAAGACTTAAATAAAAGCAGACCGGCAGAATACAACCGGTTAAACAAATTCGATTATACAACCCAATCGAATGAATAAGCCTAAAGGGCAAAACCTACAACTAATCATGTTGTCTTCACTGGTCACTGGCTACTCCAAGCTCCTGGTGCTCAATCCTGCACCTACACCTGCCCCGTCGAATGGGGTGTCCAGATACACAAAAAAGACTGGACGTGAGCTCTAAGCTCAATACGAAAGCACGGGTAAAACATACAAACATGATGCATGCAAATGACAGGGTGTCCATATCTGGGATAACTGTATACAATTGCTCAGTAATGGCGTCTAGGACATGAGTGGTACAACCCGGGGAGCAAACCCTGTGTACGCTGCTCATTCCCAATGGACGTAGACTGTGTCTTACAGATGCCAGTGCCGGCTAACCCGTCGGTCGCGGGGCGCTCGACATCAATCGTCCGAACAGGGCTGAGCGGCCCTCCATAGCTCATCTCAAAAGATGTACAGGCACAATATGATATGCACATGTTGCATAATAATATGACACACAAATGCAACATATAAGCATGCAAAACCCGCTGGCTATCTCAGTCTGTACTTACGTACCTTATTACAGGTAGTCCTAGCAGTCCTACTCTAGGTTCCAAGTCTATCAACAACTCTACAATGCAAATACCCATGCATCATTAATTAAGCTCTAAAATCCTTAACTAAGCTATTGCATACTCCTAAATAATTTAGGGAGACCATAGCTATACCTGCGTCCGTCGTCAGCCCACTGATGGCGACTATCCCGCAACTAGGGGCACACCCCTGCTGCAGCCACAGCCTTGAGCACAGCTCCACTACACGAGCAATGCTCCGCTACTATGTCAGACACTGTCTGACTATGCTAGAATATTTTCCCTACTCCAACTCTAAAATAAGAGTACCCAAAGCCCTAAAATATAGCCACGTGGGCGAAGGAGAGGATTTCGGAATTTGCACGAATGAGGAGCTCGGACCTCATATTTATAGAACACGTTCGGATCGTTCGAACTAGCCTTCGGAGCGTCCGAACTGCTTCGGGCCATCCGATCGTCTCATCGGATCGTCCGATCTCCGCCACGTGTCAATCCAATTGCATGCAACCATGCACCTGTCCCGAACACTGTTTGGATGGTCCGAACTGCCTCTTCGGATCGTCCGAAGTCACCCCTATGATGTCACCGATGACATAATATTTCAGGATAGCTGGCTGGGCTATAGTTCGGGTCGTTCGAACCCACTTCGGATCATCCGAAGTCTTCAGAGCCTCCGAAGCCTGACTCCGTCCATGTTCGGATCCTCCGAACTCAGGTTCGGAGCGTCCGAACCCTTCGAACCTTACCCACCATTTCCGAGTGTCCTGAATCCATTTCTGGACTCCATTAATCCATTTGAAATTTTTTTAATCATGTTTTACTTAACCTAAACATGATTACACGATTAATTATGCATTAATCGTTAATTTCGGATACAGGTTACTATACTTTCACTAGAAAATAATCACAGAGTTTTACAAACCCTAAAATTAGTGAATTATTGTAAAAATCAATTTTCTCAAAGCATGTGAGAAAATAAAGAATAAAACAAATAAACCAACTCCTAAAAATCTACAGAAGATAGACAGGAAAATCAAGAGAATAGAGTTGGCCCTAGATGCCAAAACACGAGAGCAAAAAGATTTCAATCTTCGATCTTCAATCTTCAATAAACATGCTCTCAAACTCTTCACGGCATCTACGGAAAATAACTTCAACAAATAGACAAGGACTCTTCAACGTGAAAGCACTCCAGAAAGTCGAGTTCCTTGTCTTCTAAACTTAAGCTCTCTCGTCTCTCTTTTATTTTGTACGCTCAAATCTCTCTTCTACGGCTTGAGATCTTTATTTTCTGCTCTCTCTCTCTCGTTTCTCTCCAAGCCACAGATCTCTACGTTCTTTCTTCTATTTAAGCGTATCAACTTATCTCCAAAAAGAGTCTTGATCTTGTTTCCTTAATTCAAACTTGAATCTACAATGATAAGGAAACAAAGATAAGTTAAATTAGGAGATAAAGATATATTATGATAAGTGCATAATATCTCCTACAAAATAATCAAGTAAATATAAAAATATTTAAGCTCTTTAAAATATAGGAATATATCATTCTATAATCCAATATAAAACAATTCCTATTTAAAATATCTCAAGCAATAAGATATTTAAAAAGATCTAAACTTCAAGTCCAAAAAACCATATTTTAAATCTAGAAATATTATATTATCTAAATTCAAATCAAAACTATTTCTAGTTTAAAATATATCAAGAATATAGATAAGGAACACAACTATCAATCCTAGAAAGGCAAAACGCATTATTATAATCTTTCAAAACATGAAAAATATCAATAAATAATTATCCTTTCAAAGAGATTCATAAAAAAAAATGTTATTTTTACATTTACTGTAAATATAGATTACATCAATTTGTCTTACCACTATTTCACAAAACACCTTCTCATCGATAATTTACATATGATTATCCCTCATATGCATGCACCTACCCTAGTGCACTGAGCAGAATGCTTTTTTTTCCCCATACTTTCGGATATTTTATTGTTAATTAATTAACTAATTAATTAATTAATTAATTAATAATAATAATAATAATAATAATACAAGTTGACCTTGTTTGTTTCCCATTCAACAATAATAATAATAATAATACAAGTTGACCTTTTTTGTTCCCATTCAACAATCATTTTCCGTTCCATTATTTCCAAACAAAAGTTTTAAGGTTTAATTCGTCTATTTTTGCCCCTCAACTTATCAGTTTCGGAACTTTAATTTTGTCTGACCCTCTCCATAAGATGATTGCATATTTTTTTAGAGAAATATCTTCAAATTTGAGAAATATCTTGCAAAAGAACTCTAAATTATATAAGTACAAAAAAAATAATAAATAAGCATGGCGGCTGAAATTGAATGAAAAGTTGAATTTTTTTTTATGGAACACACATAAGCTGTCATCATGTGCCCGATTAAGATTTTAATTTTAAATGTTGATTTATATAGGATAGAAATAAAATATTTGTTAAGCTCAAGTGGGAATAACTCATAATTGTGGAGAGTATACATATTCCTTGAATTATATTTTATTAAATTTTATAGTTATAGAATGGATTATATTTAAATAATCTTTCAAATTTTAGGCTTCAACGACATAATCAGCACATGCTTTTATAGTGTGTAGGGATAGGGATAGGGATAGGGATTTTATTATCGCAATTTATTTAAAAACTTCAACTGTTATTATTTGACTGTTCAACTTTTCTCGACTTCATAAAAACACGTTTAGGAAATGTTTTGGAGAGCTTTTACTTATTTAAAAGTGATTTTAGCATAAATTATTTTGAAATTTGTGAGAAACTAAAGTAGGGAGTGTTTGAAAATAGAAGTTGAAAGCTAATACAAGCTAAAGTTTTGTGTTTAGAGAATAATTGCTTCCAAGCTTAATTTTTTAATTAAATGACAACCATACTCTTATTTGATTATTTAATTTTTGATACTCACACTATAAAAAATGAGTTTATATATTATTTACATTATGAATTTTGTATCAAAAATATTTTATTTTTTATAATATGAATACTTGGAAAAAATATATAAGATTAATAAAATATAAATATTAAAAATAAATTTTTTTTATAAATATACAAGATATGTACAAAAAATGTATGAAAATGTAATATATATATATATATATATATAAATAAATTCTTGTAATAATAATGTAAAGTTTTAAAAAAAATTCTTGTAATAATAATGTAAAATTAAAAAAATATTTTTTTTTAAAAAAAAACTTGTGATAATAATGTAAAATTTAAAAAAAAATTAAATTAATAATAAAAGCATATGTAATATAATAAGTTTATTAAGGGTATATATGTCAGCTTGTAATTTTATACCTTAAACAAAAAAGTAGAAGCTAAAAAAAACATCAAATTTTAGCTTTTTGCTTTTGGGTAAAATTTATAGAAGCTAAAGCGGAATTTAACATTCACAAACACTCAAAAGCACTTCTGTGCAGCTAAAAGTTAAGAAACTCTTTGTAGAAGCTCTACCAAACACTCCCTTAGTATATCACACCTACTGCATTTTATCCAAATAAAATTATAGCGCACGTATATATACAATGTATTTCAATTAGTTCAAGCTGAAAGTAAAATAATTTCCAAAGAATAGTACTAGATAATCCAATAATATATTTTAAACAAAAAACTCCTATGATATTATCACACGTGTCAATTCTATGAGATAATCTCTGAACCAACCTGACTCATAGAACATATTATTTTTTATATCAAAATTATTATTTTTTATCACAAAAATGAATCAGATCTACTCGCCCCACAAATACAAATATGTGAAACCTTGTCACAAAATACTTATATATTTCAACAACGTTTTGACAACATTATTAATCATGAATAATGATTATCTTGTTAATGATTCATTAAATATACTGTCATGTTGTAAAAGCATATATATATATAATGTGCGGGTATATTTGTAATTTCTTTACTCGAGATAAGTAAATCTCGAGTCCATGTTCAAGTCTCGTCGCTTGTGCGGGTAATTTCCTTATTTCATTGTACTCTGATTCCAGATTGTAATTGTATTCTAATATATATATATATATATATATATATATATATATATATAATGGTGCACTTGTATAAATGTCAAGGGTCGCCAACATAATTTGAAAACGAGATGTTCGTGCAAATATCTTTGAAAAATTTAATGTTACTTACCAGATAATAGTGCAAAAATATCGAGCACATGCATGCCCCACGACAAGTACGAGATTAATTCTATATATATAAGTGTACTAGCAAATAACACATATATCAGACGTGAATAACGTAATAGATATAATATATCTATATATATATATAATAATTTTAAATTTATTCACATTTATAAATTATAGTAAAAATGAGTATGATTGAAATTTTAATTTTTAATATTCACTTTTAGCGTATAACAATTTCTTTTATACACAAGTACAAATCTTGCTTCATTTTTTTAATTATAATTTAGGAAAAATTGTTTTTTTGGTCCTGTAAGTTTGTCACTTTGCGATTTTGCTCCTCTATGTTTTCATTTTCAGTTTTAGTCCGCTATCTTTATATTTTTGGTAATTTTAGTCCTTTTTCTGATGTGGCGCTGATGTGACACCATTGCAGTGCTGATGTGGAGCTGACGTGTATAGTGTCACGTAAGCATTTTCGAAAAAAAAGATTGAAATTGCCAAAAATCGAAACATGCAGGACTATAACTGAAATATGAAACATAGAGGACCGAAATCGCAAAGTGACAAACATACAAAATCAAAATTGCAGTTTACCATATAATTTATAGGGACTAAAACGCTTACTTTAAAAAGATAAGTAAAAAATATAAATAAATTTAACAACTAAAAATATAAATAAATATTTTAAAAAATTAGGTATTATTTAATGTTTAATAGTTTTAATTATTATTCTAATCTCTATTCTAAAATTTATCGTATTAAATAAACGTTTTTTAGTGCTTCCTTTTTTTTACCAATTAAAAATAAATATATCAAGTGTAACACCGACAACTTATCACTTTTAAGTTATAAATATTTCATTAATATACGTATATCTCTATTTTTTATTTTAAATCACTTTTAAGTTATAAACTTAAACTTATATCATGAAGTATACACCCAAATTATTAATTAATAATAGTAGTAGTAATTAAAAGTTAAGCAAAACACTGATAGTAAAAAATATAATGAAATATACGCTAAATTTCAGCAAAAAATAGCATAATATTAGTGCTGTTTTTCTTTTTCTGGCAGAATTATTGAGTTGGTTTTATGATGAGGTATTTTATTTTTATTTATTTCGAATATAACGTGATTTTTTTAGTATATTAAATAATGAAATTTATTCTCAATATCATATATTATGATGTTTTCAATCCATATATGATATATTATCATAACCACAAATTTTATAGAAATGTAAATATTGTTAAAATTTGTAAATAATGAGTTATTTTATTTTGATACTGCAAAAAATGTATACTGTTTTTCTTAATAATTTAATATATTTATGTTGGGATGCAATAATTGTCTCTGCTTGGTAAAGCGATCGAACCATGACGCTTGGGCTGCTGTGAGGTTTAAAAGATTTGAGTTGCATCATTATCACAATCTATAGTTTTTGGTCAAGCGGCAAGCGTTCGGTCCTACAATTGGTATCAAAGTCAAGGTCATGTGTTCGATTCCATTTGATTGCAAGGATGCAATTATTGGGAGGAAGATTGTTGGTGTGCAATAATTTAAAAGATTTGAATTGCACCATTACCACCAGCTATAACTTTTGGTAAGCGGCAAGCGCTCGATCCTACAATTTATACAAATATTTTTCCTTTTATTTTTTTATTTAGAATAAAAAAATCCCACCCAATATACGTTGAATTATGTAAAATATTTGTAACGTTTGTTCTTTAATTTTATTATTATAACCAACCCACTAATGAATATATTTAGTTAATGTACAATAATTAGTAAGATATGTTATGTATTTATACTGATATATATATATATATATATATATATATATATATATATATAATATATTCTTTGATGTCCTACCCAATAATTTACTTTTATATTTATTTATCATTCACATACAACTCATTATGTTTTTAATATGATCGATTCATGTTGAAATAATTATATTTTTTTAATTGAACTATTTATTGGCATCATCTTATTAGATTATCATAATCGCGAGTTTTTTTCTCTTAATTTACCTCATATTTCAAAATTTATAAGACCAAAAATCATCACTACTAACATTCATAATAACTAAAAATAAAAATAAAACTGATTGACTTAGAAGACTCAACAATAATTTATAAGAAAAAAATAGACGATGGTAATGTTATATATATAATATATAATTATCTTTCTTTAGAATGATTAACATGGCTGTCCCCCTTTGTTAGTGGAGGCTCGACCTTTGACCCCGTTTGCTTCTACTTTTAATGTCAAGTGTACAAGTGTAGTCTAGTGCTTCCTCCCCAATCTGACATTATGGTGCCAGTATAGACCGAATGAAATGAGTGGACTTTAATAGACAGTATTCTATAAATTTTAAAAGCACTTAATAGCACAATTAAATCCAAAGAATTTTACTTCCTTCGTTGCCCTTGTCTTTTTCCTCTAAATTTTCATGATACCCATCGTAAGTTTCACTCTAATGAACAAAATTTGGGCAATAAAAACTTTACCCTCTATTCATGCTTTTTTATAGTAAAAAAAATAGAAAATAGATTTGTACTAAAACTTTACCATCTCAACATCCACCATTTGACCGAAGTGTTTTACTTTTAAGAGAGGAATTTTGCCCGACTCTACTTTCTAACATAAATAATCTACAACCCAGAAAGTTGTCCCAAAATATCAATTTTAACTTGCGCCAAATAGCACCAACACCGTAACACCTGAAAAAAACCAGCAAGTATCAATCCAAAGACGGACAGCAGATTCGTGAAATTTGCAATTCTCTACTATTTAATGTATACTGAAAGAAAGAATGTATATGTATGCGTAAATGCACGTGTGGGGGTGCGTGTGCTGGGTCAACACAACAATTCACCGTGTACAAATAACAAAACTTTTCACATGGCATAGTAAGCTACAAACAGTTAGTTGCATCCAGTGAACTTCAGTGACCCACATGAACTGATCGACACAAGATAGTTGATTGTGTTTGCACGTAATAATAAGAATTCCAAAGGGAACAAACAATAAACAAGTCAGTGAGGTATCGGATTGAGCTGTTTGTGCTGGTAAAAATGTGGAGCAGCCTCTGTTAGCCAGGAGGGATCGATAGAGATGGCATTGCGCATGTATTGACGATCAGTTGAGACAATAGAATGGAATACTACCCACTTCGGATTTACTCTGTAAAATAATTTTCAAACAGGAGACTCTAAGAAATCGGTGTACAAGAAGAATAATGAAAAATGACATTTGATCTGACTATAACCTGAATAACACTGATGAAGGATGAATGTAAACGTCTTGTGAACTTCTAATAGTTTTGTACAGACCATTGTGACTGAATGCCTAATAACAAGAAAAGTCAATATATACGATCAGGTCAAATTCACAGGAAAATTTTTTCAGTGATATTTCAGTTTGAGAAATTCATGATTATTTAACACTTACTTCCAATCGACAAGCATTAGCGAAAAATCCAGCAGTGACTGCCTTTCTTACCGCCTGCATCATAAAAGGGCAAACATCTTCGGTCCAGCAGAAATGATACTATAGTCACCAAAGACTAGCTATGATTCATAAACAGATTGGGATAGAAAGATAGTGTCCATTCATTCAAGAAACCTGTGATACCATGAATGGGCACAGCCACATGAAATGGAGGAAATTTGGAATCATGATGGTTCTCTAGGAATTGGGGGTAACAAATTGATCTTCAAAACAGGAAACAAGCTGAAAACTGCCCACAAACTTGTACAAATAAAAACGCTAACTGATAGCTATTCAATACTCGTTGAGTTGAATCTTGGGTTATTTAGCTATCATTATAATGGCACTACTAACAACTTACATTCAAATCACCTTCACAAGACTTTAAGGCTATGCCTAGGCGCTGCACAATTCGCCTCAGTTGTTGCCGAATTTCATGAACTTTTCTCTGAGAAATCAAAAATGAAATTTGATGAGCAACAAATAACAAGTTCATTGAACGCTTCAAATCACAGCAACCGAATTGAGCATACCATGGCTTGGTAGTTTACAAAATTCTTGTGACACCAGTTTGAAGATTTACCAGACTCAATAAATCCTTTATAAACATTCAGAAATGTAACATGGTCACCCTGAGAACAATAAATATATTAATTAATGAATTCAAGGAAACACTGGGCTTTAATAATACAATTTCACAGTCTCGGTAATTCATTATAATGAGCTATCAGTCGAATAAACAAATATCAAGGATAATTAAAAAAAAAAGAAATTAATAAAAATTATGATTTGAAGTCCAGGTACAAAGAATTAGTTCAAAAACCAAATAAGTTTCGCAAGTAGAGACTGCTAATTAATTTCTTTTTCAAGTCTTTGGAACACATTTTCTCACTACTTTTTATTGGCAAGGACACCAGTATCAAGAAAAAGCACCAAAGTTCGGGTTCCGGCAGTCAGCACAAAAGATATGTTACTTCACTTAAAACTATCCCAAGAACAACACCTAAACCCATGAATACAGTCTTGAAATAATCTTTCACTTATACATTTACTAGTCCAATTACTAAATATCAGTTCCGTAAGTTTTCAAGTCACTCGAATTCTAATTAGCCGACATGGGCAAAGCATATGCACAGGGAAGGAGTAAGCAAAAGAAAAAATATGGACCTCAGAAACAGCAAATCTCAACTTGGCTTCGTCCATTTCTTTTTGTACTCCCTTACTGGAAAACCAGATCGACTGCATAGGGTAAAGAGAGCAGTAAACAAAACCCAAACAAAACAAAAATTCATACGATAATATATGAGAAAATCTTAATAAAGTAAAGTATCAGATAGGGAGATGATTTTACCTGTATGGAGAGCACAGCAGCAATAGTAATGGCTTCCTCGGAACAGCCAAAGTCGTTTGAGGCTAATATCATTTTTGAGACCATTGGATCCTAAAATAAGAGATTTAACAATGATTAGGAAAAGTCAAAAACTTCTTGATCAATAATTTTTACCAAAAATACGGGGCTATCTAGACACTTTATTTGGACAGACATAGCTCATGGTAAATCAGGACTATCTCAAAGGAAAAAGAGGCCATCTGTATTGCTAGTAATCCAGTAGATTAAGAGAGGACCCAACATAAACAAGTGGATTCTCACTTTCTTCATGGCATTGTAGTGAACATATAATCTGCACTGCTTTTACACCTTTTGAAAAACATATGCTAATATGTTTCTCGGTGTGTATTTTGTTAAGTCATATGGTCTACACAAATTAAAACACACAAATCTTGAATAATACACGAACTCAGGTAACAGAGACATACTAGTGGAATCTCAGCAACCTGGAAGCCAGCAGGAGATGTAAGTTTGGCATCATCATCAAGGACTCCAAGTGAATATAATACTTCAAGTGCCCTAATCAGTGCTTCAGGGGAGGGTGATGATGGCCAATCAAACCCCAATATATTGTCTACCCCCAGGGCTTTTAACTATCAACAGAAAGATGAAACAGTAGTCATTAAAATCTCAAGAAATTAAAGTGGCCAAGTTAAGAAATGAATATACAAACAAAAAAAACCAGATATAATACAAGGAAATATATACAGACAGCAACTTAGTAAATAGTCAAACTCAAAACACAGAGAAACAAGAAAAGAATAAGCCAAAACAATCAAAAAATAGTCATCACAAATTTCATTTAGTCAACCAAGAATTTCGTCATGCACAATCAACAATTAATGACTATAAATCATAGGAAAAAAGACATCAAGTGTGTAACTTCTTTTAAATGAAATGAACATTCATGGAAAGAAATTATGAACACGATTTCGAAATACAGTGACGCAGAATTGCCTGCTTTGTAATGGAGGCTTATAAAATGTTTCTCCCTTTGCTTTTTTTTCCTTGGTTTTTTTCTTAGGATAGTAGCACTAGCGACAACGGGTCGGATAATTTGAAAAACAGAACAGTTCTAGGTAGAATTTATTCAAGAAAATGGATAGGCTGAATTAGAAAACTTTTTTTTTGATAGGAAACTAGAACTTTATATATATAGTGAAATAAGTAGATACAAAAAGTGAACCAGCGGTCCACAAAAGCTAACTATGGTCCTTTGCAAACAAAGGCAATTATCATCTAATTATCATCTAAATCAAAGCCAATTTCCAATCACTATACAAGTCTAATAAAGCCAAAGAATGGAAGCTAGAACCCTTGTGAGCCCACATGGAAACTCTCAGTTTTACTTTGTCCCAAACTTCCTTTACTGTTTCTTCACTATCATAAAAAATTCTTCTATTCCTCTCCAGCCAAAGCGACCAACACACGCAATGAACCACTATCAACCAAAACACTCTCCCTTTTTGTCCAAGCCGACCTCCTAGATCCATAGCAAAAAAGATCTTTTGTTGAGTTCGGGATTACCCAAGACAGTCCCAATTCCTTGAGAGCAAGATTCCACAAGAAACCAAAAACGGACAGTGAATAACCAAATGGTCCTGAGTCTCTCCCCCCCCCCCCCCCTGTTTGCATAGTACGCACCAGTTCGGGCTAAGGGAGATGTTCGGGAGCCTCTTTTGAATCAAATCACAGGTAGGCAGCCTCCCCAACGCAGTTGTCCATGAGAAAAACTGAACCTTTGTCGGAATCGGGGCTTTCCAGATTGGGTAGAAGAGAGGGAAAGTAGGGAATCGCTCGACCGGGAAGAAAGACTCAAAGAAGGACTTAACTGAAAATACACCTGAGCTGTCCCACAACCATTTCCTCACATCCTCAGCGCCCTCTATTAGGTTGACCCCCCTCAAAAGTTCCAGCAGATTACCTAGCTGGCCCAATTCATCATCCCTCAGATCGCATCTGAAGTGCAGGTTCCAAGATAAAGAGTTGGAGGAAGGATATGGATCTTGACAAAGGAAAAAAGAGATCTGTCTATTATGCTCCCTGGAAATCAGAAAAAGATTGGGAAATAAATCCTTAAAACTAGAATTCCCCACCCAACAATCTTCCCAAAATCTAAATCTATCCCCCCCTAGAACCACCGCCCTCACAGAGTGACTGAAAGTCAGATACGTCCTCGATATAAATTTCCACTGACACATCATTATATTGTAGAAAATAATTCCTTTCTCATAGTACATCTAAACAACACAACCAATTAACCAATAGCTAATCTTGCTATACTTAAAACAAAAAGAAAAAACAAGAGTTATTCACCACCCATTCTCTCCCCACCAAAATACAGTGAAAGTATTCTGAGGTACATAATAAGAGATGTTGGAGTCAGATGGGTCATTAAGCAAAAGAAATAGAACTACTAAAAGGGAACTTGTTTTCTTGACTTGGAAACTTGAAGACGTGGAAGGGTAATAAATTATATATTTTTCTACAATAGGCATACCTGAATGACACAGGGAACGAGATTTGATCTCTGCATCTCTGGAATACCATGAGCAGACATCTCATTCATAAAATATTCTTCAGTGTAGAGCCTGTAATTTTGGCCACAGCACAAAATGTGTCATTATCAGTTCCCTATATGTATCATTTTAATATTTTCCTATCTGAGCGTTTCAAATACAAGGGAAATTATGGGGAGCAATGGGCGACCTAAATAATTTTTTTGCTGCAAACATCCAACAAGTAACATTGCTACAAGATTACTTTAAGCTGAATATTGAAATGTGGAAAGAAACTGGCAATTCACAAAGAATCGTTATGTTGCTTTAGCTCGGATTGTTCTGCAGGCTCGTTGAGGTGAGGATCTCACTGACGTTCTCTTCCTTCTTTGGGATTTCACTTTAAATTTCAAGATTGAGTTTTCAAACATCATACCGAGGTTGTTCCAGCTCTCCCAATTATCCAAAGCTCTTAAGGACTTGATTTTTGTTGCTGAAGATTTGCAAGTAAAATGTCATGAAGAACACTATGGACATGGCATTCAAATCCTGATGGACACTTTGAGCCCAAATAATTATGGCTCTCTTACGATCCCCTCACAATAATTTCACCAATTTGCAACTTTTACAAATTGAATACGCAAACTTGGTTCTGATACTTATTATAGGATCTAAAATTTTCCATGTTAGCAAAATAGAAATAGAGAAAATAAAGAAATTATATTATTGGATTAATCTGTCAAAATGATGCTAGTTTAGAGATATTAAGTTTAGAAGAAATCGTAGTTAACATCACATATTATTCAATTGAAGATGAACCCGTGAACACTAAAATTTTAGTGCATGTGACACATAAACACAAATATAAATTTGAGATTCAATTAATTTTTAAAATATAAAAATAAAGTATCCATATGTAATATGCAAAGCATAATATGTATTCTTACATTTATCAGGTGAAGCTTCCAATAGTCTTTGAGATTCCCTCTATTCTAAACAATTCTTTATATTCTTATGGCTTTGTATCCCGCCTTATAATTGGGATGCTTACTTTGTCAACTTTTTAAAGAAAAGCTAACCTGGGCTAACCTGGGCTTCCCATAGAGAGAACCATAGTGCAGATCGAAACGAAAATCGATGGGATAATGAACATGAATCAACTCATATGTGCAGATGATTTGTAAGCAAATTTGACAACATTCAAATCAACAGACTCCCTCATTCACCTCCAAGAAATGTGTTTTTTATGTGAAAAATGAAATTTAATGCCCAGTAGTGCTTTCAAAAGATACCCATAGTTCTAGGCACATCTGCTTTACATTATCATTGAGTTTCCTCAATTTAATTATTTAATCTGCACGTATTTGAGGTATCAAACCCACCAGAATAACAACCAAGTCAGGTAGGTCAAATTATTACCATGATAAATTAGGATTAGAATTTAGCGAGTGTTTTTATGGTTTGTCACCTGTAGCACTTTCCCGGCCGAATTCTTCCAGCCCTGCCAGCCCTTTGCCGAGCAGATGCCTTCGATATTGGTGTCACAACCAAATTTTCAATATCAGTCATCTGTTACGAAGTAGACATATACGTGATGTGAGGAGTCATCAACTTTCAATAGTTAAAGGTGCTTAATTACATCAGTAAATTAAAATACAATTAATTAAGCATAGCATCTGAACAACATAGAGTCATAGATGTATTCATGCTTGCCAAAGCTTGTTTGACCAAACAATATAAAGAATAAAAAAGAATTGATAGATCTCTCTCAAGCAAGCGGAAAAAAAATAAAAAGGTATTGGTAAAAGGAAATTGACTGACACTTTAGGATTCGTGTAACATGTAAAGCATTTATAGGTAAAGCGACTATAACTGCAACCCTGACAACCAATTCCCCAATAAAGAAGGTTGTCAACTTTCATGAGAAGTTGTGAAAGAAACTGGATTTCCAAAAATTGTCATTACTCTCGCACATACAAGAAACTCGTACATACAAGTTTCATCTCTCTTTAGCGTTTGTACAGTAGCCATTAGCCAACGTACCAACTTTACAAGTTTCCAATGGAAAAACAACAATCATTTATCAAATTCCAACGAACATCAAAAAAGAGAAATGAGAAGAAATGAAAAGCAATAATGCATGAAAGCAAGCAGAATGGTAAAATATACCGGATTATAGAAACGTTGCTTTGTGAACCCACAATCCACGACATAGACAACACCCTAGAAAACATGGTGAGGAAAGAATTCAGCTGTTAATTCAAGTGGTGGATGCGATATTACAAATGTTCCCCTGAGATGTGAAGATTTTTACCTCCAATGTCAAGGATGTCTCTGCAATATTTGTCGATATTACCACCTTTCTCCTCCCACGAGGGGTTGGTGAAAACACAAGATCCTACAGAAACCAAAAAGAGAATGATTCATTTCAAGATTATGTACAAAAAACAAGGTTTTCTTTTTTTTTTTTCTTATTGACCAGGTACAAAAATTACAAACCTGATCTGCCCGTGGAAGTCCAGAATACAGAGGCAAGACTATCAATCCTGTAAGAAAACAGGTAAGAATAGCATAAACAAAGGGCGTCAAAAACTGAATATTAAGAACATAGAGACTCTTGACTTAAAGCAATTAATTTTGTCAAGACCATCACATTACCAGTGTCTAACTAATTACAAGTTCCGACAAGAAGAGAACCATTGGTGATTATTCTAATCAATCTTTTTCAAAGAAATAGATTATCTAATCTATGCAAAATCATCATCTATACAAGTATTACAGAAGAAAAAAATTTGACTGAGTTTCAAAAGCAGAGACATAAAAGACTCAACCCAAAAACATATTAACTTGCTTTCAAAAAAATTAAAATGTGACACCAGAATATCTCCCATTTTTGAGCTTGTCTATAACACCTTTTTTTCTACTACTCTGGGAATCTTCTGTAAGCATCTGAATTGCAGCTTCAATATCATCTTGACCAGTAAGAAAAACCAGAATATCTCCCATTGGCTCCTATATAGAGATACAAGACCATTACGGCTCATATAGTATTATTCAGTACCTTGTGAAAGTTAAACAAGTGATAATCAACAAGAAAAGATGATGACCCAAAAGTAAACAAATCAAATTAGCCTCACAAAGTCGATATTTCACATATTATTTAAATAATTAACGACAACAGTTAGGCCTTAAAAATGTCACATGATTTTTTATTTTTATTTTTTTGATAGGAAACGAAAATATTATTAATTATTAATTTAATAAATATGCCACATGATCATATGACTATAGTTATTATTTGCAATATTTGGTCGACAGTAGATGAAGGAAGCCAAACTATGTCTGATATCTGACCACAGCACACTCAATGAAGGACACACAAAGCACCAAACACAAATAACCCCCCGTCTCGCCATTTAATTGATAATAATCATAGTTGCAAATGTTTTACACCTGCAAAATGAGGTGCAGCAAGTAAAAACAAATGAACCCACAAGCAAACCAAAGCATTACATAGCACAAGATATGTAATCGAAGAATCCACCATACAGATGGGGTTAAGATAAATATTGAGTCATTGACACTTCAACTCAAATTATAAGGGGATTTTTAATAAATCCAGGACAGTGTGTATTAGTAGTTTTATAAATCAAATTATTTCCCAACTAATTGTAAGTTTCTGTTCCTCGACAGCCTTTTACAAGAGTCAAAAGCAACAAAAATTGTGTGCACGCTCCAAAATCATGCAGGACCAACACATGAACCATACCTGATCATCAATAGAAAGTACTGTTGAAACCACAGCACGGAGGTAATCTGGAACAGGTTCCTCAACATAACAAATTTGTACATCGAATCCTCTACCCTAAAAATTCAAAACAAAATATTTTATACAGACACCACAAAAAAATGCCATTCACCATGAAGTCAAAATGTAAATTAACTATAGCACATACCTCAACTGAAACAATAGCAGGCTCTTTATTTGGTTCAAGCTGCTCATCATCTTGACCCTGACGCTTTCTGTTAAGTAGTGTACCGAATTTCTTAAGCATGATCTCACAGGGAAATTTTCAATGACAGTAATCACCTCATAAATATAGAACAGAAAAAAAGGTAAAACACGAGCAAATGCATGGACAAATTTGAAAAGGACGGCAAAAGGGCCAAAATGAAAGCATTGTAATATATTAATAATTTTTTTTATAAGAAACATATATAATATTAAAACTTAGTAATAGTAACATAGGAAGGTGGACCAGTGGTCCACTATATTCACTATACAAGATCTAGGAAAGTACTATTTGAAAACCAAACTCCAATCCCTATACAACTCTGAAACTGAAAACGATTCAAAGAGAGGTGAATTATGTAACCAAACTCCAATCCCTATATTAATAATTCGATAGTTAGATCACTTTTTTCCTTCGTATGACTAATTTCCCAAAGCCTGTAGCCTCACATCTGGCACTAATGTTCCTAGATATCATGTTTTTTCATCAACTCAATAGACGAGTAAGAACATGTATCTCAGACGTGTAGACAACAGAAGCTAGAAGAGATTACTGCTTCGATTGAGTTTTTCATGTGTGAATGCAGGCAAAAACAGTAGTATCATTTGCTCCACAATAAGATAATGTTACAACAACAATTTTTATGCTAGAAGTAGATGAAAAAGAGTGAAAATAAGGTAGAATTACACTGAAAATGAACCCAGAGAAAATCGTTCTACCCTAGTCCCTAGCCAAATCTAGTCCCTAGAACAAGCTAGTCAACACTCAAGAAAAAATCAGAATGATTCGAACAATCCTCTCTCTATGTCTTATAACCTCCACCACATCTAGATTCTTCCAAGGCTTGTAATTCTTGGGCTTGATTTGGCAAGGCCCGATGTCTTAGAGCCTCTAGCAAGTCCATGACAGATTATACTTGGTATGGAGACGTTTTTCACAGAAAATCATCTTTTCCTGGGAACAAAGAAAAAGAAGTGTTCTTTTTAAAAATATCTCGTTATGGAGGATGCTTAAAAATCAAGATGGTGATTGGTTACAAATTCTCTTTAAAGGATTTTTTTTTTTTAAAAAAAATTAAGTATAATATCCAACATAAAATGTCGATTTATGAAAAAAGCATTTTAAAAGACCGTGGTTTCTAAAGTACTTTTCTTTGCTAATTGCTTGTGTATTCAAACTTACCCTAAAGCTAACAAATCATTCTTTGAAGCAACTTTAAAGATGAAGTAGACATTTATGGTCTAATAAAACATTGCTCTAAAGCAAGATGATCTTAAACTCAATAGCTTCAGCAATATTAGTCATACTGAGATTGAATCCATTGCAAGCAGTCTCCTTATGTTTTTAGGATGTACCCAATAATAGATCCCATTTCCGGACAGAGATTGTGGCAAATAGTGTATCTTCTGGATAAAGAAGGTAGTGGAGACATACAATGCCAAAACTATTAAGACCATTTGATATAAGTAGACATAAATCTGCTGCAGCAAATAACATTATTCCAATGCCATGAATCATACCTAGCATTAAAAAAGGATGCCATAGACTTTGCTTCAATTGTAGCCGAGGCAATGATGAGACGAAGTTCTGGCCGTCGCCTTTGAATCTAAATTAATTGTTATTGGTTTTAATAAGTAGATGAGTAGGTTATAACCTAAGAGAATGTAACTTCAAATTAAAGTACCTTTTTTAAGAGACCTAGCAAGATGTCTGTTGAAAGAGACCGTTCATGAGCTTCATCTACCATTATGACACTGGCAAAAACTATGAGTTAAGACATGAACATAGGAGACCTAAACCAGGTATTAAATAACAAAACAAAATCAAAAGTCAAGGAGGAGGTCCAATAAAAATAATAAAAGAACAAATGGTATGTGTTAAATCAAAGTCTTCATCAGGTAGACCATGTAAGCAAAAGGTGAGTATGGATCACGGAAGGCTGGGTCAGTATCTATCTATTTGTTAACTTTTGTTCAAAACAGTGAAATCCTATGACAGAATGTGCAGCACAAAGCCCATTAGACACTAGCATCTCAGAACTACACTATTTAACGTAAAAAAGAATCTTGATGTAGAGCAAAGGAGATCGCATTTGTAATACCATGACCCAACAATGTGTTGATTTTATCAGTAGTGCTTTTACATCCACCAAGCAATAGTTATCAGTAGATCCCAAGGCATGGGCACTTTTATTTTGAAATGTATATTAGCATAATGCACCAGATATATGATCACCTGCAATTGATACCCTCTTTCTGAATGCTGTATGTTACGCCAACATCAACCATGACCCCTTTCTTAATGGATTAATAGTGAACTGAGCGATAGATTTCACCTTAAGAACATCTTCAGCAAGCCAAATAAGAATGAACTTCTATCCCTGACATTTACCTTTATGTTCCCACTTCATTATTCCCAGAAGTTTTAGATCCATGGTGTAGAGGAATCAAGTAAAACACAAACTAATCCTATCATACAGTATCTCCATGGAAGACTCTCTTAGTAAATGGATGACAAAGACAAAAATCAGGGTTCTATAATAAAGAGGAGAAAAGTAAACAAAAAATGAACAAGCCAGGAACTAGTAACCGAAAAGGATGTTCAAACACATTTAACTATGTTATAAACACTATCATTTGCCACCCATTTTTTTTCACATAATTCTCTTTCCCAGAGAGAAAGGGAAGGAAAAGTGAGATGCATCAAAATCTTAATGATATTTTGGGTAACCCAATAGTGACAGATTGAAGAGACGATCAATTGACCGAGAAAAACTCATGAATGGCTCCATTACACAGGCTCAAGGGACTTAGAGATCTCTGAAAGTGTGAACATACCTATACTTGCTTAAGAGAGGATCATCCATCATTTCCCTCAGCAACACTCCATCTGTAAGAAATTTTATCCTTGTTAGATCCTGTTCAACCAGCAAAAGATGAAAAGTACAATTAGTTTGCATGCTTATGTTGAATTGTGTTTGGAATATGATAACACGTTATGAAATACAGCAATTGCAAAGATGGCACTATCTCCAACAAGTAAAGTTCAAAGATAGAATCATATGCAGAGAACACGATATACAATAGAATTGCGCCTATATAAAAAAGCAGTAAGACTCACACTATTGGTCATATCTTCAAACCGTATTGTGTAGCCAACTTCTTCGCCTAATTTCACACTCAACTCTTCAGCAACTCTGGATGCAACAGTCTGGATGTCAATACAAGCTGAACATCATGGTTTTATTAAAATGCAGAATGTCTTTGGCATCAATCAAACTTAATTCTTCCTGAGGCACCAAAGTACAAGATATAGGTAGCCATTGAGTAATAATTGCAGGTTTTTCAGGAGCATTAATGCATTACAAATCAGTGAAAGCACTAACATGAATGGGAATCAGTTGCAAATACTCCCACGACACTGACTGATAATACTAAAACCCATTCATGAGAAAATGTTACCTCCAAAGCAAGTAAATGAAATCCACAAAAATCTCATAATATAACAAAGATGTCACTGACATTGACTAAAAAAGAACAAATTGCAGAGTGGCACCAATTGGGCCCTGAAAATTGGAAGTACACAACAAGGCTCCAAAGTCATACCTGAACGGCCAACCTCCTCGGTTGTGTGCATGCTATCACTCGACCACCCTCAGCCCATCCAGCTTCTTTAAGATACTGCCCGCCGAGTCGCACATGAATTTCTTTAGATTAATTGTTCTAAAACGAATTTCCTCTTGCAGTCAAGAATTTACCATAACTAGCCAATCATAATACAACAGACCTGTGGAATCTGAGTCGTTTTTCCACTTCCCGTTTCGCCTACTATGATGGTAGTGGCGTGTTTCTCTACTAAATATAATATGGCCGTTCTATATTTGTATACAGGGAGCCGCTGCCTCTGTTTATCCATGCTTACATTGCCAGAACTGTAGTCCAACGTATTAAAAAAAAAAAAATTACCGCCCGTAATCGAACCAAATAAATAAAGATTAACTGAACTCACCCAGAAAATGAAGAACTGGAGGCGTTGTAGAATAGAACGCCGCCTTCTTCATCGTCCACAAGTCGGGGATTTTCGGTCCCTGGCTTCCAGAATCTTGCCATTACCAGAGGAGAAACACTCAAATTTACTCGCAAAAGGAAATCTTTCTTCACCCGTTGGGATTGGAAGATGAACGCAGCGAGAATGTGCACAGAGTGCTTCTGTTCTGTCGAACCTAATTGGGTTCAAATCTTCTCGACTCTGACCCGGACTTTTTGTTTTTTATGCCCACCCGGTAAATATTCAATTTAATTGGAAAATTTTTTTATTGAATTCGAGGGCTTTGTTACAATTGATTATTAAACTCAAAATCTCGTCATAAAACTTGTGACATGGAGCACAGCTATGCATTTTTTATACAAGATTATCAATTGACGATTTCAGTTCATCTCAAAACTTTTCAAATTCATCTAGCAATATAGGAGGGATATTACTAACTCTCTTTTCGGCTCATCGATTTAAAACTTGATGTCAGATGTCGTAAATACAAATTGAATTGTACATTTAATATGCAATATCTAAAATTCATGAGAAAACTTTAGAAATACATCTCACAATACGAGATCTACAAAATCATCAAATAATTATCTCGTATAAAAACATGTACTCCAAATTGGTACTTCTCCACAATTAATTCACTAGACTCAAAGTCAAAAGCCTTTCTTTTTCAAAAAACAAAAACACAACTCTTTTTCGAATATTTAAATGTGTTCAAAAATCTCATTCATGATAAAATTATTACCCTCGACGTTGTATTTATTAGTGGAATGAGACACACACGTTGTATTTAACATAATATATGAAAAAAGATGTTAGAGTTATTTATTCTTCTCATTAAAATTAATATATATATATATATATATCAAAAGTTTTTGCCGGTTTTGTTGGATAATTAACTGAAATAACAGTCATTTTTAGGAGCAATTTTCATTTATTTTTGAATGAATTTTGAATGACATAGATAATTGTAAATAAACGAAAAATAAGGATTATAATTACAAATTTGAGATGATCATAATAAAATAGTTACTCTATGGTGCTCATTCTTCATACGATAGAATATATTATTTAAATAAAAACCAAACATACATCACATTCTCTAGTTTAACTACACAAAATAAATTATTTAAAAAACATATTCTTAAACAACAAAAATTAAAAATCAAACACTACCAGTATTTTCTGTTTTTTTTTGTCTTTTTTTATTTGATAGGCAGCTACGAAAGTGACCCTTCTACTGATATATGGCGTAGATTATGAAACACGTAAACGAACATAAATTATATAATCGACTTCTGAAACTTTACAATTTGGTTAAAAAATATTTAATTCACATTCAAAATTATTAAATTCAAAACCGAAGTGGAACCTTTTCAAATATTTTTTGTTGTCTCAAACCTTGACTCAAATAAATTATTTTGGTTGGTCATTCACAAACTTTAGTATTTTATTTATTAAAACAATATTATTATATTTTAAATCTTTCAAACTTATATTTTTAGTAACCTGTCAACATGTTTGAATATTTCGAGAACTCGAACCTACAATATTAGAATTCAAGCTTAAATTTTTGCTCATATTCGGCTCGATTTGATTACACTAAGAAATCATGCGATCTATTCGAAATACATTCGCAATTCCTGATAAGTCAATCGGTTAGTTAATAATAAATCAAAGAAAACTCACACATTACATTCAATTAAAATCCTTTTCCTTTCTCTCAAAAAAAAAAAACAAAAAACCTTTTCCTAAACTACGTTCAAGAGTGTGTTTTTCCTGGACAATCTCAATACATGTTACTCTGCAAAACATGAACCATAAATTAATTAAACAGAAAGTTCTACCATAACCTCTCGTATCAAAATTGCTCAAGAACATAAAACGCACAGCTGAATCAAGCTATCGGAATCCTCTACCCCTGCCACGGCCACCATACCCCCTTCCTCTACCCCGAGCACCACTTCTCCCTCCACGGTGCTGAAGACCTGCAGATCTTGAGAAGTAGTTCTGTGAACTCCCAGCTCCACGCCCTATTTTCGCGGGATTACTTCCAGCACCATTCTGAGCACCAAGAGGACGTTTTCCTCTGCAGATAAAGAAGTGGTGCAAATGATATATATATATATATATATATATATAGATATATATATAAGGTTTACGTTTCCAGTATTAGCAGATGGGATCTCATTTTCAGTAAGATTTTTAGCAGCAATTAAGATTAAAATATACTAGCTACCACCTTATATGAGCGGGAAGGAGTCATACCCGACAGTAGCAGCAGAAGGAGTTGGTGGTGAAGGTTTCACTGCTTCTTTCCAAGATAAGTTAATTCTCTTGTCTCCAATAAATGAGGGAGTTTTGGAATGAAGAGGCTAATCATGGCGGAAAAAAAACGAAATAATTACTCCAGATAACCATTGTTCAAAATGGCAGTATTTAATGTGATTTCACTTACCTGTGTCATAGCCAAAATATTGTTGCAAGTTCGTAACCCGGTCGTGGTGTTCTGCTTCTGGGTTCTCTGCATATTTAATATAGATGTAAATTAACCAAATATCACGGTTAACGAGCAACTATACAACCGTGGTCGGAAATATGGACTCACAATGGTAGCCTTAGCCTCATCGGATACAGCAGCCCCCAATCCTTTATTATGATCCGCCATTCCCTGAGTTAACTTCTTCATGGTTGCACGAACTAGGTCTTCAACACAATTCAACCTAATGGATTAACCAAGATTTTCTTCAAATACTGAAACATGAAGACCCAGATAAAGCACGAAAAATGAAACATAGGAAAGCCTCCATCCGCAGTAGCCTAAACAGCATATGACACCAGACAAATTGGCCAACCTTCATTCCAATGCTTTTAGTCCACGCATATAGTTACTGTCAGGGTAAATAACCAAGCTAACTACTTTTTTTTGTAATACATAATTTAATTAATACATTATAATTATTATTTTACAAACTTTGTCTCTATATGTATGCATGGAAATTGATAAAGACAAACTCTGTCAAATAATAAATATAATCTATGAAAATAGAGTTATACACTAAATTGATAAAGATAAAGGCTACCATAATCTATGAAAGAGAGTTATACACTAAATCGCAATCATTAAATACATTTTATGTAACTACTCTAAACTATGTTCTTACTTAATTAGCGATCAGAATAAAAATCTCCACCTAACTCAAACAAGACTAATATACATAATATGTTCTTCCTGCATTCATCAGTGCCAACACAAAGACATTGATTGGCACACACAAATAGGTGTCCATATCAAATGAATTCATTGAATCATTATTACCCTAAATTTCTATAAATGGTTCCCACCATTTGAGTAAAGAATTACATTAGAACTATGTACTCCAGAACATCATTAAAACCCCAGCCAATAGCATTGTAATGTGACTTGTTCGCCATTCATATATGTGGAATGTCCTTCTATGTTCTTGCAAATGTATCACCCTAATAATCTCTTCACCGAGTAAAGGTATGTTTTGGAAAAGAGATTTTTTTCCGATAATACATTGATTGGTTGTGATGCATTGGAATGCGCACATGGTTATTGATTTCATAATGGGGTCTGAACAAAACAAATATCAGATTGTGATATGGCCGTTTTTCATGAGTCTTAGTGTATATAATTTCCTTATGATTTGAACTATATATTCGAATATAATCCAAACGGGGCTCAATAGCAGAACATGAAGATCTTGTTACATTTAGTAAAACTAAAGTTTTTTTAAAAAAAAAAACACACACATCCTGGTATTCAAGCCATCCATTGTGGCTCCTCTGGATTCCAACGAGTCTCAATTTGTGTTAGTTGAAAACAAATCATTTCAATACTTGTTTCAAAAGGATCATTTCCAGTCTATTCACGTAAAACATAAAATAGTCCAGTGCTAATTCTTTTCAGGCGATCTTGTTCAGTGTGGCGAAACGAAAGATTAAACATGGCAGGAAAAGTTTCTATAGCTGCCTCTAATACAGCCTACAGGACAAGACAGAAAGTCGATCAATTCACAACATTTGTGAGAAGTTAACTTATGCATGTGATACGATTTGCCACCAAACATAGAAAATCAGCATGGGTAGCGTTATAAAAGTTGGGGAACCACATCTGATACGTAGACAAGGATAGAATAATATGAATATATTGAAGTTAGCATTTAGCAGCAAGGTGGTTCTGGAAAACCTTAGCAATCTGTTGGGAACCACATCTGATACGAAGACAAGGATAGAATAATATGAATATATTGAAGTTAGCACTTAGCAGCAAGGTGGTTCTGCAAAACCTTAGCAATCCGTCGTGTCTGATCATGGTGACCATTACATGCCCGCTCAACAGAAAAATGGTTATCTTAAATTTTTTAAGATTTTTCTCGAGGTGGTTCTGCAAAACCCTAGCAATCCATGGTGTCTAAATCTATGGTGACCATTACATGCCCACTCAACAGAAAAATGGTTAGCTTAATTTTTTAAAGACTTTTCTCAAGGCCTAGAGTGATGTGAAACTTTGTGTTAATGCTTATTGAATCTTTCAACTCTTACTGTTCGAAAAATGATGCTTTTGACAACTTAGCGAGCTCTCCGACTTTTTTTTTAAAATTATTGTTGGTGCTCAGTGGATCAGTGGAGCTGCATAATCTGGATGTTGTGGTGCCACGTAAGAAAATAAAGGCATGTGGTCATGTGGAAAAGCCTTAAGCAATGTTCACCACTTCAAGCAAGAAGTTTGATGGGAAACCCCGATTTCAAATGCTATGAATTTCTACACTTCAATAGAGTTTGTTTTGTTAAACACCAATCGAAAAAGGTAACCAAGACAAATTAAAACATAATTTATAAATTTAGACGCATATTAGTGAATTTGACAAACACCACATTTTCAATTAGGAGAAGATAATGCCCAGAAAAAAGTGATGAATCAAATAAACTCACCTCTCTGAGAAATCTTTGTACTGCTCAGAGAAGTCTTCGCCAAGCCTATCTGATGGTTGCCCAGTCACGATTTTGTAACCACATAAACTATTACTGGCATTAGGAGCCTGCCCCAACCACAAAAAGAGGATGAGCGATTAATCTGCAATGTGAAACACGAAAAGAGAGTAAAAAATGTAAGGTCAATGACCTTATGAGCTAAATGGTGAAATGTGTACAACAAGCACTCGACGGAAGTAAAGTTCATTTCTTCTCCCGCTTTTCTTCGAGGCATGGCCTTCTGAAACATCATTAAAAAAAAGAGTTGCATGAGGCATAATCTTCATATCATAAAAAATACCCAAATTAAGTACCTACTGTCAAATGATTGATAGGCAAACAAACTAAAGATTCAAGATTGAATTCCTGGGAATGAAAGAGAACATAAGTTCTATTCACACGCAGATTGAGGGAAAGAGAAAACAGTTCCCCAGCACAGTGAAAAACAGGGTAAGAAAGTATATCGGTTTTAAGGTGGAAGTGGATGCAACACATAAGTTTCTGTTTTAACTGTTTCATGTACATGTTGAACACTCATAGAAACACCATAAAGAATTGAGGTGTAGATTCTTGAGCTTGCCTTTAAGAGTTGAACAACAGATGGGAGAATTTGTCTTGTGTCTTGTGGAGATGTGTAAGGTGAACCCTCAGCAAGGTTTTTAAGCAGGTCTACTTTTCGTTCTTCAGGAAGCTGGAAACAAGAAAAAAACAGTCATGTTCGTGACTCAAATATCTAAAATGAATGCACGACTTCTTGGCATTTTCAAGCAAGTCTGGCCACAAATAAAGAGCAGAGAGCCAATATTTAATTCCACTGACATCTAGTGTTTTAAATCTATGGCCCATGCAAGTGCTTTTAACACAAATAAATCTCCCACAAAATAAAAGGAAAAAGGCAGAGAAATTGTGGATTGTGCTTGGACATGCAATCCAACAGACCAAAAGGCTTCCGTGAAGCTCATCTGGAAGACAAAATCTATTCACTTTTTCTTATCCCAGAACATATAAACGCAATTATAAAGAATCTGAACAATATGCACACCTACTCACGGTTCCCAAGAACAAAAGACATCTTATGAACTTGAGCATGAGGCAAACCTCAAGAACCACATTATCAAACGAGGAAACATGTGCTTGTTCAAGTAGTTAAAAAATGGCACGCAAAAGCAAATATCGCAGTTGAAAAATGGCACGTAAAAGCAAATATCACAGTTGAAAATGTCAACCTTATCAAAAACGGGAAACATGTGCTTGTTCAAGTAGTTGAAAAACTTGCTATTTGATGCGCCCCTCTGCAAATCAAGTATGAGTTACAAAACAAACATCATGAAATAACATAGAAGGAAGATGGCCCATGAGAAAAGCTATAAACCTCGAAAAATGGAAGAGCCATAAACAGACAGGAAATTAGTCTATCATTATGATCTCCATCTGCAGCCTGCACATCAGAAAATTCCAATAATTGAGCATATCATAAACTGGGATTTGGAGGTGGATTTTTATTTCACAAACTGAGAGTTCACAACCATTGGGAATCAGCACCAAACTCCAACAAGATGTGCATGCATTGACAAAAGTGTGGGCAATTTAATCATAGCTACTAGCAAAATACTCACATTGAATTGTGCATCAAGATCAGCTTGGCCTTCAATTATTTCAATAAGTTCTTGTACCCGCTCTGGGGGAGCTTTCTCGCCAAATATGGTCAAAGTTTTCAAAAAATCCATAAACATCTTAAATTCCGCTCCTGTCACATCTTGTAAACTCTGCAATTTAAATGCAACAAAAATGCATATCCTTGAACAATCACATCCGTTAAGAACTGCTTTTTACTTCGGGTTTTTTGGCAATTATATGGGATTCATAGATGGCAAGCTACAATTTTGAAAACAGGGTAAAATTGTTATGGCATGTATGTTACAAAGATGTTAATTGGGACATGTACTTTTCATAATATCAAATTGGCACGCGAGTATTGCATCTATTGTCAGATAAATGCATGATTAAAGGAAATGCCCACTCCATCCATTTTAAGGTACTTTTGACCTTTCGCGGACTTAATAGATAATAGGACAGAAAGGTGTATAGACTCTTATGTGACTATCTTGCTTCAAGTCATCATCAGTGTATTTTCTCCACTTTCTTCCCTGCGTGCTCTCCAATGTTGCCCCGAAAGTTTCTCCCCACTCCTTGTAATATTGTAGTATTACCATCCAACCATGAACTACAGTGACATTATTTTCCACCCTTTCCATAAACCATCATAATCACATCTTGTTATGTTTACATGTAATTTATATTTTGTAATTCTCGAACTAAGTTTCATGTTCATAGACAGAACGTGATGGCATTAGAATTTGCCAAATCAACTTTCAAAAATTTAAATATATTAAAAAAAAAAACTTGTGATTTCACCAATCCATAAAACTGGTGGAATTTGGGGTGAATTGCACTAGTCATGCACCAAGCTGCAATAAACCCAACATTTGTGCACCGATTAAGATATTATGAAAAGCATGTGTACCAAAAATTACCCTTTTTTTTTTTTGAAAACATGGGTTAAAAATAGATTTTACCCCCAAAAAATAGAAAACCTTATCAGATATCAATACCAAGGAAGAGATAGAAAAGGAGAAACATAAAGGAACCTTTTTAATCAAATCAGTAATGTGCCTCTCCATTTGCTCAGGTGGCCTCAAGAGCTCGGCTTTGATTGGGAACACCTGAATAACAGGTTACGATGGAAGGAAATACCAAAGGTTACATATCATTTACTTCTAAAGACTGAAAAAGGAAAAGTACTTTCAACACAACATTAGCCATGTAATCCATATAATCTTCTCACCTTGTCTTTAATAAAAAGTAGGGTCCTCTCACGAAGATTTTCATCAGTTATCTGCTCATCAACACTCTCAATGTGCTTAAATAGGGCTGTCAAAGAAGCTGCGAGACGAACAAAAGAGTATTATGCTCTCTCAATGATTTCAGACCAAAACAAAGCAGTAATACCACCAAAGAGAACCCGCATAACTCCTCCCCTTACATATATCCAAAAAAGAATAAAAAAACACCAGGCAAAAAGGTTAAACAGCAAAAATCTTAATTCCGGCTCATTACGTAGTAAAATTGAGTTTGTATAGTTGCCAGCACTAAAAAGAAAATCACGGTCAACGAATAGCCCATTTCAATTAATAATCAGGATATCTCGATGGTCATAAAATATCAATATATGGTGATGGCCATCGCTAAAATTTTCATTATGCTAAGCAGAACGAATGAACAGAACTTTGTGCATGTCAGTAACTCCTGCCCTATGATAGATCACAACCTCAATAATCACACAGTTGTTCTAGAAGCATTTAGGCCCTTGTCTTCCAATGGGAATCCTGGACCCCTGGTAGCTTATGCTTGCTAATTGTCACGATTGTTAGTTATGCAAATCAAAAATATAGTGATAACCACAAAGTACACAACGAAATCAAGAAGTAGTCTAGCACTAAACCAACCTCATGGGTTGGGTGAAATACCAGCAAGATACCATTGTATGGTTCATCGTTCCTATGTGCCTATATAAGGTGCAAAATGCTGATCAGACACTCCTACATTTCAAATACCAGTAAAATTACCTTTAACATCCTGCCTCAGTAAGGATAAAAGAGCTTTATTTACTGCATCACGCTCCACATTTTCCTCTAAAACCATCAAGAAGACAAAAAGATTAGAATAACGCACTACTTCACTTCTAGTGGCAAGGTAATTGTAACATAAAGTGCACAACAGATTTCACATCAGTGTTCGATACTCAGAGCACTTCATACCAGCAGTGAGGAGTTGGGCAAGAATGTCTACAATTTTAGAAAGATGCTCGGGTGTATCTTTGCAGAAAAGTGGAAGCCCTCGAATAGCTTGCACTCGAACCTGAAAATGTGGTAATTAGAAACCACAACATTTGGGGGCTAACAATTTCAGGTTTATACACAAAGTTTAAACTTTTTTGGCACAATTAACATAATATGAAAGATGAGAGCCAACCCCAAGTTCTTCCGCTTCGCACAAATCAAGATGCGCATCGACAGCACTAACAGAGAGGCCAGGGAAATACTTGAAAAACCTCGGAATCAGCTGCGCAGCTAATTGCCTCCCCTTAACGCTACTGCTTTTCGCTGCCTTTATTATGTTCTCATAATCATCGGCGTGCTACTCAGAAACCATAAATCGTACAATTAAAACCTAATCTTCCAAATACATAAACTTCGAAGTTGAATTAAGCACCAAGAAACACGGAATCCCTGAAAAAGTAAACAAATTTTGAACCTGAGACTTGTCTTTGACCTCATTGAGACGTTCTCCATACTCATAAAGCTTCTCAATGTCTTTCGCATCGTCGGAGACTTCTGCCATAGCACTCAGTGCAACGTTTGACAACAGAGTGACGGGCTTGGCTTTAGATTCACGATACTTGAACGTAGCGTCGCGTGGCGGTACGCGCAATATTGGCGAGTGGGTGTGATGAACCAATGCCGTCTGGTTGAGGGGAACCGTTTGACCTGTGATAAAAGAGAAGAGACCCGATTCAAATTAATTTCGGGATTGTTGTGTGATCCGATTTGTTTTTTAATTTTTAACGGCAATGTTTTAAAAAGTTTCTCGCTGTCAATTTGATAATGACATAGGACCACGATTTTCACATGTATTTTGTCATGCAATTAAAAGTTTATTAGATTGATAAATAGATTTTATTCTTTTAAAAAAATATCTTTTGAAAACCAAACATGTTTTGTAGTAAATTAGACAACAAAACTAAAAGAAAAAAGGTGAAATTTGAAAACTTAACAATATCACTTGAAGTTATGACTTCACTAAAAACGGTTTTTTAAAAAGATTTTCTATTTATATTTTCGTAAAGATATTTCTACTTATTACAGTGAATAAAAATTTAAAAAATATTGTAAAATTCATATAAAGATTAAGACCATGGAATGCATACCAAAAGCATGTTCACAAGGGACTCCCTCAAAAAGGTCCAGTTCAATTCTTCTGCTAATCGCAAACAATAAATATGGAATTTATAGGAACTTTTATGAAATAAAACAGGAAAACAGAGAATGAACTTACCTTTAAATGCACAATTTCGAGGCCGGAAAATCTCCTTCAAGGAATATGAAGAGATACTGAATCAGTAGCATATTCTTCAGGAACTAGAATAAGAAAGAGTCAATTCATGATCACACTATTTTCACCACAAGTTTTGTACAACATTCATTAATTTAAATGAGGTAAAGTTGAAATTCATCTTAATTAATATAATATAAAATAAAACATGTAAAACGAGAATTTGGAGCGTACTTATGTGAACATCAAAAATACTTTTCAAATCCATATAAACAAACTCAACCTCAACGTTTTGAACTTCAAGTTATAGATTTCTGAGTTATAAAATTTTCTTATTTGCTCGCCTGACTTGTTCCCAGCTGCTCGTGCTCATCAAGCCTTTGCGTAGTTTAGGAATTTTGGATGGTGAGTGAGAGACCTCAACACACGAATGGTTTTTGTCCGATTCAAACCAAGAAAGTAGGCTGCCACCTTTGTCCTTATAATATTCCTCGGCATTCTTCAAGATCTCAAAACAAGCAAGGTGGCACTGGTAGGTTTTGTCTCCTTCAATTCATGTTGATTGCAGCCCAAATCGATTTCTGATAGAATCAATGTAGAGGAAGTTGACACCAGAGACAATGGTCTGGCCATGGGAATATATGCAAGAATGCGGGCTAATTGCATCCACACTTGTGAAAAGTCTAAAAAGCATAAAATCCCTTAAGAAATATTAATAGGCTAATGCATCCCTCAGTTTTTTAAAATGTAGCACATTTCACCTCTATGTTATACAAACTTGGGCACATTTATACTCTTTTATAGAAGTTTTTATGCTAATTTCTTTAAAACATAGGAGTGGGTGTGATGAACCAATGCCGTCTGGTTGAGGGGAACCGTTTGATCGGTGAGAAAAGAGAAGAGACCCGATTCGAATTAATTTCGGGCTTGTTGTGTGATCCGAATTGTTTCTTAATTTTTAACGGGAATGTTTTAAAAAGTTTCTCGCTGTCAATTTGATAATGACATAGGACCACGATTTTCACATGTATTTTATCATGCGATTTAAAGTTTATTAGATTGATAAATAGATTTTATTCTTTTAAAAAAATATCTTTTGAAAACCAAACATGTTTTGTAGTAAATTAGACAACAAAACTAAAAGAAAAAAGGTTAAATTTGAAAACTTAACAATATCACTTGAAGTTATGACTTCACTAAAAATGGTTTTTTAAAAAGATTTTCTATTTATATTTTCATAAAGATATTTCTACTTATTAGAGTGAATAAAAATTTAAAAAATATTGTAAAATTCATATAAAAAATTAAGACCATGGAATGCATACCAAAAGCATGTTCACAAGGGACTCCCTCAAAAAGGTCATGTTCAATTCTTCTGCTAATTGCAAACAATAAATATGGAATTTATAGGAACTTCTATGAAATAAAAAAGGAAAACAGAGAATGATCTTACCTTTAAATGCACAATTTCGAGGCCGGAAAATCTCCTTCAAGGAATATGACGAGATACTGAATCAGTAACATATTCTTCAGGAACTAGAATAAGAAAGAGTCAATTCATGATCACACTATTTTCACCACAAGTTTTGTACAACATTCATTAATTTAAATGAGGTAAAGTTAAAATTCATCTTAATTAATATAATATAAAATAAAACATGTAAAACGAGAATTTGGAGCGTACTTATGTGAACATCAAAAATACTTTTCAAATCCATATAAACAAACTCAACCTCAACGTTTTGAGCTTCAAATTATAGATTTCTGAGTTATAAAATTTTCTTATTTGCTCGCCTGACTCGTTCCCAGCTGCTCGTGCTCATCAAGCCTTTGCGTAGTTTAGGAATTTTGGATGGTGAGTGAGAGACCTCAACACACGAATGGTTTTTGTCCGATTCAAACCAAGAAAGTAGGCTGCCACCTTTGTCCTTATAATATTCCTCGGCATTCTTCAAGATCTCAAAACAAGCAAGGTGGCGCTGGTAGGTTTTGTCTCCTTCAATTCATGTTGATTGCAGCCCAAATCGATTTCTGATAGAATCAATGTAGAGGAAGTTGACACCAGAGACAATGGTCTGGCCATGGGAATATATGCAAGAATGCGGGCTAATTGCATCCACACTTGTGAAAAGTCTAAAAAGCATAAAATCCCTTAAAAAATATTAATAGGCTAATGCATCCCTCAGTTTTTTAAAATATAGCACATTTCACCTCTATGTTACAAGCTCGGGCACATTTATACTCTTTCATAGAAGTTTTTATGCTAATTTCTTTAAAACATATGAGTGGGTGTGATGAACCAATGCCGTCTGGTTGAGGGGAACCGTTTGACCGATGAGAAAAGAGAAGAGACCCGATTCGAATTAATTTCGGGCTTGTTGTGTGATCCGAATTGTTTCTTAATTTTTAACGGGAATGTTTTAAAAAGTTTCTCGCTGTCAATTTGATAATGACTTAGGACCACGATTTTCACATGTATTTTGTCATGCGATTTAAAGTTTATTAGATTGATAAATAGATTTTATTCTTTTAAAAAAATATCTTTTGAAAACCAAACATGTTTTGTAGTAAATTAGATAACAAAACTAAAAGAAAAAAGGTGAAATTTGAAAACTTAACAATATCACTTAAAGTTATGACTTGACTAAAAACGGTTTTTTAAAAAGATTTTCTATTTATATTTTCGTAAAGATATTTCTACTTATTACAGTGAATAAAAATTTAAAAAATATTGTAAAATTCATATAAAGATTAAGACCATGGAATGCATACCAAAAGCATGTTCACAAGGGACTCCCTCAAAAAGGTCCAGTTCAATTCTTCTGCTAATCGCAAACAATAAATATGGAATTTATAGGAATTTCTATGAAATAAAACAGGAAAACAGAGAATGAACTTACCTTTAAATGCACAATTTCAAAGCCGAAAAATCTCCTTCAAGGAATATGACGAGATACTGAATCAGTAGCATATTCTTCAGGAACTAGAATAAGAAAGAGTCAATTCATGATCACACTATTTTCACCACAAGTTTTGTACAACATTCATTAATTTAAATGAGGTAAAGTTGAAATTCATCTTAATTAATATAATATAAAATAAAACATGTAAAACGAGAATTTGGAGCGTACTTATGTGAACATCAAAAATACTTTTCAAATCCATATAAACAAACTCAACCTCAACGTTTTGAGCTTCAAATTATAGATTTCTGAGTTATAAAATTTTCTTATTTGCTCGCCTGACTCATTCCTAGCTGCTCGTGCTCATCAAGCCTTTGCGTAGTTTAGGAATTTTGGATGGTGAGTGAGAGACCTCAACACACGAATGGTTTTTGTCCGATTCAAACCAAGAAAGTAGGCTGCCACCTTTGTCCTTATAATATTCCTCGGCATTCTTCAAGATCTCAAAACAAGCAAGGTGGCGCTGGTAGGTTTTGTCTCCTTCAATTCATGTTGATTGCAGCCCAAATCAATTTCTGATAGAATCAATGTAGAGGAAGTTGACACCAGAGACAATGGTCTGGCCATGGGAATATATGCAAGAATGCGGGCTAATTGCATCCACACTTGTGAAAAGTCTAAAAAGCATAAAATCCCTTAAGAAATATTAATAGGCTAATGCATCCCTCAGTTTTTTAAAATGTAGCACATTTCACCTCTATGTTATACAAACTCGGGCACATTTATACTCTTTCATAGAAGTTTTTATGCTAATTTCTTTAAAACATAGGAGTGGGTGTGATGAACCAATGCCGTCTGGTTGAGGGGAACCGTTTGACCGGTGAGAAAAGAGAAGAGACCCGGTTCGAATTAATTTCGGGCTTGTTGTGTGATCCGAATTGTTTCTTAATTTTTAACGGGAATGTTTTAAAAAGTTTCTTGCTGTCAATTTGATAATGACATAGGACCACGATTTTCACATGCATTTTGTCATGCGATTTAAAGTTTATTAGATTGATAAATAGATTTTATTCTTTTAAAAAAATATCTTTTGAAAACCAAACATGTTTTGTAGTAAATTAGATAACAAAACTAAAAGAAAAAAGGTGAAATTTGAAAACTTAACAATATCACTTAAAGTTATGACTTCACTAAAAACGGTTTTTTAAAAAGATTTTCTATTTATATTTTCGTAAAGATATTTCTACTTATTACAGTGAATAAAAATTTAAAAAATATTGTAAAATTCATATAAAGATTAAGACCATGGAATGCATACCAAAAGCATGTTCACAAGGGACTCCCTCAAAAAGGTCCAGTTCAATTCTTCTGCTAATCGCAAACAATAAGAATGGAATTTATAGGAACTTCTATGAAATAAAACAGGAAAACAAAGAATGAACTTACCTTTAAATGCACAATTTCGAGGCCGGAAAATCTCCTTCAAGGAATATGACGAGATACTGAATCAGTAGCATATTCTTCAGGAACTAGAATAAGAAAGAGTCAATTCATGATCACACTATTTTCACCACAAGTTTTGTACAACATTCATTAATTTAAATGAGGTAAAGTTGAAATTCATCTTAATTAATATAAAATAAAATAAAACATGTAAAACGAGAATTTGGAGCGTACTTATGTGAACATCAAAAATACTTTTCAAATCCATATAAACAAACTCAACCTCAACGTTTTGAGCTTCAAATTATAGATTTCTGAGTTATAAAATTTTCTTATTTGCTCGCCTGACTCGTTCCCAGCTGCTCGTGCTCATCAAGCCTTTGCGTAATTTAGGAATTTTGGATGGTGAGTGAGAGACCTCAACACACGAATGGTTTTTGTCCGATTCAAATCAAGAAAGTAGGCTGCCACCTTTGTCCTTATAATATTCCTCGGCATTCTTCAAGATCTCAAAACAAGCAAGGTGGCGCTGGTAGGTTTTGTCTTCTTCAATTCATGTTGATTGCAGCCCAAATCGATTTCTGATAGAATCAATGTAGAGGAAGTTGACACCAGAGACAATGGTCTGGCCATGGGAATATATGCAAGAATGCGGGCTAATTGCATCCACACTTGTGAAAAGTCTAAAAAGCATAAAATCCCTTAAGAAATATTAAGAGGCTAATGCATCCATCAATTTTTTAAAATGTAGCACATTTCACCTCTATGTAATACAAACTCGGGCACATTTATACTCTTTCATAGAAGTTTTTAAGCTAATTTCTTTAAAACATAGGAGTGGGTGTGATTAACCAATGCCGTCTGGTTGAGGGGAACCGTTTGACCGGTGAGAAAAGAGAAGAGACCCGATTCGAATTAATTTCGGGCTTGTTGTGTGATCTGAATTATTTCTTAATTTTTAACGGGAATGTTTTAAAAAGTTTCTCGCTGTCAATTTGATAATGACATAGGACCACGATTTTCACATGTATTTTGTCATGCGATTTAAAGTTTATTAGATTGATAAATAGATTTTATTCTTTTAAAAAAATATCTTTTGAAAACCAAACATGTTTTGTAGTAAATTAGACAACAAAACTAAAAGAAAAAAGGTGAAATTTGAAAACTTAACAATATCACTTAAAGTTATGACTTGACTAAAAACGGTTTTTTAAAAAGATTTTCTATTTATATTTTCGTAAAGATATTTCTACTTATTACAGTGAATAAAAATTTAAAAAATATTGTAAAATTCATATAAAGATTAAGACCATGGAATGCATATCAAAAGCATGTTCACAAGGGACTCCCTCAAAAAGGTCCAGTTCAATTCTTCTGCTAATCGCAAACAATAAATATGGAATTTATAGGAACTTCTATGAAATAAAACAGGAAAACAGAGAATGAACTTACCTTTAAATGCACAATTTCGAGGCCGGAAAATCTCCTTCAAGGAATATGACGAGATACTGAATCAGTAGCATATTCTTCAGGAACTAGAATAAGAAAGAGTCAATTCATGATCACACTATTTTCACCACAAGTTTTGTACAACATTCATTAATTTAAATGAGGTAAATTTGAAATTCATCTTAATTAATATAATATAAAATAAAACATGTAAAACGAGAATTTGGAGCGTACTTATGTGAACATCAAAAATACTTTTCAAATCCATATAAACAAACTCAACCTCAATGTTTTGAGCTTCAAATTATAGATTTCTGAGTTATAAAATTTTCTTATTTGCTCGCCTGACTCGTTTCCAGCTGCTCGTGCTCATCAAGCCTTTGCGTAGTTTAGGAATTTTTGGATGGTGAGTGTGAGACCTCAACACACGAATGGTTTTTGTTCGATTCAAACCAAGAAAGTAGGCTGCCACCTTTGTCCTTATAATATTCCTCGGCATTCTTCAAGATCTCAAAACAAGCAAGGTGGCGCTGGTAGGTTTTGTCTCCTTCAATTCATGTTGATTGCAGCCCAAATCGATTTCTGATAGAATCAATGTAGAGGAAGTTGACACCAGAGACAATGGTCAGGCATGGGAATATATGCAAGAATGCGGGCTAATTGCATCCACACTTGTGAAAAGTCTAAAAAGCATAAAATTCCTTAAGAAATATTAATAGGCTAATGCATCCCTCAGTTTTTTAAAATGTAGCACATTTCACCTCTATGTTATACAAACTCGGGCACATTTATACTCTTTCATAGGAGTTTTTATGCTAATTTCTTTAAAACATAGGAGTGGGTGTGATGAACCAATGTCGTCTGGTTGAGGGGAACCGTTTGACCGGTGAGAAAAGAGAAGAGACCCGATTCGATTTAATTTCGGGCTTGTTGTGTGATCCGAATTTTTTCTTAATTTTTAACGGGAATGTTTTAAAAAGTTTCTCGCTGTCAATTTGATAATGACATAGGACCACGATTTTCACATGTATTTTGTCATGCGATTAAAAGTTTATTAGATTGATAAATAGATTTTATTCTTTTAAAAAAATATCTTTTGAAAACCAAACATGTTTTGTAGTAAATTAGACAACAAAACTAAAAGAAAAAAGGTGAAATTTGAAAACTTAACAATATCACTTGAAGTTATGACTTCACTAAAAACGGTTTTTTAAAAAGATTTTCTATTTATATTTTCGTAAAGATATTTCTACTTATTACAGTGAATAAAAATTTAAAAAATATTGTAAAATTCATATAAAGATTAAGACAATGGAATGCATACCAAAAGCATGTTCACAAGGGACTCCTTCAAAAAGGTCCAGTTCAATTCTTCTGCTAATAGCAAACAATAAATATGGAATTTATAGGAACTTCTATGAAATAAAACAGGAAAACAGAGAATGAGCTTACCTTTAAATGCACAATTTCGAGGCCGAAAAATCTCCTTCAAGGAATATGACGAGATACTGAATCAGTAGCATATTTTTCAGGAACTAGAATAAGAAAGAGTCAATTCATGATCACACTATTTTCACCACAAGTTTTGTACAACATTCATTAATTTAAATGAGGTAAAGTTGAAATTCATCTTAATTAATATAATATAAAATAAAACATGTAAAACGAGAATTTGGAGCGTACTTATGTGAACATCAAAAATACTTTTCAAATCCATATAAACAAACTCAACCTCAACGTTTTGAGCTTCAAATTATAGATTTCTGAGTTATAAAATTTTCTTATTTGCTCGCCTGACTCGTTCCCAGCTGCTCGTGCTCATCAAGCCTTTGCGTAGTTTAGGAATTTTGGATGGTGAGTGAGAGACCTCAACACACGAATGGTTTTTGTTCGATTCAAACCAAGAAAGTAGGCTGCCACATTTGTCCTTATAATATTCCTCGGCATTCTTCAAGATCTCAAAACAAGCAAGGTGGCGCTGGAAGGTTTTGTCTCCTTCAATTCATAATGATTGCAGCCCAAATCGATTTCTGATAGAATCAATGTAGAGGAAGTTGACACCAGAGACAATGGTCTGGCCATGGGAATATATTCAAGAATGCGGGTACGCGTTAATATTACTCAACCATTGAAGAAGCATATAAGAATGTCAGTTCAAAAAGAGAACGAGGAACTCATTGTTATATTCAATGTTTTCATAACCGGATCGGTGATCGAACCGGTTTACCTTGAAAAAACGGTTCAACCGGTAGGACCGTTTTAACCGGACGGTCGAACCGGAAAACCGTTTATATAATATAATAAAATTAATAATATATTTTAAAATTTAAAACCTAAAAGATGTATATAAATAGACAAAAAAATATATTTATCCTAGTTTTAAAAATAAATAACAATATAAAATATTGAAAATATTAATTATAGTTATATATAATTTTAAAATTAAATAAATAAATTAAAAAAACTCTAATAATAGTACAATAATATTTTTAAGAATGTACAAATTCCATTAATAATGTATATATATAATAAAATATTAAATTAAAGTTTTAATTTTTTTTTAAAAAAACTAATTTTTTAAAAAAAATAAAAAAAAATTCAAAATTCCGGTCGGACCGGTTCTTGGCCGGTTCTTGAAAACGGTTCTTGGCCGGTTCTTAGCCGGTTCGACCGGTTTTGACCGATTTTTGACCGGTTCTAAATGGTCCGACCGATAAAACGGTTATTTTAGGTATTTCGGACCGGACCAGTGACCGGTTCCCAGTCGAACTGGCCGGTCCGGTCCGGTTTTGAAAACAATGGTTATATTATCCTACGAGCGCTTACCAGATTTTTGTTATAAGTGTGGATGTATTGGTCATTCATTTCGAGATTGCGGAAGTCATATGCCTAATAAAAGGAAATTGCAATATGCAATGGCGGAGGAGCTAGGATCCGAAATTCACCCGGGCTAGAAATTTTAACGAGAAACAAAGAATAATGCATAAGAATTAAAACGATGAGTAATACCTATTCATTGTAGCCTTAAAAATCTTTTCATTAATAAGATCTTCAATAATTTTTTTGTAATCGTGTGTAAAATTTAAAAATATTTGTTTTATATCACATCCAAATTTGTTTTCAATATGACATCATATCATCAACATGAGATCAGTGCATAATCTAATATAAACAGAAATTTGAATGGAACACACAATTAAAATATTTATGAAATCAAAAATTGCAATTCTAAAAAAATCCTTTCATTGCAATGCAGTTACTTTTAAAATAATGGGATAATTCCTAAATATGTCCCTGTATCTTTTTCATTTTCCGTATTATATCCCTCTCACTTTTCATGTTTCAAATATATCCCTGATTCATTAAACAGTTTCTTGAATATGTCCTTAAAACTAAATAATGCTCATTCTACCCTTTATTTCCTTATTTAATTAAAATAGTGCATAAGCCCATCATGCTTCCGTAAGATTAATTAAAATTAAATACCTCTTTGACCATAGTGTCGTCGGGTCATACCTGCCGAGTTTTACGAAGTGCTCCTCACACTCAACCACGCAGTCACAACAGATGGTTTCTGCACAAGCTCCTTCAACGACACACAGCACAGCCTTAATTCGTTTTCTATCTTAAGGTGTATGGTATATAAAATTAATTATAAAATATGAGAATGGATGAACAAGAGACTTAGGAAATTTATTCAGACAACATATTATTACATAAATCAACCTCCTTTGAAGAGGAGAAGATAACTAGTTTAGCTACTCATAGTATCCTTTTTCTTGAAATACATAAAAGTAAAACTTAATACAAACTTAGAAAGAGAAATATTACAATGTTTTATTTGTAAGAAAACTAAAGGGAATGATAGATGTCTTCAGCTTCCTTAAGAGCCTATATTTATAGCTGAAGTTCCACTCGTTTTATCGAGAAACTTCAGGAAATCTTACAGCTGTCTTGAATTTTTTATGTCATTATTGATGGCATCTTTTGCTAGTGGGCAAGTCACATGCCCGATGACATCTTTTACTAGTGGAGGAGTCACATGCTTGACTTTTTCTTTTGGATTTATTCTCCTCACATGCCTTCTTTATTGTTGTCGGGGCATATTTTGCTTTTGCAGTGGGCCCCTGGGAAAACGCGGTTTTGGTGGTCCATGTCCACCTTTGCTTGTCTCGGAAAAATCCTTTCGATCCGTTCGGGGTTTGAAGGTTTTTTCGAATTCTGGCTCCTTCTGGTTTGGACATTCTGGGCAGATATTCTCTGACCATCTTCCGATGTGAGCCATGTTACAGAATTTTCGGCGAGTTTCTTTACTCTCCGGTAGCTTGTTGTTCCACAAAAAGTTCCTCTTCTTTTCGAAGAGTTCTTCCGCAAAAGCCATAGTTTTTCCTGTCATTGTGTTTAACAGGAATGATCCATTCACAGAATTCTGATAAAATTTGAACGGAAACTTGACCTTGTCCATCTCGGTGAGACAAACCTAAATACCCCATGCCCTTCTGGTTGAGATTTCATTTTCTCCAAAAGTGGACACCAATGGTATTTCTTCAGATATAGGATCCTTGATAAATTTTTGATTATTTATGCCAGGTCTCCTTAGCTTGATGAAATGAAAGGGCTCATGTGATCCTTTCTCTGTTGGTTCTGGATCTGCACTAAAGAAGTATAGCTCGAGCACATCTCCTCTGGACAAATGATCATTATTTGCCCATGTTTCTTGGACTGCTTCCTGAATCCATTTTGGTAGCTATGATATTTCCTGAAAGTCTGGTGAAGTTGTATAAACTGAGGCTAAAGCCCCAAATTCATACCATAGTTTTACATCCTTAGGATTGACATTGTTTTTTAGCCAAACCCTTGGATATATTCCTGCAACATCAACCCTGCAAGTGATTGGGTTAATTTCACTTCTTGTACTTAATTTCTCCCATCTTTGTTGATAAACCTGAAATGGAAAAATGACAGCTGGGTTAGTATTAATCTTAGATTTACCCTTGTCAGTGTTGGGCCTAAGATTGATCTCTTTCTCTTTTACCCCAGAGGCAGAGGGTTGACTTGATGAGTTATCCTCATCGATTGTTGCTTTGTCTAGCTCATCAAAAGCTGATGATAGATTAGCGCTTGTTTCTTGATTTACAACCGGTGGCTGTATTTTTTGTTCTTGTAAAACCAATGGTTTTAACATTTCTTGTTTCTGAGAAACCAATGTTTTCTCTATGACACGCATAATTGGCCCTTGAATAGCAGCCCATAGATGAGTTTGAGCTTGCATACATCCTGTGATTCGATTGGATACTTTGATCCGATCACCTTGTTGTAACCTGCCCGCCATATCAGCACTTATGACAAGCTGGTTGAACTCGGTTTGAAGCAACCCAAGATGTTCCCTAAGATGCCTCTGCATTTTCATGATGGAATCTACGTCACTGCCTTCCATCTCTTGTTAAGAAATCTGCAAGAATATTTTCATGAGATTTAATAATAACAATATCAAAAATATAATTTTGACATAAAGCTTGTCATCTTAATAACCTAGCTTTCTCAGGTTTAGATTCAATCTTATTTCTTAAGAAAGCTTTTACTTGAGTGTTATCAACTTTCAAAGTGAATTTTTTAGCAAGTAAAAATAATGGCCATTTTTCGAAAGCCCTTTTAACTGCATAAAATTCCTTCTCATTGATATGCCATCTGATAGCCTCAGATTCTGAAAAAGATCGCTACAATATCTGCATGGTATTTCTCCATTTGGAGTGATTTTAGTAAGCACTGCTGCCCACCATTCGTCACTAGCATCCGTAAATAGCACCAGATCATCTTCATCCATGGGTATAGCCATTTTTGGGAGATTCTTACATATATCATTTAATTGGTTCACCCCTTTAGTATGGTCATCGGTCCATATAAACCTTGCATCCTTTTTTAACAAAGGACTGAACACCTTTATGTACATTGCCAGATTGTTTATGAACATCCCTGCAAAATTAACTACTCCTACAAAACTTTGGAGTTATTTTACATCTTTGAGTTTATCTGGAAAATTCTTTACCTTTTTCATAATATGGGGTTGTAGAATTATTCCAGTTTCATCAATCTCAATTCCAAGGAATTCAATTTTCCTTGTTGCTATGACTGCTTTCTTTTCAGATAAAACCAGTCCTTCTTGTTTACAAAGTTTAGAAAAAATCTCTAAATGTTTAACATGTTCATCTATATTTTTTGATGCTATAAGAATATCATCAATATAAACAAACATGAAGTTGAAATAATCTTTAAAAAGATTATCCATCTTTCTTTGAAATATTTGGGGTGCATTAGCCAATCCCATAGACATGACTTCCCAGATATAATGTCCTTGTGGTGTAGAGAAGGCTGTGAATTTCTTACTGCCTTCTTCCATTCGAATCTGGTAAAATCCAGACTTACAATCAAATTTTGAGAACACTCTAGCATTTCGTACACAGCTAATTAGATGTTCTCTACTGGGTATGAAGTACCCATCAAACTCCAGGATTTTATTAATACCTTGGTAGTTAATAACTAACCTGGGTTTCCCTTTTTTTATTTCACCATGATTCCCGACCAGAAAACCTGGGCTGCTATATGGTGAAACTCCTTCTTTGATTAGACCAAGGTCCAAATGTTCCTTGATAATCATTCTCATATCCCTTTGATCTGTTATGTTCATTGGGATAGGCTTATATCTGACGAATTCATACTCTTTGCCTTCCTTTAGAATAAGACTGACTTTGAGTTGATTTCTATCCCACCATGCCAAAGGATGCTCGTTGTAACTTTCTTTGAGCCTCTTTTTGACATCTTCAAGGGATACCTTATTTTCTAACTCTATATCTCTGTGATTAAGAGTTACGTTGAGAAACTCCATATCCTCTATTTGGAGTTCTTGTTCTTTTGTTATTTTTAACATGGTTTCTCCAAACCTTCTTGGATCTTTCATTTTTGGGTGGAAAAGTTGTCCTTTATCACCACGCTGGCTGCGAAATATTATCGACAATTGTCGATAGAAAGCAACCTTGAGTCGTTGAACGATAATTTTATGATCACAAATTGTAGTGAACATAAGTCTTCTTGATTCATTGTCTTGTGTGTACTTCTTAAAAATTTGTAAGAAGTTATTTCCTAACAGGATATCAGCTCCTGTATCATGGAAATAGATTGGTGGTGTCTTTACCTTGTATCAAGGTGTTTGACCTGCTCCTCCCATAAGGATCTCTGCTTGTTTTATTCCTTTGCAAAGAATTAAAATTCTTCGAGAGAAATCTCGTCCAGCAATTTTTGGCAATTCTTCTTCCCATTCTTCAGGAAAAACTCCTCTTTTTGCTGTACAAATTCCTGCTCCTGAGTCAATATAAGCTGCAAAGTACTCAGCTTTATATTGTTCATACAACATCCCTATCGGAATGTATATGGAGAAATGACTTGTTGTCATTTTTTAAAAGGATTACTAAATGGCCCTGCCATTTTTATCAAACTATGTTGTAACTCAGTAATCCGATTAAGACTATTCACCTTTAGTTTTCCTAAGGCCTCAGAAGGTAGAGTATGATTACTCATTTCCACTTCTTCAATGCGTTCTAGTAAATCATGTTCATGACTTACTAATTTCAACAGTTGCTTCTTTCTCTGTTTGTAAACAGAGTTTTCGAATCTGATTAAGAGATTGTCCCTTATCCAATTCTCTTGGTTTTCCATCTTGTAGAATTATTATTGAATTCTCCAAGTCTTTTCTTTTGCCATAAACTCTATTCCTTTTTCAAGGCGTTTCCATGGTTTATGGTCCTCTAGAAACTCTAGGCCAAGAATGAGCTGATCCATTTTTTTTCCTGGAATTCCACATATTTGAACTTCCAATTCTCCAATATTTATTAATCCTTGGTAAGTTCCTGTTACCTGCTGCTCTAAATAGTAAATCGAGTTACAAGGAAATTGGTTCCTGTGACTTGTAATCTCGAATACTATTTTGACTTCTTTCCATCCTTCTGGAGATCTAAGTTTTCCTATTATTGAAAACTCCCTTTCTTTTGGTGGAATTTCCTGAATAGGAGATTTTTCCCACCTTTGACTTGTCATTCGGTCGCCTTGGAAAGATAACCTTCGGGGTTCTATTTTAAGGTCTCTGTATAGAACCGGTTTATCTTGTATTTGAATGTTTGTTTCTTGAATTAAAGGAAACTCGATTCTTTCCGGGTATATTGCTTGAGCAACTTTCCCAAAGATTTCTGAAATTTCAATAAACTCATTTCTAATGAATAATTCAGGGTGATGAATATTAGAAAGAGCATATAAAATTTGATAAGTAATAGAATATGGTCTATTACCTTCCTTCATTAATCTTTTTTCCTTGAAGTTTTGGTGCAACGTCAAGGCTCGACTAAAATCTCTGTCAGCTAAATTGTAGGCTATTCTTGGATAAATAACTCCTACAATTTTCCCTGCACATAGATTTCCTGAGATCTTACCCAGAACAGCAACTTGGATATTCTCCATTCTTTTATCACATACTACGATATCTATGGGTGAATCTATTCCTTCTTTAAAAGTTGCCTTGATCATTATTTGGATTGCTCCAATATGAATCCAAGACATCGTTCTTGCTACCTCACCTTTCAGCTTCTGCAATTCCTCTCTTACTTCTTCAAAAGGAATTAACTGCATCTCTATTTGATTACTTGTTAACTCCATAGGGATTGCCATTTTCCTTCTGGATACTTTGTAAATCAAATTATGTCTTCTTTGTCTAAGCCCTAGGTTGCCTAAGACTCTTTCTACTTGTCCTGCCGAAAATCCTTGGTACTTTTGTAACGTTGGATTTTCTCTCATAATCCTTTGGACCATATTATGAGATATCGTGGTTTGGCTAATGAATCCAGCCAAACTTTTATGTGTTTCATGCTGAAACACTTCCTCTTTATTCTGATTCTGATTCTGATTCTGATCATCCTTGGAATCTTCTTGACTAAACAATATCTCTTCTTCGTATATGCTTTCATCTGAGGGGATATCCTCAAATTGATACTTGGACTAGATCTTGAAAGAAGATCGCATCATCCATATCTGGTGTTGCTTCAAAGAGTTTAACTCTTTTTTTCTCGTTTTCTGGACAATTTGTAGATATATGTCCTCTTGCTCCACATGTCCAGCAGTTGCAATCCTTGAAACTTTTACTTGCTCTTGTATGAGTTCTTCTGAAAGTTCTTCTTGATGGTGTTCTTCCCCTGCTTTGTGATGAGCTTGTTGCTGGGGATGTTCTTGTAGGTCCACTTTTTCTACCTGATCTATAAGATCTGGCCTTTTATTTGGACCAAAATGTTTTTGGTTTCCAAGAACTTCTCATTCTTTTATTATAGGGATTATTTTTGAATTTCTTCCTTTTAAATCCCTGTGATCTGTTTCCAATGATCGTTGGAAGATCATTTTCTCTGCAACATAAAGGTGTACGCTTATCTATACCCTTTATTTTCTTGTAGTTCTTCTGTAATGTTGTCATATGGCACCATTCTGCCAATTTTCCTTTCAGAAAAGAGGCTCGTCTAGCCTAAGTATCAAGATTTCCTGGAACGTATTCTTTAATCAGCATTTCTTTCCAGGGACTTGCATTTTTGCGAAAAATAGCTGAATAGCTATATTTTCCTCGACTTCCGAATTCCATCTGTATTTAGTGAATAACATAATGTATTCATCAACTAAATAGATATCATGTAATTCGAGGCTATACAGAGCTTGAGTATATCTTTTCTTTTTCTCTGTATCTTGATTATTGAAATAGTCTACCCCTATGAATTGTGCTTTAAATAGGGTGACCATTCTTCCTCCAATCTCGCTGAGGGATTCTCCTGCTAAGATTGATTCCTTAGTTTCTGGCATAGTCATCTTCCATGTGATCTTAACAGATCCCATTAGACTCATTTCTAGAAGTTTAATGAATCCTTCTTTATTGAGATCCAATGTCCCTGCTGCAATTCTCATAGCTGACGTCCAGTCATCTATGAGATCTTCTCTGTTTTTGAAGTCCAGAACATCCAGATTTAATTATAACCCCATAAGGATGTATCGGGTCTAAAACAGTTTTTCCGTAAGGAGTTTGATGTATTGGTATCTTACTCCTTCTTGATCTGGTTCCTGCTGGATGTGAATTTTCTCCTACATGGAACTCACTATGTGGTTCTTCTGTTTTTACCACATATCTAGGGGGATTCCCTATGGGTTGTTCACCTTCAGGGGAATTCATTTTTAGATCTACTACTTTGAGATTCGCAAAAGAATCCGCAAGATCTTGTAGATCCTCGAGATTTAATCTTTTTAAAGTAGTCATCAGATAGTATTTTTCTCTGATACTGCTTTTATAAGATTAATCATCATCTCATCATCAGTTAAAGGTTTTTGAACCATTTTTGTTTTACCTTTTTGATGTAACAGAGGTTCGGTACCAAACGAGAGTGGTAACTTTCCTCCTGTATTTCCCTTCCTAGAACTAGAAATGTGTTCTAGATTTATGATTTTGGATTGAAGATCCTTTAGAGTTACAAGAATTTCTTCTTGTTTCTTAAGGATTTCTCCAATCTGCCGAGGTATTTCATACAGCTGATTGCTGTAATATTGTACCGTCTTTTTAATTTTTCTAAGATCTCCGGAGAGTTTAGAAGAATCTGGTGTGATCTCTAAAAATTGAGAATTAGAAATCATATTTCTTAATCTCTTCAGAGAGTATAAAAGACCTAAGTCTCTTTTGTAAAGAATCTATTTTAAATAGATTCACTTGTTTATGAGATTTCATATAAATGAAACCCTTCTGGTTCAAACTCTCGTTTGAATCCATTGTTTGTTGAAAATCTCTTCCTCAACAAAGAAAAGTCTGATTTAATTAATAATATAAAGTCTGAATAAAATTACCTAGGCTCTGATATCATTTTTGAGCCCAAAGGAAATATTAATAATAATTGTTAGAATAAGGGTATTATAGGCAATTTTTAGTTTAAGGGACATATTAAGGAAACTATTTGTTAAATAAGGGACATAATTAGGAACGAATAAAGTGTTAATATATTTTTGGGAAAGTTAGGAAACTTTGAGGACGTAATTGGGTATTATCCCTAAAATAAGCAAAAAAATAGAAAGTTTTTTTTAAACAATAAGAATGAGTGAAAATACTATTAAAAAAATCAGAGATTGATAGAGATGAAAGTTAAATTGAATTAAATCTAATCAAGAAAACAAGGTACGGAAAAGACCAATTTTGAGACATATGGTCTACTTCATTTTTTTAAAATGGGCTAAATGTGGGCTATTAAATTTTTTAAATTTGATTACCCGGGCTAATGTAGCTTTTATCCAAAAATAACATACAAAATTATTTATAAAATATATATAACACATTTAAAAAAAAATTAAAAAATGGGCCCCCGGGCTAAAGCTCGGGTGGCACTATGTGTGCCTCCGCCCTTGGCAATATGGGAGTTGGCTGAAAGCACCTCTTCACAACGGAAATTCTGAAGTTGGGAAATCTTCACCTCCTAAGACGACTAAGCAATATAGACAAACTACAGAGGAAAGTTGGTTGGGGGAGGAAGAAGGTGTCGCTGAGTTAGATCCAGGGGGAGAAAAAATAAAGACTTCAAGATTCACTTATCCTGGTGGATCGATAGCTAGGGATAATGTGATATCTAAACTGGTTGAAGAAGAGTATCCAGCAGATCTTCAAGCTACTGTGGAAGGAAGTATTTCACCGGAAAAATCCAATGACCAAGCCAAAGAAGGATCGATACAAACTGGCAGAGACAAGGGAACATGGCATTATTGATATCATCAATGAGGTGGAGCACCTGGGGGATAATATTCAACGGGAAAGTAACAATGTTTGTAACAAAAAATGGAAAAGGCTGACCAGAGATGAAGGAAAAAGAGTTGTATGTGATCCCATCATCAATGTCTTTGATAGATGATTACTCAAGGAGAGTATGGATGTGTCTGAAGCGGCGGAGTTTGCTAAGCAACCCCGCCGATCCCAATGAGTTGTATAGTTTGGAATGCCCGGGGGCTTGGGAACCGACGGGCATTCCGGAAACTAAAGAAACTAGTCGCTGAAAAGGAATCATCTCTCCTTTTATTATCGGAAACAAAATTGAGAGATTATCAATGTGCTTGGTGGAGAGTAGTGCTTGGTTTTTCTGGACAATTTACAGTTAATTGTATTAGAAGGAGTGGGGGATTGATTCTCCTCTGAAAGGATCCTTTTGACATATCCGTTTGTTCTTTTTCTTCTGGACATATTGATTGTGTAGTGACACATAAAGAAAAGCTGTGGAGATTTACTGGTTTCTATGGGAATCCTGATGCGGGAAACTAGGGGTGTGCAATCGGTTAAAACTGAACCGACCGAACCAATTTTTTTCAAAACCGAACCGACCGAACTTATTTTTCAACAAACCGAATCGACCGAATTTGTATATTAAAACCGACTAAATCGAACCGATAAAAATCGATTATTTCGGTTTTCGACCGAAATAACCGATTTTTATTTGTTTTTTTATTTACATGTTTTTTTTAAAAAAAATTAAATGTATTTTTTTGTGCACAAATTTCTCGATTTGAATTTACAAGTATTTTTAGGTGCACAGGCCTTTACCAAATTTTTTTTCCCTAAAAATATAATCTTACATGCGCACAATTTTTCAATTGAATTTGAGATGAAATTTCAATGTGAAGATGAAGATAAACTGTGGTGTTAGGATTTAAGGCAAAAAATTTAAAAATATGAGATGTTTTTTTGTTGGGTTAGTGAGTTTGAATTCTAACAAAATTGGATATACGTAGTTATAGCCCAACAACAAATAAACAATTATAGTTAAAAGTTAAGGCACAATATTAATTTTTTAATTATATAAAAAAATTCGGTTTAATCGGTTTAATCGACATTTTTTAAAAATAACCAAACCGAACCGAACCGATTAAACCGACTTAGCTAATATTTTTTAAAAAATTAACCGATCAAACCGATAAAATCGACCGAACGGACGGGAAACAGATATTTATCATGTAATCTTCTACGTCGACTTGCCGGAATTCCAGAATTGAATAGTTTACCTTGGCTTGTGGGAGGGAACTTCAACGAAATTTGCTTTGACGGTGAAAAATTATGTGGGAATCCCAGATCTTTAACTCACATGCAAGCTTTTCGAGATACATTGGGATGTTGCTCTTTGCAAGATCTGCATGGTCGGGGAGATTTATTCACTTGGGTGAATCGACGTGAAGGGGAAGCTCTCATATTTGAACGTCTTGATCGATACGTGGGCACAATAGCTTGGAGGATGTCGTACCCGATAGCAAGAGCTCAGTCTTTGGAGTTTTATCATTCTGATCATCGTCCTATTTTCATCGAACTAGGAATCATGCATGCAAAGCAAATTAGTTGTGGGCCTTCATTTAAATTCGAAACACAGTGGGATTCGGAGCCAGATTGTGTCGACAATGTGGTTGGGGGTTGGAGGTCTTGGGATACCTCTCTTTCGCTCATAGAACGCATATCCAATTGCAAGCAAAAGTTACGGGTATGGGCGAGAGAGAGATTCAGGAACTTGCCAAGGCAAATAAGAGCTAAACGAGACTCGCTAAATCATCTTAAGATGCATTACTCTTGGATTGGATCAGAACGTGAGATAAGGAGCTTAGAGGAACAGATTGAAATATTGGCGTCCAAAGAAGAAATGTATTGGAAGTAAAGGGGAAGAGCTCACTGGTTGGCTTATGGAGATAGAAATTCAAAATACTTTCATGCATGTGCATCTCAAAGGAGGGCCAGAAATTACATTAGTGGATTAGTTTCATCACATGGGGATTGGTGTGAGGAAAAGGATGGTATGGCCGAGATTATTATCAATTATTTATATTCTCTGCTCACTTCGAACCATCCCAAATGAAGAAGAGCAGCAGCAAATTCTTGAATGCATTGAGCCTCGTATCGATATGAGTATGAACTCGATTATTTGTGCTCCAATTACGGCAGAGGAGGTACACACAACGGTTTTTTATTTGCATCCAGATAAAGCTCCAGGACTGGATGGTATGTCAGCGTTTTTCTATCAAAAATTCTGGCAAAAATAGGAAATGAAGTTACCTTGGCTGTTTTAAGTGTCTTGAATGATGGTGAGTCTCTAGAGGATTGGAATGCTACTACTGTCACTTTGATTCCCAATGACAATGAAAGAGTACAGACCAATCAGTTTATGCAACGTATGCTACAAAATTGTTGCTCGAACTCTCACAAATAGGCTTCGACCAGTGTTGAAGAAGATTATTAATGAGACCCAGAGTGCTTTTATTCCAGAAAGGTTGATCACAGATAATATCATTTTGGGTTTTGAGACACTACATTGGATTCGAAGCAGAAAAAGAGGAAAGAAAGGATTTGCTGCTCTCAAAATCGACATGAGTAAAACCTATGATAGAGTTGAATGGAGTTATCTTGAAAGAGTTATGGAGAAATTGGGCTTTGCTGCTTCTTGGATAAAAATATCATGATGTGCGGACAATCACATATTCTTTTGAACTCAATGGTGATATTGTAGGAAATGTGATTCCACAGAGAAGAATCCGGCAAGGTGATCATATTTCCCCTATTTGTTTGTTTTATATGCGCAAGGATTATCATCTCTATTGACATCATATGAAGTTCGTAAATACATCTCAAGGGATCGAATATCTTCACCCTCGATTTCTCACTTGTTCTTTGCAGATGATAGCTTACTATTTTTCTAGGCTACAGTTGAAGAAACTCTTTGGATTCGGCATGGTCTAGCTTGTTAGCAAATATTCTTGTAGATATTCATAATATTTGTATTTATCTACTTACCTTATCTCTTTAGTAATTTACATGTATATCGCAATGTAAGTTAGGATTTTATATTGTGCATATCTTTAAGCTTTTGTAGGAACTTTTTTGTATCTATATATACTCATTGTTCATATCAATAAAACTTAATTTCCATAAACTTCTATATGGCATCAAAGCCATTTTTTGGCTCACGCCAATAACCCTAGCCGCCTCTAGCCATCGCTGAACCGCCACTTCTCGCCACCCATCCCCACCACCATGGCCGACACCACCTTCTCCACTGCCTCACCACCACCATCCACACCCTCCTTAATTTCCATTAACGCCACTGCTCAAATCCCTCTCAAACTCACATCCACCAACTACTCGGCCTGGCACCTTTAATTTCGTTCTCTTCTACTTGGCTACGATCTTATGGGTTTTGTTGATGGCTCCAACCCATGCCCACCAAAAACAATAACTCAAGCAACTACCACCATCCCCAATCCTGCTTACTCTCTTTGGGTTTGTCAGGATCAGCTTTTACTAAACGCCATCACTGGCTCTCTCACACCCACCCTCATCCCTTTTATTGATGCGTCTCAAACCTTGCTTGATGCTTGGACGATTCTGTCCAAGACTTATGCTTCCCCGAGCCGTGGTCGGATTCTCCAACTTAAAAATCAGCTTTCCAACCCTGTCAAAGGCTCCAAATCTATCACAGATTTCATGCATGGTATCAAGGAAATTATTGATGCCCTCGCCCTTATGAATGTCTCCTACGACTCCGAGGATCTTACTCTTAAGGTTCTCAATGGTCTTGACAATACATACAAGGAACTCTCTCACGCCATCCAGGCTCGTGACACGCCGATCTCGTTTGACGAACTTCACGAGAAATTGCTCAGCTTCTTCATCGGCCGCCAGCTGTCACTGGTCCTACCACTGCCTTTTCGGCGTCCCGGTCTGCCAGACATTCCATTGTCGGTGCACCTCACGGCCAGCACCGTCCCTCTGGCCAGCCTCGCCCACGCGGACCTACTCTGTGGGCTTCTCGGCCCATGTCGGGTCCCTCTGGCCAATCACCGCGGCCCTATCTCGGCCGTTGCCAGCTCTGTGGCACTACAGGACACTCTGCCAAGCGATGTCCAAATTTCCAGTACCTACCCTGGACACCACCATCTCCATTGCAACAACCTCCTCCAGCCTATGCCCATCCACAGGCTCACTCTGCGTCCTACTCTCTGAGCCAGCCTTCATCTACTGAGTGGATCCTTGACTCCGGTGCATCGCATCATGTCACCACGGATCTGGCTAATTTTTCACTACATGCGCCATATGATGGGTCTGACACAGTGACCGTTGGAAACGACACTGGTTTGAATATTTCTTACATCGGCTCTCTTTTTCTATCTACTTTTACTAAGCCTTTATTACTTGACCGTGTTTTGTGTGTACCATCTATGACCAAAAATCTGATTTCGGTCACTCAACTTTGTCACACTAATCATGTTTCTGTCACCTTTTTGTCCTCCTCCTTTCAGGTGACGGATCTTCGCATGGGGGCCCTGCTCCTCATCGGGCACTTTAGGCACGGAACTTACGTTTGGCCGAGCACCGTCTCCTCCCAATCCCCTCCTGTTGCACTCAGTGCCACCTCTGACTCTCTCTCCCTGTGGCACTCTCGCCTAGGTCATCCTTCGTCCGCAGTTATTCGTCATTTAGTTACTTCTAGAGTCTTTCCTGTTTCGTCAAAAAGTTTTTCACAGTTTCATTGTAATTCTTGCAATATTAATAAAAGCCACAAGTTACCTTTTTATGACTCTTCTCTTACATCATCCCGTACCCTAGAATTAATTTTCTCTGATGTATGGTCGTCGCCTATCCTCTCCATGGATGGATATAAATATTATGTCATTTTTGTCGATCATTACACGAAATATGTCTGGCTTTATCCACTGAAACGTAAATCTGATGTCCTCTCCATTTTCACCGCCTTCACTCCGCTGGTTGAAAACAAGTTTAAAACTAAAATTGTCACTCTCTTCACTGACAATGGTGGGGAGTTTCTGTCTCTGCGTCCATTTCTCTCCACCCACGGCATCTCCCATCTCACCACTCCCCCTCACACGCCTGAACACAATGGGTATTCTGAACGTCGTCATCGTCATATTGTCGAAACTGGTCTCACTCTAATTCACCAAGCCTTACTTCCGCCCACCTTCTGGCCCTTTGCCTTTGCGGTTGCCACCTATACTATAAATCGCATACCAAAATCCAATCTCTCTATGTCTTCCTCGTTCGAAAAATTATTCGATCACTGTCCAAACCTTCACAAACTGCGTGTCTTTGGGTGTCTGTGTTATCCTTGGTTGCGACCTTACAATAAGAATAAACTACAGCCCAAATCTCGTCCTTGTGTCTTCCTCGGCTACTCTCTCACTCAAAGTGCATACTTGTGCTTTGATCCAGTGTCCACCAAACTCCTTGTCTCGCGTCATGTTCGTTTTGAAGAATCTGTCTTTCCTTATCCCACTCTCTCCTCGCCATCTTCCGACTCTGTCCCTTGTCCCGCCATCCCCTTCTATCTTCTTCCTCTCCCCACCCCTATGGTCTCTCGGTCAACACACGTGGTTCCGTTGGCTACCCCGCCTCCTCGCGTGGATCCCTCACCACGGCCACAACCCAACCCTCCGGATGAACCAACGCCGTCTGCTACTCACCACATGCTCACCCGCTCCAAGCTTAATATTCGCAAACCGAACCCCAAATAATCACTTGTCACCACCGCCGGATCCTCTGAACTCGAACCCATTTGTGTCTCTCTGGCCCTCAAAGATCCTCGATGGCGGTCTGCTATGTCTCTTGAATTTGATGCCCTGCTCCGCAAGTGCATGGGATCTTGTTCCATCTCATCCCAGTCAGAATCTTGTGGGCTGTAAATGGGTATTTCGCATCAAACGTAATCCTGATGGGTCTGTCGATCGCTTCAAAACCCGTCTAGTTGCTAAAGGGTTCCACCAGCACCCTGGAATTGACTACAGTGACACCTTTAGCCCTGTCGTAAAGCCCCCTACTGTTCGTCTTATATTAAGTCTTGCTGTACAGCATGGCTGGTCATTGCGACAACTTGATGTCAATAATGCCTTTCTTCAAGGCTCCTTGGATGAGGAAGTTTTTATGGCTCAACCTCCCGGGTTCAGTGATAGTAACTTTCCTACACATGTTTGTAAGCTCCGCAAGGCCATCTACGGTCTTAAGCAGGCACCACGTGCTTGGTATCATGCGCTGCACAATTTTCTCTTGGGTCTTGGCTTCTCCAATTCCCTATCTGATGCCTCCCGCTTTATTCTCCGCCGCCAGTCTGATACAGTTTATTTCTTGGTTTATGTTGACGACTTGATTGTTACAGGTAGCTCTTCATCACTTGTTGCTGACATCGTCGCCCAACTGGCTGCCAAGTTTTCTCTCAAAGACTTGGGGCAGTTATCTTAATTCTTGGGTGATGAGATTCTCCCAAACAATGGCGGTCTCATTCTTTCTCAGCGCAAGTATGTTGTTGATCTTCTTGCACGCTTCAATATGCAGAGTGCCAAGCCTGTTCAGACACCACTGGCGATGGGGACCACACTATCACTTCATGATGGTGCCCCCTCTACTGATGCATCCCGCTATAGACAGGTTGTCGGCAGTCTACAATACCTTCTCCTTACACGCCCTGATGTGGCATTTGTTGTCAACCGTCTGTCTTAATTCATGCACTCTCATTCGGAACATCATTGGGGCGCTGTGAAACGCTTACTTTGCTATCTCAACGACACTCTTGATTATGGTCTTCACATCCGGAAGGATACCGCTATCTCTCTGCATGGCTTCACTGATGCCGACTGGGCCGGCAATCCTGATGACAGATGTTCCACTGCTGCATACGTCATCTTCTTAGGCTCCAACCCGATTTCCTGGAGCTCAAAGAAGCAAAGGTCGGTCGCTCGCTCCTCGATCGAAGCTGAAAATTGCGCCATTGCGTCTGGTGCGGCCGAACTCACTTGGATCAGCTCTCTACTTTGTGAACTTGGAATCTCACTGCCCTATGTGCCTGTCTTGAATAGTGATATCATTGGGGCTACTTATTTATGTGCTAATCTGGTTTTTCACTCTCGTATGAAACACATAGCGCTGGATTATCACTTTGTTCGGGAATTGGTTCAACGCTCGCAGTTACGCATCTCTCATGTTTCTTCTCAAGACCAACTGGCAGATGCGCTCACAAAACCATTGACCTCTGCTCGCCTACGTGATTTAACATTCAAGATTGGTGTTTTTCACAAATCACCATCTTGAGGGGGCCTGTTAGCAAATATTCTTGTAGATATTCATAATATTTGTATTTATCTACTTACCTTATCTCTTTAGTAATTTACATGTATATCGCAATGTAAGTTAGGATTTTATATTGTGCATATCTTTAAGCTTTCGTAGGAACTTCTTTGTATCTATATATACTCATTGTTCATATCAATAAAAATTAAGTTCCATAAACTTCTATATAGCTTTGTATGAAAAGGCTTCAGGTCAATTAATAAATTTTGAGAAGTCATCCCTTTCATTCAGCCCAAACACAAAGATGTAGGTTGTTTATAGAATCAAATCGATTTTCGCTATTACTGCGAATCAGGAACATGACTTATACTAGGACTGCCGACTTTCTATACGGGAACAAGAAATTGCAGTTTTGATAACTTATTGAGAGAGTAGTTAGGAGAATGCAAGGATGGGGAAACAAAACTTTTTCAGTAGTGTGTAAAGAGACCTTGATTAAATCGGTTTTGCAGTCTATTCTCACGTATGCAATGCCATGCTTTCATATCCCGAAGTCAGTAGTTGAAGCAATAGAAAGGAATGTTCAAATTTTTGGTGGGGAGTGAATGAGGGTAGAAAAAGAATACATTGTAAGAATTGGAAATTTCTTTGTACCCCGAAATGTATGGGTGGAATGGGTTTTCGCCAAATAAAACCTTTCAATAAAGCCTTGTTAGCAAAACAAATTTGGAGAATCATAGTTAATCCATGTTCTCTTGTTGCTCGTGTGCTCAAAGCTAGATACTTTAGGCAACAAGATATTATGGATGCTCCAATTGGTTATACCCATCATATTTTTGGAGATCTCTAATGTGGAGTAGAACACTGTTAAGCAAAGGACTACACTGGAGATTTGGGAATTGAGATAATATTGAGACATTTCGACATTCTTGGCTACTTGGAATAAGTGTATGGCTGAACTCAGAAACATTGCAGCATACTTATAACAAAGTCAGCTCGTTTATTCACGAATGGCGCTGGAATGAGACATTATTGAACACTCTTTTTCCGTCCTATATTGTTCAAGAAATCAAGGCCATCTCGATTTCTTCTTCGGTATCATCAGATTCAAGATATTGGCGTACTGGTGCTAAAGGAAAGTATTCGGTGCAAGAGGGTTACAAACTACAAGTTGGTGTATATGATACACCGCAAAATTGTTCGATGTTGCCTTTAGAATCATGGTGGAGATTCCTATGGTCGCTGTCACTTCCCCCGAAAGTTAAGATATTTCTTTGGAGAACATCACATAACATTATTCCTATGGGAGTAAATCTGATGGTCCATCATATTCCAGTAACAGGCAGCTGTCATCTTTGTCAACATTACTTTGATTCTACATGTCATGCTCTGTTTTCGTGTCCAAGAATCAAGTCGTGTAGTAAAGGCACAGGTTTTGGATCATATCTCAAGCAGACTCGTCATTTGGAAACGGTGGACGTTATGATATGGATGAAAAAAGTTTGAGTATAGAAGATTTTGAGATTTTTGCCATGAGAATGTGGGCGGTTTGGCATAAAAGGTTGCGACTCACGCATGATAAAGGAGGTCACTTTGAGCAAATGGATGTGAAATGGAGTGAGACACTATCACTTTGATCGGCGCTGCCCAGGGCAGCGATTTAATCGCTGCCCACCTCCACGTGGGCAGCCCTGTCCCACGTGGAGGCGGGGCTGCCCGGGAATGTCCCGGGCAGTCCGAAAATTTTAAATTTTGATTTTTTGGATTTTTTTTGAAATTTTTGAAATTTTAGTTTTTGGTCCGATCGAAAATTGTTTTTGATTGGTCTACGAGGCATCGGATCAAATTGTTTGAGTCCGAAAATTTTAAAATTGATTTTTGGATAAATTTGAATTTTTGGAAAATTTATAAATTTTATCCGTTAAATTAGATTTTATAAAATTAATTATTTTGGTACAATTGATGATAAGATATGATCTTATGAAAGGATAAGATAAAATTTGATTTTATCTTTTTAATTATGATGTCATTGCATGTTATCCAATTATTTAATTATTGAATTAATTATTGGATAAAAGGATGATCGATTGTCATGACCAATATTATAGGTGTATGTTAGGTTGTTTACATTTTTTTTTATTGTTGTTGGGTTTTATTAATGGGCTTGGTTTATGGCCCAATTTGAATTGTCATTTGTAATAAAAAGTGGGTCTGGTTTATGGCCCATTCCCACCCTTAAATATGTATCCCTTACTTGTCATCGAAATTTATTGTAAATTTATTAGACTTAGTGAGAGATAAAGATTTGAAGACAAAGGTGGGCCCAACAGACAATAAAGACCGAAGAAATGTAAATTGGAAGCTCAATGTAATAGGATTGCATTGCATACTTGCATATCACCTAGGATTGGACTTAGACTCGTGATTGGCAACCACGGGTCGATTAGTGATTGGGATCGATCATCCTTTAAATAATATATGATATTATTGTTGTATGCATGTTTAGACTAAATTATATGAATCCCGCAAGCATACAAATAATGCATGATGAGACAATTTTCAAAATTAAAAATCCCTCATTTTAAATATGATTTAAAATTGATATCAAGATAAACAAAAGGGAATTTAAATATTGTTTAAATGATCTTACCTTCCATCAACGATCAATGTATAAGATGCAACCCGCGGGCACGGTCCGGCTCATATTATTGGGGGGGCCCGTGTTGGAAAACAGTGTTCAGATCAATTAGAATTGATACCCGGTGCAGCGGAAGTTTAAAAATTTATTTTTATTAATATGGAACGATTCCATATCTGGGTATCAAAACTTTTACGATTAAATTCACACAAGTAAAACAAATAATCACAATTAATGTTTTACCTTAAATCTCGAAACGAGATAATGGACTCCAACAGAATTTAATCTGTTCTTCTTGTAAATCCCGGGAACTGATGGCGTCACGATCAATCACCGGAATAAGGTCCACGAACAGAAAACAAAAACCCTCTGATTGACTGCACTAGAAATCAATCAGAAGTTTTGCGTAGAGAATAAACAAATATGATCTGTTAATTCAGAATTGTAATTTTTCACAAAAATCACAATCCGAATTTTCTCAAAAAGGAGCAAGGATTTTCGAAAAACCCTTAGAAAATAATATGCAGTGTTCGAAAATTAAGACTGAATCACACACAATTTTCGAACCCACTACATGTATTTATAGATAATTTCTAGACTAGGTTAAGTTATAATTGTGTTAGGACTCTAACTCCTTAAAGCCCATAATCCATAACTTAAGCCCAACAAGCCAAGCCCGTTGTTCTAAAAATTAATATAAAATTTATCGTGACTCCGATTGATAAATTGATTTCACCAATGTGCACAGAAACCATTTCTGCATCTTTCAGAGTCAAGATAATTTTTTCTGAATCCGAATTCAGTGATTTCCAAAAATGCCCATCTCTATGTCATTTTAGGAAATCTCACTCCCTTTAGTTAAGAAGTCCAACTTCTCTTTCATTAAATTTAACTCTTTAAATTTAACTATCTCTACGAGGTTTTAGTAATCCATTACTTGTGTAACCCTCAATGGTTCAGGAATACAGCTAGCCGTGGGCTCACAACTCCTTGTGACTCGGAACAACAATTTCCGACTTACCCATCGAATCATGGTAAGAGCGCCTAGCAACATCGCCCCATGATTCCCTAGGTATTACTGATAGTGCCTGCAAGAACCAGTAGATTTTGGTTAGCATACAGTACGGTCCCTTCATCCATATATCCCGATCGAATCAACAACCATTGGTATATCGAGAGTCGTTCGAGATTCGATAACTATGCATTACATCTTGGAGATCAAATAGTGACATCGCATGTGTTACTAGGATAACCAATTAACCTAAAACACATCATGTACTCTGGCCAGAGATTCGTCACACTAATATCTCCTCAGATCGCATAGGATATCCACACTCACAAGTATGTGGTGAATCCTTGACAACAAAGCATCGACTCCTATATGTGTCGTAACTGTACCCAATCCCGACACCTGATGACCCCAATAGAGTCGGTAAACGAGTCAAAGTACAGTACTAGCATATAGAGTCTCAATGATGTTTCAAGTAATAAGGACTAATGGTGTACAACCAAAACCGCAGACTTTATCCACTCGATAAGTGATAACCACTTGGAAAGTCCGAATAGGGTAGTTCGATCATTCATCATATGAATATCCATTTGCATGCTTTGAACATCTCTATATTCCATACCAATGAAACGTGGTACTCGGCATCGCAAATGCTAGTCTCAATCTCGAGCGATCCTTATCCTTATTTGCGGACGGCTCAATTGACTAGGAATAGTTTAGAATATACAGTGACTATAAGATGTGTTTCATGATAGACATCCCCATGTTCTACCACATCGTACATACACTATAGTATATTCAAGGTCTTTATCAAAACAACAATATTATATCATAATATAACAATATGAAGAAAGATAAAGTCAATACCATTATAAACGTGTAAATTATATTAAACAAAAGATTGTTTTACATAGAGTCATAAAAGCCCTTAGCCACAAGTTGGCTAACCGGCACCCACTCTTTCAATCTCCCACTTGCCCTAAAGCCAACTAGTCATACTACGTAATCCCATTGCTTCGCGATGTTTGTCAAACAATGGTCCTAACAAGGGCTTAGTAAGCGGATCAGCGATATTGTCTGTAGAGGCCACTCTCTCGACACTGATGTCTCCTCTTTCCACAATCTCCCGGATGATGTGGTATTTCTTCAGTACGTGTTTGGACTTCTGATGAGACTTTGGCTCCTTTTCCTGAGCAACAGCACCCGTGTTGTCACAGTACACCGGGACTGGACCAACAGCTTGAGGAATTACACCCAACTCTTGGATGAATTTCCTTATCCAAACCGCCTCTTTAGCAGCAGCTGATGCTGCAATGTATTCTGCCTCAGTGGTGGAATCCGCTGTGGTGTCTTGCTTGGAACTCTTCCAAGAGACAGCACCGCCATTGAGCACAAATACAAATCCAGAGGTTGATTTCGAGTCATCCACGTCACATTGGAAGCTAGAGTCGGTGTAGCCTTCCAACTTCAATTCTCTTCCTCCATAAACCATGAATATATTCTTAGTCCTTCGCAAGTACTTAAGAATATCCTTCACGGCTTTCCAATGCATTTGACCGGGATTGGCTTGATATCTGCTCGTGACGCTCAGAGCATAGGCCACATCCGGTCTGGTAGATATCATCCCATACATGATACTACCAATGGCTGACGCATATGGTATGTGTGTCATCTTCTCTATCTCTTCGTCAGTCTTGGGACACATAGACTTGGATAAAGAAACTCCATGACACATAGGTAGATGTCCTCTCTTGGACCCATCCATTGAAAACCTTTTCAATATGGTTTCGATGTAGGTTGATTGAGTAAGTCCTATCATTCTCTTAGATCTATCTCTATAGATCTGTATTCCAAGAATATAGGAGGCCTCACCCAAATCCTTCATCGAGAATCTACCTGATAACCATATCTTTGTTGACTGCAACATCCCTACGTCATTCCCCATGAGTAGGATGTCATCAACATAAAGTACTAAGAATGTTACCGCATCCTTAACTACTTTCTTGTACACGCATGGTTCCTCCGGGTTCTTGATGAAACCAAAATCCTTTATTGTTTCATCAAATTTCTGGTTCCAACTTCTTGATGCTTGTTTGAGACCATAAATTGATCTCTGAAACTTGCATACCTTATGCTCGCTTCCCATGGATGTGTATCCCTCAGGCTGCATCATATAGATCTCTTCCTTAATGTTTCCATTAAAAAAAGCAGTCTTTACATCCATTTGTCATATCTCATAGTCATACCATGCTGCTATGGCAATAAAGATTCTTATGGACTTGAACATTGCGACTGGTGAAAAGGTTTCATCATAGTCAACTCCTTGTCTTTGAGTATAACCTTTTGCCACCAATCGTGCCTTGTAGGTCAATACCTTTCCATCAGGCCCAAGCTTTCTCTTGTAGATCCATTTGCACCCAATTGGAACAATTCCATCGGGAGGATCTACTAAAGACCAAACTTGGTTAGAATGCATCGAATCTATTTCCGATTGCATAGCTTCAAGCCATAAATTTGAATCCGCATCAGAAATTGCTTCCTTGAAGTTTCTTGGATCACATCCAATGTCGGGTTCACTTTGATCCCCTTCAAGAAGAAGACCATATCTAATAGGAGGCCTAGAAGTCCTCTCGGATTTCCTAGTAGTAGGCGTGTCTTGTGATGATTCTTGAGGTGTAGGATCGCTATTTTGTATCTCGGGTTCTTCTCGAATTTCTTCGAGTTCCATCATCTTGCCTTTCTTATCCAATAAGAACTCCTTCTCCAAGAAGGTGACATTCCTTGAAACAAACACTTTTGTTTCATTAGGATGATAGAAATAATATCCGATTGAATTCTTCGGATACCCCACAAAATAACATAAGGAGGATCGACTATCCAACTTATCTCCCACTGTCTGCTTCACGTAAGCAGGACATCCCCAAATCCTAAAGTACGAATACTTAGGAGCTTTGCCATTCCATAACTCGTATGGTGTTTTATTTACTGCTTTAGTGTGGACGTTGTTTAACAACAATAGCGTCGTTTCAAGCGCGTAGCCCCAAAACGAAGGTGGGAACTCAGTGAAGCTCATCATGGATCGAACCATGTCCAACAAAGTTCGATTGCGACGCTCCGAAACACCATTAAGCTGAGGTGTCATAGGAGGAGTCCACTGAGAGAGAATCCCATTCTCTTTTAGATAGTCCAAAAACTCGGTATTTAAGTATTCTCCACCTCAATCCGATCGAAGTGCCTTAATACTTTTACCTAGTTTGTTTTCTACTTCAGCCTTGAATTCTTTGAACCTTTCAAATGCTTCAGACTTATATTTCATTAAATATAAATACCCATATCTAGAATGATCATCAGTAAAGGTAATGAAGTAGGTGTTGCCATATTTAGTACCAATCCTAAATGGACCGCAAACATCTGTATGGATCAAATCCAACAGATTTTGACTACGCTCAGGTTTCCCTTTGAAAGGAGATTTAGTCATTTTTCCCTTTAGGCAGGACTCACAAGTAGGTAGAGAGTTAATATCAGACATATCAAACATGCCCTCTCCCACTAGCTTGTTCATCCTCCTTGAGGAAATATGACCTAGCCTAGCATGCCAAAGGTTTGCCGGGTTTTGACTATCGTCCTTCCTTTTAATTGTTGTTACCGGTTTATCAACATAATTAATTGGAACGTCTTTTAATTTTAAGCTATATAGATCGTTTTTAAGTTGTCCATTTCCAATCAAACATTCATTCTTGTAAATATTGCAAATCCCATTTACAAAATTGCAAGAAAAACCATCTCTATCAAGCATAGAAATAGATATAATGTTTTTGACCAAATCCGAAACATATAAAACATCTCTCAAAAATAACTTAAAATTGTTCTGCAAAACTAAATAAATGTCTCCTATAGCTTTGGCTTCGACTCTAGAACCATTCCCGAGCCTTAGCTGGGTCTCACCCATCCTTAGCTTACGACTTCTTGTCATTACCTGCAAATCATTGCAAATATGAGATCCACATCCGGTATCCAATACCCAAAAAGAAGTATTAAGCGAAACATTTATTTCAATGTAAAACATACCCTTTGCAGTTCGCAACTGTTCGAGGTATTCCTTGCAGTTACGTTTCCAATGACCGGGTTTCTTGCAGTAATGGCAAACGTTTTCATCTTTTATTTCAATTGAAGCCTTGGCATTTTCCTTCTTATTTGGTACAATCTTCTTGGGCGGGGCAGAACGTTTCTTATCCTTTCCACTTGGTCCTTTCTTAGAGTTAGAAGAGGAGCCAACCAAGAGTACCGGTTTATCCTTCTTTAGTGTGGCTTCATAAGTCACAAGCATATTGACCATCTCTTCAAGGGTGACATCTATCTTGTTCATATTGAAGTTCATCACAAAGCCGTCAAACGACGAAGGAAGTGAAAGAAGCAACAAGTCCACATTGAGTTCATGCTCTAATGTCAGTTCGAGTTTTACCAACTTTTCAATGAGCCCAATCATGTGTACCCCATGCTCACGGACCAAAGTCACATCTCGCATGCGGCATGTCATGAGCTCTTTGACAGTCGCAAATTTCTCGGCCCTTGACTGAGCTCCAAAAAGTTCCTTGAGTGCGCTGTGAATGTCAGCAGCATTCACCGCATCCTCAAATCGCCTCTGGAGTTCATCAGACATTGATGCTAGCATATAACTCTTTGCCTTGACATCATGGTCCCACCAATCGTCAAGCTTTTTCAACTCTTCCGGACTAGTGTTAGCCGGGGCTTCCTTCGGAGGACGCTTCTCTAACACGTAGAAAGCCTTCTCCGAATTTAGAATGATTTTTAACTTACGGAACCATTCCGTATAGTTAGCGCCAGTCAACTTGTTTTGATCGAGAATTGAGAGTAGTGGATTACGTGAATTCATAGTAATGAAATACTGAAAAGGAAACAGACAATAATCAGTGATTTGTTCAATTAATTTACTAAGACATAAAATATGGCGAATTTCATTTTATGAATTACACTCCCACTATTTTGACGATTTCACTACCCTCTAGTGAAAACGAGAAACATTTTTTTTTAGTGGGAACATGGAGTCCAATTGACAAACTATAGTCCCGAATAATATCAGCCAACTATAATTTTCAAAAGGTAGAGCCCAATTGCTTCCAAAGCAACCTCCATGTTTTTACCTCATGTCCAATAAGGGCCCAATAATATGACGCCGTTTATTGTGACATGTCAAGATGACCCATCAATATTAAGTTGTGATGAACGGTCGCCATGTGGATCCCCAATAATATGAGCCAATCCCATGGGAGTTCCACCCAACTTACAACATGTGTCGATCCAATGTATAGCTTTCCGACGAACGGGCCCCCCCAATAATATGAGCCGGACCGTATCCGCGGGTAGCATCACATACATTGATCGTTGATGGAAGGTAGGAATATTTAAACAATATTTAAAATTCCCTTTTGTTTATCTTGATATCAATTTTAAATCATATTTAAAATGAGGGATTTTATTTTGAAAATTTGTCTCATCATGCAATTTATGTATGCTTGCGGGATTCATACAATTTATGTCTAAACATGTATACATCAATAATATCATATATTATTTAAGGATGATCGATCCCATTTACTAATCGATCCATGGTTGCCAATCACGAGTCTAAGTCCAATCCTAGGTGTTATGCAAGTATGCAATGCAATCCTATTACATTGTGCTTCCAATTTACATTTCTTCGGTCTTCATTGTCTGATGGGCCCACCATTTCTTCAAAACTTTGTCTCCCATTAAGTCTAATAAATTTACAATAAATTTCGATGACAAATATGGGATACATTTTTAGGGGTGGGAACGGGCCATAAACCAGGCCCACTTTTATTACATATGACAATCATATTGGGCTATAAACCAAGCCCATTAATAAACACCAACAACAATAAGACAAATATAAATCACCTAACATACACCTATAATATTGGTCATGGCAATCGATCATCCTTTTATCCAATAATTAATTCAATAATTAAAATAATTGGATAAACATGCAATGGCATCATAATTAAAAGATAAAATCATATTTTATCTTATCCATCCATAAGATCATATCTTATCATCAATTGTACCAAAATAATTAATTTTATAAAATTTAATTTAACGGATAAAATTTATAAATTTTCCAAAAATTCAAATTTATCCAAAAATCAATTTTAAAAATTTCGGACTCGAACAATTCGATCTGATGCCTCGTGATCTAATCAAAAACAATTTTCGATCGGATCAAACACTCGAATTTCAAAAAATTCAAAATTTTTAAAAATTTTAATTTTAATTTTTCGGGCCGCCCGGGACAATCCCGGGCAGCCTGTGCCCCGACCGGGCAGCGACGATCGCTGCCCATTGGGCAGCGATCCAATCACTGCCCGTGTTTTGCCCGTCAAAAATTTAATTTTAAAAATTTGTTTTGTTTCAAAAAACCGAGGCTTAAAAATTTTGTACAATCGATTAATTTAATCGTTTGATCTGAGCAACCTGGCTTTGATACCACTGTTGGAAAACGGTGTTCAGATCAATTAGAATTGATACCTGGTGCAGCGGAAGTTTAAAAATTTATTTTTATTAATATGGAACGATTCCATATCTGGGTATCAAAACTTTTACGATTAAATTCACACAAGTAAAACAAATAATCACAATTAATGTTTTACCTTAAATCTCGAAACGAGATAATGGACTCCAACAGAATTTAATCTGCTCTTCTTGTAAATCCCGGGAACTGATGGCGTCACGATCAATCACCGGAATAAGGTCCACGAACAGAAAACAGAAACCCTCTGATTGACTGCACTAGAAATCAATCAGAAGTTTTGCGTAGAGAATAAACAGATATGATCTGTTAATTCAGAATTGTAATTTTTCACAAAAATCACAATCCGAATTTTCTCAAAAAGGAGCAAGGATTTTCGAAAAACCCTTAGAAAATAATATGCAGTGTTCGAAAATTAAGACTGAATCACACACAATTTTCGAACCCACTACATGTATTTATAGATAATTTCTAGACTAGGTTAAGTTATAATTGTGTTAGGACTCTAACTCCTTAAAGCCCATAATCCATAACTTAAGCCCAACAAGCCAAGCCCGTTGTTCTAAAAATTAATATAAAATTCATCGTGACTCCGATTGATAAACTGATTTCACCAATGTGCACAGAAACCATTTCTGCATCTTTTAGAGTCAAGATAATTTTTTCTGAATCCGAATTCAGTGATTTCCAAAAATGCTCATCTCTATGTCATTTTAGGAAATCTCACTCCCTTTAGTTAAGAAGTCCAACTTCTCTTTCATTAAATTTAACTCTTTAAATTTAACTATCTCTACGGGGTTTTAGTAATCCATTACTTGTGTAACCCTCAATGGTTCGGGAATACAGCTAGCCGTGGGCTCACAACTCCTTGTGACTCGGAACAACAATTTCCGACTTACCCATCGAATCATGGTAAGAGCGCCTAGCAACATCGCCCCATGATTCCCTAGGTATTACTGATAGTGCCTGCAAGAACCAGTAGATTTTGGTTAGCATACAGTACGGTCTCTTCATCCATATATCCCGATCGAATCAACAACCATTGGTATATCGAGAGTCGTTCGAGATTCGATAACTATGCATTACATCTTGGAGATCAAATAGTGAAATCACATGTGTTACTAGGATAACCAATTAACCTAAAACACATCATGTACTCTGGCCAGAGATTCGTCACACTAATATCTCCTCAGATCACATAGGATATCCACACTCACAAGTATGTGGTGAATCCTTGACAACAAAGCATCGACTCCTATATATGTCGTAACTGTACCCAATCTCGACACCTGATGACCCCAATAGAGTCGGTAAACGAGTCAAAGTACAGTACTAGCATATAGAGTCTCAATGATGTTTCAAGTAATAAGGACTAATGGTGTACAACCAAAACCGCAGACTTTATCCACTCGATAAGTGATAACCACTTGAAAAGTCCGAATAGGGTAGTTCGATCATTCATCATATGAATATCCATTTGCATGCTTTGAACATCTCTATGTTCCATACCAATGAAACGTGGTACTCGGCATCGCAAATGCTAGTCTCAATCTCGAGCGATCCTTATCCTTATTTGCGGACGGCTCAATTGACTAGGAACAGTTTAGAATATACAGTGACTATAAGATGTGTTTCATGATAGACATCCCCATGTTCTACCACATCGTACATACACTATATTATATTCAAGGTCTTTATCAAAACAACAATATTATATCATAATATAACAATATGAAGAAAGATAAAGTCAATACCATTATAAACGTGTAAATTATATTAAACAAAAGATTGTTTTACATAGAGTCATAAAAGCCCTTAGCCACAAGTTGGCTAACCGGGCACCCACTCTTTCAGCCCGTTCGTCGAAAAGCTGTACATTGGATCGACACATGTTGTAAGTTGGGTGGAACTCCCATGGGATTGGCTCATATTATTGGGGATCCACATGGCGACCGTCCATCACAACTTAATATTGATGGGTCATCTTGACATGTCACATTAAACGGCGTCATATTATTGAGCCCTTATTGGACATGAGGTAAAAATATGGGGGTTGCTTTGGAAGCAATTGGGCTCTACCTTTTGAAAATTATGGTTGGCTGATATTATTCGGGACTATAGTTTGTCAATTGGACTCCATGTTCTCACTAAGGAAACAAGTTTTCCGTTTTCACTAGAGGGTAGTGAAATCGTTAAAATAGTGGCAGTGAAATTCATAAAATTAAATCTCGCCATATTTTATGTCTTAGTAAATTAATTAAACAATCATCGATTATTGTCTGTTTCATCTCAGTATATCATTATGATGAATCTTCGTAATCCACATGTTTCAATTCTCGAACAAAACAAACTTTGTGGCGCAAACTATAAGGAATGGTTCCATAAGTAAAGATTGTCCTGAGCTCCGAAAAGATTTTCTAAGTGTTAGAAAAGGCTCCTTCGAAAACAGCCCCGGCTGATGTAACTTCGGAAAGGTTGGCCGAACTAGAGAAATGGTAGGACCATGATCTCAAGGCCAAATGTTACATGCAAAGATGGACAAGTCTAAATAAGTTTGCCATCACTGCAAGAAACCCGGTTACTGGAAGCGCAACTACAAAGAATGTATATCGAGTAGTTACGAACTACAAAGGATATATTTTATAAATGTCTCACTTAATACTATTTCTTGGGTATTGGATACTAGATGTAGATCTCACGTTTGCAATGAGTTGCAGATGATGACAAGAAGTCGTAAGCTTAGGATGGGTGAGACCCAGTTAAGGCTCGGGAATGGTTCCAGAGTTGAATCCAAAAGCTATGGGAAACATTTGTTTAATTTTGCAAAAACAATTTTAAGCTATATTTTGAGAGAGATGTTTTTATTTGTACCAAGATTTCATTAAAACATTATTTCTTTTTCTATTCTTGATAGAGAAGATATTTCTTAAAAATTTGCGAATGAGATTTGCAATATTTACAAGAATGTATGTTTGATTTGAAATGGACAATTTAAAAACGATATATTTAACTTAAAATTAAAAGACGTTCCAGTTGATTATGTTGATAAACCGATAACAACAAACAAAAGGAAAATCGATAGTCAAAACCCGGCAAACCTTTGGCATGCTAGGCTAGGTCATATTTCCTCAAGGAGGATGAACAAGCTAGTGGGAGAGGGCATGTTGATATGTCTGATATTAACTCTCTACCTACTTGTGAGTCCTGCCTAAAAGGAAAAATGACTAAATCTCCTTTCAAAGGGAAGCCTGAGCGTAATCAAAATCTGTTGGATTTGATCCATACAGATGTTTGCGGACCATTTAGTATCGGTACTAAATTTGGTCACACCTACTTCATTACCTTTACTGATGATTATTCTAGGTATGGGTATTTATATTTAATGAAATATAAGTCTGAATCATTTGAA